>NC_080752.1:11531777-12156777 GCF_020826845.1 Diceros bicornis minor
TCCCCTGAAGACCAGCTCAAATGTCATCTCGTTTGTGAAGCCTTCCCCAAACACCCACACTCCTCAAGCACAGACAGATTCTTTCCACTAATTTGTCCCAGCACCTTTTATCTTCCTTCATTAGAATGAGCTCTTTGAGGGGCACAAAAAGGCTGAGTAACCTCAGTATCCCAGGTTCCCAGCACAGGGCCTGGGATAAACGCTTCGAGAACAAATGCATTAAAGAAAGACACAGAGAGCATGAATAGCAAACCTCTTGCATGGTTTTTCTGAAAATCTGTCCCTTCTTTTCAGAGCTGGAACTGAATCCCAACTCTGTCTTTCCCATTCCCAGTGACCAAGGGGTAGAACAGTGATTCCATTCCTCGTGAGACAGACACATTCATAACATATTAAATATCACTGCACCCTCAGGCTCAAACAAATTCCCCACCCAAGTTAGTGTAAATAATTCTCATAAGGGGGCAGTTCCATTTCCCAAGAACCCAGAAAGAAGAAAAGAATAAACAATGATGTGGATGTCAACAGAGTAAACACAGACGCAAATACATTTTGTATGTAGGTGCTCAGAATGGATTCTGGAGAAGGAATGGCCAGTACAGATGTTCAAAGAGACACCCTTAGATAGCCAAAGGGCAACAGAAAGACACCTGGAGTTTCTGTTTCCTGTGTGACTAACACAGGCAGTCTTTTAACACAGCTTCATGAAGAACCTACTGTGTGCCTCCTCTGCCCTAGTGAAAACTGAATCAGAGTAACTCTTTGACCTGGAGACGTAGCCTTGGGCTTTACACATACCAGAAACTCAAGATGTTGATGATTCATTGATCAGCAAGCAAAGACAGTTCAAAAGTACAGATTTCAGACTTACGGAGGTGGTTAAAAATGTCAAGTCCAACCAAATCATGGTTGAATCCCCTGTTCAATATCCCTGCCAAATGATCATCCAGACACCTCTTATACAGTTCTAATGTCTGGAAAGTTACTACCACACCTTAACTTTTGGACACTACTGACTATTAGAAAGGTCTTTTTTACTTATACTGAGGCAGAATCTTTCACCTTGTAGCTGCCATACTAGGTTCACCACCAAGAGTCTCATGTCAGCTCTTAAGATATGGGAAAACTTGGGATCCTGTCTCACTAGGATCTTGTCTGTCTTCTGCCCAGATATCTTCACTTCCTTCACCTGTGTCTCCTCATATGACCTGGTTTCAGTGATGATAATGATGATTTCTACTTTTCCTCCAAAGCTTACCATAAACCACACATGCCAAGCACCACGTATACATGACTGCAATTAATTTCACACCAAACCCTTGAAGTGGGTGGAATTAACCCCATGATAGGTTGAGAAAATTGAGACTTATAGCAAAGCAGTTTGGCGCTGGGAGTCCTGGAAGGCTGTGGTCATATTTGTATTTTAGACAGTTTGCTCTAGAAGCAGCGTAGGGGAAGGATCGGAGGGGAGGCAAGATTGGGGAGCGGGAGGCCTGTGACGAGGCTGACTGTCCTGTGCCTGCCCCTCCCCTAGCTCCCTCTTTCTGCAGGCGAAATGTACTTTGCCTCTCATCCAAGTTATTTTAATGGAGCAGAAAATGTACACATCTGGGGCAGCTTTGCAATTGTGTCTCCATTGCACTTTCCTGTTGAGTTTCGCAGAGCCTTGGGTTTATGTCAAGCTCCTTTGCTTTAGCCAGCTGAAGCATGTTCAGTGGCAGCAGCAGGACTTATGGTTCATATTACTGCGTGGAATTCACAATGTACTTTGCAAAACTATTTTAAGGAGACCTGGGTTCTGTGAATTTTTAAAGCAATTGGAGCGTGACTTTTTCAAACTCTCTGCTAATGATTGACCACATTTTTTCATGATTTTGCCTTTTTTTCCTGTGATATTTGACTTTTAAAGTCTCTGCTTTTTAAAAAATTTTTCCCAGAAAAGTAACTTGCTGTGCTGTGAGCTCAGGGCCACTGTCTTTTCAGGAAGATTCAAGGAAGGAATGTTGATAGATGGCCAGGAAGATCATGCCACACATGGTGGGCATCATCTTGAGCTGGGGAGTGTCACCCCAAAGCAGGGGCATCAACGCAGTGCATCCATGTGAACTCCTGATCATGACGTCTGATTGAGTCTGGTTGTGGGGTTTTGGGCAGGGGGAAGAGAGGGGCAGTAGGGACAGGGAAGGAAGGAAAAAGAGGAGTTGCATGTTGAGTACAAGCTCAAAGGCCAGCCAACATCTCCTGGAGTTAGAGAGAATGCCAACTTGTCATGTAGGTGACAGCTTGGAGGGCCGAAGGAATATGGGTTTTGGAATCAGACCAGGGGCTAAATCCTGACTTTGCTACATCTTTGCTGTGACTTTGGGCAAGATAGTTCACCTCCCTGAGCCTCAGTTTTCTTCTCTGTAAAATGAGGCAATTAATACGTGTGTTCTGAAGGCGTTGCGAGAATCAGGGCAGGAGTTTTTCACCTTCTCTGTGTATCAGGATCACCTGGGAAACTTCAAAAATATTCCACTCCCAGGTCCTATCCCCCAAGATCCTGATTCAGTTGGTCTGGGGATGGAGCCTGGGCACTGATTTTTTTTTTTTTTTTTAATTCCCAGATTATTGTAACGTCAGACAAGTTTGAGAACCTCTGAGTTGGAAGATTTTAAGGAAACATGCCAGTCACATAGGAATTGCTCAAAAAGTCATAAATATTATTTTCAGGGAAAATATACAAGGCTCTGAAATGTCTATGTAACCTCTCTGAGGCACAATAATTTCTTCATCTGAAAAATGACATACCAATGTGAAAAGAAGACAGTATGTCGTAGTCTTAGCCCCTGGATCCAAACCCTGGCCTAATAAGTAAGGTTTGTCCTTACTAAGTGTGTGGCCTTGCCCAAGTTTCTTAATCTCTCTAAGCCTCACTTTCTTCATGGGAATATTAATACAGCTTCATAAGGTTGTTATGAGGATTAAATGAGATAATCCATGTAAAATGCTTGGCCCAGTGCCTGACACATAGTGAGTCTTCAATAAATGATAGTTGCTATTAGTGTTATTATTATAGTTATTATTATGAGAGTTCTTATTCCCATGCTGAGAATAGGGTGCCCAATAAATGTTTATTGAATGAAATTGAATATAATGAGCTGAACAATGGTGATAATCATCCAACAAGCACCCCAAAATGCATCCCCTTTAAACCAGAACCTGTGGGTACAGGTCACAGTCACTAAAGAAGCTCTCAGATCCCACATGTTCAAGAGCCTCTGAGGCTATGGGCCTTGCCCAAACCTGCAGCAACAACTTCCAAGATATTGTATTTGGAGCCATTTATTCTTTCAAACTGACTTTGTTAAGTATTTTCTTAAAAGAAATACAAACGTGTATGCATTATATAAAGTGTAAAATGCAGAAGCATTTACAGCAATCAGAAAGCTTTGTGATTGTACACCTTGGCTTGATGTACAGATCAAGCAGACAACAGTCAAGTTCAACCAATCAAATCTCAGCTATGTTATGATTTCATGTGGGTCACACACAGGTGTTGGTCACATGGATGATCTGAATCCAGACAGTTTGCTCTAGGAGTATATACTCTACACAAGCAACACAAAAGAAATTCCCAATGGTTGAAGACCAAAAGAAGTTTATGAATAGAAGAGATTGTCACAAGGGAATGACATCTGAATTGGTTTTGAAAAAGAAACAAAAAATTTGGCCTACTTTGGAAGAAGGCAACTTGCCTCAATTATGAATTTCAATTGGGGGCCGATTTGTTTTAGAAGCTGCTTCTGGTTTCCCTTATTAAATTAATTCATTCTGTTATTTTTCAGCTGAAATGTCACTTCCTCAGGAAAGTCCTCCCTGACTTGCTCCTCCCATCCCCCTCCATAGACTAGCTCAGGTCCTCATTACATATTTCCACAGCTCCTTCATTTTTCTTCATGGAGTTTATTATAGTATGTAATATATATTTATTCTATTGTCTGTCTCTGCCACTAGATGGAAAGCTCCACTAGGGAAGATACCTTATCTGTTTTCTTCCCTGTTGTATCCTAGCACCTGGCCTGGCACATGGGAGACCCTAAACGAACACTTGTTGAATGAGTGCATGTCTGAAACACAGACCCTGGCAGAGAGAAAAGCCCCCGAAAGTGAGGAGAGAGAGGTGTCTCAAGGGCCTTATTCTGTCCCTCTGAGTCTCACCTTCCTCTTGTGAGTCTCTCTCTGTTTCTGGGCCCCTACCATATCTAGCTCCCACAATCTGGCCCAAAAAACAACAAAAGCCCCTTTCGTAGTCTTTCCCTTGGCACCACTAGACAGGTTGACATTTTCAAAATGTTTTTCTAAATATAAAGAGAGAACAAAATGGAAATAATTACAGAAAAATGCACACAGCAGAAAAATAGTCAAGTTGACGATCACACATAGTTGACATACACTAATACCAATGATAACATAACAGTATCAGGAATCTCACTGACACAGTCCATGGGCCTCCTGGGAAATGAGAGGGTGATTCCGTCTCATCCTTCAAGGCTAGACTTCCTTCTTACCCTGCTGTTGGCTGAAAGTCATTGACTCTCTAACGCCCTACTCAGTTAGGGTGCTCAGTGCTTCATCCTAGTATTCTGGTGATTCCCACATTATTTGGGAGATAACAGGGCAACCTTCCTTCAAAGACCACATACTAGTTCTCTGGTTACTATCTCTGCTCATCTCAAGCACTCTATGGCTCAGAATGTCTGTCTTTCACATCCTCATAGGGCCAGAGTGCATCCCACATTCTCATTCACTCTTAGACTTTCGTTTCATAACTCTGGGCTGCCATTTTGGATCAGAGGCACAAAATGGAATGTTCATTCAGAGGGTTAAGTCATCTCAGAAGCACACAGCAAACCATGAACAACTCTGATTTTCTTAAGAATGTCTTCCAACCACACCATAAATTCAGTACAAAATCAGAGGAAAGGAATGAAAATGGAACTAACAATTATTGACTTCCATGATAGGAACTGTACTGGTTTCTTTACATATTGGTTCCTTTAATCTTTTCAAAACACCCCATGAGGTTGATACTATTATTATCTCCATTTTTCTGATGAGGAAACTAAGACTTAGAGAGGTGATAGAAGTTGTTTACAGTCACATGGAGAAGATTTGAACCCTGGTTTCTGGATCCAAAGCCTGGGTTTCAAGGGCTGTTTTGATACAGACGTTGCCTTAGAGTTTGCTGAGGCAATAAGGAGCTGAACTGACTGTGGGGTTTAATCCTCGCTTTCCTTTTCCTAGAGGCTTGAATCCCCACCTAGAAGTCTGAGAACTAGACCTTATGGGAAAGTCCAATATCTATCATCCCAAGCAACCCTAACATGAGTACCTAATGATTCTGTGAATACTGACGATTTGACTACATTGTCTGGGGTTTCTTATCATGGCCTCCTTACTCCAGAGACCCTGAATTTTTCAGGCCCTCTGAGGTTTCTAACTGCTCAAGCAGTTCTACAGTCTTATACCCTCTGTTGATGGGCACGGAGTTGGAACCTGTTGGGAATCACCGTTAACTGAATGGTCTGGGTGGAGGCTTCTCTGAGCCAGAAGTGTCACTCCCCACCCCCACCCCCTTCTTACCTGCTATTACTTGGAGGGATAAGAATAAGAATAGGAACACTAGCAGTGAACCTGTGTGGAATGCTTATCTCATGCCAGGCTTTACATACATTTCTCATTTAATCCTCAAAACAATCCTGGGTCGTAGGTAGGTATTAGTATCAACTCATTTTAAAGTTGAGGAAACCAAGGCATACAGATGTTAGGTAACTTGCTCAAGGTCACACAGGAGTAAATGGTGGAGCCAGGATTCAAACTCAGGCTACCTGACTCTAGAGCCCCAACCACGGACTTCTTACCCCAATTCTGGCTCCCTCTGAGTCTGACTCTGCCTCAGTGAGAGCCATCTGTGCCCTTCTAGCCAGGATGGGGAGATGGGGTCATATGCTGGTTCTCTAGGATGTCCAGACCACCCTGATTGGGTCCAGGTGAGACCCTGGCAGGCATTATCTCGAAAAGCACACTGGAGTTCATTGATATTTTCATCCTATGTTGTGGTGGGTAAGAGTGTACTAGATTTGATCCACAGTATAAAGAAGGCTTCTTTTTTCTTTTTTTTTTTTTTTTGGTGAGGAAGATTAGCCCGGGGCTAACATCCATGCCTATCTTCCTCTACTTTATATGTGAGATGCCCGCCACAGCATGGCTTGATAAGCAGTGCATAGGTCCATGCCTGGGATCGGAACGTGCAAACCCCGGGCCACCAAAGCGCAGAATGTGAACGTAACCACTGCACAGCTTGACCGGCCCCAAGAAGGCTTCCTTTATTTACTCAAAATCAGTTTCTTTTTTTTTTTTATATATAATTTTATTTATTTATTTATTTTCCCCCCAAAGCCCCAGTAGATAGTTGTATGTCATAGCTGCACATCCTTCTAGTTGTATGTAGGACGCGGCCTCAGCATGGCCAGAGAAGCGGTGCGTCGGTGCGCGCCCGGGATCCGAACCCGGGCCGCCAGCAGCAGAGCGCGCGCACTTAACCGCTAAGCCACGGGCCGGCCCAAATCAGTTTCTTTATTTAGTAGCACAATAGGTCCACCTATTATGCACCGCCCCCCCCAATAAAAGGTCTTGACCACTAAGTTTTTGTATTATGATGGAAAAATGATTCATATATACAATACACAACACATTTTCTGTTGATAGTTCTTTTTCATATATTCCTTTAGTGCTGGTGGTGAGCAAATTGGAGTGCAGAATATCAAAACCCCACCTCCCCTTCTTTACTTCAGGCATACCTTTATTATCATGGAAAAGAAAAGCCAAGAATAGAGGAAAAAGAAAAAATCAGTTAAGGGTGAGTCATTTTTTCTAAAACACAGGATGGACAGGAGCAAGACACACAAGGATATGTGAGACTCTGGATGACGTGGCCAGGGAGAAGTTTAACTCAGCTGGTACGCAGAGTAGGTAACTGGCCAGGACCCTACCTCCACCATGCTGATGTGTCCTGCCACATTGCTGAGCCGTCAAATGGTCTCTGATTGCTGAACTCTGCTGCTGGCTCTGAGACCCATTCTGGAGAGGTAGCATGGCACAGACGAGACTATGAGGCAATATGAAAAGTGAAAAGTGTACACGCTTTGAACTCAGATTTGGGTTCAATTATTGCTCCATCACCAAGGTACTGTGGGACCTTGAGCAAATCTCTGACGCTCAAGTTTTTCAAGTCTCAAATAGAGTTTTATAAGGTTGTCACGGGGTCTAACAGATCATGTATGTAAAGAGCCTGGCAGGCACAATGCCTCATGCACGGTAGGTTCCAAAACCCATCAGTTGTCCTTTTCATTCTCATCTTCTGAGAGAGTCTCTATTACCTTTTCCTTTCAGGAGGTCACAGGGTAATGACAAGACTGGATCCCCAGAAGCCAGTTATTTTGGGATGAAGTATCTTCCCCTCTATCCCTGAAGACTGGGCAGTATTACTGCAGAGATGCCAACCACCATTCCTTCCTGGCCAACGCTGGGACAGTATGCCTTGTTTAAGAAAGCTGGGACCTTAGTAAGATCTGTACTTTTATCTTATGAACTTTTGGGACTTAAGCTGAGTCTGGGGTTTTATTGTCTGTTTTTAAAATTATGTTCAGATTTTGTATATTTGAAACATGCCTTTGTAATTGTGAAACACAGTGTTCTCAATCACAAAAAAAGATGAATTCTGTTATGCTTCTCTGTTCCCATTTCTGCGTTCTTTTTTTGTCTCCTTGTATGAATTTTTCTGTGATGCCCTGCCTTATGTCCTAACTCATCTGGGATCCTAGCTGTGAAAATGTGGGCAAGATTCTTAACTCCTGTAAGACTGCCTTACTCGTTCATTCATTCATTTACTAACAAACTATTTGTTGAGGGCTCATTATATGCCAGAAGCTTTGCTTAATACTTAGGATACAGTGGAGAACCAGACAGACAGAGTTTTCTAATCTATAAAATGGGAAACTAAACTTATCTTTTAGGATTGTTGAGAGAAGTGAATGAGATAATATAGTAAAAGAGAGGAAGAGGCAAAGAAAAGGACTAAAATTTATTGCTCCCTACTCTGTCCTTGGTGATGCTGGGTGCCTCCCCTACAATCCTCATAATAACCTTGGAAAATAATTGCTGTTATCCTCGTTTTACAGAAGCATCAACTGAGGTTCAGAGAGGGAAAGTGAGGGCCCAAGTCACACCCTGATTCAAACCTGATATGAAGTTCCCACTCTGCCATGTTGCCCCCAGTGGTCTCTGGTATACTACTTGTCATTCAGTAGGTATGTCAATTCCCATCACCAGCTCCATGAAGAATCTGGGAGGCTGTATTCCTCTTCCTGCTAGCTGATACATCTGACAGCAACAACTGTGGTTTGGGCAGGGTAAGGGGTACTTGAATAGAAAATCCAAATCCTGTCCCCTGATTCCTTAGGGAACAAGATGCAAAGAAAACTCATGAAAGGCAGGAGAGGGGGACATATACATTAAGCTTACAGATTTAAATTTGCTATTGGAATATGCAAATAGTTATCAATAACTCTAAGTCACCAGGGGAAGGACTCTGTGGTCCTCTGGCAGCCAGACTCATCAGCTTAGGAGTCAGCTGGGACACGGACTCTTGGCAAGATGAACATTATTTTTCCCAAGCCAACCCATCTCTGCTGTTGTGACCTTTAAAGATGAAACGTTCATAACTCTATTCCTTTGACTCTTACCACTCCCCCGGTGGAGGCAGACCTCAACTGCACAAACAACGAGGTACATTTTTCCACTTGAGATGCTCAATGTCCAAGGAAGAAAGAATCTGCCTGGAAATGCTCACTTAGGGCCTGCATACTTGCAAGAGGCTGAAAGCAGAGTAGGAAATGAAATTACCGTGCTCACCCTTGGCAAGGGTGCTGCAAAATTGCCCCAAGCTATGCAAGCTGGACCTATACATCCTTTTCTCTTCCGTCTCTTTGTTTGGACAGGTCACAGCAAGAGCATATAACAGATTCACCAGCATAGGAGCCAGATAAGCACTGTCCGGATGGCTTTAACTTTTTGAGCAAATCTTTGTCTTTGGTATTAAGAAAAGGAAGGACCTAGCCAGAGAGTGCTTATTGCCACTGAGAAAACTTGTGAGGGTTACCAGAATGAAAAAGACATGAAAGAGGCAAAGCTGAGCTTTGCATGCAAAAAAGGGAAAAGAAAAAAAACTTTTCCTTGGCATAGAGAAATTTCATCCTGAAGGTTCTTTTTTTTTTTTTTTCTTTTCTCGGCAATGTAATAAACACCTTAAAATAGAGTTATAGAACGGAAACAGATTCTATAGAAGCAGGAAACCAAGAATAGTGACTTCAGAGAACTTATAGCCCAAACCTCTCATTCTAGAAATGATGAAATTGAGCACAGAGGACAATGATTTGCTCAAAGTCAGAGTCTGTCTTCGGGCAAATCACTCCTGGAATCCAGCTTCCGGTGGGCCTTTGTCCTGCCCTATTGCCATGCTTTCTCTTGATTATAGAGGAGAACCTTCAGTAAAAGGTGATCTCATCCATGCCCATGGCATTCGCTTACCTAGTCCTAGAGAAACATAGAATTCATCATTTTCAAGGTTTAGCATCAAGAAGCCTCTCCTAGTTGGGAGGGGTAGTGAGGGGACCCCCCCCAATTCTCTCCCCTCAGGTGTCACCTTCCCCTTGAAGTCTGTCTCCAATCCTGCTGCTATTCCCATGCTGCCCGCTCCACACTACCCTCTATTCCCCCACCCCATCAAGGGATGCTGTAGATTCTCTAGCACTCTGGCCAAAGCATGAACCCAGCCCATTTGAGGGGGTTGCCCTAAGCACACCTGAGGCATTCTGGACTCCTACAGAAGCTTGACTGAAACAAAGATGAAAGAAGAGGCAGTAGAGTGTAGTGGAGTGATCCGAGCTTTGAAATCAGACAGGCTTCAGTTCAAATCCCAGCTCCACACCCCATTAGCTGTGCAGACCTGAGCAAGTCACTTGACTTCTCTGAAGTCTGGTTTCTTATCTGTGGGATAGGTGGATGTACTCCCAAGGTATTTGATACAATTAAATGAGAAAGCATACAGAAAACACGGAGCCCAGATCTTTGCACACAGAGAGCACTAGTGTACACAAAACATAAAAAAATCTAATTTAGAAAGGTTTATAGTCAATCACTCAAAAACTATTTCCTGGGCCACCTTTTCTGTGCCAGATCCTGTGCTAAGTCTTGATACAGAGACAAACAAGAAATGGTCCTTACCCTGCAGGAAAAAATTTTTTCCTGGGTGTTATGGGTTGAATCGTGTTCCACCAAAAGCTATGCTGAAGTCCTAACCCCTGGTATCTGTGAATGTGACCTTATTTGGAAACAGATATAATCAAGTTAAGATGAGGTCATTAGGGTGGGCCCTAATCCAGTATGAATGATGTCCTTATAAGAAGAGAAAAATGTCATGTGAAGACAGAGACACATAGGGATAATGCCATGTAACTACAGAGGCAGAGATTGGAGTGATGCAGCTGTAAGCTAAGGAACACCAAAGGATCAATGGCCACCACCAGAAACTAAGAAGAAGCAAAGAACGAGTCTACCTTGAGCCTCAGAGGGAGCATGGCTCTGCTGACACCTTGGTTTTGGACTTTTAGCCTCGAGAACAGTGAGAAAATAAATTTCTGTTGTTTTAAGCTACCCAATTTGTGGGACTTTGTTTCGGCAGCCCTAGGAAACTAATACAATAGGGGAGACAAGCAAGGGGGCAAATGCAGTAATTACAACAGAAGTGGAGTAACAGTTCCCTGAGCTGACCCTGTTACATTTACTTAGTTATGTGATCTTGGTTAAGCCAGGAGGCTTCTTGTGAGGTTCAGTGCTACGGAGGTATGTATAAGTGGAAGCAAGTTTGTCCTGGAAATGGACAGCCTGTGTCTGCCTGGCCTCCCAGAGAGGAGAGTTGGAGCTGACACCTGAAGGCTGGCTAGAAGCTCAGCAGGTGTGGGATGGTGGGGCGTGGAGACATCATTCGATCTAGAGAGCCCGGTACGTGCAGAAGCAGAGAAGCGTGCGCTAGTTTTGGAATTTTCAGGAAACTACAAACATTTAAGCACTGCTGGAGCACAGCACTGATATTTATCTGCCTTCTAGACTTTCTTTCCCACCAGATACCCCACAGACACCTCTTACTCAAAATGTTCCAGATTGAACTGGACCCTTCTTTCTACTTCCACCCATACCTCCTCCAACCTGTTCTCCTCCTGCCTTCCCTGATTTGGTGAATGGCCACCAGGTACCCAGCCAGCCTAGCTAGAGGTCTCAGAGTGCCTGCATACTCAACTCTTGAAAACTGACTTCCTTTTCATCTCTGATTTACACAATCATTTCTGAGCTTTACTATCTCTGGTTATGATGGGTTCTCGCTTGGCACAAGCTCCCAACTCTCCAGCTGTGTCTCTCGGCCATATTCCTTCCAGCCAAGCCTCTCTGCCAGATAATTAACGATCTGTAAACAAAGCCTTAATTGCACCAGGGGAGCACATATTTAAAGAAACTTGGTGATAAAGCAAAGGGTCCATTTTATAACATGAAGAACATTTCTCTCACAAACTTTCCCCCACCCTCAATTTATCATTTAGTTGGGATTTTCATTTCACATATTAAATCTAAAACTCTCTTACAGTAGTATCCCCAAAACAAAAGAACAGAAACCTGCCCAAGGGACAGATGGTATTATCCTGAGGTGCAGCCATGTCAAGTGCTTCCTGAAACACTCTTTTCTTTCTAAGTCCAGCCTCTTTGGCCCTTAGATTCAAGACTTGGGCACTTGCTGGGAGAAAGGAAATTTTGGCTCCTGGCAAAAAGGGGAAGGAAATGTGGATTTACTAAGAATCTAATACAAGCCTGGCTCTTTTATTTATGTTCTCTCATTTTCCTCTTCACAGTAACCCCATGAACTGCTACTCATTGTATAAACAAGAAAGATAAGCACCTTGCCCAAGCCAGTGGCAGCTTGTAAGGGGGAACGACCAACATTCAAAGGGTGCCAGAATTAAATATAATGAGATTATTGTCTCTAAGCACATCCGTTCAAGCTGTTTAGGTTGTCTAGTCAGCCATATCGCCTTTTCAAAGTGGATATGAAGTCCTCAGTCAGAGAGTATGCCTGCTGCCCACCATGCTGATTCCTCACGATTGGGTGGGCACCCTGGGCTTGGTGGGCAAGAAGTCGCAGTGGAAACTTTTCTGTCTGCTGCTGCCCTGGGGCTCTGCCCTCATGCTGGGAGTCAGTGTTAGGTGCTGCCCTGGGAGGGGCCAATCCAGCCACATAGGCCCTTCAGAGAGGAAGCACCTTGGCTCAGAATTGAAATTGAGCCTCCTCTAGGGAGTTTGAAAAGATGGTTTTTGTGCAGTTCTTAATGGCCCAGATGTTCCAGAAAGAGGAAGCACAGCAACATTTTTAGAATAGTTAGTGGGGTGCAACAGAACTCAGAGACTGTACCCACAGAAACTCTCCCCCTGCTCACTTGTTTCAGAAAACACTCAGTGTTCACGGAGCACCTGCCCTAGGCCAGGCCCTGTGCTCTGTCCTGGATCTTCAACCTCTCCCTCTTGGAGGGCCCCTTCCTGTCTGTGCTTAAACATGCTCAAGTCTTCCCCAGCCTCCAAACACGACAACAGCCACCTCAAAACCCTCGCTCATCTCTGCCTCACCTTTAGCTACTTCCTTCTCTCCTCCTCTTCACAAGCAAAACTTTTTGAAACAAAGCACAGTCCACACTTATTATCAGCATTCACTCACCTCCCATTCACTCCTCAGCCCCACTGTGGTCTGACCTTCGCCTCCGCTGAACCTGTTCTCCAAGGTTACCAATGACCCACTGAATTCAAGAGCATGTTCCTTCATTTGGTCTCAGCAGCATTCACACTGTTGACCTTGCCTTCTTCCAGAAACATTTTCTCCCTTTGATTTCAGTAGTCTCAAATTCCTTCCTACCTCTTCAATAATCCTCAGTCTCCATGGTAGGCTCCTTTTGTTCAGCCCACATTTTAGAGGTCACTATTCCTTAGAATTTCACCCTAAAATTCTGGCCTTCTTATTCTGAACTCATATACTTAGTGCAGGCTTCTCTCCTGAGCTCTGGACATGTATGCACACAGCTTCTTACTAGACATCTGGATTTTGAGGTCTAACTGGCATCTCAAACATTCCAAACCCAGCTCTTCAAACCTTTCTCCCAAGCCTGTTTCTTCTCAAATGTTCCCTATTTTAGTAAAGAGCACCACTGTCCACCGGTGATCAGGGTAGAAACCTGTGAGCCTTTGACTCCTCCTGTCCTCTCACCTCTCAGTCATCAAATGCTATTGATTCTGCCCCCATAACTATCTCTCAAATCTACCCATGTCCCTTCTTAGCCATGATATTCTAGTTTAATTGTTATTTCTCTGCTCTCAATCTTACCCCTCCAATGCATTCTTCAAACCAGAGTGATCTTCCTCAAGTGCAAATCTGATCATAGTACTCCTTGAATAAGACTTTCCAAAGGCTTCTCATCTATCTTCAGATAGAGCCCCATGTGATTTAAATTCCATGTGGTCTATCCTCTACCAACTCATTGGGCTCAGCTTATGTTATATATTCCTTCATTCTCTGCTTCAGCCAAACTGGTCACCGCCTGGTTCTCTTTTTCCACCTTTTTCTTTTAACTTATTATTTTGAGATAATTGTAGATTCATATACAGTTGTAAGAAATAATCCAGAGAGATATTATGTGCTCTTCATCCAGCTTCCCCCAGGGTAACATCTTTCATACTATAGCATAATACACACCCAGAAAATTGACATTGACACAATCCATTGACCTTATCATATTTCACCAGTTTTAGATGCACTCTTTGTGTGTGTGTGTGTGTGTGTGTGTGTGTGTGTGTGTATTTAGTTCCGTGCAATTTTATCACCTGTGTAGATTCATGTAACCACCACTACAGTTAGGATATAGAACAGTTCCATCAGAAGGATCAAACTGGCCTTCTTGTGGTTCCTTCAATGGGCCAACTCTCTTTTATTTTCAGGTCTTCACATAACCTATTTCCCCTATTTGTAGCATGTTCCCCCAATACCTTTCATTTGGCCAATTACTATTTATCTTTCAGACCTCAACTTAAACATCATTTCCTAAAAAAGACTTTCTCTGATTCCACACTGGGTTAAGACACTTGCACTCTGTTCCATTAGCATCCTATGCTCCTTTTCTCCCATCATAGCACCTATTTTCTCCTCCTATGAGAGATAATAACCTGCAGGAAGGCAGATGTGTAGAGCTTGTTCATTTCTATACCTCCAACACCTAGCATAGTACCTGCAACAAGGGAATTCCTCAATTAAAATGGGAAGGGATAATTGATGCATGAAAACTGATGAGTCAGGTGGAGTTCCCTCCCTTAAGGAGCTCCCAGTCATGAAACAGGCAACTCTAATACATGAATTAGAGGGAAGCATTGGAGGTTATAGGGATCCAGAGTATCCATTTTCCTTCCAGCTTCCAGATATACAGATTTGGGCAGCCAGGACAAGAAGAGTCCTTCAGTACTTGTGCCCAGAACCCTTTAGCACGGTTTGGCAGGTCAGCTAAGTGGAGCAGGCACTATGGTGATGAGCCCAAAGGCCTGATTTCAAGGACTTCAATTGGACAGTTTTCTCAGCATTATATCATAACATAGACTGAGATGTGATCTTGGTCACAGACTGGTCCTGATATTGGCCATATGATGAGCCCTGATTTTGGTACAGATCCTGACACTATCCAACCATCTGATAAATATAGCATCTTCCACAAGAACAGGTAAAGTAATGGCAAACCTTCAGGGCATCCCACTCTGACACAAGGAAGGCAGAGCCCAAGGCATATGTCTTCCTAGGGGGTCAATGACATAAACATCCATTTCATATGCTAAGAAGAGAAATAGAATTATTGAGTCTTGAAGAGTTAAAGCTGGAAGGCCCTTAAAGGCATTATGCCCCCTTACCTCACCTTTTAGCACAGAGAATGGGAATTCAGCTCATTGTATATAGAAGTACAAATGTTAACATTTCATTTCTAGCTTTAGATGTGAAAGCCCTTGTTCCCATTTCTGAATCTTCCCTAATTAATTTTACCAAAGCATAACTGACCTTTGACTCAGGAACATCAAACTAACGATGTCCCCCAGCCTCTGGCTGGCCCTCTCTAATATATTCTCCCTCACCAGCCAGAGTGATCTACTTAAAGCACAAAGCTGGCCAGGTACTCTCCTGCTTAAAACCCTTCAGGGGCTTCCCATCACCTTCCAGATAGAGGCCAGGTTCCATAGTCTCCAGATTCAGCAAAGCCCTGCTTCCTCTCAAGCCTTATCTCTTGCCTCTCCTCACAGCCCACTTGACTGAGCATACCAGGCTATCTTAGGCTTATGCTGAAGTTATGCCTGACCCCAGAATGGATTTCTCACCTGGTTAACTCTTTTTTAACCTTCAAGATCCATCTTAGCCATTATCTATCCAAGAGAGCCTTCCTAGAACTGTTAGGTTGGGTTACTGCCCCCTCATCCTGTCCTATCCCTATGCCTCCCCCCATCATGTCACTTAGAACCTTCAATTGGAATGTCTTATTTAGTGTCAGCATCTCCAGCAGTCTGGGCTTCTGGAATACAGGAACTACATCTCAATTATTCCTCTCCTCTCAGTGCCCACCACAGGACCTGGCACACTGGAAGTTCTTGGTGAATTTTGATTGAAAAGGAAACTAATTCCATGATTAACATTCACTGAGAGTTAACTGTGTGTGCTAGGCAGCTAGGTGCTTCCCATGTATTATATCACTTCATTTTCCTAATAGCACTGGGACCACTCAGTACTCGACAAAACCCTCCCCACCTCCAACAGGAGTTGAATCTCAGTTTTCTTACTTACAAGGTCTTGTCCCTGGCCCTACCTTCTATTCCAACCCATGGCCTCTGGACTCATGTCCACTCTCTCGCCTTACACCTAGACTTGCCTCTCTACTTGTCTCCTTCAGGTGGGATCCAGGGTCAGACTCTCTGCCTGTCTTTCTGTTTCACTTCCTCCTCAGACACTGACTCTCATCCTCAGCCTCAAGATCTGCAGTTGGCAAACCTAACCTATTCCACCCTAGGGGACAGCCAAGGCTCCAGACTCTCAGTCCCAACCCAGCACTCCAGGTCCATGATTATCTGAGAGGAAAGAGTAGATGAAAGTGGGCTTGATTACACCACTGTTCCAAGGATGACAAGGAAGCCCAATCAAGTTAGGTAACGTGCCTAAGGTCACATAGCCTGGCTTCTGCCCAATGCCAAGACCCAGACGTAGCATTTCCTCTTGTGTGGACTGCACACGCCCTCTTCTTTCAAACAGCCCCTTCCTGGAGCCCTTTGAAGGCCTGCCTACTTTTCCATTTCACACCTTGGTTATGAGGTGCCTGGGCAAGAGCTGTTCCCTAGCACCGTTCTCCAGCCTGGCACAGAGAAGAGCCTTGAGAATGGCATGGTAAAGGGATGAATGAGTGTCCAGCTCAAGCTCTCACCAATCTCCCTCTGGCTACAGTGGATGTTCTGCCCTTCCACTACTTCTGTTTCCAAAGGTACTTGGAATCTTCCTTTGCATTTGGTTTGGCATCAAAGCAGCAAAGCTATCAAATGCATTTTCTTGTCAATTTTTCTTCGTAACTGATATTAAATCCCTCTGTAAAGAAGAACACACCCTCAACATCTTAAGGAAAGCTATTCACAGTAATGGTTTAAATAAAGGAATTATGAAATCCTGGGGAAAGTACCAATCTCTACCCTATCCCTTCTGTCTTGAGAACACCAAGCTCTCAGGTGAAATTTTCTGAGGCTGTGAAAAGAGAAAGTCCTTTGGAATTAGATAAAATTGGGTTAAAATCCTAGCTCTGTCTCCCAGGAGCAGTGGACCTTGGGAAAGAAACCTGAGAGTCATCCTATGCTCTACTCTCTTCCTTACTCACTTCAGCCAATCTTTCAACAAGTCCCGCCAGTTTCACCTTCTAAATGGTTCTTCTCTAATCTCTGCTTCAGTTGTGGGCTAGTCTGGTGATTAAACACTTAGACTCTGGAGTGAGACTGTCTGGACTTGAATGCCAGTTTTCTTACTTACTATGCCATCCTGAGTAATCTAATTAACCTCTCAACATCTCAGTTTCCTCATCTGTAAAATGGGGATTAAAAATCTTGGGTTTTAACAAGATCCAATGAAATAATCCCTGTAAAGTGCTAGCATAATTCCTGGCCCAGAGTAGGAGCTCATAAACATTAGCTCTTGTTACTATCTCTTATCACCAACTTTGTTCAGGCCATTATTATCTGCAAGTCCACAATTCCCCCTGTCCTCTGTCTCCCCCCACCCCAATCCCTGACCATCTTTGTAAGGTCTCCTGCCTGGTTTCTCTCCTCTAGTCCCTCTTCTTCAAATCATTCTCTGTGCCTTTGCCAGAGTATTCTCTCTAAAAGGCAGATTTGATCACGTGATTTTCAAATGAGAAACCCTGTAATGGTACTCTATTGTCTGTAGGATAAAGCCTGAGCTCCCTGGCTTTGCAGACAAGGCCTTCCATTATGGTGTCCCTGCATACCTCCCAACAATCCTGAGAGGGAAGTTTTACCCCCATTTTACTGCCTCAGAGTGGTTGAGTAAATGTCCCAAGGTCCTATAGTTATTCACTAGTCAAGCTGGGATTTATACTCTTCTGAGCCCAGAGCCTGTGTTCTGTCCCACATTGCCACTTCCCACCCTGACCATCCATGAACATGTGATAAGCAGGAAAGGAAGAATACATCAGGTGAGACCGAGGAACTGTCATGGAGACATCACGGTCTGGGGATGGCTTTCTGGAGGACCTGGGGCTCTAGGGGCCTACAGGGACAGGGTAGCAAGGATGATACTGGAGAAAATGCTGACGCTGTGATTTCAGAACTGTCTGGTGAGATGAAGCGAGAGTCAAGTCTGAGTGGAAACATGTGCTCCAGATGCTGTTCTTTTCTTTCCCCAAACCGGCAGAACCCCAGGAAGCTCTGAGGTTTTGTTCTAGGTTTCAGTCACTGTTAGTGGGGTTGGGGGCACTATGTTAGATTTTCAGGCTTGCCAGGTCCTCGTTTTTATCCAGAGATTCATGAACTCTAGGTTGGGTGGGGGAAGAGAAGAGGTCCTCCCTCTTGTGTTCTTTCCTTGCACTGATGCTACCCAAATATCCACCATTTGCTCAGCAAACCTTCCCAGACACCTGCTGGGCACCATGCCCCATGTTGGAGCTGCAGAAAGCAATCAGAGGGGGTTCTTGGCCTTAAAGTACTCATGATTTAGTGGGGAGAATACCCTACATACAATGACAATACCACCTGAAAAGTGCCCTGGGGTTGGGGTAGGGAGAGGGCAGGGAAGTCTTTTCAGAGATGGTATCCAAGCAGGCTTCTGAGTGAGCATTCTCCTTCAAAATGATTACTTGGGTTCATTTCAAAAGGCAAATTTGGGTTATTGCTTTTTGTGATTGTAACTGTAGAACAATATGTTTTTGCTTGGTGCTGTGGAGCCTTTAGAGCACGCAGGGTAGCAGAGCAGTGTGGAAGAGTCCCTGGTTTGGGGGGCCTACAGTGTTGTTCCATACCCTCATTGGAATGTCCTCAACTGTAGACCAGGGATAATATATTTCATAGCTGAGGATTCTGCAGGTCCCATGAAAGGAGGAACACACTCTCTGGGGCTATATTAGTGGCCCAGTGAGGTAGTACAAAAGGACAGTGGCCTGGGATGCAGACAACTCTGCCACTGACCAGCTATGTGACTCTGCACAAGTCACTTAACCACACTGAAGCCTCAGCTGCCTCTCTTGTCCAGTGGGCACAATATTACCTTGCCTAGCCACTAAATGGTAGCTACTGGTTCCAGGTCTCCCATTTCTCTGCTGTATGCCCGCCTCTTTCAGCCTATTTCCCCATTTGTGAACAAGACAGGATGGTGAGCCTCTGTGCAGAGAAAGAATGAGAGAATATTATCTAAGGGCTGTTTAGCTTTGACATCCCATGCATAAAACAACAGCCAGATTGGACTGTTGCTTAATTCTATCCAAACTGCCAGATAGGCATTTGAATAAGTAATCTAATATATACATTTTTATTCTATTCAATATTCAGGTCGTCTCCTGGCTCGAATGAGTATTCAGAATGATGATTGCTTAGAAACATACCATTCCAAATACGAATGAGAATATTTTTGTAATGTTCAGTTCAACAAGGATGGGGAGGTATGAGATTAGGTTCTGCAAATAATCACATCTTTCACATCTTGGACGCCTATACACATACTTACTACATGCCTTTCTTCATAACCTTGGAAATGCAGATCCCTGCACTCTTAGAAGCCTGAGCATACCTCCTGTGGTAAGTCAATTCCCACGTGAAGATGGTAGAGCATGGCAAAAAGATGTGACCTCTCATCTGGTGCTTGAGGCCCTGCTACAACATTCTCCTCATCCAATAAGCTGTGGTCTGGTACTTGCACTCCAGCAGTGACAGAGAGCTCACTACTTCTCAATGCAGCTGATCTCACTGGTAGGCAGCTTTGACTTGGGGAAACAGCCTCTCACACTGAGCAATCTCCCTACTTCTGGTGTTTCTACATTGATCCTTGTTCTGCATTCTGTTCTTCTGCCCTAAAATATTCCTGCAGAGGTTGAAGGCAATGACCCTAGCACTTTTACCAAGTTAGCCTTTTCCCTGAGCTGAATCCAGACTTCCTCTAACCAGAAGCCTGCTCTTTGGGACTGGCCCAGTGGTGCAGCGGTTAAGTCCGTGCGCTCTGCTGCAGCGGCCCGGGGTTCACAGGTTCGGATCCTGGGCTCACACTGACACACTGCTTGTTAAGCCATGCTGTGGCGGCGTCCCATATAAAGTAGAGGAAGATGGGCATGGATGGTAGCCCAGGGCCAATCTTCCTCAAGAAAAACGGGAAGGATTGACATCAGATGCTAGCTCAGGGCTAGGCTTCCTCACACACACAAAAAAGAAGAAGCCTACTCTTCCTTTGTTCCAGCATTGGGCTCTGGAGGGGTCCCGGTGAATTCCTTTTTCTCTGGCTTCCTATGCCATTCAGTATGAGAAAATAAAGCTTTTAAAGAAACAGGGGCAAAGTAGCTGATTCTAAGGAAGCCTGCCATGGCTTTTCAGGAAAGAGAAAACACCACTGGGGAAAGGAGAACTTTGGATTACTGCAGGAGGAACAGAGAGGGCTATCTTATGAACTGTTCCTAACCAGCATTGCACCCACCTCAGAAGGGGTGTGTGTACACATGTGTGTGCGTGCATATGTGTGTGTGTGTAAGTATGAGTGTTTATGAGTGAGCATTTACTCTCACATACTCAACAATGCCTCAGTGGTGTTAGTATAGAGTAAATTCTTCACTTAGCCAATCATCACGTGTCTTCAAGATTCACTCAGATGTCACTTCCTCTGGGAAGCATTCCCTGACATGCCCTCTTTACCTTAACCAACACTGCACGTCCAGGAGGCTTTCTGTGCTTTCCTCTATGTTGTCAAGTTCCTTGCCTGTCTGCACCCTCAGATGGTGGCACCTTCTTGAGGGTCCTGACTGTGTCTGATTCATCTCTGAGCCCCTTTGCCCAGCACAGCTTCGTACATATTGGTTGAATGAATGTATTTGAGGAAAAGCTGTCTGAGTCCTATTCCTGGGTTCTTCCTCTGCCTTAGCTGCCCTGTTTCTCTTTCCTTACTTACAAGAGGCTAAGGTGATGCAGATCAAGTACAGCATAACTCCCCCAAGATGGGGACTTCTGTAGGGGGATGCCTCGGATGAGCCAGTGGTGTCCACGCTTCTAAAACTGCATGAGCCTCCCTGCGAGAGGGAAGTTGGGATGGCTAGTGCCGTTTCTCCATCCTCTGTCTGCCTTGAACTGACTGTGTCAGCCACGATCTGCTGTCCTCCCCTGCCTGGCCCCTCTGGAACAACCATTCCTCCAGAGTTGACACTCACATTTTCCTGCTTTCTGGCCAAGTCACGGCTCTTGGATGATCCCTATGCAGATGTGCAGGAATCTTGCACACATCTGCATATCAGAGGGGCAGGCAGAGCTGCTTGGCAAGAGGCCCTGGCTCAGCAGGAGAGCTCCGTTGGCAAGCCTCAGTTGTGACAGGATCTCTCCTTGCACTGTTCTTGGCCAAGGAACTCAGCCAGAGACTGAGCTGGTCAGGGCTAGGCTTTCTCCTACCCAGGGAAGGCTGCAATATGGTGCATTTCTGGGGTGGAGAAGACTGCAATATCAAGACTGCAAAACCAGTGGGCAAGTTGTGGGGCAGAGAACTGGTGTCTCAGGCAAAAGTACAATGGGAAGAAAAGGAAAATGCACTCATGTATCTCTTCATTTAATAAGAGCAGCCCAACAACCCCATATGTAGAGGGTCTGCTTTGTGCCGAGTAGCTTAAGACAGTGAGTCATTAACTATGAGGACCTGCTTCACATCTGAGATCTGTCACTTTCAAGATCTGAGACCTGGGCTAAGGCCTTTAACCTATTCTGGTACCAATTTCCACATGTAAAACAGAATGATAATATTACCTGCTGCATACGGTTGAGGGGAGGATTAAATGAGATAAGCCCAATAAAGTAGAGCCTGTGATAAGCGTTTTGTAGCATTTCTTTCTGGGCACTTGGTTTACCATACATTTACTACGTGTCAGGCATCATTCTGGGTGCCTTAAGTATTTTGTCATATTTATTTCTCACAATAAACCTCCAAGATAGGTATTATTACCCCTGATTTGCAGTCAACTAAACGGAGGCCCAGAGATGTTAAGATACTTCCAAAGGCCACACAGCGTATAAAGGAGCTGTCAGATTGAACTTCCAGGGCCATGGAAAGCCAGTTGAAAATGTCACTCATGAGGCAGGGCCAGAGTTGGAGAGTCCCAAGGGAAAGGAGGCCTGAGACTCTGTGGGGACCTGGGGAGAGGAGAAAATCAGACTCCTGTCCAGAGTGGCTGAGGTCACAGCTGGGAAGATGTGCTGGGTGTGAGATCTAATGAGTGAAGCATGAAAGGAAAGGGAGAGTGACAATCAGGAAGGGCAAGAAACAAGACAGCACAGCTCCCAGGGAGAAGCCCTGGCCAGGGAGTCAGGATGAAGGCCCAGACCAGAAAGAGTGGCCAGAGCTGGCCGGCCGTGGTCAGGACCTTTCTCTCCCTGGGCAGGTAGGTCGGGTAATAATACCAGATCACAGGGCTGAGGTGAGGACTTATGAAGGGCAGCATAGAAAGCTCTTTTCATACTGTTTGGAGCACGGCAAGTGATCAGTAAATGCCTCCAGAGGAAAAATATCCAGATTGGCATTTGGATGATAAATTTCAGGAAGAATAACAGGGGTCATTATACTCATCGTTTAGAGTGGGGGTCCCAGCTCCAGCCTCGACATGGAGGACTGCTGGGCAGACTCCTTGCAGAGATTTGGTCACATGAAGATCCTGGATGCCCAAATTGGCACATATATACTATCCCTACTCTAGAGAAAGAGGGGACCGGGGGGTGTGTGATCCCGAGATTACTTTCCTGGCTCAGCCCTATGGACCCATGTCTGAGCCTCAGGGAGAGAAGGGCTGCAGGGAAAGCTATTTCCAAAAGAGCCACAGACAGAGCTATGAAGGTACAGTAGGGAAAAGAACATTTTCCCCATTTCTAGATTGAAAAGACGGTGGCTTTGGCTGCTGTAGTATTTCTTGTCCTGGCAGCTTGACATCATAAGCAGGAAACATCCTTAGTTAGGTCACCAGATGTCTCTC
This sequence comes from Diceros bicornis minor, assembly GCF_020826845.1. Taxonomy (NCBI): domain Eukaryota; kingdom Metazoa; phylum Chordata; class Mammalia; order Perissodactyla; family Rhinocerotidae; genus Diceros; species Diceros bicornis. The sequence continues at coordinate 11,554,688 of NC_080752.1, forward strand.
AGTGGGTACTGGGACCCCTGGCTTGGGTGGAGCACTCTCAGTTACAGGAAGCAGAAAGCAGGGAACCTCATGGGAGGGGCTGAGCAGGAAAGAAGGAATGCAGTAGATGGCACATAGAAGTAGAGGGCATCCTTCATGAGCTCACCTGTGATGCCACTTGGAGACGTCCAGAAATAACTGGGCAAGATTCTGAGGGAGGCTGGAGTCCTGCGTTATCAGGTAGGGGCAGGAGATAGCAAATCACAGGTGATTACTATAAATAGGACCCCATGTGTGCCCATAGGCTGGTGTGGTCTGAGGAAACATCAGTTACACACTCTCTGCTATCCCAAATCGCTCCCAAGGGTCTGAGGTCACGTCTAAAGATAGGTTGCTTATACCTCTCTTATGTATTTCCTCTCTTACCTTTGACATCCTGTTGGTTAGTTAAGTCCTTTTGTTTCATCCTCGCAAATATTTCCCCAATTCACTTCCTCTCTATTTCTCCAGCTCTATTCTGGGTGCGTGAGGAATAGGGTCCACTATTCAGTGACTGAGGGTGGTAGCAACTACTTAATCATTATTATGCTAAATGCAGGAAATATATGAAGCAATAGAGCACAGACTTTTTCCAGAAGGATTTATGACTGATTTCAACCATCCATCAGAAGACTCTTCAAAACTGTCAAAGAAGGAATGAATTCACTCACTCACTCACTCACTCCTTCATTCAACCAATGAACTAACAAACATTGTCTGAGCACCCTGCCAGGCTTGATGCTGGTCCCTGGAGACACATGGCCCCTGTGCCTGAGGTGCTTGTGGTCTAGGGAGACAAGTACACAGTAGAAGGCTGTGCACTGTGTTGCACTGTCGACAAGGGTCAAGCTGAAGGAACAATGCAGATCATTTCTGTGCAAAGACGTTCCCTAGGCCATTTGCCAGATAATTTCTTTTCCTCATTCTCTTCCCTGGAAGATGTGCCTGGATTATGTGGGCGAGGGAGAGGGCCTACTCTTCATAGTTTCCCTGGGGAGGCAGTGTGGAATAAAGAAAAGAGCACAGGCCTTGTAGCTAGACAGCTTTGGGTTTCAATTCCAGTGCTGCCATTTCCTTGTTGTCTGACTTCAGTCAAGGCACTTCACCTCTCTGGGCTCCAGTTTCTTCCTATGTAAAAAGGGGATAACATATCTAAAGTGTATAGAATAGTCCTGGGCATATAATAGGTACTCAGTAAATGGAAGCCATTTTTATTTTATCCCAAATTTCAGGTTTGCAAAATCTGTAAGTGTTCAACAAATAAATGAACTTTTCTGTGGCAAGCTACGGAAATTTTGGAGTTTATCTCTTCCAACAGCCTAGCCCAGCCTATACTGACTAACACAAAGGGCCAAGATATGGCCTTCTCGTGGTCACCCACCTGAGGCATCCAGTTCAGATCTGCTTGCTCAGTTCATTTATTTATTTCTCTTTTAAATTCCAAGTCTCTAATTTGACCTTTGGAGGATGCTAGTTGGTAAAAGGCCCAGGTTTTCTCACATGCTGATTGTCTGCTGTGCTTGGGTTCAGTCCCTACACATGGAGCGGGACAACAAGACTTGTAACTGATCCTGCAAGGAGGCCTCTCTCCCTCCCTCCCTCCCCTTCTCTCCACCCCAGCTCTCTGGAAAGCATCAAGAATAAACAAGAGCACATGTGGCAGGAGCATTCCTCTTTTTGGCTGTGTCCCAACAGATGGGACATAATAGGTGACTCTCCAGAGCCCTGATCTTCAGCAGATGGGGGAAGGTAGGGGGGCTTGATGCTAGATGAAGGGAAGCTCAAGTTCTTCAGGTCAAACCTGCCTGCGCCACGGAGTGCAAGAGCTAAGAGGGACTTCTAAGACCACTCAATACTGGCACGTAATTTTTCTGGGACATGTTGGGGAAGAGAGTTGTCCACAGCCACACAGCTCTCTAGTGATAAAGCCAGCACTTCAGATTCAGGTCTCCTGAATCTCAGTCTGGTGTCTTCTCCATGTTCGTGGACAGCTTTGTTCAAGTATCTACAGTGGCTTCCTATTTCCAACTGTATCAAATTCAAATGTTCTGGTCTGGCATTCAGTGTCTAAGAGATCAGATTTTCATTCTACATTTCTAGTTTTATTTCGGACTGAATGGACAACTTGGACTGCTCTTGAAAATTTGATCCAAATTTTCCTCTAGTGTTTTTTTTTTTTTTTTAAATCCCTCTCTTCCCTGGTTTCTGTTCTGGGATCCCTGGTTCCTAGTTAAGTGTGTCTTCTTGACTCTGTCCTGTCCCAACCACTCTGGTCTCTGGCTGAGGTTCAGCCTGTCACCAACTAGTGCCCTCAAGGGTAGGTTTGGAAGCATTTAACTGTTTTTCGGTCAAGGAGACATAACCAGCAACCACCCTGAAGCTAACCAAGCCTCCCCACAAGAGCTACAGCCATGACCTTGCCTTAATTTTAATAGGAAGATCTCCTCAGGAGGAGATTAGGCCTCATTACCATAATCTGCAGTGTATGCAGAAGCATGTTTTCCAACTGAGCCTCTGCAAGGGAATACTTGCCTCTCCCTTTTAAATATTCATTCCCCAACTGAAATTAAAGTTCCTGCTTCCCTTTGTTCAAGGACGCCATGACTTTGGAAATGATTCCTCATGGCCTCCTATTTGCTGCAAATACACTTTACTTTGTAAGACAATGCCCACTGGTTAGAGTCTTATGTAATTCACCAGGAGGCGAGCCCACTTGGTTCGGTATCAAGCCTTCTCCATTAGAGTGCCATCTGGGGACTTATCTAGGAAGGGCACATGGTGCTGTCAGATGAGGCAGTTGGGGAGTGGGTGGGATCTGATGTCAGAGCCTCCTACTAGAGGGGTAGCCCAGCAGTGTTGAGGGCATGGCTATCTCTGATCACAGCCCAAGAGGCAGGTGCCAAGAGGGTCTGAGAGGAAAGATAACGAGCCTTTCAGCAAGGGCTTACACAAGGGTTGGGTAACTGGGAGATAACTTGGAAGCTCAGGCAGAAAGGTAAACTCAAGAAGGGATTCTGGAAGCTAGAGCAGCATGGCCACGGAAAGTGATAGGAGGCCACCACCTGAAGCTGAGTCAGATAGTAGATGTGGGTCCTCTTGTGTGGCTGGGACCTTATAGGTGAGGAATTGCCTTTGTGGGGATTGGGGGGGGGGCGCGGTGTGCAGCAAAATGGACAGAAGTTCCCAGAAGAGGGAGTCAGGACTGGAGGGGCATTTCCCAAGGCTGAGTATTGCCCAGAAGAAGCTACAAAGCTGGAGTTAGGAATGGGAATGCACGTGATGCCCTGGGGGGAAGTTAGGTGTGATTTTAGAATGAATAGCAATTTTAGTGACTATGGGTCATGAAGAACAGAAGGAGGAGGAAAGTTAGGAGGTTTATCTTAATTCACAGGAAGAACTCTGGATCAGCCTTTCCTTTTTTTTTTTTTTTTCCCCCTCCCTCCTGGATAACACTACACTGGACTGGACAATTTCATAATTTCTTAATTTATGCATTCATCAAACACTCCCTAGAGTCTGCTCCATGCCAGATCTTGGGCTAGACACTGAGGAAACAAAGATGAATCATATATATCCCCTGACTTTAAAGATTTAATTTCTTGGGGAGAAACATTCATGTAAACTCAAAAATAATATGGAATGGTAAGTACTGTGAGAGAAAGAAGCCAAGGGGGCAGTGGAAGCAGAGATGAGGCACCTAACCCAGCCTAGAGGCAGAGTGGGAGTCAGGGGAGGAAGGAGTACAACAGGAAAAGTTTCCAGAAGAAGGTAATGTCTGCTGAGGGAGAAAAGGAATTACGTATGTAAAGAAGGAATAGTGTCAGATTGTTTTAGAGAGACATAGGCAGGCTTGGGCTATGAACTGGCAGAAAACCAAACCAAAACAAAAACCCTGAGCTCATAAGCAGAGCTCAGTGGTGGGAAAATCAAGCTGGTAGTTCTTAGATGTCCAGATTATCAAGCACACGGCATCAGAGATCTCTGGACCCTCGGGTGGGCTTCAAGAGATGAGAGAAGAGATCCTAAGCCCCAAGGAAGAGGTTGACCTCATCTAAAGGGAGCCTAGGTTTGATATAGAAGCTTCATATATTATCTCATTTACTCTTTACCAGATCCACAACTTGGTTTCCAGGGCTATCTGCACTAGGGTTTGGGCCCAAAACTCCAGCTAAGAATAAGGTTTTGCTTGACTTCACATGGGTAGACTTTATGTATTTCCCTCCCTTGGAGCCTTGGTGGAAAGGAATAACTAGTCATGGAGCAGAATTGGATAAGGTGTGTCCCAGCGCTAGAGTTACTACCCTTCCTTGTGTAGACGTCTTTGCTCCTTTCCCTCCGGCTTTCATGGGGACACTTTGGGTGGTTTTTTCTTGAAGCCAAGGCTCAGGCTAGGGCACTGGTGGAAACAGAGGAGGACTTAGGAGTTGTTTTGTTTCTAGAACTTTTGAGCCTCACAAGCTCGAGATGAAAGAACCCACATTTTAGTTCAGCTCAGCTCGGTGGAGTTCTGCACTGGGATTTGAAGCCAAAGTCTCAGGTAATAATGACAACTAACCTCTCCTCACTTGTTATCTATTTGCGTCAGGGAGCTGTCAGGGAGAGTTGGCTAAGATGAGCTTGGGTGTGAGTATTTTTGAGTTCCCTTGCCAAATGCTATCATGATATTATCTTAGCAACACTCTCAGCAATATTGCTGTCTACTAGTTTTAGCGAGAACCTATTGTCCCCTAGTGCCCTGCCAACCTCCTCCTTAGGATCTAGAATCTCTTCGCTCTTCTCTTGAGCCCCAACCAAAAGTTTAGACTTCCCTGGCGCCATTTGCTTGCTAACATGGACATCTAAGAATTACCTGCTTGATTTTCTCACCACTGACCTCCGCTTGTTTGCTACTTTTACTGAGACTCCAAATGCAGACCACTTGAATGATAATGGTGATTTCTTAATAGCCAGTGGACTGCTTGACCTCTCGTTCAATCATACTCTTCCTTTCCCTTTCCCTCCACTGTTGAACAGAACTGTGAGGCGAGGCCCCAGAGAGTCAGCCAGGGTGGGTAAATTACCAAGGTAATGGCAATAATGGCCATTTGTAGAGCACTGTGGTTTACTGGAAAGAACATCAACTGGAATCACACAGAATTAATTTTGAATCTGTGCTTAGCTACTTACAAGCTGAGTGGCTTTCAACAAGTCACTTTACCCTTCTTAGCCTCAGTTTCCTCATCTATAAAAATAGGCATAGTAATTCTACCAGATACAACCTTAGAGAGAAGTAAATTATATTTCACTTCTCAAGGGTTGAGCCCATGCTGTATTCCTCCTTGAACCGTCAGTACCTACAGAGCGCCTGGCAAACCACAGGCGGACTAAATGATAACATTTAGTAACATTTATTCGAGAAAGAATATATTCTGAACATCTAGCCAAATCAAGAAAGGAAAAAAAAAAAGAAAAAGATCATCTTGTTCTTCACTGTATGGATCTAGAAAGCAGATGGGTTAAGAGTTCAAGGCAGTTCTAATTACAACGCTAACGTTATTAGCTGTTAATCATCTGCCTGTTGCTATCATCTCTGCTTAGAGTCAGATATGCTTTTTCTTTCTGAAAGCAAATCATGGTTCTCTAAAACATCATTAATGTAATTAATATATTTCATTACCTTTGTTCCGGCATTAGCTGCTCAAACTAAATAAAACATGGGCAGATTTTGGCCCTTCATTGAGGAGCTGTAGCATGTGTGTGTATGGTGGAGAGGGAGAAAGAAAGAAAGTTAGACAGACAGACAGACAGACAGAGAGGTGGCAAGTTCTGTAGATTTATGGCTTGAGCAATGGATGCCATCTCTGAAATAGCTGCCTTTTGAATGGGCAGGTAAAATTTGAAATGCTTGTTCAAATCTTAGACCATCCCTTTGTGGCTGAACAGCTGGATTTCTGGGCAAGTCAATCCAAAAAGGATTGGCCAAGCTCTGCCAAGTCAATCCAAAAATGAGCTCAAACAGAACTGTGGAAGGGCCTGGACTTTACATTCAGGCATTTGTGAGAATGAGATAAGGATTAAGTGTCTCTGTTGCATAGGGTGTAATTAGTATTTTAAGTACCTTTTAACCAGGTTGCCACCCAGGCAGGAAACCGATCATGCTTCTGAAGAAAAGAAGGAAATGTGGTCCCCCTTGCTAGCCTGTAACCCCAGGGTTCAAGGATCAGCACTCATTTCCCTAGTGGGTTATGAGATCTGGTCCCTCTAATCAATAAGCATAAAACCTCTAACACCTCTAGACTCTTGCACCATGGAAGATGTCTCTTCATGCATGCATTTATTCAACAAATATTTGAGCACCAACTATGTGCCCAACAGAGAGATTAATAAGATATGGTTCTGTCAGTAAAGAGCCCACAGTCTAGTGAAGGAAAAATACATTATAATATAGTGTAATACATGCTAAGATGGAGGTTTGGACAAACCTTTGTGGAAGCACAGATGTGCCCAGGTATGCCTAGGGAAGTGGGGCTCAGGCATGCCCTCAGAGGTGGTCAGGATGAAAAGGAATTAACCACTCCAACAAGTGTGAAGGAAGTCACTTAAGGCTGAGGGACTAACATGTGCAAAAGCCTGAAAACGAGAGAGAACTTAGTCTATTCTAGGAATCGCAATACTTGAGAATATTTGAGCACAGAGAAGAAAAGTTGTGGCAGTGGGAAAAAATGAGGTGGAGAGATATTTGCCCAAGTGCTTCATAGGAGCCAGAGACTAGTGACCCCTGCCCACCTCCAACATACATAGGACATTTTGAATGCTGCTATTTCCTGCCCCTAGGGATTCCTGATTGCCTGGGATAGTGTTCTGTTACGTTTAGGAGGAGGCCTCAACCTATCCACTTAAAAGAGTGTTTGGTTGACTTAACCGACTTCCAGAATCAAATGAGATAGTGTATATAAAGAACTTAACATACTCCAGTCACTCTACAGAGTCAGAAGACCTGGTTTATTGCCCAGCTTTGCCATTTAGGGCTGTGTGAACTTGGGGAAGTCATTTAACTTCTTGAAACCTCAGTTTCTTCATTTATCAAATGGGTATGATTATGGAGAGGATTCAATAATTTACTATCAGATGATTCAATAAAATAATTTACTATTAATCTATTTATAAACTGAGGCATGCTGCCTAAGTGAAAAGGTTTATTAGTATTAATTAGGATTCACCTCTATCCCATGGGTACCTGGACCCCTAATTCCACTTATGCATGTGTCTAGATCACGGTCTCCCCTTTTCCACACTGTTGACCTTTGGCTTTCCCACCAGCTGCGGTCAGCGAGAATCCCAGCTGACCACACAGATTGGCTCTCTGCTGCCCCCACCCATCTGGAGCCAGCTCCCACAGAACCTATAGGACCAGAAGTCCAGTCTAGTGCTACTTGGGCCTCCCTCCCACACTTTCTGATATGGCAGGAACAGAGAGCGCAGCACCCAGGCCAACTTCAGCCCATAATCCTTTCCAGTGTGTGCTGATGTGTGCTTGCAGAAGCACCCAGGACATGTAGGCCCATTTGGGGTGGTGTGGAGGCTATGTGGTCAGCAAGCAAAAGGCCAAGAAACTCCTTTTCTGTCCAGACCCTTGGCAACTGCTTGAGCACCTGATTGGCTGCAGCCACACCAAGAATGTTCCCAGGATTTGGCCAAATTCATATCTGAGAGACAAATTTGGAAAGGCTATCATCCTCCGTCAGAAGCAAATGATTTCACCAGTTCCATCTTCCAGCTGCACAAATTGGTTAATTACAAGGCCTGTAATTTGCAATCAATATTATCTCCTTGGCATCTACTTCACTGAAGGCAAATATTTATGGCCACATTTGAGAAAGGGCACATTGTCTTAATCAGGAGCCATACAAGGAACACTGAGCTAAGCGACACTTAGGGCACTAATGTCAATTTTTGCCTTTTTGGTCTGGAAGATTTGGGGGAGAAAATACAGGTAGATGCTAAATCACGGCCTTGATTTTTACAAGATAAAAACAACCACAGGCACTGATCCCAAGGAACAAATCCCAAACATAGATAAATGCTTTATGCACAAAGATGCCTGGCATAGAATTTTTTTTATAATGGTGAAAAAATATTAACTTAAATGTTCAATAGAAAAGGGATAAGTTATTATGTATTTACTTAATGGAATATTATCCAGTCATTAAAAGTAATGATGATGAAAATCTACATATTAACACAAAAAATTCTTATGTTGTGTTGTTAACAGAGAAAAGAATAAGAAACAGAATAATGTGGGTGTTCAATATCTTCTTAAAAATACGCATAGAGAAAAAGTCTGGAAGGAAATACATTGTGGGGTATCAGAATTGGCCATCCTCAAACTGTGTCTCTTTGGCTTGATTATTTTTAAGGACAAAAGACTCTGAAAGAAACTTTGATCTTCCCCCTAACTGCCTAAAACAATTTAAGATAAAGGGCCTGTCCCCAGGACAGGCCATCACCATAGATAACTCTGGGTATGGTAGACTGGGAGGATCCTTGCTAAGCCCATTTTTATCAGTTCTCTCTTTGTGTCTCATTGTCTATAGATGGCCCAGGAAAGATTTGTTTATTGAACATTTGCTTTTCCATCTCCATGTGAATTGCCTTCCTCCCCTATGAAGTCCCAAAGCACCACCAACACCCTCCTTTGCCTTTAGCTAAAGATGGTATTTAAGGTGGTGGTTTCCGCCATTTTGGCAAGTTACTCAGTTTTCCTGGGTTTCTCTCATGTCTACATGTTATTAAATTTTTTTGATATTCTCCTGTTATTCTGTCTCATGTCAATCTGATTCTTAGACCAGCCAGAAGGACCTAGAGGGTAGAGAAATAGTTATTCCTCCCCTACAACATCAATATGGAAATAGTGGTCATCTTTGAGCATTTCATCCTCTATTTTTTCCTACCTTTTTCTTGAATAAATGTGTATTAATTTTATAATTAAAAAATCATTTAAAAAGGCAAGTAGAGGAAATGATTGGTCATACTGGCAACATCATAAAGTCACTATATTCTACATCCTGGAGTGAGGGAGCCAGCTTGCATCATGAAAATATATTTTCATTTGGTCAGAAGATAAGTATTAAGAATCTATATCATGGCACACCCACTATTGAATGCTTGTCTTTGCCTTCAAGGCTTCAGGAAATACTAGGGAAGGACAGCTCCCCCACTGTATGAAAGAGATTAATGCAGAGTGCTGGGGAGCACAGAGCAGGCTCCTAAACCAGCCTGAGTGGTCATTGAGGGCTTCCTGGAGGTGGTAACACTCAAAATAGATTTAAGGATAAGGAGGCAGAGAAGCAGAGAAAGAACATTCTAAGAAAAGAAAACAGGTCAAAAAAGGTATGTGAAAGAACATATCATATTTGGGGACTAACCAGTACTTCATTACGGCTGAAATGTTGGGTCCATGGGAAACGAGTGATAGAAGGGGTCCTTAGGCCAGATTCTGAAGGGCCTTGAATGCCAGTTTAAAGCAGTTCTTCTCTGAGAAAGGCTGGAGAGGTTAGGGTTTAACCTGAGGGCAGTAAGGAGCCTTTGGGAGTGTTAAGCAGGGGTAGAGAGTAGTCAAAGCTGTGTGCCAAGAATGTCTCTCCGGCTGCAGCACGGACTTGGGAGTGGATTTGGGGGATGGATTTGTAGGGGAGAGAGATAGAGATTGAAGGTAGAGGCCAACTTGGGGACTACAGCAGTAGTTTTGCGGAAAGATGCAAAGTGTGAACCAAGGAATGCTAGAAGTAGAGCAACCTCCAGAAAGGGAAGGTTTATCATATTTTGATTTATAGAACCTGAAGATACTCTGAGTTCCTTGCAAGATGCTTAATATGCTTTAGCCTATCCACCAATGGTGTGTTTGTTCTCTTTAATGTATTTTTGCCAAACAGTTCTCCAGCTGCTGCTCACACACATCCAGTGAGGGGGATCTCACCACCTAAGAAAGTTGACAGTAACCCCATTCTTGGGTCCAGAGGTCCTTCTACTGAGCCTACATGTGTCTCCCTACAGCTTTATCCTTCAATCATAGAGCTCCCACATGAAGCCACACAGAGCCATTCTGCTACTCCGGCACTATGCTACACGTGCTTTTACATTGACTATCTCATTCAATCTTCCTAACAACCCTGTGAAGAAGGTATAATTATTTCTACTTTACAGGTGGAGAAACTGATAGAAGAAGCTATGTGGAGAGAGAGTCAGTCTCTTCCCTGGATTTTCTCTTCTCCATCTTCAGGTTCTTCTGATTCTAGTTTGCTATGGTTCTGAGTCCCTTCCGGGCCCTAGGCACTTCTTGAGAAAACACTCCAATTGAACGTTCAGAGATATGAACTGAATGTGGGGCTCCCCAGAGACCTATAACTGATACAGAGTGCAGAGAGACTGTCACCCCTTGTGATGGCGAATTTTATGTGTCGACTTGATGGGCCACAGGTTGCCCAGATATTTGGTCAAACATTATTCTGGGTGTTTCTTTTGGATGAGTTTAACATTTATATTGATAGGCTGAGTAAAGCAGATTGATCTACCTTATATGGGTGGGCCTCATTTAATCAGTTGAAGGCCTGAGTAGAACAAAAGGCTGACCTCCCTCCTCTCCCAAATAAAAGCGAACTCCTCTTGCTTGACTGTCTTCAAGTTAGGCCATCAGTTTTTTCCTGCCTTTGGACTCTAACCGAAACATTGGCTCTTCCTGGGTCTTGAGACTGCCTGCCCTGCCTGCCTTTGGACTAGAACTATGCCATCAGCTCTCCTGGATCTCCAGCTTGCCAACTGAAGATCTTGGCACTTGTCAGTCTCCATAATAACATAAGCCAATTCCTTATAATAAATCTCTATAGATAGATAGATAGGTAGATGATATACATATATATCTATTGGTATTGGTTCTGTTCTTATCATCAGACTTCTGTTAATATAGCCTACGGTCACATTGGCCCTTTTGGCATCCACAGCACCTCGCTAGCACCAGAGTTCACCTAACCAGCGGCAAAGCTGGGATGCAAGCCTAGGTCTCGTGGCCTCTGCCCAGGGCCTTTTCACTCCACTGCACAGCACCAAAACACGCCAGGACTGTCGGAGAGAAAAGTTCCCTTACTGCCTGTACCAGCCCTTCTGGCCTCAGACCTTCCAAGATTCTAAAGGAGCAAATGCTTGGTTTCTGAATCCATCTAACTAGTCACTACATGCTTATCCATTAATAGAACAAAGATTTCCTTCCTTCTAATAGTGTGTTTTTCAGGAGGCACAGTCAGGTAACAAATCCCAGGAAGCAATTTTGCTTTCCCATCACCATCTATCACCTCTGGCTCCCTCTGCTATGTCCAACCCTGCTCAGTAGGCTGGAACATAGTGCCAAATAATTAACCAACCTCCTCTGCTAAGTAAGCTAGCCCTACCTGGAGACCAACACACACTCAGAGGTTGGCTAGACTGTGGCACCAGGGCAAAGGTCAGCTAGTCAGACTGAGGACTCTGGTGATCAAAGGCATAGATCCCCGCCTATTACCCTTCCTGATTTTCTTCTTCTTCTCCATTCTCCAAGGCCTCCGCTTAGAATGAACTTCCCTTTTCTTGTCTGCTAGATAAATTCCCATTCTTCCCTCAATGCCCAGCTCCAATGCCTCCTGCTCCAGGCAGAAATTCCTGCTCCCTTTTTGGTGTTCAGGCAGCATGCTGCACATATTTCTACCCAAGCATGAGTATTATGTTTTATTTCTTTACTTCTCCTTTTCTTCCTTTGGACTTTCTCTAGGTCAAGGATCAAGTCTGATTCCTCTGTTTCTCAGTGCCCAGCACAAAACATGAAGCAGAAGATGCACCAAAGCATGTATAACGCATGAACGAATGACTAAATGAGCGAATGAGGGATTAGTAATCTGAATTTCAGGTCTTCTTATTTCATCTCTAAATCAAGGTACCATTACTAGCCTTAACTTCAGCATCTGTAAAATGGGAGTATCTGCTTCTCAGAATTGCTAGGAGGAACATATGAGAGAAAGGGGATGGTGGGACTCCGTGATCCCACAGAAAGACTGTGTGTGCACATGGCAGCATGCCTCATGAGCCATCGGGGTAGTTAGTTACCTTCTCCCAAGATGTGTCAACAAGACTGTGAACCCTCCAAGGGCCATATGTTTCTTTGAGTCCCTTTTCTCTCTCCCTCCCTCCCTCCTTGGTTCCCTTCTTTCCTCCCTCCTTCCCTCCCATCTTCCCTTCTACCCTCTTTCCTTTCTTTCTTCCTGCCCTCTTGTTTTCACTGAACACTTAATATATATGCCAGGCATTGGGGATACCATGAAAAGAAAGTCAAACCTATTTTCTGCTTTTAAGGAGCTCACAGTGAGGGAGTCAAGATATAAAATGAAAATCTCAATCCAGCATGTTGAGAGGTGGGACGCAACCCAGACAACTTGGGGGCTGTGTGAGCATGGAAGAAGGGCATTCACCATAACCCACATGGTCAGAGCAGACTCCCTTAGGAAGGCTCAACCTCCCATAGATAGGAGTCAGTTAATTGAAGACTATGCTAGACATAGTGTCAGATATGCTAGGAAGAGTAGAGATGAGAGAGAATGAATGACATCAGACAGTTCACACTTTAAAGTGTAGGGTGAGGGCTGGTGGAAGAGATGGTAGCTGGCTAAATGTTAAAATCAAGACTGAAGGGGCAGACAGGGGCTTTATTAGCCACGGTGAGGTATTGGCCTTTACCCACGGGTCAGTGAGAACTGTGGGATGAGTCTACCTGGAGGAATAACATGTTCAGGTTTGCTCCCCAAAGGTGTGAAAAAGGAACTCCACGGGAAGAGGACATCTCGGGGGAGGCTCTGGACTTGCCATCTTTGGGATAAAAGCTAAAGGCTGGGGAGCTTGTCCTGGAGAAGGGAAGCCTTAGAGGTCAGCCAGGTCGCTGTCTTCACATCCGAGGGACTGCTGGGGAGAAGTAGATGTGCTCTGGGTGCTCTGAACAGTGCAAGGACCCGTAGGTGTGACTGGTTGGCAAGTCACTTAACCTCAGGAGGCCTCAGTTTCCCCATTTGTAAAATTAGAACTGTAATACTGACTTCAGCACATTGCTGTAAGGATTTAATGTGAAGATGCACATCAAGTGCCCAGCACATGTTTGGCACATGGGAGATGCACACGTTAGACGCCTCATGACTCTAAACATAAATACTGGGATGGGGTGACAAGCATGTTGGCAGGGGGAGCATGGAGAGAGGAGGGAAATAAGAATAATTTCAGTTTTGAACACAAACACAGTTCCATTTGCTTCCTATTTTGGGAATTGCTGCGGAGGCCAGGAGGGAAGGAAGGATCCCATTTTAGTGCAACCCGCCTTCTCACTTGGGCTGCGACTCCCAGTACTCCAACCTGCCTCTTGAATCAGCTTTAGAAAAGATTTGGCCACTGTACTTGCCTAACGGGCATGAGTCTCCTTTCAAGGATCAACTTAAATATCCTTCCTCAGAAAAGCCCTCCCTGATGCAGCAATCTATCCAGGGCCTTCTGGTGGAATATCTCACTGCACCGTTTATTTTACCTTTGTTCTGATTTCTCCCTATATACTTGTGTGATTGATGATTTTCTCCTCCCCATGAATGCAGGGACTATTCTGTAATGTTCCCTATTGTGTTTCCAGTGCCTAGAGCAGGGCCTGGCACATAGTAGGCACTTTATTCACTGACTGACTAAAGGAATAAGTGTGTGAATAAATGACCCAGTAGGAACCAAGGGGAAAGGGCATTTTTGGCAGAGGAAACTCCGTGAGCAAAGGCACAGACATGGCAAAATGCAGCATCTATACAAGTACCAAGTGAAAAGCTCAGCTCATCTAACAGACAAAGATGGAAAAGTCTTTTGGGGCAGACAGTACAAATTCCTCAATGCCCTGCTAAGGACACTGGGCTGTTTCCCACGCACGGGTGATGGGGAAACACTGAAGCTATGTAGCAAGGAAGTCCCTGTGCTGGAAGACTTAGTAGGGGAGTGATTGGACAGGCTTCTTTCCTGCCTCTGGAGTCTGTGGCTTGGCCCTCTGCTCTGTTCAGGTCCTTCATTTTGGATCTGAATGCCTTTCTTCACCCTCCAACCATTGCTCACAATTCAACTTGACATAGACTCTCTCTCTTATGACAGATCCCTTTACAGCATTTAAGCCCCAAGGTTTAAAAAACAACTCCTTCCTCAAAGTCCCAGGTAATGAGAGTTCCTCCCGTCATTCCTTAGATAACCCTTCTCTGCACAATCCAAACTTGAACTTGTTTCAGAAGACCAGGGTTCTAGGCCAGCCTCTGTTCTAATCATATACCTCATTCTCATTCTATAAAATGGGGTTGGTGATAATTGCATCTACCCTCTCAGGGATGGTAGGAGAATTAAATAAGATAAAAGGTGTGAAAGAATTTGCTGAATTTTACAGCACTGTCAAAGCCACATGCCATCACCATGAAGAATTAAAGCTGGTACTCTGGGCCAGAACACAGGCATACATCAGCAAAACACACATCTGGGTTCCAACCCCAGTCTACCACCCCAACCCCTACCAAAAGCAGGTTTGTGCTGGGAGATATAAGCTTCATTCAGTGAGACACTAGAGTCTAAAGATCAGATGAACTGGCTAAGATATTTCTAGAAATAGCCCCATGGCCCAAGAAAGAAGACATCAAGCAGGAGGAGACCAGGGACTCGGAGGTTATAAATCTTTCTAGCTAGCAGGCTGAATAAAAGCCTAGGCAGGAGAAGAATAATTACAGTTTGAGCTTTGTCTTGCTCCTCTGAATTAAGTGTGTTTGTGACTTGCTGCCAGAAAATTGCCTATTTCAGCCCAACTCTCTGAACCCTAAAAGACTCCACAAATGCTGAGGTTTTCTGGTTAATAGGAGGCTCTCAAGGATCCAGTTCCAATGTCCTTCCCACCCTTATCTTCCACTGCATAGCTTCATCTTCTCTCCTCCTATTCCCATCCCCCAAAGTCTAGGCGCACTGGCCTATTATCCATCCCCAGATATGCTCTACACTTCACCTCCAGGCCTCTGTGCATGCTGTTCCCACTGCTTGAATGCTCCTTCTTCCTTCTCTACCAATCAAGATCTTGCTTGTTCTTCAAGGACTTCGTCAAATGCTATTTTTTCTCTGAAACTTGGCTTGATTTCTTAAGGTAGAATTAAGCTCTCTTCTTTTATTGCCTCTGGAGAATAGTACTGTACTGTACTTTTATTTGGTAGAAAGTATGTCGTATTTGAATTTTAGTTGGCTGTTTCTATGTCTTTTCCTCTATTATACATCTCTGCACCCCGAGTGCCTAGCACAGGTCTTCATATAGCTGAGGTGCTTAGTAAATACATGTTGAAATAAATAAAAGAAGTGTAAGGAGGGAATTAATTTTTATTGCACATCAAATGGCATGCTAAGCTCTTTGTAGATATTGACTCTTATCATCCTGTCTCTCCCTGACTTCCCAGGCTGTGGGCCTTTAAAAAGTCAGCATCCCTGCCCATGCTGCAGAAAACCCCCAGAAGCCCACTGGGTTAAGCTCTGGTCTCATCTCTTCATAATGTCTGCCACCCTCTGCTTTGCTCTCATCTCCCTGGCTCTTGGATTATCTGACTCCATATCCTGGCTCTTGATAACTGCCCTATGCAGTTATCAACTCCAACTCAAGAAAACCATCATTTCTTGAGTAACCCCTATGTACAGGCACATTGTTCTGTATGCTTTCTTGTTTGGGAAGCCCTCTTAAGCATGGTTGCAGGGAAGAGACAGTCTTAGCTGCATAGAACCACAACAGCTGGGAAATTTTTCATAGGCAAGGGATGAGACAAGCCTCATGCACCGGGCATCCCCTTTACAAATGGGGCCACAAGGTTCAGAGAGGCTGAAGACCAGCAGAGAGGTTGCACTGCTAGTGAGTGTTGAAGCTGGGGTTCAAAGACCGCAGAAGAGAGAAACCAGAATATTCCTCTACCCCCATGTCTGTGAGGTGTCTGTGGCAGTGGCTGAGTCTCTTCCACAACTCCAGCTTCTGCTGGACATGTGGTCATGATTCCAGCTTCTGCTGGGTAACCCTAGCTCCTGGGCTGCAGCACCACCTGTCCTGCCTTTGACCCTACAGCCTAGGATGGTAGTGTCTTCTTGCTCTTGCCAACCTCTGGGTTTGTTCACCATTTTCTGTTTGGCTTCTACCAATTCCCTGTACCAAATCCTCTGTTTTAAATATTTGGAGTGTTTTTTTTTTCTTGGTTGTACACTGACTGATACACCCAGATTTAGACAAAACTAAAAAAAGAAAACTATGGCAATGATGCAATGATAACTCATAATTAGCTGGAACTATTAACTGTGCAATAGTAATCATTGCCAACAACGGGTTGTGCCTTAGGTATTTCTAGACTGCCAGGTACAATCCATTCCCTGTAACTCTACTCCCTTGTGTTCCTCTCATATTTGAATGGTAAGAAAATAAGAATAACAAAACTATAGGGGCAACCTTAAATGTGTTCTACCTGATATAAAAAAGTAAATCATTTGTAAACCTTAGTGTTTTCACTGTTGTTACTAACACTTGTGTGTGGGTATGAGACATCTCATAGCCACTGCTCTTTGCTATGACACCTTACAAAATAAAGGGTTGTCGGGATAGAAAAATCTCTTTAGTGTTGGTAATTATGAGTCTGGAACCAGAGTGTCCAAGTTCAAGATGGGCCCAGTAATAGCTCACACCTCTCCTTTGGGGATTTTGGACCTGTTACCCATCATCATCACCATCATCATTGGAAATAGTCATGAACACTTGCTATATGCCAGGCATTGTGGTCTTCATGCTGATATATGAGCTCAGTGAGCCATCCTAACTACCTTATGAGGAAACTGAGTCACAGAGAAATTAAAGAACTTGCCCAGATCACATGGAAAGTAAAGGGGCAGAGTTGAGACGTGGTCCCAAGCAGTCTGGCTCCAGAGTTTGAGTCTGTGCTGTTAGTCACAAGGCCTTAGTGCCTCCCTATAGAGTAGACTTGTCTATCTGGTGGCCCAGTAGGACATTCATTCACTGTACCATGACCTCTGTTCCTCCCCTCTCAGACTTCTTTCCAAGACCATCACATTTCCCCCCCGCCTCTTGGGACAGGAATGTGCACATTTCATAATCACTCCATTGGAAAAGCACAAGCTCTGCCCTGTGGGGTGAGTGAGGGGATCAAAAAGGCTTGTCTCATACAATTCCTCCTCACCCTTGAATATAACCAGTCAGAGAGAGGCTCAGGGAAGAGTCTGAGGGACAGAAAATAGGGTATTTGGGAGGATTTGTCTTTCCAGGAGTTAAATCAGTTTAGAAAGGAAAGAAGAAGAAAAAAATAAACACCCACAAAAATGATTTTCTGCTTTTTTTAACCTAAAATTATGGAAATTGTTTCTGACAGCAAATTGCTCCTAATTAATTTCTTGGCTCTGCTGGGAAAATGTAGTGTTCTGTTGATTTCTAAATTCCACCAGCTTAATTATCAAAAGACTTTTTTTCCCCTAAAACTATTAACATGTGGGTTTGCATTTGGGGGTTTGTCAGCATAGTGTGAAGGGCAAGGGGAGAAGGGGGATGGGACCAAGAGGCCTCGAGACCCAACTCAAGGCCTGGTCCCCAAATTTCAAAGTCCAGGAGAAGGTCATGCCCCTAGGCAAAGAAGTCGGAGTGGTGCAGGCAGAATCATAATGCAGGGAGTGCCTGTGGATGGAGTTGGGGAAGTTCAGTTCAAATTCCATCTCCACTACTTACCTTAGACAAACAGTTGAGCCTTTTTGAGCCTGAGTCATTTTTGTAAAATGGGGCTAGTAATAATGTTAGCTAACATTTACAGAACTCTTGCTACATGTCAGGCAGTATCCTAAGTGCTTTTACATGCATTAACGTGCTTTTCTTCTCCACAGCTCTATGGAATAGTTATTGCAACTCTCTCCATTTTACAGGCGAGAGAAAAAGTTCAGAGGGGCCATGCAAACAGCCTATGGTTCACCTGTGATGAGTGGCAGAGGCCAGAAAAGAACCCAGGTAGCCAGGTTCACTGTGAGAGAAAAGGAGTCTAGTCCCCCGCTATTGGTCAACCTGTCTGCCTTGCTTTTAGACCCACAGCATCTCAAGGTCAGGGGAACATTTCCTAGTTGATTGTGTATCCATAATGCAGTTAATGTCTGATAAGTAAATAAATGAATGAACAAAGGATTTAGATGCTCAATTAAATATTGGTAGAATTTAAATCTGGAATCAGTTAATTTGATGAAACTCATGAAAAAATATTCAACTTCAGTCACTAGGCAGATGTAATGAAATAGCCGCTGTATGCGAGTCACTGTAATAATCAATGAATAACCTTGGACACTCAGCAATTTTGCTTTTAGGGATTTATCCTAAGAAAATAATTAGACAATTGTGTAAAGATAGATGAACAAAGATATTCATCACAGCATTCATTCATTCATTCATTCATCCATGAAACAAATATTTGTTGAGAGACCACTGTGTATCAAGCATTGATCTGGGCACATCCATGGAACAAAAGTCCCTGCCTTCACGTAACTTATAATCTCATAGGGAAGACAGACAAAAACAAGAGGATATATGATGTCAGGTAGCAATTAGAGCTAAGAAGTAAAATGAAGCAGGAATGGACTGTGAAAAGAACTGACTTTTGGGTTTGGTGCTCAGCCAAAGTGTCTCTGAAGAGGGGGCAATTTGAGTAGAGATCTTAATGACAGGAAGTGTGCAGCAGAAGTGTAGTTTATAAGCTAGTTTTCTTTGTGATCTCAGGCAAATCACCTCAGCTCTCTAGCCTCCTGGGCTGGTACACAACAAGGTCCCTCTCCTCCATCCTCCATCCTGTGTCCCAGGAGCTCTGCCCTCCCACTGGGGCCCAAAACAAGGTCAAGTTGTACCTGAGAGAGCCTCTCGTTAACTAAAATATTTTGCGAAATTCCAAGTACTACACAGATGTAAGTTAATCCTACTCATCTGCCAAAGCCAAGCTCAACTATTACCTCTTCTCTGAAGTCTGTCCTTACTTTGTCAGGGGACGTTTCTGGATTCCCTTTATACTTTTTACACACCCTGTCATAGCATTTAGTCTTTTGTAGGGCCTAATTTTTTAACTTTTTGAGGCAAGGACAATGTCTCATCTGTTTCTGAATCACAACCCCTAACTCAGTGCCTGGCATATGGTAGTGCTTAATATGGGATAACTGAATTGACTTAAAAAGGGTATTTGGGCATTGGGGATTGCATGAGATTTTGACATGAGTTGGGTGAGGCTTTTAGCTACATTCAAACCTATTCTCTCATACATAGTAGGCACACAAGAAAAGCTCACTAAATGAATAAGCCCATGTTGTGAAAAGCAGTTTCTTTTTGCTGAGTGAGGATTACCCTATCTCTTCAAGGAAATCCTTGTTTTGACAATAGTCAGACATGGTAATACAGGGATGCAGAGTGGGGACAAATGGAGAGATGTGAGAAATATTCACCTTTGCTCAAGATCTACTATATTGCAGGTAATGTGTTAGGCAGACCACTGAATCATTACCCTAGTTGATCTCCAGAACAATCCTGAAGATAGTTATTAGTATCCTCATTTTAGAAATGAAAAAAAATGTATCAGAGAGATTAAGGTATTACTTTCACGCACAAATTTGAAGGGGAGCAGTAGGACCAAGAAGCCTGGAGTGCCTGGTACTAATGTCCTTGTTCCCTGAGCCCTTGGCACAGCAGGTAGTCAGGGAGAGGCTGCAAAAGGCTTCAAGAGAGCTCTGGAAGATGCTAGGTTTTCCTCTCTTGGAGCTGCATCAGCCCACTGGCTCTTACGAGAGGAGACGGTTGGTGCTTTTAGAAGGTACTCATAGATCCACAGTCACACAAGTAAATATCTTGGTGCTTTAGCAAGTTGAAGGATCTGCAGCGTGGATTCTGCACAGCCCAGACTCCATCTCAGGTAAGGACATGGCTTTCCCAGGTCACCATGCTTGTTCTGCTCTAATGGCACCAATTACTTCTCCCTCATATGGTTGCCAACAAGTCTCCTCTACTAGATTGTGAGTATTTTGAGGTTCAGGGCTTGGTATTCCTGCCTCTCCTGTGCCTAGCCCAGAGTCTGGCATAAAGAAGACCTTCGCAAATAAAAGGAAAGAGACTGTGATGGTTAATTTTATATGTCAACTTGACTGGACCATGGGGCGCCAAGATATTTGGTTAAATATTATTTCTGGGTGTGTCTGTGAGGGTGTTTCTGGATGAGATTAGCATTTGAATAACCTATTCTGAGTAAAGCAGATTGTCTTCCCCCATGTGGGTGGGCGTCATTCAGTCCGAGGAGGGCCTGAATAGAACAAAAAGGTGGAGGAAGGGAGAAT
Organism: Diceros bicornis minor; assembly: GCF_020826845.1. Lineage (NCBI taxonomy): Eukaryota > Metazoa > Chordata > Mammalia > Perissodactyla > Rhinocerotidae > Diceros > Diceros bicornis. The sequence goes on from NC_080752.1 coordinate 11,575,121, forward strand.
TTGTTCTCTCTCTGTCTCTCATCCTGACTGCATGAGCTGGGACATTGGTCATCTCCTGCCCTTGGACTGGGACTTACACCATTGGCTCTCCTGGTTCTCAGGCCTTTGAACTTGGTCTGGAACTACATCACTGGCTCTTCCGAGTCTCCAGCTTTCTAATCGCAGACTTCTCAGATTCCATAATCATGTGAGCCAACTACTTATATTAAATCTTTTTTTATATGTATAGAGTGAGTTTGTTCTTTTTCTCTGGAGAACCCTGACTCATACAGATATTTTGCTACGGAGAATTGGAGTGCTGCTGTAACAAATACCCAAAAATGTAGATGCCGCTTTGGAACTGGGTAATGGGTAGAGGCTGGAAGAATTTTGAGGTACATGCTAGAAATATGGACGTTAAAAGTGAGAGAAAGTGGGACGGAATGAAGGAGGGCTGTCAGACTTCTTAGATTCTATAAGATGGGACTATAGAGCTATTTGGCTGTGAATGTGTGCCAGTCCTCAAGAAAAGGGAAGAATGACACCAAAGGAGATTCAGAGATCATTAAGGCTGCCATTCCCACCATAAGCCCATGGACAGGGCTAGTTCCTTCTCAGTTTCAAAGGGTGGGCTTGCCTCTCCAGTTTTGGGAGGCCAGGATGCCCCTGCTCAGTACCTTGGGGGCGGGGCCCTTGGAGGTGAAGGAGTGGAGTCACTCCGACCAGCTGTGGGGTGATGCTGTCACCCCAGTAGACCTGAAGGGCACAGCATTGTACCAAAGAGGATTATTCTCAAGCCTTGGGATCTAATGGAGTTTGCCTTGCTAGGTTTTAGAGTTGTTCAGGACCTGTCACTTCTTTCTTCTTTCCAATTTCTCCCTTTTGGAATGGGAATGTCCATCCTATGCCTGTCCCACCATTATATTTTGGAAGCACATAATGTCTGGGTAAGCACAAACTTGTCTGGTTTCATGGGTTCATAATTGGAGAGGAATTTTGCCTCAAGATAAATCATACCTCAAGTCTCACTCATATCTGAGTTAGATGAGACTTTGGACTTTACACTTTAGAGTTGATGCTGAAATGAGTTAAGACTTTTGGGGCTGTTGGGATGGAATGAACGTATTTTGCATGTGAGAAAGACAAGAATTTTGGGGGATCCAGGGGTGGAATGTTATGGACTGAATGTTCATTGCCCCCCCAGAATTCATATGTTGAAGCCCTAACCTCCAGTGTGATGGTATTTTGAGGTGGGACCTTTGGGAGGTACTTAGATGTAGGTGAGATCATGAGGGTGGGCCCCCATGATTGGATTTGTGTCATTATAAGAAAATGAAAGAGACTAGAGCTCTTTCTCTCTGCCTTGAGGACACAGTGAGAAGGCAGCCATCTGCAAGCCAGGAAGAGGGCCCTTATCAGGAACTGAATTTGGGGGCGACTTGATCTTGGACTTTTCAGCCTCCAGAACTGTGAGAAATAAATGTCTGTTGTTTATGCCTCACAGTCTATAGTATTTTGTTATTGCAGCCTGAGAAAACTAAGACAGAGACTTGGGAAACTTCTCACTTCCAACTGGAGCTTGTGTTGAGAATAAAATACTGTTGAGCCCTGTCATCCTTGAACAACACCTTCACAAAGCCTTAAATTCGTCACTTGGTGAGAGTTGCTACATGTTCAGATACCAGAGTGACCAAGTTTTCTCCAGAACCTGGTGCTGGTGGTCAATGGCCTTGCCCACCAGCTTTGTCATGTGTTCTTGTAATCAGGCTTTATAGTGATGGAGGTTTCAAATAAATGCCTTATCCTAATAAAAAATAGCTGCCTATAATGGACTCCAGGGTTTCTTAGTGAATGGTGGAATTATGAGTGTGTTAAATACCCAAATACTTTGAACTTTAAAAGGGTTTCTCAGAAATGTAGGCCTGTAAGCATTACTCTAGGTTGCTAAGGGGACTTAAAAGTTTCACCCTACTCTTGAGGTTTGGGATGAGGGAAGCAATTTGCCCCACTCAAATGCCTCTTAGAACCCCCAGCAGAGGCAGAATGCAGAGATTTATACATCTATTCAACAGATTAAGCATCTTTTAAGTGCCTGAGATGATGCCAGAGGCTGGGATCTAATGGTGAGCAAAAGCAGACATGGGGTCTGCCCTCATGAAACTTATAGGCTAGTGGGAGAGACAGATGTTCTTCGAATAATCACACAAATATGAGTATAATTACACTCTGAGGTAAGTGCTATGAAAGAAAGAACAGTGTTCTATGAGTGCGTATAGCAAAGGAATCTGACTGAGATTATGGGTCCAAGCAAGGTTTCCCCGAGTAAGTGAGCTTGTGCTGAGACATGAATAATGTATAGGTGGTACTGGGGTGAAGGGAGCAGCAAGAACATGACAGGAAAGTTGTAGCACCAAGGGGTAGTTTAGGGGTTCATAATCGTAACCTAGAATAAAATACAATCTAGAATAAAATACAATCTAAGTAAAAATAAACAATCTAGAATAAAATACAATCTAAGTAAAAATAATTGGCCTGCTATATACTAATGTAGCTTCAAGATCCTAGAATTCTCTTTCCAACTAGGATGCTACTTTTAAGTTCCTCCAATAAAGAAATATGGGGGTCAACACAGACCCAGGCTTTACTGTAAATTTTAAAACTTCATATTTTCCTGCTACCTCAACATCCCCACAAACAGGCTATGAGCCCCCTGCCTAGGTAACCAGGTATACCAGTGTGATAAGGCTGGCCCTTGCCACAAGTTCCCCTTCCTACCCTCACCTGACCATGACTTAGTAATGTCCAAATGCACCAATGAAATCCCCTCACATCTTTTCTTGAGTACTCCACCCTGATCCCCAATAAAGGCATTTGCCTAGAGTCCTTGCTCTCTCTGCTCCCCATGTGCTTGGTTGAGCCCACTCCCTTGTCACTACCTCCTATGTGACCCCCTCTTGGCGTGTGGTGACTTTGTCTCTCTAGGACCCATGAGTATAATACACTTTGTTTTCCTGAGCCTCTCCTGTGTCCCCTCTTGTGGCCACACCTGACTGACCATCACCTAAAAGAACACAAAACATAGGCAGAGGGAATAATATCTCCCCAAATTTCATGGTCAGAGGGAATATGCAGGTTCTAGGAATTGGAAGAGCCAGTGTGGAAAGAATGTTGGGGCAGGGGAGGGGCATGGGACAAGGCTGGAGAGATTATTCCAAAAGTCTTGGAAAGCCAATGAAAAGTTTTAAGCAGTGGGGATGGAAAAAGTAGGGTGCTGAAATGAACATATGTGCTGTTTGACAAGTGGGTTCAGGGAGACCAGTTAGGGGGCTATTGTTGTTTGGATGAAAGACCATGACATTTTGGACCATGGTGGTGACAGTGGAGATGGAGAAAAGTGAATGAATTTAGATCTTTAGGAGAAACAACAGAAAGAGCAGGAGTAAGGTACAGGTGACCCAGATACCTGTCCTGGTTCTGTTACAAATTTCTATCTAACCTTGCACAAACCCCTTCTTGGGCCTCAGCATCCCCCTTACCCACCAGGGAAGCCCTCAAGCTTCCTACAAAGAAGGATAGGAACCTGAAAACCATAGGATTAGGGAATCTTTCAGAGATCTTCTGGTGCTGACATTCTGTGGTTCAATAATTTAGTGATCCTAATCCTTTTCTCCTCTCTTGTTCAAATGCCTAAGACTATCCTTTCTAAAAGCTTGCTTGCTGGAATGATATCCAAGCCTACAGCTTGATTATAAATAGTTGTGACACCTTGAATCAGGCTCTGAACCAGACATTGTCAGGTGTCTACTGCACAATAGAAAAGAAAAAGAATCTCTCATTGGAAGTTTCCCCTAGAGACCAAGAACATCAATAGCAAAAAAATCAGTGTCAGATGGGGAAATGCTTTGGATGATGATAATGATGATGGTATTCATAATAATTCCTTAACTTCATTTAGTGTCTCAGTATGCCTTGTCTCATTTAACACAACAACCTTGTGAGGTATGCCAGTTTATAGAGATGAGTAAAATGAGCTCAGGAGAGAAGGAAAAAATTGTCAGTGTTTAAAGAGACTTTAGATATTCATTTATTTGACAAATATTTATCAAATCCATATTATATGCCAGGCTGAAGAGGCCAGTATAAATGTAATAGGCAAGGTCTCTGTTCTCTTGGGAGTTAAAAGACAATAAAAGATATAATAATAGGGGCTGGCCTGGTGGCATAGTGGTTAAGTTCATGTGCTCCAGCCCAGGGTTCGCAGGTTCGGATCCCGGGCAGGGACCTACATATCACTCATCAAGCCACACTGTGGCAGCATTCCACATACAAAATAGAGAAAGACTGGCACAGATGTTAGCTCAGCGACAATCTTTCTCAAGCAAAAAAAACAATATATATATATATAATATAGTATATAATATTATATAAAGACATAATATATAATAAAATAATAATTATTGTTTATAGTAAGTTTTATGAAGGAAAATTAGTAGGGTGGTGAGTTAGGAGGTAAACAGAGAAGGCAATTCTCAATAGAATAGTCAGAAAACATTCTTGGCAAGGTGGCATTACAGACAAAAAGAACCAAAACCACAAAGGCCAATTATGGGAAAGGGCTTGACTTGTCTGAGGAAGGAAATGGACAACAGTTTGGTTGGAGCATAATAGTGAGGTAAAGTGATATTAGAGGAGGTGGCAAAGACACAAAACCCCAACCAGAAGAGCTCTGTGGACCACGGCAGGGAGTTTGGATTTTAAGTGATGAGAAGCCATTAAAAAATTTTACTCAGAACTGATTTAGTCCTTAAAAGGTCACTCTGGGGGCCGGCCCGGTGACGCAAGCGGTTGGGTGCGCGCGCTCCGCTGCGGCGGCCCGGGGTTTGCTGGTTCGGATCCCGGGTGCGCACCGATGCACTGCTTTGGCAAGCCATGCTGTGGCGGCGTCCCATATAAAGTGGAGGAGGATGGGCACGGATGTTAGCCCAGGGCCGTCTTCCTCGGCAAAAAAAGAGGAGGATTGGCGGATGTTAGCACAGGGCTGATCTCCTCACAAAAAAAAAAAAAAAAAAAAAAAAGGTCACTCTGGCTGATATGTGGACAATGGACCATATGGTGGCAAGAGTTAAAATTGGCAGACCAAGTAGGTAGCTATTATAACAGTCCAGGCAAGGGCGGGGGGGTGGTTGGTGGCTAAAAGAGAAACAGGGTGGAGATGAAAAGCAGCGGATAAATTCAAAACACAGTTTGGGAGTAGAATAGACAGGAGTTGGTGATCAATTTGGATGTTGGTTGAAGGACATCTATTTAACCTCTTCATTTTTGCATGTGGGCAAGGTGAGGCCCAGGAAAGAACAGAGACGGGAAATGAGTGAAACAAAACTTGAATTCAAGACTTCTAACTCTGTATCTAGTGCTCTTTTCAGTGTACCATACATCTCTGTTCAAAGTGACAGCCCAGCACAGGGTGAATGGAGGGTACTCAGTTGAGTTGGGACATATAACTCTTAATAACTATTAACAGGCACCAAGTTGGTGTACGGCAGAGAGGCTTCTGGGCATTCATGTAATAGAATAGAAGCCCTACACTTACTTCATTCCTCACTTGCCAACTGCTAGCTCTTCCAGCTCAGGGCTGGGATCAGGAAAAGGAGATGGTCTCCACTCCTGCTGAGGGCATATGGCTGCTCGCTGCTGATGCAGGAGAGAGAAGTGAACAGATGGTGAGTGTGTTTTGTAGCTTCCCATTGTCACAGATGAAGAAATGAATCTGATGTCAGTTTGAGTCCAGACTCCTTCACTGGTTTCTGCTACCTTTGGTCTCTTGGTTTTCATATTTTCACTAGGATATTTTAGAACCCTTAAAGCCCACCTCCCCTGGTTCACCCCTCACTCTACTATTACATTCTATTCACACAGAACACTTCTTTGTTTATATGTGTGCATCTTTCTTACTAAACTATAAGACTGCCAAGGGCAGAGATATCTCTGTGTGCCCAGTGCAAACTGGCAGAGCAACTGGCACAGAGTATACACTCTGTAACTGTTTACTGAGAGGATAAAGCAGTTAACCTTTCCCAGCCTCAGTTTCCCTAACTTTTAAGAGGGAATAATTAATAGATATCTCACAAGACTGTGAATTTTAAATGAGTTAACACGCATGTAAGATACCTAACACAGTGTAGGAGCTTAAGAAACAAATTCATACATTATCTATACATCAAAAGTTTTCTCTTGCTCAACATCATTAGATATTAGGGAATGCAAATTAAAACCACAATCAGATATCACTACAGATTTATTAGACTGACTAAAAGCCTGACAATTTTAAGTACTGGTGAGGATACAAAGCAATAGGAATCCTCGTACATTGCTGGTCAGAGTGCAAACCAGTACAGTTCCTTAAAATGTTAAACATAGTTATCATATGACCCAATAATCCCACTGCTAGGTATTTACCTAGAGAAATGAAAACTATGTTTACACAAAACCCTATAAATGAATGTTCATAGGCTCTCTATTATAATTGCCCTAACTGGAAATGACCCAAATGTCCTTCAATGTTGAATGTATAAACAAACTGTGGTACAGCTGTACAATTGAATAGCACTCAGCAGTGACAAAGGAATGAACAGTTGATACACACAACTCAGATGAATCACAAAAGTATTAAGCTAAGTGAAAGAAGCCAGTCTCATAAAGGTTACATGTTGTATGATTCCATTTTCATGACATTCTTGAAAATACAAAACCACAGGCATGGAGATCAGTGTTTGCTAGGGGTTGGGGGCAATGATGTGACTACACAGGGATAAGACAAGGGAATCCTTTAGGGTGGTGGACCTGTTCTGTATCCTGATTGTGGTGGCAGATACACAAATATATACCTGTGTTAAAATTTATAGAGCTATACATAAAAAGTCAATTTAACTGTTTGTTAATCTAAAAAAATAAATAAAATAAAAAGCTCTCCCATGTTGGCATTAAAACCTAGTACCTAAGGCCTCCTAATTCTCAGGTATCTTTTTAATCTAAGAGTAATATCTTGGTTATTCAAGCTACCTCTCATTACAAAATGTAAAAAATGAGAGAGAAGGAGCAGGTTGTAGACAGTGTGGAAGAATATGGGAGACTGGCTTGTCTGGAAGTTTCTAAAGCTAGAGCAGCTATTTTATTTCAATTCAATCTTGAACTTTCAAAGAGGAAACAGCCCCCCCTTCCCCTTTTTAAAGCTTTGCTAGTAAAACTGTCCTTGCATTAAGCCAGTGATAAATCTACAGAACGCTATGGTAATACCCATGGAGAAGGCAAAAGGGGCCTCCATAAACCATGCAATTTGAACTGCTACAGATGTTGCAGCGGGAATTTATGGTTTTCGACGGATCCTTATCTCTTCTTGCCAGTTTCTGCACACTGAATCATGCACTAGCAGAGTCTATTTTAAGAGCCATCATTTTTTTCTTTAAATATTAAAAAAAAATCTGTGGCAATTAATTTCTTCCATACTGTTCTATCATGACAAATAAATGTGAAATGCATATTTACAGAGCACATGTAATTGCATTTGGGTACATGCAAATGACATGCAAATCTGACATTCTAAATGAGTTTGTTTATCATTCCTGAATTCTAATCCAAGGACCTTACTTTTTAAATTCAGTTTACATTCTGACATGTATACAAATGAGTTTGACTCTGGAAAATAACTTAATAAACTCAGGGTTAGCTATGCAATTAGAGGAGGCATCTGGGAGCTATAAAATCTGGGAAACAACATTTACATCTTTTTCCACATTAAAGGTTTCAATTTCATAGCTCAAACCCTCTCCCTACTAGCCTGCACTTCCCTCACTCTACTGCTCCATTTCCCATCATTCCTATAATCCCATCACTTGAAATGGCTTTGGGTTTTTTTCTGGGGGAAGGTAGATGAGGGCATTCCACTGAGGATGACCTCACCAAGTCATTGTCCTCAGTGCAGCATTTTCAAAAAATAATATCAGAGTGATAAACGAAATGAAAACTAACAGAATTAACACTGATCAGGACTTTCAGTCAGGTTTCTCATTATTAAGTTTGGCCCAGTTCTTCTGTGAGTGCTAAAACATTCCCCTGGATTATTGACCCTCTAAAGAAAGCTATGAGCAGTCACAAATCTGATTTGTCAAAGGGCATAAGAAAGAGCAGAGAAAGTGGGATCATATTCTGCCAGACCTTCAGAGGGAAGGAAACAGGACCATAAAACAAAGTGGAATGGAGGTTCCTTAAAAATTAAAAATAGAACTACCATATGATCTAGCAATTCCATTTCTGGGCATATATCCAAAAGAACTAAAAGCTGGGTCTCGAAGAGAAATTTGCACACCCATGTTCATAGCAGCACTATTCACAATAGCCAAGAGGTGGAAACAAATGTCCATCCATGTTGATGAATGAACAGGTGAACAAAACATGGTGTATACATACAACAGAATACTATTCAGCCTTATGAGGAAGGAAATCCTGCCACATGCTATAACACGAATGAACCTAGAGGACATTATGCTAAGTGAAATAAGCCAGTTACAAAAAGACAAATACTGTATGATACCATTTTTGTGAGTTATTTAAAATAGTCAAATTCACAGAAACAGAAAGTAGAATGGTGATTACCAGGGACTAGGGGGAAGGAGAAAAGAGAAGTAGTTGTGTAACGGGTATAGCATTTCAGATTTGCAAGATGAAAATGTTCTGGAGATGTGTTTCACAACAATGCAAATGTACTTAACACTATGGAACTGTACACTTAAAAATGGTTAAGATAATTTAAGAAACAAAAACAAACAAACAAAAAACAACCCTCAAACACTGCCTAGGGAAGGAGTACCTTAGAAAAAAAGTTTTATGTGTCATAAAATTGCCTTATGTTGGGATAACAGAAGGTGAGTTAGGGTCGTAGAACTATGGGTGATTTTAAAAACTTTTATGATTTCCAAAATTTTCATAATGAGGTGATATTTTGCTTACGGATGTACAAATTTCTAAGAATGGTGTTTTAATATAAAATGTCTTGTTAAATGGGAGGTTTTAAAGTAAGTTCAAAAGATCTTCTTTGTGAGCCTATTAGAAACCAGCTTTAAATGATGGTAGGACAGCGTTTTGAGACTCATATTATTAGGTAAATTATGGTCCACAAGTTAAATCTGGCCTGCTGTCATCTTTTATATGGCTCATGAGCCCAGATAGTTCTTATATTTTTAAATGGTTGAAAAATAATCAAAATAAGAATAATATTTTGTGACATATAAAACTACATACTATTTAAATTTCAATGTCCATAATAAAATTTTATTGCCATGTACACACACACACACAAAGCAGATGCTGAAAATTTCAAGTTCTGATTTTCATAGAAGCATAGATTCATAGGATGTTTTAGTTGAAAAGACACTCTGAAATGATCTAGTATAAACTTTTCATTTTCCTATCATTTACGGGATAGGTTTTTTTAAGTGGAGAGGGATTTGAACATGTTGATTAACTGTGGGGTAGGACTTGGAGGCAGTGGAGAAGGAGAATTCTGCAGTGAGAGAGCATAAGGGCAGAGCAGGTAGGAGCCAGTGGTCAGGATTGACCATAAATGGGTGGACAACTTGACAAAGACCAGCATGGCTGGTATGTAGGGCAGAAGGAGGAGAATAATGAGCACTACAGGTTAGGAATAATACAGCCTTCTTCATACATATGGTCAGTAGTGAGGGCTAAATGCATTAACACTGTAAGGTGTGCATGGCTTATACTACATATAATATTCAATATATGTTACTCAAAAATGGGATCAGGAAGAAGCAGGAGAATGTTGAGTCATAATTTAACACATCGGATCTGCCCAGTCTAATACAAGAGAAAAGTACTTAGCATAGAGAGTTCCAGCTCTGCTATTAACTTGCTAGGATTCAAGGTGAGTCATTCTGATACTGGCTCAAGACAAGGTTGACATAAGGGAAGCCATATTATAGAAAAGAAAAACCCTATTGTAACTTTGAATGACCTCTGACAAACTAACCCAGCTGGATATGTACGCTCCAGGAGATCTAATTGATCTGTAGATTTTACAACCCCTGCTTGTGCACGTACCTCCCAGCTGTGATAAGATGATAAATTTGTTCTTTTGAGTTCCTTAGGAATGTGATGACCCCCAAACAGAAAGTCTATGCTGATAGCCATCACCAATGAAAACTGAAAGATCTGGTGTGGCACTCTCAGTCCATAACACCAGAGGATCAACATTCCTAACCCTCTCCCCTATAACTCACCAGCCTATATAACTGCTGTAAGATTTTGTGCCCCCTTAAGATGGTTCTTTCAGACATTAGTCGGCCATCTTCCCTCTTGCTAGCAAGCTGTAATAAACTGCCCTTTCTTTTCCACCATCTTGCCTCTTGACGATTGGCTTTTGTCTTGTGGTGAGCAGATCGTGCCCTTTGTGCGGTAATAATTTCACCTCTCTCACTTTCAGTTTTCTTGTCTGTAAAATGATGCTGAGAGCTATGCCATGGGTATTTCAAATACCAGCAGGGACACCCACGGTGGGCAGGTTTCACTGGAGATTCCAGACTAAGACAGACTAGGAATAAGAACCTGACCACCCACTTCCAAAAAAATTGGCCATGAAAACTCTATGAATAGCAGTGGAGCATTGTCTGATACAGCGCCAAAGGTGAGAGGATGGAGCAAAAAGATGGGGCAGGGTTCTGCTCTGCTTTACACAAGGTCGATAGGAACTGGAATTGACTTGATGGCACTAATAACAACAAATTGGCTTCAGGGGTTTAAACTCCTTCAGTTATCAGCAGTGTGAGACCTACCACCTGGGAGATACCAGCGAGAACCCCAGGCCGAAAACACATTATTTAGATTAAACTTTTGATTGTCCCCCACTAGTAAGTAAAGAAGATAACCATTTGTACTTTTTGAAAAGGGGTCCTGCTATACCTGGGTTATTGTGAGTCTCCTCAGTGCTGCCACATGGTAAGTACTCAATACATTTGTAGGTCAAATGAATGGCCGGTGGCAGGACACAAGTAGCAGGTATAGATCAGAGGAAGCAAGTACTAAGTCCTGCCTACTTCTCCACTGATGTTGACACTATCTCAGGCTGTAGGCCTTAGACATCCCTCTTATAAGTACTGGGGTCTATAATTCCTTTAACTGTCACTCATTCATACGTAATCTTAGGCAAGTCCTTTCTCCTCTCTTGGCCCAGTTATTTCATGTGCAAAAGGAGGCAGACTAGTTCAGGTATGGTAAGTAGGTTTTATCTCACATGCAGTTGTCAGTGTTTGAATAGTGACTGGCTAGAGTATTATATAGAGTTTTTGAAACCGAATCCAGGCTGAGCAGAAGAGAGTTTCACGATGATTTAGTGACGCCATGGGTACATGAGATAAGTGATTGGCAGTCCATGTGTCAGTATTGTTTTACACCTGAACTGGATGATATACTCTACAACCATTTCCTTTTGAGTAGTCCTAAAGAATTACAGCCTTAACAAGCACATCACTTGTGGTGTCGTGCTTTTCTCTTAATTACAAGATGTAGTTATGCCTTTGCATAGGCAAATTACCCAGTAAAAAGACTTACTCTGCCAGAAGTGTTTTCATTTCTGTGTGAGTAGATGAAATCAGCATTAAAGAGGACACTTCCGTAAAGGAAGGAGGCAGAAAAGCCCAGATTTTGGAGTCAGCATGCTTAGCCACTTAGAACCTGGGTGATTCCAAGTGAATCACACAACCTGTCTAAACCTTAGCTGCTGCTTCTTCAAAACGGGGTAATAATATTTATAATCAGAGGATAGTAATTAGGATTTATTTATTTATTTATTTATTTATTTATTTATTTATTTATTTAGTGAGGAAGATCAGCCCTGAGCTAACATCCATGCCAATCCTCCTCTTTTTGCTGAGGAAGACTGGCCCTGAGCTAACATCTATTGCCAATCCTCCTTCTCTTTTTCCTTTTCTAGGATTTAGACAATTATAAAATATATAGTACCTAGCACAGTAAAGTACTCTGTGTGAGGGAGACCCTCAAGATTAATTCCCTCTCTCATCTTCAAAGTGAATGCAGGGAGTTCTGGACTGTAAATGCCTTAGGGTAGAGACTGTGTCCTATTTGTCTCTTTATATCTAGTTCTTGACACAAAATAAATGTTTAAGAAATATTTACTGGCTTGAATTGAATTGAATTCAATAGAAATGAAATTAGACGATCTTTTAGATTCCTCTCAGTACCAAGCACAGAACCTGGCATGTGGGCTGTGCTCATGAAGGCTTGTAGAATATAGTTCTATGGTGGCCTGATGCCAGGATTGGACTTAATGGAAAGTGTATAATTCTCAGTGGGGTACTAGAGGAAGGGCCAGACATCCACTCCCTGCTGGGACTGTCTCATGAGAAAAGCTGCCACCCGTAGCACTTCCTGCTCCATACCCTCTTTCTCAGAGGGAAGAAAGTGGCTCTGATAAATCCAGTATGCTCCTCTGCATTTATACAGAAAGAAAGATTCTAATTGTCTGCTGTGGACCCAGGGGACACTCAGAAATCACATCCTCTCCTGTCTGGGCCCAGCCTGTGTTGTCCCCGCTGGGCAGCATGAAAACCACTGCTCTCCATTCCCATCCTGTTAGTTTCCCTTTGAAGTCCCCTTCCTGTCCCAGCGATGCTGAATGGACCACAACAATTTCAGACATCTGAGCCATTATCTCATTGTTTTAAACGACATATTTTTGCCACCGGCCCTATAACTTCTCTCCTTTAGGTGAGTCCTGAAGAATTTCATGGCCTTAATGAGTACATCAATTATTGTTCAAGGAAGAGCCATGTCTCCTTAAAGGTTATTTGAAGGTTGATTGCTATCTCAGTGCTTATCTCCAGCAAATCTATCTCAGCCTTCTGAATGCATTTGACCTTTTTATAGGTACAGGGGAAAAATAACAGAACAAAAGTTAATTTAGACCTCTATAATACAACATTTTTTTCCTGAAAGAAATGAAAGGGCATTGAAATCGATACCTGCACAATAACACGCTGATGTATGTTGGGACCCAATTTTCTCATTTTGCTAACTGGAGATTGGGAATTCTGAATAGTTTTCAATCCTGCATTCTTCGGGCACTGTGAAGTCTGCCGTATTGTGTCCACACAATGCCGCTGCACACTCATTACGGGAGTACCAGTGGTCCTGAAAAGGTCAGTAAGTTAGAAATGTCAGTGTTCAAAGGAGCCGCACAGACCTGTGTGTGCACAGATCCAATTAGCCTGGCCAGGCACCACCGAGGTAACCCAGGATCCTAATGAGCAAGTAGAGGAAAGGGGGAGGCGCCTTTTTTTCCTTTCTTTCTTCTTTTTATTCAAAAGAAATGGAGATTGCTTTTCAACCACCCTACAAGGGGTTGTTTAAACTTAACCAAACACCACTTAGACTCCAGATGGGCTGGGAGGGGACCCCCAGCTTCTGCAAAGGCTGAGCCTGCCTAGAACAGCCAAATGTTGAAGGGAGAGTAATGAAACAGGCGGGAGCAGTACTTCAGACTTCAGGCTGGTGGAACGGGTCCCCCTACATAAGACTTACTCAGGTTGGCAGCTGACCAAGAGGAAAATAGCCTTTTTATTCAGTTCATTTCTGAAAAATTTTTAGGCCCCTACTATATGCCAGGTCTTGTGATTAAAAACTGGCCTTTGTCATTTTTGACAAACCTAAACCACTTGTACAAACATGTGTTAAGAGTGCATAAAAATCCAGATGCATATATTGGTGATGTTTCCTGAATTCACCTGTGCCAGAGCTTCTCTATTTCTAATCCATCACATTTTTGGAAAAATTTTGATTCTAATCCAACACATTTTGGAAAAGTCCACTAATCATGATCTTGGATGCTGCAGCAATGTCAAATTGCTATTAAAGTTTCTAAATGCTTTCTCTCAATTTCTGTATTTATCTCCTGTGGACAAACAGTTCACACACTGGCTGTCTGTGGACAAGGCTCTGAGTAGCCATGCTCTGGCTGCCTCTCATTTGCTTGTTCTTACCTGCCATTCCTCACCTTTACTGTCCCCACTATTCTAGACTGACTATCATACTGGACTCTCTTTTTGGTTCAATCACTGCATAATTCTTTAAAATACTTTTTGATATTTCTCTTGTGGCACCACAGCCCCCTCCCATAGTTAGAACACTCTCCCAGCAGCCCCTGTCTGGAGTTCAGTGGACTAACTAGCCCAAAATAACAAACAAAACCCTGGGTGTTTTTGTTACCAGTGATCCAGGGACCATACTTTGAGAACAAATGAAGGATTTTACAGGGAACCATATGGTTGGATTTCTAAGCTCTGCAGACAGTGATGACCCGCTTGGTTCTAGGCCCCAGACACTACCAGCAGCTCATCCCTTCAACTGAGGCCACTTAGCCCCCCTTGCAGCCTGCCAGATCCCAGGGTCATCCTGGCTTTGTGGTCAGGTAGGGGCAGGGACAATAGATATAAGAAGTGTTGGATTAGTAAATTAGCTTTTTATCCACGGTGGGTGGCGTTTGGTGTCTGCTTTTGTTCTGATCTTTCTGCCTAATTTTCTGCATCCAGACCTTTGTCTCAGGCCCCATGACTGTTTCTTATCCTAATACTCATTTCTGCAGTAATGGGTCTTGCCCTCATTCAGCACATTAAGATGATCATACACCATGATAAAGTGAGATTTATCTCTGGGATGCAAGGATGGTTCAACACATGCAAATCAATAAACATGATATATCCCATTAATAGAAAGAAGGATAAAAATCACATGATCCTCTTAATAGATGCAGAAAAAGTATTGAAGAAAATTCAACATCCTTTCACGATAAAAGCCTAAAAAAATTGGGTATAAAAGGAACATACCTCAACGTAATAAAGGCCATGATCCTCTTAATAGATGCAGAAAAAGTACTGAAGAAAATTCAACATCCTTTCACGATAAAAGCCTAAAAAAATTGGGTATAAAAGGAACATACCTCAACGTAATAAAGGCCACGATCCTCTTAATAGATGCAGAAAAAGTACTGAAGAAAATTCAACATCCTTTCACGATAAAAGCCTAAAAAAATTGGGTATAAAAGGAACATACCTCAACGTAATAAAGGCCATATACGACAAACCCACAGCTAACATCATACTCAACAGTGAAAGGTTGAAAGCTCTTTCTCTAAGATCAGGAACAAGACAAGGGTGCCCACTCTCACCATGTCTATTCAATATAGTACTGGAAGTCCTAGCAGAGAAATTAGTCAAGAAAAAGACATAAAAGGCATCTAAATTGGAAAGGAAGAAGTAAAACTGACTCTGGAGATAACATGATCTGATACATAGAAAGTCCTAAAGTCTCCAGCAAAAAAACTGTTAGAACTAATTCAGTAAAGTTGCAGGATACAAAATCAACGTACAAGAGTCCATTGCATTTTTATACACTATCAATGAACTATCTTAAAGAGAAATAAAGAAAACAATCCCATTTACAATAGCATCAAAACCAATAAAATACTTAGGAATAAATTTAACTAAGGAGATGAAAGACCTGTACACTGAAAACATTTAATTTAAGAAGAAACAAATAAATTAAAAGATATCCTGTTCATCGATTGGAAGAACTAATATTGTTAAAGTGTCCATACTATTCAAAGCCGTCCATAGAGTCAATGCAATCTGTATCAAAATTACAACGACATTTTTCATAGAAAAAACAATCCAAAAATTTGTATGGAACCACAAAAGACCCTGAAGAGCCAAAGCAATCTTGAGAAAGAAGAACAAAACCGGAGGCATCACACTTCCTGATTTCAAACTATACTACAAAGATATATCAATAAAAATAGTATGGTACTGGCATAAAAATAGACACATAGACCAATGGAACAGAATCAAAAACCAAGAAATAAATCTGTGCATATATGGTCAACTAATATTTGACAAGGGAGACAGAAATACTCATGTGGAAAAGATAGTCTCTTCAATAAATGGTGTTGGGAAAACTAGATATTCATGTGCAAAAGAATGAAATTGAACCCCTATCTTACACCACTCACGGAAATTAACTTGAAATGGATTAAGGGCTTAAATGTAAGATCTGAAACGGTAAAACTCATAGAAGAAAACATAGGGAAAAAGCTTCTTGACATCGGTCTTAGCAATGATTTTTATCACACCGAAAGCATAAGCAACAAAAGTAAAAATAAACAAATGAGACTACATCAAATTAAAAAGCTTTTGCACAGCAAAAGAAATGATCAACAAAATGAAAAGGCAACCTACAGAATGGGAGAAAATATTTGCAAACCATATATGCAATAAGGGTTATATTCAAAACATATAAGGAACTCATACAACCTAATAGCAAAAAAACAGAACAAAAAAAACCCCAAACAAATAATGTGATTTAAAAATGGGCAAAGGACCTGAACAGCCATTTTTCCAAAGAAGACATCCAAATGGCCAACAGGTACATGAAAATTTGCTCAACATCACTTATCATCAGGGAAATGCAAATCAAAACCACAATGAGATATCACCTCATTCTTGTCAGAATGACTATTATCAAAAAGATAAGAGATAATAAGAGCTGGCAAGGATGTGAAGAAAAGGGAACTCTTGTGCACTGTCGGTGAGAATGTAAATTGGTACAGTCACTATAGGAGTTCCTCAAAAAACTAAAAATAGAGCTACCACATGATCCAGCAATTCCACTTCTGGCTATGCGCCTGAAAGAAATGAAATCACTATCTCAAAAACCTCTCTGCATCCCCATGTTCATTGCAGCAGTATTTACAATGGTCAAGTTGTGGAAACAATCTAAGTGTCCATTGATGGATGAATGGTTAAATAAAATGTTATATATATATAAATTTGTGAAAATGGATGAAACTTCAGGGCATTATGCTTGGTGAAATAAATCAGACAGAGAAAGACAAATAGTGTATGATTTCATATGTAGAATCTAAAATACCAAACTCATAGAAACAGAGAGTAGATTAGTGGTTGCCAGGGGCTAGGTGTGGGGGAAATGGGTGGTGGGGGTCAAAGGTGAAATAACAAAGAGAAATGATTATCCTTGGTATTAAGATGTTTTGCTAATTTCTCCAAAACTTCTTAAAAAATATATGAGCTAATAATAAGAATAAAAAGAATGTTTACTTCTTTGGGAAGGATTTTAAAATACAGTGTTTCCAGAGACATCTAATATAATGACTAATGAAGCAAAATCAGTACTCCCCTTCCCTGCCATCCCCATGAAGGAAGTGAGCACTGAGATGGGTAAATTACTAATTTCTTATTCCATCTCATGGCTGTGCTGGGGTGGTTGTAATTGTACTGCTTCAGGACAGAGTACATCACACTTGTCTATAGGAGATATACACATATGCCCCACAAGTGCAGAGAAAGCCTAACACTGTTGCACACCTTTAGCCTGTGGGTTTACATCTCCAGCCCCTGAACCAATGAAAACCAGTGTCATCCCAGCTAAGGCTAGACGAGCGCTCATCTTCCTCTCAAACCCCCTTGTGAGGCCTAGTGTGATCAACAGAGCTGCTGCTCTGGCCTCTAATGTGTATGGCATTTTCATGCTAATACTAACAATATGCTAGGGGCTTTATTGCCATGATTACCTCACTTAATCTTCACTTCCTCCTTATAAAGTAGGTGCCACCATCCATATCTGATGGAAAACTAGGCCCCAAAGCAGTTCAATAATTTTCCTAAGGACATGGAGCCAAGAAGCGGCAGAATCAAGACCGGAACCCAGGTCTACCTGGTTCCCAAAATTTCACTACACGCTGTTGACTCCCAGCAAAGGCTGGCATCCTGCTCCATATCTGTTACATATAGATCCTATTCTCTGTGGCCTGCTATCCCCAGGGCCTGCTGCCTGCTCTCAGTACCCTCGGCTTCTGGTGTGGGTCTAGCTTTAACCAGGAAGACCTTCTTGGGTCCAAGATATAGCCCTCACCTGATGATAAGTCCTGTTACTGCCCAGAGATTCTATCTGTGGAAGTCCTGCTGGGCCTAGCCTTTTGGATAGAAGGGTTGCTGCAGAACAGATCAATGTTTGCTCTGCTCTCAGACCTCATAATTCACATAGTTAGTTTAGCTTGGTCACAGAGATAGTCATTGCAAAACTTCATGTGATCTTGGGCCATTTCCAGGTAACATCAGGCCCCAATTTATCCCCCAATTTCATGGATGATATTTATAACTCAACTCTCAGCCAGTTAGCACATTAGATTTCCCTGGACACAGACACATATGCAAAATGAGCTCATGATGACCCAATCACAGAATGGGAAGCCATAGAGATTCTGCTGACACCTTTGGGTGAAAGTCTCTTGCTTTTTCCTACTAGACTAGAATTTGGGAGAATGTAAATTCTGCCATCTTGAGGCTACATGTGGCTAGAAATGGAGTTAACACTGAGCAAATTGAGTTGAGTTAAGAGAAGCAGAAAAACAGACTGGGTCCTCTGAGCCCTATATCAAGATACACAGAAAGGCAGATTTATTTCTGGATTATCGATGTACATGAACCAATGAACTGCCTATTTTTGCTAAAACTAATTTAGGTTGTGATTAAAGACACTTACTTATATAATTCCTGTCCCTTAATTTTACCTTTCATGCCTTGAATTCCAGTTCCTTTAGGCCTGGGGCCTGTATTCAGTCAGATGGACAAGGTCTTGCCAACTCCTTCCTGACCTGACTTCCCTCATGCTGATCAGCTATGGTGCTTTTGGGTGCCACACCTCCAACTCCCCTTCTGAGAGCTCAGCCCACCTATCTGGATGTTCCAAAATGAGACCCTTGACCCCTTCCCATTAACCTCCTCATCTGAGTCCTGGGATGTGGCATTCTATATAGATTTCCCAGGACAAACATCCTAGGAACATACCATTCAGTTTGTCTCTTGGGGACCGTAAGAACAAACATGTTTCTCCCTGCCTTTATATGTTTCTCAGATTCTGGAATTTGTTTACTTAGATTTAACATATCTTGTGAGTAATACTCAATACTGTTGTTTTTCATTGCTGACATGAGAGATGGAGGTTGGGGGATGGAGGTGGGAATGTAAATTGATACAACCTTTATGGAAATGAGTTGTCAGTAAGACTCAATAATTCCTTACATATATTAACGCTCTTTGGCCCAGTAATTCCGCTTTTAAAATATCCAGTATAAAAAACTTATCAAAAGAAGTTTTCTGCAAAAGAAGAGAGTGCTACCTTTATCACAAATAATTTTATGATAGAGTTATTTATAAGAGAAAAACATCTGGAAATAACACAAATGCACAACAGTAGGACATGCATTTTTCTAAACCAGGCTACATATAAAAGATGGAAGATACTAGAGCTTTCAAAAATAAGTATGCCTTTAAAATGCTCATAAAATGCTCATGGATCTAGTAATTCCATCCCTAGTAATCTAAGACAATAACCTAAAATGTAGACCAAAATATATACACAAAGGTTGATAAATTGTTCTTAAGATCAAGAAACTAGAACCAAGTTAAATATCCAACATCGTTGACATGGGAAAGATTAAGATTAGTTGTTGTAAGCTTAAGTGAAAAATCAGGATAAAATTCTATATTCTATATGATCTCAACTATGTAAAACAAAATTACACATGCATAGAAAAAAGGCAAAGAAGTAAATGTGTTAAAATATTAAACAGTGATTGCCTCTGGGAGATAACTAATATTTTCATCTTCATAACTTCTCTGTGTTTTTCAAAATTTGCACCATGGGCATGTGCAATTTTTTAATAGAGAAAGTTATTATAAAAAGATGGTAAGTATGTAAACTACATAGCAACATGAAGATTGTTTATGAAATAACATTAAGTGAAAAAAGATGTATAGAAAAACTTACTGTGATTGCAATTATGTAAATATGTTTCTGCATATAGACAAGAACTAAAAGGGAAAAATGTATAAATAGAATTAGGTTTTGTATTGTGCTAAGGCTATGGGACTAGGAGTAATTTATTTTTCTTCTCTAAAGATCTCTTAACGTTGTTTAAATGATATGTATGCAGTTTTTGAACCAACTTTTCTTTGCACATCCACTGTGCTGCTAGCTTTCTGGCTATGAGGCCAGGAGTCCTCTGGCTTGGCTGCACTCTTGGTCCTGGCCACTCTGAACTGGCTTCACAGGCTGCGCTGGCTCTAAAAATGGCCATGAGGCAGGTAACAATGGCTAGTTTGGCCTCTCTTGCGCCTTTAGTCTGCAGAAGGGCCGAGTTTACAGGGTTTATGGGGCACTTTAATTGGAGACAAAGCCCAAAGTTGTTATGTAGTGGTCAGCAGGCTCAGTCTATCACAATTTAACATAGTATTGTTTTAACAAGGGTAAGAGAGGATAAGAAACTTTGTGAATATTTGCACTCAGGAACAAATCTAGCTGGGATTTTTTTCAGAGGCGTCTATGATATCTTAGGAAATCAACTGTCTCTTCAGGACACAACTTAGTTAGTAGAAAAGCCCCAGTGATCATGATATCTCTGCCATTCTAGGCTTTCCTTATTGATACCCAGCAGAGTGGGTCAGCTTGAATTCTGTCCGGGAAAGAAGACTCCGTGGGCCAATATCACAAATGAAGTGATATTTATATGTAACAGTGGAAAAGGCAGAGGATTTAGAATAAGACAGATCTAGATTTGAATCCCGACTCCATCACTTATTAACTATGTTCATGTGGGCAATTCTCCTAATCGTGCAGCACTTTGGTTTCTCATCTGTAAATCAAGAAAGATGATTCTGTCTTATGGGACAGCGAGTAGAATTATGTGAAAAATATATGGAAAGTGCCTAACACAGCTCTGGCCCTGAGTGCCAGTATTTGGATACTTCCTATATGCTATCCTTTTAGTCTAGAACATCAAAAAGTCTAGACCATTTGACAAGGGTGCCAAGATAAATCAATGGGAAAGAGCAATCTTTTCAACAAATGGTGCTAGGAAAACTGGACAGCCAAGTGCAAAAGAGGTAAGTAGGACTCCTACCTCACATCACATTAAAAAAATTAACTCATGGGAGCACATCTTTGTGACCTTGGGTTAGGCAACGTTTTCTTAGATATGATACCAAAAGTATAAGCAACGAAAGGAAAATAGATAAATTAAACTTCATCAAAATTAAAAACTTTTTTGCTTCAAAGGACATCAAGTAAGTGAAAAGACAACCCACAGAACAGGGAAAATATTTGCAAATCATATATCTGATAAAAGATTTTGTAACCAGAATATATATTTAAAAACTCTTATAACTCAACAATAAAAAGACAAATATAGCAATTAAAAATGGGTAAGGGAAAATAATTTGACTAACCATTTTTCCAAAGAAGATATACAAATGGCCAATAAGCATATGAAAATATGTTCAATATTATTAGTCATTAGGAAAATGCAAATAAAAACTACTATGACATACGACTTTTACATCCACTAGTCTGGCTATAATCAAAAGTCAGACAATAACAAGTGTTAGAGAGGATGTGGGGAAATTGGAAGCCCCCTACATTGCTGATGAGAATGTAAAATGTTACAGCTACTTTGGAAAACAGTTTGGTAGTTTCTCAAACTGTTTATCTTAACATTACATTACCATATGACCCAGCAATTCTGTTCCTAGGTTTATATCCAAGAGAATTAAAAACATACATCCACATAAAAAACTTGAACACAAATGTCCATAGCAGCATTATTTACAATAGCCAAAAAATGTAAACAACCAAAAATGTCCATCAATAGACAAATGGATAAACAAATTGTGATATATCCATACAATAGAATATTATTTGGCAATAAAAAGGAATGGAGTACTGATACTTGCCACAGTATGGATGAACCTTGAAAACATTATGCTAAGTGAAAAAAGCCAGTCATGAAAGACCATATATTATATAATTCTCTTTATATGAAATGTCCAGAATAGGCAAATCCATAGGGACAGAAAGTAGATTAGTGGTTGCCAGGGCCTGGGGAAAGGCAGAAATGGGGAGTGACTGCTAATGGGTTTAGAGTTTCTTTTTGGGGAGATGATAATATTCCAGAATTAGTGGTGATGGTTGCACAACTCTGTGAATGTACTGAAAACCACTAAATGGTGCACTTTAAAGGATGAATTTTTATGACGTGAATTATATCTCAATAAAGCTGTTATTTAAAAAAAGCTATGACCAGCACTTTTAACCTGGTGGGAATATAAAAATCTTTCTAGAAGTGTGATTAAGTATATTAATCATCACCAAATATTCTAGTTCTCCTCAAGGCCTTGCCCTTCCCTGTGGGAAGATTCTACATCTCTACTCTGTTGAATTTAGGAGTGGCCATCTGACTTGTTTTGACGAAGGAAATTTGGGCAGAAGTGACCCCTTCTAAAATTAAGAGCAGGGACATGGCTCACCACCTCTCCTTTTTCCCTTTGCCATGACGATCCATATGGCAGGTGCTATCAATACCTTCCCGCAATCTCACATATTCTCTTGGCACTTATTATTTCTGCACATGTTGAATGACTTCCAATTGTCAACACCTGCAAATCTCTCCTGAGGGCTTTCTCTGGCCACTGGAATCTGCTATGTCCATACACTGGGCAGACAGGAAATGTCAGGGAATTAACACCCCCACCCTCACTCCCACGCCTCTCAGAGGGATAACTCTGAGGCTTACTTCCCACGCTGACTCCCAGGGTTCCCAAGTAGGATTAAGTCCCAGTTGCCCTCAGTGGTAGCTTGCTTGATAACGAACCTTTCTTAGCTTTTCCCCCTTTCCTGTATCACTTCCCCTACCCCCCTACCAAAGTCTCTGGAATCACCTCCCAAATAAACCACTTTATTATAAACCACCATCCATAGTTGGACTTATGGGTCAAATGACTAAATAAATCCATGCTTCAATAAGCCCATTCATTCCTATCAAATAGTAATATTGGATAATATATGAAAAAAGAAATGAAAATATATAATGGGCTCCATTGTGAGAGAAATATCTCCACGAAGCTGAAATGTACAGAAATGCAAAAGGGTAAGTGCTCCTGAGGCTGCTTGCTTGCTGAGATCTGGTATAGAAGCAGGGAGTAGCAACTGAAAGTCTGCTTCCTATGGGATAATAGAGATTAAAAGTGCTCTATAGGAGATGAGGATCAGAGACAAGATCTTCTGTTTGGAGCAAGGACTTAGAGTGGGGATGTCATGAAACTATGGATGTCATGAAAGGAGTCTAGAAAAAAAGGCTGCTGCAGAACTTTCTGGGCTCCTGTGAGTTGTAGGCCTAGAGAGGTGAGGAATATAGAAGCAGGAATCAGAAGCAATGCCAAGCTATCCTGCTGACTTTTTATCACTGGATCTGTCATATCCCCAATATTTATCAGGTCTTCAACTGAAGATGTGGGTAGAGTCAACTGCAAACACCACTGTACAGGGAGATGTGAGCACAGTGGGAGTTTGGGGGCACCAGGGATGGGGAGAGAGAATCAGAAAACTTCCTTCTCAAAGTGATCTTACAAATTAAAATTTCAAAGTGCATGAAGAAATTGAACGCTAAAAATGATACTAAACAAAACTAACAATTATAACTTGAATTCACTCCAGATGAAACTTATTTTATAGAACAGTTAAAGATTTTAAAATAAGCATATTGAGGATGTTCAAAGAAACAAATGAAGACATTAAAACAGAATAAGAAATTATGAAACAGAATAGGCAGAAATAAAACAAGAACAGGTGGAGAAGAACAAAATTAGAAATCTTGGAAATTAAAAATATATAGTCATTGAAATATTGAAAAAGACGGAAAAAAATATCTAGACTAGACATGGTCAAAAAGTAAATTTATGAATGCAAGCTACTTGTGGGGAACTCAGAATCAGTGCAGTAAGATAAAATAATAAAAATTATGAAAAATCAGTTAAGAACCATAAAAGGACATTTGAGAGAATCCAACATTCGTCTAACAGAAATTCTTAAAGAAGAGAATCAAAGGAATGGAGGAAAAGCAATATATGAAAAGATAATTTGCCAATAATTTCTCAGAATTAAAGAAAGACCTAGATTCTCAGGTGGAAAGTATACTCAGAGTACCAAGAAGGGTAAATAGAAATAAAGTCACACCTAGACACATCAAAGTGAAAAAGCAGAACAATGAGATTAAAAACAATCCTGAAACTTACCCAAGAAAAGATAAGTTACAAAAAACGATTAAATAATGGCAGACTCTCATCAGCAACTATGGATGTCAGAAAACAATCAAAAAAATTCTAAAAGTACAAAGGAGAGTCTTCCTCAAACTAGAATTTATACCTACCCAAGCTCTCATTCCAGAGAGAAGTCAAAATAAGGACATATATAGATTAAGAGGGTTGCCCATGAACTCTCATTAAAATAGCTATTAAAGGATTCACTTTAGTAAGGTAACATATAAAAATCTTGGGATACAATAAATAGGAGGACACAAAAACTGAAAAGCTGTGTAGGAAAAGTCAGTTAGCCCTTAATCATCAACATTATCATCCTCATCATCCTCATCATTCTCATCAACATCATCATCGTTGTTTTTCTTTTTTGCAAAAGTTTAACTTAAAAGTCTAATAACTAGGTGTTGACAGGGCAGTGTTCAATAGGCAGTTAAAGCTTGTTAAGGCTCTTTTTGTGGCTGAAATTATAATAGAAATTTTGAATAACTGTAGACTTTGTAAGAAAACGTATGGTCGAGTATATATCCAAAGGGTTACCAGTTAAGGTTAGAAATAAAATCAATAGCATCCAAACCTGCAGATGGGTAAAAAAGCAGGTAATACATAAAATACAATCCCAAAAAAGGCAGGGCAAAAGGAAAAAAAAAAAGGAAAATGAATGGTAAACAGAAAGCACAAATATGGTGGTAGAACTATGTCCAAATAAATCAGTACTCATAATAAATATGAATAGGTTAAATTCACCTGCCACGATACAGAGATTATTAGATTTTATTAAAAAAAAAGATAACTGTGCTTTCAAAAGATGACCATAAATGGGAAAGGAGAAGGATACCTCCCTACCAATTATGAAGACAATATTAAAATTAAGACCTATTAGAAATAAGACAGAGTGGAGTTACTGCAGAGTAAGATGGTAGACCAGCGGAACAGTACAGAGACCTCAGAAAAAGATTATAGGAAAACTGATATAAGACAGATGTGTAATTGCTAATAAGTGAGACAAAGGATGGACTAGTTGTTGTATGGTGTTAATGTATGAGATAATGGGTTACCCATGTGTAAACAAAAAAAAATTAAATCCCTAACTCATCATAAACGGAGATCAGTCCTAAATGAGATAAAGACCCAAGTGTGACATAAAACTTGACAATTTTTAGAATACAGGAGAATATAATATCCAGGTAGGGAAGGGTTTCTTAAATAAATCACAAAAGCAAAGTTCATAAAGCAAGAAGATTAACAAATTCAACTACAATAAAATAAAAATCCTTCCATAAATCGAAATACATCATAAATCAAAAAACACAAGCCATCGTCTGGGAGAAGATATTTGCAATGCATATAAGTGACAAAGTATTGATATTCAGAATAATAAAAAACTACAAATCAATAAAAAGAAACAATCCAATAAAAAAATGGACAAAGGTTATGAAAAGTCACTTCAGAGAAGAAGAAACCAAAGTGGTCAATAAACATATAAAAAGATACTCGATCCCACCAGCAATCAGGGAAACACATATTATAAAAACAATGGGATACCATTTCATGTTTATCATGATAACTGGTAAAAATTTCTAAATCTGACAATTCCAAGTGTTGAGGATTCAGGGAAATGAAAACCCATACTTTGCTGTTGGAAGTGTAAATTTGTTTAACTACTTTAGAAAACAATTAGCCATTATGTAGTAAATTTGAAGATGCATATAATAAGTAATTCGTCTCCTACCTATTTGCCCCAGAGAAATTCTTTTTTTTTTTAATTTTTTGTTTATTGCAGTAACATTGGTTTATAAAGAAATTCTCATACTTATGACAAGGAGACATGCACAAAAATGCTTTTTGCAGGATTGTTTACAATTGCAAAAAAACCTGGAAATAACCTAAATTATGATCAATAAAATGGATAAAGAAATTGACACAATCATATGTGGAATATCATATGGCAGTTAAAATGAATAAACCAGAGCTACATGTATCTACATAAATGAATCTCTACAATATAATAATGAGTAGAAGAAAAGTCACAGAAGGACATTTATAGTGTGACATCATTTATAGGAATTTGTAAAACAATACCAGTTACACCAGTTATATTTTTGGATTCATAGATATGGAAAAATATTGAAATTATTACAGTGCTTACCTATAGGCTGAAGGGAGAGAGATACAGCCAGGTAGGAGTACAGAGAAGTCTCAACTAGATCTATAAATTTTTTTAAATAAGGGACTCTGTGGCATGATATGATAGAGCCAAGGTGTTTGGTGGTGGTGGGGGGAGCAGTAAACAACTATTCATTATATCTCTACTCTTTTCTGTATATTCAAAATTATTCACAATAAATAAATTAAGAGTTTAAAGAAGATAACACAGATTTCTAAGGCTTCTGAATTCCCAGGTCCTACCTGTGCCCCTGAGAGCTGAGTGGATCAATATCTCATAGTGTATACCTCAAAATATCATATAAGTGCAGCCTACTTGCAGTACATCAGTGTGCCACAACACACTTTTTGGAAAGCTTTGGCTCAGAAGATATTCTTTTCTCATCTAAAAGTAGGGAAAATTATAAACCAGCACTTAACATTTTGCAATTCCACAGTTGTGCAAAAGGAGTGCACTGAGAGCCACAACTACTCTACTTGAATTTGTGCAGTAGCAATTAGGAACAGAAGAAGCTGGCACAAAAGAACTGCAGTTAACAGAGTCTGCAAGTTTCCTTCTAAAGCAACTGAACACAGATCAAGAACTCTCTCCAAATCGTACATCAGCATCATATCAGGGGGTGACCAGATGAGACTGGGATGTGAAAGCAGGCAATCTGGGTCAGCATATGTGGAGTAGAACAGGACACATTCACAAAGGAGAGCAAGTGAACAGGACAGGACAAAGATAATCCTTCACCAACAACACCTTTGTGGGGAGGGATTGGTAGGTCACACGACTGAGCCACTTTACTTATGTTAGCCCATGATTTGGAATTTCTATATATATATATCAATCATATGTATGTTAAACATAGCTCATTCTATGAAATAGATTAAACATTTTCAAATTGTTCATCTTTGTTCTTCTAAAGTCCCAAGTTCCAAGAGCTCTATCAGGTGGAATACAGTAAGGTGACCTGAACTCGGTGGATCCAACTTCCACTTGCAGTCACTGTCTTATACCTCAGTTACGTGGACTGATGACCAATCTTTGTGCTAGAATAGTGCCTGCAGAGGACAATTTCTCAATCTCCTTGTATGTGAGCCACCCGGCCCCCAGATACAGCATGACAGGCTTGGTGGAAGGCAGGGATGACATGGCACAGCCATACTGGTTACTAAATATTGAAATACCTCCTTATTTATTGGTAATTAGCCACTCCTAGAGCCCCCCAACCCTGCCATGTGACCCCTCTGGCACACTAGCCCCTTCCCCAGGATGCCATCTCCTCACAGTCCAGTAACCAAAGTGTTAACACCTAGCACAGCAGGGGGTCACCAGGGCTGTTAAATATTTTGAATATCACCAATGAATGAAGATGAACCTCCACACCCACTCTTGAGTGCTCACTAACCCTGCTGGCATCATCATCCCCATGGATTCCAAGAGAGAGCAGCATCTCTTGTTGGCCAGTTTTGCCTCAAGTTCCCAAACCAAAATAAAATGCCTTTCTGGCAAAACTAAACTGTTCAAGCTGCTTCTAGGCTAGATGCCAGGCCTAGGGGAAAGAAAGGACCTTTCAATCCCAGGGCCACAGCTTTGCTGGGGGACTTGTCCTTCCCCTAGAGGTGAGCGACAAGAGTCATCCTGCCCCTCAGCATGGAAGACCAAATCTGGTCACTTCCCCAGACTGGCCCTTCCTCATGAGCCACCCTCCCTTCATTCCATCCCACTCACCAGGCAGCTTCCCCATTCCCCATGATTTTAAAACTTATTTCTCAAGAGACCAGGACATTTCCATGACACTTGAGTCCACCAAGTGATTTGGGGAGAACTTGGCCCTGGAATATGCAGCAAGATCAGAGCATCAGCCCTGCTATCTGCAGAGTCAAGAGGAGGCAACAGGGGCTGGCCCCGTGGCTTAGCGGTTGAGTGCGTGTGCTCCGCTACTGGCGGCCCGGGTTCGGATCCCCGGGTGCGCACCGACGCACCGCTTCTCTGGCCATGCTGAGGCCGCGTCCCACATACAGCAACTAGAAGGATGTGCAACTATGACATACAACTATCTACTGGGGCTTTGGAGAGAAAAAGGAGGGAAAAAAAAAAAAAAAGGAGGAGGATTGGCAATAGATGTTAGCTCAGAGCTGGTCTTCCTCAGCAAAAAGAGGAGGATTGGCATGGATGTTAGCTCAGGGCTGATCTTCCTCACAAAAAAAAAAAAAAAGAGGAGGCAACACAGAGCTGGGAGGGAGAAAAGGAACTGCCCATGGGGCAGAAGATGGGGGAGAAGGGTGGGTCATGGTGCAGGAGTTCTGCTGTTCTTTCAGTGAGTCAACGGGGGCCAGCAGGAATTGCATTTGCATAGGCAACCGGGCATCGCTCTGGGACATAAGGAAAAAGCCAAAATAGAACAGCCGCACCTACTCACCGGGGCTGGTTATTGTCAGGAGGTCAAGCTGCCGCTGTTGCTGCAAAAGAAACACATTGTGAGAGCACTGATTCAAGCCAGAGCCAAACTTGTGCTTAGCAGGTCAGGGTGGACGTGCAAAGGGGCTGTTCAGATAAACAGAGCAGGATACCTCGTGGAGAAAGTGGTGCTCACCCACAGTTCTGCAGAGAGGGCTTGCACCCTGGAGACAAAGGGACATGGATGGCCTTTTTGTTTGTCCTTGGATGGTCAGAGCTGAGAGGGCCACAGAGGTTCCAGTCAAATATATATTATACTTAGGGAAAATGAGGGCCTGAGAGGAATGTGGCTCTCCTACAGCTACAAAGAAAGTCCCTTTCCAGACTCCCAGCCATGGGCTCATTCCTCTCTACCAGATGGCCTTAAATTTCTCTTTGCTCACACTGGCTGCACTGGTTAAGTGTCTAATATCTTGGCAACCCTCTTTCCCTTGGGTCCTTAAGTCACTGTTACCCTCCTGATACTCCTTTCTAACCAAGATACTCCTGGGCTGGTAAATTTCTTGAATCTGTCCAACAACGCTATGATATTTTCAATTATTGATGATCAAACCATTCTTTCTCTAACTGAACCCTCATCTCTTTGTACTACACAACATTCATGGAAAATAATATTTCTCAGGTACACTAGGCCATATGGATGAGGCTGCTTGTGTTTGGAGGCAACTGGCCTTGGGTACCCCCAAGGGCTGAGGTGATCAATATCTCAGCAGACTTGCCCCCTGTCACACCATACTTATGGGGAAGCTCTGTCCTAGATTGGATGTCATGGGAACCTGGAGGTAGAGAAGTGGGTATTGGAGGCTGGGGGTGGGGCAGTTGTGAGCAACTCTCTTAAAGACCCAAGTCAGGATTCCTTAAGCCCCAGTCAACCTCTTTCTCTTTCCTCACTTGATTTTCCATAAACAGAACTGGAAACCTGTAATTTTTTTCTTAAAGGGAATTCAAACAAACTCCATTTTGAGAACCACTGCTCCAGATTACACATTGCGGGAGCTTCTGATTACCTGGTATTTCATCTAGTGGATCCTTTGCCATATTTCATCTCACCTACATTTCCTTCTTTATCTTGCCTCTCTCCAAGAATGGCTTCCTGAAATTCTGCTGAAGCAGAAAGGGGAAGGCAGCAACATTTTCTGAGTACCAACTATAGGCCAGGCACAGTACCAGGTGCTTTGATATGTCATTTCTTTTCATACTCTTGGCAATCCAAAAGGGTTGGTATTGTACAGGAGAGGACATGAGATTCAGAGAGGAGAAATTATCTGCCCAAGACCACATCTTCATTAAATGGCAGGACCAGGATTAGAATTC
The DNA here is from genome assembly GCF_020826845.1 of Diceros bicornis minor. Classification (NCBI taxonomy): domain Eukaryota; kingdom Metazoa; phylum Chordata; class Mammalia; order Perissodactyla; family Rhinocerotidae; genus Diceros; species Diceros bicornis. The sequence goes on from NC_080752.1 coordinate 11,605,274, forward strand.
AATCAGTTCTAATCCTGGCTTGAAAGCCCAAAATATAATGCACATAAATCACTTAGCATGATGCCTAGTACGTAATAGGTGCTCACTAAGAAGAGCTATTTTGTGTTGATGTTTTGTTACTAGGATAGACCATTGACTCTTGGCTTATAAAAGTTGTCTTTTCCCTTTTCATAGAATTACAGATACTTAGAGCTCAAAGGTCATTGAGGCTGAATTGCCACCAGGACAGGAATCCCCTCTGCAACGTTCCCACCAGTTGGATGAACTGCATCTGTGTTATTCCTTCTCTTGAGGGAGAACTCACTACTTCTTATCAGTTGGATAGCTCTACTTTGAGCAGGGTTAAAAGCTGCTTCCTTATGACATTATCACTGTTTCTAGCTGCCTCAGACCATGACAAGTTTGGAGATCTGAAGATCTGTGTCGTCTTCTCTCCCGGCTAAATATTCCTAGTTCCTTTGCCCTTTTTTCATAAAACCTGGTGTCAAATCTCCTCGTCCTTGTGGTCCCCCTCCTCTTCCATTTAACTTGGATCTGTCCCAGTCAAAACGTCTTTAAGATCTCGCTACTCCATGCTTCAATGACTTCTCATGGGCCTAAAACCAAGCTGTATCCTTTCAGAGCCTTCTCAATCACACATCTCTGTTGTCCTGCCAGTTCATAACTCATTCCAGTTGACATTTTCAAGCAAACAATGCAATTCCAAGATGTCACTGACCTACATTATGAACACACATCCTCGCTGCTGAAATGAAACACACGGCCACACACGGGGGCTAGAAGGAATGCTGGAGCCAGATCGCCTTCCTTCCCAAACACAGAACCAGGCCAATACTCCAATTGGCTCAAGCTGCCTTTGCCAAGGCCCACCTGTGTGGCTTGGCACTTTCCTCATGCATGAGGAAAGAATACATTGTGTCCTTCTATTCTTCCATGAGCATGACTTGGTGATGACTGCAGTTGGTAAAAGAGATCTATTTACTTCAAAAGGGTCTATTTCCTAATTAAGAGCTATCTCTAAATGGTGACTCTGCGTCCAGGATCCAGTAGAGGAAGAAGGGAAGAAAACCTGACAGGGGTCAGACAGACCTGGGCTTGTGTCCCGGCTCCTCTGTGTGGCTTTGTATAACCTACTATATGTCTCTGGCCTCAAACTTTACACCTCTAAAATGAGTGGGACTGAAATACCTTTAGTGACTCTGTGAATCAAATGCAACCAGGTACTGTGTCTGTGGGCGCCCTCTTCTGGTGAAAGAGTTCCCAGAGAATCCCTGTAGGCAGGACACTGGGGGGTCCAAGGACAGAGTCAGAATCTAAAAGGGACCAGATGTTAAGCTGTCCTTTCACATTACAATTTTCAGTGCAGCGTGTCTTCCTTACTAGTTGAGGAGCCTCTATAAGGGCCTGGAACATCTATTAATCAGTCCACGGCACAGAGTAGCCCTCATACATTTGCTAAACTCACCTGAACTATTCCTGGCATCCACGTTATCCTTTCAAACCCCCATGCCTTTGCTCATGCTGTCCTCTCTCACTTCTCACGACCTCCAGGAGGTCTTCTCTGCGTGTCAACTCCCAAACCTAATCCCCTTCTCTCCTTTCCTTAGAGCAGAATGAATATTTCACACTTTGTTCTTCCAAGGCATCTTGTAAAATGTATCTTTTGTATCTTGCTCTGTCTTAATGATCTGTTTCCTTCTCTGTTTCTCACAAGGTCCTTACTCGAGGACAAGACTATGTCATTTCATCCCTATATCTCCAGTGTGCAGCACAAAGGCCTGGAAGGAATGTTTGATGTCATCTAGTTCAAGTGATTCAATTCTTCCATTATTCCCTCTGCAATGACTTTGTTAGGTAGGAATTAATCAGCATGGAAACTAAGCCTGCCCCTTCCTTTCCAGGACTTTCCCTCTGCCACAGATTTGGGGTTTTTTGTCTTTATGATTTTGCTCCCACCATCTCTGCAGACAGCAATACTGTCTATCCACCTCCTCTGGGAGACCTTCCTTCTTTTATTCCCACCCACGGGATCACTGTCTCTCCTTGACTCCTACAGCTCCTACAGTCTGTGCCACTCCTGTGTTGATGAATTAAATCTAACTTAGTGACAAGCCCATTTAACCTACACTTCACTGACATATGTGTGCACCACCTAGTGGCCCCAGTAGATAAGTGTAGGCTATTGTTTTAACCTGTAGCTCTTAAGACAGGATTGCAAAATCTGCATGTTCTATACTGCAAATAAAAACGAAGTGTTCAAGAATCACTCTGCAACAATGTGTACCTAAGAAACTAGAATATCCAAGTGATTCCCTCAAAGTCCTTCAAAAGTAAAAGAAGTGAAATGAGAGAGACATTTTTCATTACTAAATAGTCTACCTAGTATAATCGTTTGCAACTGCCAATGGAAACTGTATGGAATTTGTAAAAACAGGGCACACGATTTGTGGAATTTGACCAATAATATTCAATCAGTTTTATATAGAGGGGGGCATGTTGGACATAAAAAATTACCAAATTATTATAATTACTTACCAACTGAGAGAGATAAGGGCCTTTTATGTGGAGATGATACACTATCTACTGCCTGGGTGGCAGAATACGCAATGTCAGCTGGAGGAAATGAAGTCAGCGAGCTAGGCAGCAGGTTCAGTAGGCTGACAGGGCCTGCTGGCTGAGGGTTGCTTAGCTGAACCACTAGCCCACCAAAAGCTATAGTCTAAGGAAGGCAAGGCCTTCACATGTGTGGTGGCGTGTGTGCGTGTGTGTGTGTGTGTTTTGCAGAGTTCGGGGGAACGTTCCTCCTCAGGTAAAGGAATTCCATACTCAGACAGAGGGAAATTGTCCAAGTGTGCCTGTATGGTGTTCCATGGACTCTTGGAGGAGTGTGGGTATGCTAGCGTCGGGTCAATTAGGAGCTGGTGTGTGGACTCCTGGCTGTGTAAGAGCCCTGCATTCAGGCTTCTCTGCTAAAAGTGGTGCCCCATGGACATTTAGAAGAAACCCATTTCTATGCTAACCACCATGTGGTGAATGCTGAGTCATGACTCTATAAAGACCAGGGGGATGGGAGTTCCAAGGTCAACAGGAGCAATCTCTGAATTTGCCAGCCAGGGATGGCCAGAACGTCTATAGCAGATGCTTAAGGAATTGTCTACCACCATCCTTGCTCCAAGAGTTATCCATATTCCCCTGAATCTTGTCCATATGCCCCTGACCTTCCCCGTCAGAGCACCATCATGTTGCATTTCCCTGGCCTGTTTACTCCTCCATCCTCTCCACTGGTTGTGTGAGCTCCCTGAGGGCAGGGCCTGTGTCATCATCACTTCTATCTTCTCAGGGCTAGCTCAGTGCCTGACCAATGAATGATGCTCAATAAAGATCTGCCAATCTCCTGTTACCAAGATGACAACTAGACAGGGCCTACTGAATTGGTCATTAGAAGACGTCTTTAGTTTTATCCTCCTCTCTCCCAGTATACACACACACACAGCCCCCATAATTTTTCACAAAACCCTCTCTGTTTCTGCCTGGGGGACCTGGGGATTGGGCCACAGAGAATTTGGCCTTCTTCATCTGGCTGGGTAATTATGAGGCTATGGTTAAAAATGGACTTTTCATTTTGGTCACGAACTGTATTGCAATTACTTCTCAGAATGAGAAAGGGACATGGTGTTCTGGGAGCTTTGGGGCTGGTTTGATGTGTGGGGTTCTGCGTGGTAGAAGAGAATAGTCACTGATTATGTGTTCTGTTTTGCTTTCTGCGTTTCGTGCAGGATAGCTATTTGGGGAAAAGTCAGTCTTTCATGATTTAAACAAGAGCATAGTAATCCCTGTGCATTCTCCTGTCACTCCAGAAACCAGCCATCATAGGGAGGACCTGGGGATCAGCACCCTCTGGAAACAGGGGTCACAGGGGCACAGACACACCTTTGGCTTCAGGGCTCAGGTCCCCCTTTACTGCAACCCCCCTTCCCTGCTCATTTCCTCTCCTCCCCCAGCCGTAGTCATTTTCTAGGCATCTAGGGATCTCATGCCCCCTCCCTGCCCTGCCCCAAGCATAGTCTGCTCCTTAGTATTTCCCGTGGTGCTGGCCCCTCTCTAAACTCCCTATTTGTGATCTCTCTTACTCTAGCCTGGCCTTCTCACTGGCTGAAGGACTGATCATTCTAAAATTAAATTTGCTCTTTTCTTAGAATAATTTAATGATCTCCATTGCATTTTGATAAAGACTAGGTTTCTAGCTTGGCATTCAAGAAGGGTGTGAAAAATCTCCATGAGTTTTATGTGCCATTTGAAAAAAGCAGTTTTTACATTATCATATAACCTCATATTTGGAAAACAAACAAAAATTACCTATTATTTTCAGAACCAAACTTCAGACAATAAAGGTGGGGCTAACTGTGTTGGTCAGGCACATATACAGAAGATAGACTCTCCCTTGGCAGGAGAAGGAGTGGGGAGGGCCAGTCACCTCTGTGAGGAGAGGGAGCAGGGATTATGGAAGTTTGGAAAACGCTGTCTCAAGGCACTGAGCTCATGCCCACATCCCATGGAAGTGGGGCGCTGGCCTTGTATTTGTCTGACCGTCTTTTATGCACCACCTGACTTGCTCCCCGACCCTCGTTCCTGCCCTTGACATGGCCCTCTTTCCACTTCTCCTCATGATAAACAACTGATGCGCAACACGGCTTTCCCAGACAGCACTGTGCCTTCACTCTTTGACTCTTCATTTATTTATTTGTTACTTCAACAAATATCACTGGAGCATCCACTCTGTACCAGCGATGTTGCTGAAGATAGGGTGAGAAAGACACGGCCCCTGTCCTCAAAGAGCTAGCTGCTAGCAAATAGTGAAGTGGGGAAGACAGATATATTAAGCAAATAATCATACAATATGAATTAATTTCAACTACGCTAAGTGCGCCAAAGAAAAATATGGGGAAAGGTACTGTCATCAGCGTTCACAGTATCCCTCAAACCTCACCTGGCCCCCTGGCTGAAGCCTGGATGCCACCCCCAAGCATCCTCCAACCCCAGCACCTTCTAGGGGAATCTGAGCAGTGGCTGAGGCTCAGCCTCCCTTTTGGGCATCTATTCCCATCAGAATAATAAAAAATGCATTAGCCTTTTATTCAGGGAGAGAGTGAATATCACTCAAGTCTGAAATAGAATCCCACGACTGGGGGTTAAATTCAGCGGGAAGCAGAGTGGGGCAGCAGACAAAAGCATGTGTGAGATTGCTTCAATATATTTCACCAAATACTTTCTGCTCCTGTAGCTTCCTGTTATTGGAAAAGCCAGGCATGCAAGTGGCTTTCATCCCCAGGGCAGCCTAAAGGAGCTTTTCAGTCCAGCCTCTGGCAGCCTGCACAAAAGCAGGGCAAGTGGCAACGGTGAGGAGCACACGACATGGCAGAGACATTTGGGACGAATAGCAGCAGTGGCTGCAGCGGCTGCCGTTTGCTGAGCACTGACTGTGTAGCAATCCTCACCACTTCTGGAGGCAGGCACTGTTACCCCCGTTTTACAACGAAGACCCTGAGGGTGAAGAGTTAGGTTACTTGCCCAAGGTCACAGGTGCTAAGTGGAACAAAGCTGGATTCAAACCCATACTGTTTGCCTCTGAAGCCCATGATCAGTTAGATGTGAAAGCAGTTAGTTGTGAGAAATGAGGGAAAATCTTGGCTGATCCCCAGGTTTCTAGGCAGAGGAGCAGGATGAGCTGTGGTGGGTGACGCTGTGCCACTGGAACAGCCTCTGCACACAGGGAGTCGTAGAAGCTACAGCTTCAGGGTGATCTTTTGTACTTTTCCTTCTTAGTATTCACAGTTTGAAATGCTGTATTTACCTGTGTTTATATTCCATTAATGTCATTCCCGTTATAATCTAAGCTCTGTGACAGGAAGGACAGGGTTTAGCTCTCCTGGCATCGTGGGCTCTGTCTAAAGATGTGTTCAAAGATTGAGTAGGGAAGGCTGGATCAGGATTTTAAAGCGGGCTGGATAAACAGCTGAAGCCCTCACTCCTGCTGGAGAGAAATGACACACGTCGAATCCCAAAATCCCAAACAGTCAGACAAGGGCTTGTGCTGGAGGATTTCACCTTCCCTAGCTCTGCAGGAAAGACCCATGCAACAAGAAACAGCAAGAGGAAAGCTGTTTGAGTCATGAATCAGAAGACTCCATGCCAGGACAGATTGTTTCTTCCCCACCCTCCACTCTGGTGATATGAGGCCATGTGGAAACCTACAAGAACAGACATGGCATCTAACGTGATGGTGCAGCTCAAGGCTGGAGAAGATGCATACATGGCTGACAGATGCTCACCCAGTGCACCCATGGGCCCCATAGCATGTAACATTGATTTAATGGTGTCTCACACTATAGTTAAGTGTTTACATATTAGTCTTTTTTTTTCTCCCCACCTCTACCTCTCCATTCTCCGTCCCCTACCCCCTGCCTTCTCCTCCAAGTTCAGAGCTGAATATTTTTCATATCTCTGTGTGCATTATCCCCATACCTGATCACTGAGAGGGCCTCAGGAAGTTTGCTGCAGATGTGGTGTTTTGGCTTATTACCAGACAAAATTATGATTATAATTCTCTTTTTTTGTATATTTTGAGTAAGTCACAACTTTTGTAGAATCAAACTTTAGAGTTTAAAAGATATGCCCTTTAGGCCTTCAATTTATACTTTAAAGCTGTGATTACTCTTCATCCTTAAGGTCACCAAGATCCAGCATGAGTGAGGCTATCCCGTAACACAGCCTCCTGGGATGTCAAGCAAGGGGCTTTGGAGAACAGCTAGCCCAACTACTTTGTTCCAAAGAAAAGTAAACTGAGACAACAGTGGGGAATGGAGCTGCTCAAAGTCACCCACCACATTGTTCTGTGCTGTTTGCTTGTACGCCTCCCTCAGCAGAGTAGAAAGAAGGGATTTATGTCTATATCCCATCTATGCCTGAAAAAGCCTAAATGCCTAGAAAAAAACTGTTAAGGAAAGCAAGGGAGTGGAGTGGGGGAGTGGAGGCAGGGGAAGAATTTAGTTAGGAATTTGTTCTGAGTTCCAATATCATGTTGTTTATTTGATTAAACTGGTTTTAACTGAGGAATTATCAAGAGGACTTCTTTTAAGAAGTGGTAACTGAAAGGGCCCTTAAAGATAGCAACTATCTTACTTTTCACTGAGCAAGTAGAGCCAATTTTTAAGAAAGACTAGAAGGGCAGAAACCTGGATGGGCCATGAGGCCCTGGCTACCCTCTGTCTCTAATGAGTCTGTTTACGCTTGACATTTGGTTCTCAGGATTATCAGGGCATCTCCCTGAAACACTATATTCTGTTTGTCTCTTTACATATTTGATTATTTAATGTAAAATACTAATTCCAAAAAAGCACTTGAAGAAGCTTACAATGAGAGAATGCCACAAAATTAAAAACATGTAACTAAAGACATGGAGAAAAAGCAAAATAAGGATAGGAGAAATTAGATGATGCTAGGTACAAGGTATAACTCACAGTTCATATCCTAAGATACGCATTCACTTCCTAGAGGTGGGGTACAAATTTGGCTCTCAGGTTTTTAGCAACCTAGGCACAGTGGAAAATTGAGTTACAAGATACCCAGTGTCCTAAGGGAAAAACAAAAATGAACAAATAAAAATCCCAAATAAAACAGTTGAATTACAGAATTTCCCAAGCTGGGGTCTGAGGGAAATCTCTTCTTAGGGTCCTTAGAAAGGGTATTTTGAGGCTTAATGGGTGATAGGCTATGGCCAGGTCACGCAGCGACATACCGGCAGAGCTATATGTGGATCAGCAGACCAGACTCCATGCTGCTTTTGAGTGAGTCTTGTGGCGCACAGAGATAGGTGAAATGCGCTGGTTGTGAGAGCACTTGGGCCAGAATAAGAAGCCACAGGTCTGTGCCATGGCTGAGAGTAAAGCATCGACAATGAGTACAGATCTTGGCTTGTGTACTCACAAGTGGTATAGCCCTTGCACAAATTACTTAACCTTTCATTTCAGCATTTCTAAAATGGGGATAAGAAGAATTTTTAAATTGAAATATAATTCCATGTAGAATTTTTATATTACAACAAACATTACTATATTATGGGATACAATATAAAATTCGCATCTTTTTTTTTAAAGATAATACACAAGACTCAATAAAATATTAAGCTTCAGATTTTTTGAGAGTATCAAGGTCGCTCTCCTCTAAGCAGATGGAAGAATTTAGAGGCTGTGACTTCTGAAAAGATCCTATCATACTCAAGTAAGTATTCAATAAAGTCTTTTTTCTTCTCATTCTCCTTCAGATTCAGCAAGTGTGCAAAGGAGTTCACAGCAGCTCTGCACAGAACTGTGGTCAAGACTGAATGAAACAATAAATTAGAAACACTTGGAAGCCAGAAGCTGTGTCTTCTGGCCCCAGCTCTGCCACTTACTTGCTGTATGAGCCAATAATTTACCTTCTCTGAACCTGTCTCTACCACATACATGGGCAAGTCAGGTAAATACTTTGAAACGGGTTTAGCAACCCACCTCCTGGTAAAGCAGTTAGCCCAGCGCTTGACGCATAACCTCTGGGTAAATGGCACACAGTCTGGTAAGGCTTTTATTTTTAATTCCAAGACTCTGTGCTTTGAAAGTCTTTCTTCCTCTCTTTCTCTATATATGACTCCTCTCTTAGATCATCACCTCCTGGAAGCCTCTGCTCTCCCAGGCCAGGTTAGGGGCCTCCTCAAGGCCCCTCAGCACGTTGTGCTACCCTTGGCCACAGACATTATCACTGTGGGTTGCAATCAGCTGTCTGAGTCATCTGGCTGTGAGCTCTGGTGGGCAAGGATGCTGTTTGATTCAGATCGGCATCTCCAGCTCCTACCACTGTACTTGGCACAGAGCAGGCCCTCAGTCATGTTTGCTGAATTGCACGAAACTGTGGAGTTCCTGTGAAAAATATCATGACATTCAGAATAAAACTCTGGCACTGAAAGTGAGGCAACATTAATCTGTGTTCCTGCCCAGAGTAATGCCTCTGCACGATGTCAGACTTATATACACTGCAGGAAGTAAAAGTGCCAGGCCATAAAAGTCTATTTTCTGCATTTGACTGGCTCTCATGGAAGTTCCATTCCACGCTGATTGACCACGACTTTCCACAAGAAATTGCCAGCTTGATCATGGGGAAAGAATCCAGATCTAATTGTTCTTTGTAAACCTAGGACAGAAGGTATTGTTGCTTGAAAAATGGAACTGTCTAAATTAATTTTCCTGAAACAAACATCTTTGCCAAATAAAAGCAATGCATAATAACAACCCATAATTAAAAGCAAAATGATACCTTTTGTTACGTGGGGAAAGCAAATGTGTTCACCACAAAAAAAGACCAAAATGTTATTTTCTTGGAACTCCAGGGACACATCTTGAAGTCTGATGAGAAGAGTGTGTGTGTGTGTGTGTGTGTGTGTGTGTGTGTGTGTTTAGGAGAAGAGTAGGGTGAAGGAGATGTCTCTGTCTTTTTTTCCTTTCCTTTTTTTTTTTTTCTGTTGCTTTTGAAAAACAAGCATCATTCATCTCTGATTTCTGAATAATGCAGCCATAATATTCTTAAATCCCATTACACTTAGACAGGAATTCAAAAAAGAAAATTAACATTTATTGAATTGCCCTTATTTTCCCTTGCCTAATTTTCCTAACCTATTTTTAATTTATTTCACCTTTTATATATGTGTGTGTGTATCTTTGTAAACAATAATTCCTTCCTACAAAAGCGTTCACTAAGAAGTAAAAACCTTTACTTGAACATCTACTGTGGAACAAGTGCTCTCTTTATGTTTACTTAGTTTAGCCTCATGACACTCTTATAATGCAGGTATTTAGAGATGAGGAAACTGAGGCTCAAAGAGGTTAAGTAAATTGACTGAAGTCACACCACTAGTAAGTGATGGAGCTAAGTTTGAAATCAAGCTTCTGACTATGAAGCCCATGTTCTTAAAAATACTCTTTCCATAATATATAATATTATTAAATAATAATATTAGTGATATCAAAATAAAGAGAAAAATGCACACAAAAATCTCAACATCTCAACAGCCATTTCCATTTTTTCCATGCTGTTTTCTAGTTCTTGTCTAAGTATTTGTGCTTGTAATGCACGGTAATAATTATACATAAAAAACAAAAACGTAGTCATGGCATAAATATGATTTTGCTACTTTCTGTATTCTGTTATTTTTAGGTTACATTATATCATAAGAAGTTTTGCAGTAGTATTACATAGTCTTGTAAAAGTTATTTTAATGACCTCATAATGTTGCATTTAGTGAAAGCACATAGTTTACTTAAACATAGGATGTTTAGGCTGTTATTATTTTGTTATTATAAATGACATTACAATAAACATCTTCCTGAAGACAATTTTTTCCTTCATTTGGATTCTCTGGGATGAATACCCAAGAGTGGAGTTACTGGGTCAGAAAACATGTACATTTTTATTACTCCTGATACATATTGCCAAATTGCTTTCCAGTAGGATCATTCCAATTTACAGTCCTATGAATAGTGTGTGAGATAAAAATTTTACTGTAGTCTTGCCAGCATGGGGGATTATAACTTTTAAAATATTTTTTGTTAATGTAATAGTTATCATATGGTATCTGACTGTTACTTTAATTGCCTTTTTTTTTAAAAGATAATTTGGTGGGTTTGAATTCTTTTTCATTATCTTGTTAATTTATTGTATTTCCTACAGTGAGAGCTGGTTTTTCACATTTATCTGTCTAGCATAAACGTTTTAGCTCTGTTTGCATTTTAAACTCTCAGGGGATAACCACCTCTCTTGTTCTTAGTTCACTATCTTTGGTGGCACTGAAAATACCCACTTGGACCCAATTTGGCTCCAAATGAAATGCTTTCCCTAAATAACAAGGACCTTTTTAAAGTTTCCAGTCAAAGATGGATCCCAGCGCAACTTGGAAATAGACATCTAGATAGTGTTAGTATAGGCTCACAAGGATTTAAGGATGCTCTGAGCTCCTCGCCTCTCCTTTAATCCCCTTCTAAGAACTGATGATGTCACTTCTCACCGAGCATGAGGAGCTCTGCAGGAGATCAAGGGCGCTGACTGGCCCATTGTACAAGAGGTGGGCCTTTTCCCCATGATGCCCCTAGATTTCTCACTTTCAAGATTCTGTAAAGGAGAGAATAGTCCGAGGGCCTGCTCCTTGGGAAGAGGTATTCTCCCCACCCTCAGAGAAAGCCAAGCAGGATCTCCCTTAAGGAAAGGAAGCCATGTTGGCTTGCCTCATCTGGCCAAAAGGAATTCTGTCAGAACATAAGCTGAGGTTCCATGGGTGGGGCTACCACTTTCAAGTATTTTTTTGTGTGTTTTGTTTTGTTTTGCTTTATTTGGGGGATTTTGGAGGCAGTTGTGCTCTGTGGATATGTTTCCTTCCAAGAATTTGAGGGAAAGATTTGTTTTAGGTTAGGATTTAGGTGTTCAGGACCCTGAACAGTAGCTGTCTACTCCATATCTATAAACATCATTGGGCTCCTCATTTTGATGCTTCCAGAGCATAGCAGTCACTCAATCAGCTATAGATACACATTGCTTAGCTTCTATTGTATATATAGCTCTATGCTAAGCCCTGGGGTAGGATAAGAAGTAGGCATAGATAAGCACTTACCTGAGCCAGGCATTTTGTTTATATTGGCTAACTTAAACTCCAGAATATTATGAAGTATGTTTCATAATCTATTTTATAGATAAGAAACTGAGGTTCTGAAATGTAAGGGAATTTATCCATGATCACACAGCTATGAGTTGGCTCTCTGCCTCTAGTTTCACTTCCCTTGACCCATTCTCCACCCTGCAACCAGAGTGAAATTTCAAAAATGCAAGCCTGGGCCGGCCCCGTGGCTTAGCGGCTAAGTGCGCGCGCTCCGCTACTGGCGGCCTGGGGTTCGGATCCTGGGCACGCACCGTCGCACCGCTTCTCCGGCCATGCTGAGGCTGTGTCCCACATACAGCAACTAGAAGGATGTGCAACTATGACATACAACTATCTACTGGGGCTTTGGGGGAAAAAAAGGAGGAAGATTGGCAATAGATGTTAGCTCAGAGCCAGTCTTCCTCAGCAAAAAGAGGAGGATTAGCATGGATGTTAGCTCAGGGCTGATCTTCCTCACAAAAAAAAAATAAATAAAATAAAATAAAATAAAAAAATGCAAGCCTGACATGCTGCTCCCCTCCTCAAAGTTCCCCATCCACTAAAAATGTCTAAGCTACCTACCATGATCATGCTGCCCCTGCCTGCCTCTGTAGCCTCCACACCTGCCACCACTCCCCTCAGTCCAGGCTCCAGCCAGGCTGGTCACCTTTAGTGCCCAGTATACCAAGCTTTCCTCTTGCCTCTATGTCTTCTTATATGCTGTTCCCTTGCCTGCCAGCAACATCCTTCCTGTCACAATCTTTCCTTGGTTAGCCACCTCCCACTCCCTTTGCAAATCTCAGTTTACAGGTTACTTCCATCACTCAGCCTTATCTGATCCCCCAGCTTGGTTTAGATGCCATTCTTCTGGGCTTGTACTCCCCTATCAGAGCACAGTAGCTACCATCCTATAACTGTCCGTTTATTTTCTCACTCCACCGTGAGCTCCTTGAAGGTGAAAACTATGTCTCATTCACCATTGTAGCCCCAGCATTTAACCATAGTGCACGGCACAGGGTAGATGCCTGCTATAGACTGAATGTTTGTGTCCCCCAAATTCACATTGGCTGAAAACTAATCCCCAGTGTGATGGTATTTGGATGTGGGCCTTTGGGAGGTGAAGAGGTCATGAAGGTGGAGCCCTCGTGAATGGGGTTAGTACCCTTATAAAAGAGACTCCAGAGAGATCTCTTGCTCCTTCCACCGCATGAAGTTACAGTGAGAAGATGACCCACCGATGGACTGTAAACCAGGAAGTGGGCTCTCACCAGACACTGAATCTGCTGGTACCTTATCTTGGACTTCCAGCCTCCATAACAGTGAGAATTAAATTTCTGGTGTTTATAAGCCACCCAGTCTATGGTATTTTTCTTATAGCAGCCCAAATGGACTAAGATAATGCCCCATAAATGCCCTTGAATAAATTAACAAATGAGCAGAATCAGAAGAGACTACAGAGCTGGCAAATAGATGGTGATCCAAGAGGTCAGGCATTTTTCAATGATTCTTTTTTGTAGTTACTTTAAGTTTCTGGATGGTCCTGTCCAGCATTCATTGGACAGTTGGTGGAACAAACAATAAGAAGAAAATCTGATCACTGATACACGAAGAGGAAGGCATTATTTGTACCCTCATGCTCCAGACCACCTACTCTGCCAGCATGCTACAGAGGACCAAGCGTGGACTTTGCAATCACACTCTGGCTTAACTCCCGGCTCTGACTTTTTCTAGCTCTGGCTTTCCAGCAGCAACCATTAAGCAAATGCCTATCATGTGCCAGGTACTGTACTTTGTGCTTTATTTCTCTTTACTCAAATCTCCAATTCTTATTAACAAACCTGAAATGTAGGCATCACTCTTCTTATACAGATAAGGAAACTGAAGCTTAAAGAGTTTCAGTGACTTTTTCTAGGTAGCATAGCTAAGAAGTTCCAGCCCAGGGATTCAACCCAAGTCTCATTGGTTCCAGAGTCCCTGCTCTTTTTCTTATATCACACTTCCCTGCTTCTAATAGCCTTCTGCCTATGAGCACACAGTAGGTGAATAAGACAATGTAAAGAATTATTTGCATTCTTCTTATGAAGTGCTGCAATTTCTCTGAATCAAATCTTTTCTTCCCTGAGCCAGCTCCTATGTGCGGGCAGATGGCAGATGGTGACAACTGTCCACTGCTTCTCTGAATATCACATTTGTATCCTATTCAAAAACACATTTACAAAGCTGTGTCTGTGGATGTAGATGGAGCAGAGAATAGAGGACATGCTTTTCCTCATCTGCCTATTATGTCCCTAAATGTGTCAATTTTTTTTCTCTGCAAGAAGAGCACTACATTGGATCCCCTCTTGTTTCTGCTTCAATGGCTTTGTAATTACGAGGGAAGCAAGAATTCGGCAGCTGGCCCCCTATGGAGAGAGAGCACTGGCTCCAGCACTTACACCAGTTGAAAGAAGAGCGAGCTCCTTGTGCTGAGATGGAGGTATCAGTGGCTTTTTAAAGCAGGTGTATGGGTGGGTGTGTGTGTTTGGTGTATATGCAAGGGAGTGAAAGCAAGAGGGAGAACTTGAGAGAGAGGAAGAGAGAAAGAGAAAGGTAAAAAAGCAACAGGGGAAAGGAAAGTGAGAATAAAGACCCAGCTCTCTGAAATTCACCTGAGTGAGTGCTGGAAAGCCCCAGGGATCATCTAGTCCAACATCAGCAAACTGCAGCCCGCGGGCCAAAGCTGGCCTGCTGCCTGTTTCTGTGCAGCCCATAGCTAAATAAGGCTTATATATTTTTAAATGACTGAAAATATTTAAAAATAATATTTTGTAATGTGAAAATTATAAGAAATCCAAATTTCAGTGTCCATAAGTAATGTTTTATTGGAACACAGCCACACTCATTCGTTTACATATGGTCTATGCCTGCTTTTGAGCTACAAAGGCAAAGTCCAATAGTTGAAACAGAGATTGTTCGGCCTGCAAAGCCTAAAATATTTAGTCTATTGTCCTTTACAGAGAAAGTTTGTCTATTTCCTGATCTAGTTCAAACTCCAGACCCAACAGCCACCTTGAAGGCAGAGGTCATATGCATGTGATTCAAATCTGTATCCCTGGTGCCCAGCCAAGGGCTTAGCACCAAGACTGGCTACATAATTTGTGGGGTCCAGTGAAAAATGAAAATGCAGAGCCTCTTATTCAAAAAGCAGGATTAAAGTGCCATTAAAGATACTAAAATATAAAGTCTCTGCCTTTCTCCCACTGTTTCTCTCTCTTGACCTGCCACGCTATTTTTTACTCACTATTTAATCTCCTTGGGCATGGAGGTAATTGCGGGGTGAGTACAGCCCATCACAGATGTCCCAGTGCTCCACCTGAGACTGGGCAAATAAATGTGCATAGTCCACTGCTGCTGGGACAACTCTCTCCCCACCCCTCCCTGACCCCAGCTGCCAGCTGCGGGTAGAGAAGTCGAGACAGACATTTCTCATTCCCGTGAGCCAGCTACCCCAATCCACTGCAGGGGGCAACTCCCAAAGGTATTGCACCTCTCACACTGGGATAGGCTAGGTACCTGGATGCGGTGGGAAAGAGGCTGGCTCCTGCTGAGTTGTCTACTGAACGTACCCTGGCACTGGCATCCTGGAGAGGGGGAAGCTGAGTGGAGCTCGGGGCTTCTCCAGGGAGAAGGGGCCAAGAACCCAGGCTGAGGGGGTATGGAGGTGGTGTGAGGCAGGACTATGTCTGAGCCCAGGCTCCAAGCCCCCGGTGCAGGCTTTATTGTCCCATCAGGTTTTGCTTACAAAACACAAATTCAAAGATAAAATTACTAAGAGTTTTAAGATGGCAACCACAGAGCATGAAATCCCAAGTGCAGGGTCCTTCTGAGTGCGGGGCCCTGTGCCACTGCACTGGTTGTACACCCAGGAAGCCAGCTCTGCTCAGCACATACTAGGCACTGAGGGACTGTTGCTTTATAAATGTTTTTGGATGAAACAATGTGCTATGATGGAAAAGTACCTGGATGCCCAGCTCTACCACCTCCTAACTCAGAACCATTGTTTCCTCACTGTAAAATATATACCTCTTTAAAGGTTCAAGTGTGGTATAGGGAATGACAACGCTCTAGAGGCTGTTGTGAGTTTTGCACTTTCCTTAGTCAGCCACAGATTCTCACTGGCACTACCACATTATCTTCCATTCTCTTTCCCTGGTTCTAGGATGTTCAGAGAGGTTTCAGGATGGTGGGGGAAACTAGCTTAAGCACCATTAGCTCCCATTAAAGTCAGTAGATAAATGTGAGATGCCAGAAGAGTGCTGAGGGATCCCAGACGTGAAAACAGTTAAGTCCAAATGAGGCACCTTGGAGAGTTTCCTGAGGAGAAGGCCTTAAGACTGTTTCTTGTTGGGTGGTGGGATTTCTCTAGGTGGAGAAGAGGGAGAGAGGGCTCAGGGGTCAAGGCAGAGGCTTCTACATGAGCAAAGACTCAAGAGATGGGGAGGCACATATGTACCTCGGGAGTGGTGAATATCCCAGTATGACCGGAGCATAGAGGACAAAGAGGGATGTGTAGGGGATGGTCCTAAAGGCTCAACAGCGCATACTATTGAGTCTTCTCTGCCCTACTTAGGAGATTGCATTTCATTCTTGAGGCCACTGAAAGTCACTGATGAGTTCAGTGATGGAGAGGGACAGCTTGCTAATGTGTGCCCTTGGCCATGAACGAAGCTGTTTATAAAGAGGGAGAATGGCTCAGTGCTGCCTATCACCCACCGGAAAGGTAAGCACAGGACAGGGGAGAGGGAACTAATGTCTGCAGAGAGTCTGCCATGGACCAAGTCTGTGGTAGGAGTTTTATATCCATGTTAAAATCACTCCCTTTTACAGATGAGAACTGAGGCTCAAAGAGGTGAGGGGTCGCTCTGAAGATCACATAGCTAGCAAGGAGGCAGAGTCAGCTTCCTGCCCTGGGTCAACCTAACACCCTGGCCAGAACCCTTACTGATGCCCCGCTCTGCTCAAGAATTCCAAGCAAGCAGTCCAGAGCCACCCATTTTGCATGGGATGAGCTACAGCCCTTGTCTAAAAGGGTCCTCCTGAACTTCCAGGTAGAAGGGACCTTCCTTTCATTTTGCCCCAACTAGCCCTGGCTATTTTTGTTGAAATTCCCAGTATCTGAGACTGTGGGCTCCTCAAGGGACCTATCTCCTCTCTGTGTTCCCAGTGTCCAGCACACGGTCTGACAGAGCAGGTGATCAGTCCCAGTTCGCAGAATGAGCGAGCAAATTAAAGACTAGACTACTTCATTAATTAAAGACCTCCCTAATTCATTTTGGAGTGCACGACCCTCCTAACTGGAAGCCAAAGCCAAAAGCAACCCTTGCAATTTTCAGGAGGAGGCATGCTGAGGCTGAGGGCTGTGTGAGTGATGCACAGTTCTAGCATCAGTACCAAATTTACAGCAAATAGTGCCAATAAACAGCACAAGCTACTCAGTTAGGCTAATTTATGTTCACACCAGGGCCGTCCTGGCCCCCAAAGCCCAGAGCTCTTTACAATTCCAAAATGATTAAAAGCATCACACAAACCCATATTTTCCATTTTTATTAAAAGCACTAAAACGGGCAGTGCTTTCTGCATGTCAATGGGGAGCCACTTTCCCATCCAGGGAGAAAAGGCTCTCCTCAGATAGCCAAGGCAGACTCCTCCACATCTTGCTCTGGGCATCCTTCTGCCTCTAAACCCCACTGTCCTTCTCTCCATGTAAGGAGGCTACCCCGCTTCCCCACACCAGGGCCTGCCCCACCCAAGCCCACCTTCGCTTAGACTCTTTTCAATCAGAGGCACATCCCTGCTTAAGATCTTTGCAGACATCCACTGTCCCAACTCCTCAGCCTGGCGTCTAGGGCCCTTCACAGAACGGTGTAAACTGCCTTTCAGCCACAAGTCCTCTCTTTCTGACAGAGGCTGTCATGTTCCCAAAATACCCAGGATTTGTTTTTTTCCTGATTCTAAACATTTGCTCATGGTGTTCCCTGGGTGTAGGATGACGTTCTTTCCTTTCTCTACCTCGAAAATATCTATTCTTATCATTTAAGATCTAACTCAGTTTTCATCTTTCCTCAGAAGTATTGCTGGACATTCTCAGGCTGAGTTGGTTATTCTATTTCTCCATGTGTAAGTCTGTTCAAGTGCACGTCGTGCTGGATTGTGTATGTTTGTGTGTCTGTCTCTCCCATTGTGAGCTTCAAGCACAAAGCCTGGCACAGAGTAGGTGCTTGATGAATGCTCAATAAATGAATGAACCAATGACCTCTAACTTCCAACAGTGTGTCCCAACAGAGACAACACTGAGATGTGGTAAAGAAACTTACTCATCTAAGCTGATGATCTTGCTTACCATTTCACTGAGAAAGCTATCTGAAGAACATAAGAGCCCAATACCCACGTCCCACATCCACTCATGTGCTCGCACCTACGCTCACGTTCTCTACCTTTCCTCATGTCACAATGGAGGAACTTTCCCTGCCCCTGTCCAAGCCATCCCCTCTACTTGTTCACTTCCCCTACTAGATCCCTTCCCCTCTCATCTACTCAAAGACATCGTTCCAGCAATTTTTGCCCATCTTTTCTACATCACCAAATTTTTCTAGTTTAGTGGATCATTTCCACTAGTATAAAAACATATTATTAATTCTTCCATTCAAAAAAAACTCTTGGCTTCACTTCCCCCTTCCATTACTACTTCATTTTTTTCCTTTCCTGGAAATAGCTGTCTATATCACTGTCTCTGATGCCTCCTCACCCCTTCCCTCTTGAACTCATTCCAATAAGGCCTTTGCCCCCACCACGGCACACCACTGACACTGCTCTTGTCAAGGACTCCATGACCTCTGTGTTAAATCCTATGGTCGGTTCTCAGTCCTCAACATACCTGACAGATCAGCAGCATTTGATCTCTCCTCCCTCTGCCACTTTTTTTAAACTTGACTTCCAGGATACCACACTCCTAGTTTTCCTCCTATTTCACAGGTCTTTCATTTTTTTTCTTTTTTTGGTGAGGAGATCAGCCCTGTGCTAACATCTACCAATCCTCCTCTTTTTCTGCTGAGGAAGACTGGCTCTGGGCTAACATCCGTGCCCATCTTCTTCCACTTTATATGGGATGCTGCCACAGCATGGCTTGCCAAGCAGTGTGTGGGTGCGCGCCCGGGATCCAAACCCGCGAACCCGGGGCCGACGCAGCGGAGCGCGCACTTAACCGCTTGCGCCACCGGGCCGGCCCCTCACCGGTGTTTCCTTTTACAACTCCTTTGCTGGTTCCTCTTCTTCTCTCAGACTTTTTAACACTGGAATGAGCCAGGGCTCGGTCTTTGGAACTCTTCTTCTCAATCTACACTCACTCCTTAAAGGATCTCCCTCAATTTAACAGATTCCAAAATTTATGTCTCCAGCACTGATTTTTCCTTTAAACTCTAGACTCATATCCCACTGTATCTTCAATATCTCCATGTGAATGTTTAACAGGCATCTCAAATTTAACATTCTAAAACCAATCCCCTAATCCTCTTCTCCAAATCTGTTCTACTCACAGTCTCTCCCTTCCTATTTAAGGAAACTCCATAACTCCATCCTCCCCAATGTTCAGGTCAAAAAACTTGGAGATATCTTTGACAACATCCTTTCTTCCATGCCTCATATTCAATCCTTCATCAAATCATGTTATCTATGTCTTCAGAATATCCAAATTCTGACCGCTTCTCACCACCTTTACCTGGTCCCTGTCACCATCAGCTCAAAAACTTTAGATGGCTGCCATCCCACCATAGTAAAAGCCAAAGCTCTTACAACGTCTTTAAAGGCCCTACATGATCAGATGCTCCATTACCCCACCGACCTCATCTCCTACTGTCTCCCTGTCAGTCATTCTGTGTCAGCCACCGGCTTCCCTGTTGCTTCCAAAACACACCAGCCACGGTGCATTCTAATGGCTGCTGTGCTTATTGTGCCCTTTGCTGAAAACACTTTTTCCCAGATTTCCACATATTGCTTCCTTATTGCCTTCACAGTGATACCTTCCCTGACTATCCTATTTAAAATTCCAATCCACTCTGCTCCCTGCACCCCCGTCCACACCCCTTATTCTCTTAATTGGTTTATTTTCCTCCATAGCAGTTAGGGTGACCGTTGTCCTGGTTTATACTTCTTTACTAGTGTAACTATTAATAGTTTTCTGCTTTCACCCTCAGGGTGTCCTTATTTTGACAATAAATGTAAATGATCACCTTACTTTCCATCACCTAGTATACTAAATATTTTACTTGTTTACTTTGCTTACATACACTTCCCCCTTTTAGAACATGAACTCTATGAAGGTAGGGAGTTTTGTATGTTCTGTTCCTTACTAGATTTTCAGTATCTAAAACAGTGCCAAGCACATGGTAGGTGCTCAATAAATATTTGTGGAGCGAATGAATTTACACGTTATAATAACAGCAGAAGCGGTTGTACCACTGTTTGGTCGTCTTTCTTTGTAAAAGATTAGGTCTTGGCTTCAGCCTCAGGATGATGCTCCTAACCCAGGTCAGGGAACCTATTTTATTTCCAGACTCTGTTAACCCTTCAACTTTCAACAAAGAAGCCACAGTGGATCAAGGAGCCAAAAAAAGGAAGTCAATTTGTAAAGTTCATGCCATCAGGAATCTTGGAAATGTGACCCATCAACCTCAGCCTCACAGCAAGGAGGTCGTGCCTGGGAAGCCCCATAGCACAAAGACTTTCTTTCCATGTAAACACTTTTCACACCATTACTGAAGCCCTGCCCCCTCCACGGCATAATGACTGTGTTCACTGTCATGGGGAGGAAAACACACATTAGCCAGACGGCAGGTTTCGGACGCACGCCTGTGACATTATCTCTAATCATATACAATCTATTTCATATCCACTTTTTTGTAGGCTTCACAACTTATAATTATTGCCAGCAGGAAAAAAGAAAAAAAAAACGGTAGGAAAATGTTGGAATGGAGGCGTATAGATAGGAGGGAAAATTCTCCCCGATAGCAATAAACTGTGTGAAAAAGATAGGCCAGAGCTTATTAGAAAATATGAGAAACTATATTTGGATTAAAGCTAAGAAAAATTAATTGTACATAAGCTCTGAGACTGTGCAAGCCAGGGAGATCTCATAAGGCTTTCAGATTGTCTCCTTACATTGTGTGTCCGTGACACTGGAAGGAAGTCAGTGGGAAGTCATGAAATGTGTCACATTTAAAGTCCAGCCTGGCTATTTCATAAATCCGTATAGGACTTGGAAGGCCCTCTGAGGTTAATGAGCTGAACCTCATTTTTTATGAAGAGGGGATGGACCTGCAGAGCAAGGACTCAAATCCAGGTCTCCTGATTCAGAACACAGTTGATTCCTCTACAGAAGGCAAGGGTGACAGGGCGCTCTCTCTCACATCATTTACCCTGGGTCTTGGAGTGGGAGGAACTTCCTCCAAGCTTGGCACTGGGACCAGGAGGATGGCAGAGTTCCAGGAACATCATGAGGCTGAGATGGGAAACCCTTCTGGATCCAGTGATCCTGACACTGTGGGCCTGCCTCAAGACCACGGCCCGCTTGTGTGTGGAGCGTGCATGTGTGTGTGTGTGGGTGTGTCTGTGGTGTCCATGTGGTGTTGCACGTACATGCCTCCTGACAGAGCCACGTTGTAACACCAGAGCACAGGGCTACAGGGAGAATCGAGTCCCACAGGCAGGCTTCACTCTTGCTCTTCCCCTAACCAGGTGCTCCAACCTCCTTTTTCCCTCTCTCACTCAGGGTTACTGATCTTTCAAGGCTGCCATCAAGTTTCCCCTCCCCGCACCCAGAATACAGATGGTAGAGATGCAGGGGTTCAGCCTCCAAGCTTCAGTGTCACACGAACCCATGTCATTGCCCAGAACTCTCTTTGCTACTTGTAAAACCTTTATTTCTCTGAGTTTTGGGGTTTTGCATGTGTAAAAATTCCTACCTTTGCAGGATTGTGGTGAGTATTAAATAATATATGGTTTTAAAAGGACTAGTCAGATAATTTATTAGAATAAGAATTTGTGTATATGTTCTTACATTTTTCTCTCCTCTCCTACTCGAAGCAATAGCTAGGCTACTTTGCTTTTCTTGGGATTTTTGAAGGAGAGGAAAGTAGAAGCTGCTTGGAGTCAGTGGTATTTTTGTGTTTTTGTGAAAGCCAGGGTCCACTGAACAGACTTTGGACTATGGCCATCCTCTAGGGGAAAAGGAGGAGACGGGAGGATGGCTTTGGGGTTAAGGAAAGAGGGTTATTTCTCAGAGGGAGGAAGATGAAGGTCAGTGCATCTGTCACCTGCACTCTACTCTGCAGCAGCATCCCAGAGTGTGCTCAGGTTGGTGGGTTGTGGACTTATGGCTGGTGGACTCATCAAAGACGGTTATGCCCCAAGCAGTGCATGGAAGCAGCAGTACAGGAACATGAGGGCAAAGGAAATGGTTGTGTCAGTGGGAATGGACAGAGTGGGAGTGAGAACCGGTCTGGACCAATGACCAATAATCAGAGAGGCTACCCCAATGCTTCTGGTACTTTGGTGCTGCATGAGATCCTGGGATCTTAGCAAAACATGGGGGTAGGAAGCCCGAGGAACAACAGAGATTCAATTTACTACTAGTTCAGTAGGATGTGGGTTACAAGTTCAGTTTAAATGCTTTCAGTACAAAGAGAAATACATTTCTTGTACTCCGAAGTTTGTAGACCAAGATTCACACCCATTATAGTGGCATGGTGCGTATCATGGAGTAACGTGCCATAAATGGCAAGTATTACCATTATTATTACATCACTTACTAAATGTATTTGAATAAATAAAAATCATAGGGTGGGTCAGGGCTGGTCAAAAACATGAGCAAAGTGTCAGAAGGAAGCTGGTCAAAAACATGAGCAAAGTGTCAGAAGGAAACTAAACTCAAGGAACTGAAATAATAGAACCAAAAGCACAAGAACTCAGTCTCGGAATACTCTCTTCTAAAAACTTGCAAGGAGCACATATTTTGAACTAGGCCCTGAGCTGGATGCTGGAGTTGCAATGATGAATCAAACACGGTCCTTGGCATCGAGGAGACCCAATCTACTGGGGGATGTAGACACATAAAGAGATGATTTCAGTTTAGTGTGCTGGAAGCTGTCTTAGGGACCTTTGGCCACAAGCCAGCTTCCTCTTTTAGTTCTACTGCCTTCCTTCTTTTTCTGCAAGGGGAGAGTCACTCTTAAATAAGATTAGACTTCAAGCTCATCGGGGTGACTGAGGAAAGCAGCCTACTGCCCAGGCAGGGAATTCAGTATTTCCTGGCACAGGTACTGCAGAGGAACTTCACTCCACATCCAGCTTTTAGCTAGGAGAATCAGACTCCCAATCCTGAACTCTTCTCATTACACCATGCCCTCTCCAGAAATGATCCTAGGAATTAATAGCTTATACTGTAATAAGGAGAAGAAGAGAAATAAAAATTAGAATATACACTGTACTATCTTCCTAGGGTTGCCATAACAAATTACCACATGCTAGGTGACTTAAAACAACAGAAATTTATTCTCTCACAGCTCTGGAGGCCAGAAATTGGAAATCAAGGGTCTGACAGGGCCATGTTCCCTCCAGAGGTTCTAGGGAAGAATCCTTCCTTGCCTCTTCTAGCTTCTAGTGTTTGCTAGCAGCCCTTGGTTTGTGGCAGCATTACCAATCTCTGCCTCCTTTGTCATATGGCATTTCCCCTGGGTGTCTCTGCATCCCTGTGTCTCCACATGGCCTTTTTATAAGGACACCAGTCATTGAAATTATAGCTCACTCCAATCCAGTATGATCTCATCTTAATGTACATCTGCAAAGACCCTATTTCCAAATAAGGTCACATTCATAGGTAGTGGGGTTAGGACTTCAACATAGATTTTGTGTGGGGGGGTAACAATTCAACCCACAATACACACCTTCAAAACATGCACAGACAGACATAGACAGAAAGGAGAAAACTTCTGGAGTTCATTTGCCATCTATAGATCCATTTGTCTATTGGACACTACTCAACATCCATGAGGGCACCTCCATGAAGAAGGAAGCCTACACTAAGTGAATGTGTACCTGCCTGATGCTAGGGCTGCTCAACTGGCTTTAGACTTGCCTGTTCCAGTGGGTGGCCCAGACTATGACAGAGGAGCTGGACGTAGAGGAGAGAATCTGCCAACCTAAAATGTACCCAATCCAATACCTCAGCTTATAATGAGGAAACCAAGGACCAAGGAGAAAATGGAACCTGTCTAAAGCTTCATTATGCACTGGCCATGAGAGTCCTAAACGTTAGCCAAGTGTTAGCCCAAATCAGGAGGCTGGTCTGAGAAAGAAATACTTTAGGAACTTTCAAAAATTTTAGTTGACTTCAAAATGTGCAAATCCTTTGACCCAGCAATTCTATGCTTAGGAAGTTAGCCTAATGAAATGGTTAATATTTAGCTACAAGGAAATTTATCAGAGCATTATTAATAATGACATTATAAATAGTTACTTTAAACTGAACATTTCCTTTGTCAGACATTGTACTAGGTGCTTTGCATACATTCTCATTTAATCCTCAAAACAAGCTTTCTTTCTTTTAAGATGAAAAAACTGAGATTTAGAGAGGTTAGTTAAGTTTCCCAAGAATACACAGTTAATAACTTGAAGAGCTTGGGTTGGAATCCACATCTACTTGATTTCAAAGCCCAGGCTCTTATGCTATACCTTCTGCATAAAGTCATTAAGTCATCTTCAGGGACCCCAAATGGAAATGCCAATGACTGGGAATCAGTTAAAAACATCAAGGTGCATCCATACAATAAAATATAATAAGTCATTACACATGATGTTACAGCTTAATATCTAGTGATACAGTGTATGGAAAAAAAGGTAGGTTACAATACATTACTCCCTGTGGGATTATGTGAGTACGTGTAGTGGTTAGAGTGGATAGATAAATATGCACAAAAATATTAATCTTCATTATCTCTGGGTAGGGAGATTATGGGTGAATTTTACTTTTGATTTTCCATATTTATAATTTTTCTGCAATGAGCAAGGAATTAATTTAATAATAGAAAAATAAAAAGGATGTTTTGTTTGCAAAACAAAGGGATTTCCAGTAGGCAGGCAGAGAGCTTTGGCTGAAAGGATATTTCTAAAACTGCGTCTTCAGCTTGAGCGTGTCCTCCAGCACATTAGCCTTACCTCTCCAGACAAAATCCATTTACCTATTTGGCACATGGAAAACTACAGCTTTTCACTAGTAAAAAGGTTCATTCCTTTGGACTTAGCAGAAGCACCTGGGTAGTAAAGGCTGCTGAGCACCTGAGTATCAGAGGGATTTCAGGGCACGTTGCTTCTGCCCTGTAGCCAGAGGAATCTAATAATATCCCACCATTTCTTTTTCTTCTTCTTTCTCCCGAAGATGCAGCAGGTAAAGCTTCTGATTGAATTCCATCTTGATTTCATTAAATATTCATAAAGGCCAATTAGAAGAAGAGAGAAAGAGGCCACGAGGCAGCCCCTTCTATCATCTTGTCAGAGGCTGGCAGGCTGACCGTCAGGCATGGACCAGACAGTGGTCAATATGGCCGTGACCTTTCTGCCATCTCCTCTGGGGTCACTTCTCACCATCCCAGCAAGGGACTCAGGACAGGCAAGGAAGGAGAGGCAGGGGCCAGGCGAGGAGAAACAGCTCATAATTCTGACAGCAAAGTGCTTAGTTGTAGAATACAAAATGCAAATGCTGGAAACAGCCTCAATCACGGCTGGAATGGAAATCTTTCCCTAATGAGCGATGACGATGGGAGAGAGCTGATTGCACTGCAGAAAAACTGCTTAAAATTCATAATCAATCAAGTAAGCTGATTTTAACCTTTTGTAACTAAGCCATCCCGTTCCAGCTTCCTTTATGGGCCAACTGGAGCTCATCTCTGCCCACTTCTTACCCCCACCCAGTGGGACAGTAGGTGCCAGCGGAGGCCCAAAGAGAGACTGGAGCATATCAGGAAGGCAGAGTGCAAGGACCCAGGAGAGCTGGTCCATCATGGCCCTTTAATTTTACAGTTGGGACCTAACAATGTCACACAGTCAGTGGTAGCTTTCTTGTCTGCATCAGCCAAGGAATACAATGAAACAACATGCAGTGGAAATCCAGAGTTCTAGGTTTGGGACATAGAGCTGTGTGATATTGGAACAATTGTGAGCTGTGTGATATTGGAACAGTTGTGAGCTGTGTGATATTGGAACAGTTGTGAGCTGTGTGATATTGGAATCAAGTACTTATACTATTTTTAGACTGTAGATTCCATATTAAAAAATGGCTATCATCATGTCTTCCACCCTGCTTCACAGGGTTCTTGTGAGACTCAAATAATATAAAGGGTATAGAAGTGCTTTGAAAATGGTAACACACCCTGTTATTATAATGCCTCTCCTTTCCATTTTCCAGTTCTCCCCCTCCAAATCACATTCCATGCAGGTGAAGGCAAGATCTTTTTAAAACCTGAATCTGACCTTGTCATTTTCCTGTTTAACCCTCTCAACATTGTCCTTTGGATAAAGGCTAAGCACTAAGCTTGGCATTCAGGAATCTTCACAATTTGGGGCACTTGCCTTCTCTTCTCTGAGCTTCAGTTTCCTGATTCACAAAATGAGAACGCTAATGCCTACCTCAGAAGGCTGTTGTGATTATTAGAATTCACATCTGTAAAGTGACCAGCATGGTTCCTGGTACATCATAGCTGCTCCATATCTTAATTATTATCTTATTAATTTCACAACAACCTGGAAGATAGGTAGATAAGGGGTAATTTTTACCTGAATTTACAAATGAGACATTCGTCATGTCCAGAGTAATGTCCAATGTAATGTCACTTCACCAGAGAGGTGAAGACATTGGATTATGGCCATATAGCTAGAATTCAGAGCTGAGATTTCACTCTTGGGCTTTTGGCTCCTGGGGGTGGAGGATGGGGAGTGGGAAGGAAGGAGCAGGTATGGAACTACCCCAGGCTGTCAGCATGGCATTTTTCTTTTCTGAGATACCTATGCCAAGCCCAAAAGATACAGTTTTATTTTCTAACATGATCACGAGGCCTTAGGTCATAGGGCTAGCCAACTTCTCTTGCCTCATTTCAAACTTCAAACTAGTGGAAAATGAAAAGAAGCAAATAGTGCTTCAGTTATGCTAAACAGTTGCTTGAATAAAAAGGGAAGATGAAATTCCCAAACAATAATTTAATAGCTTTTTATTTTTTTATTGTTCAGCTTCTCCTCTGGGCCCCATTTCAAGGCAGCGAAGAGAAAATGAGTGGAAATTCTTGTGCATGAACTGTTCCAAATGAATGTATCATTCAAAGATGATTTCCTCAAGACACTGGGCTCCACACAGGGTAGCCGAGTTAGCCCTGGGCAGGGAGTCAGGAAACCTGGATCTGGTCTCCTTTGGCTTAATCTCATCTTCCCTGGTCTCCTTGCCCATCAACTCAGGCCTGTCCCAAATCCCAGATCCAGCTTGATAAGAAGCAAAAGGGTGAGTATTCCAAAAATTCTACCCTATTCATTCAATCATTTAACAAATATTTACTGGGTACTTGCTATGTGTCAAGGTTTCTGCTAGGTAGAGTACAAAGACAGGCAGACAGACAGACATTCTGCCCTCACAGTACTTACAGTCTACAGACATTTTAAAATCACCACATATTCACATATATGATTTCACCCTTTAACGAGCATCATGAAGGAAAAATATTGGGAGCTATGAAATATTTAACAGGAGGATCTGATGTAGCTGGGGTGGGGGTGGGCTCAGGTAAGATTTCCATGAGGAAGAGACATTTGGAGTTAAGAAGACAGAAAAGATGTGAGTGTAGTTGGGCTGGAGGGGATATTCTGTCAGAGGGGACAGTACTTGTAAAGGCCCTGGGGTATAAGGGAACAATGGCATACTTATGGAACTGAAAGAGACCGGAAGGCCTGGAGTGCCAAGATGGGGACCAAGAAAGATGAGATTGGAGAGGAGGGAGGAGTCTAGACCCCACAGAGCCTTCTAGGCCAGGGAACATAATTTGGGAAGCAAGTTAGTCTAAGCATGAGAGAAGCCACTGAAGTTTAAAAGAGGGATGGACATGATTAGATTTGTAATGCAAAAGAAATCACTAAATCCCAGGAGGCTTTGTTATAAAAAAATGACATACTAATTCTGAAATTCATATGGAAATGCATGGACCTAGAATAGCCAAAATAACTTTGAAAAAGAACAAAGTTGAAGTACTAACACTTCCTGATTTCAAGACTTATTATAAACCTACGGTAATCAAGACAGTGTGGTTTTGGCATAATTAGATCCATGGAAGAGAATAGAATTCAGAAATAGATCCACACATATATAGACAACTAATTTCCAACAAAGATGTGAAGGCAATTCAGTGGAGAAAGAACAATCTTTTCAACAAATGGAGCCAGGACAATTAGTTGTCCATATATAAATATACAAAAAAAAGACTTTTGATCCATACTTCATATCACATATGAAAATTAACTCAAAATGGCTCATGGACCTAAATGTCAAACCTGAAACTCTAAAACTTTTAGAAGAAAACGTGAGAAAATTTTTGTAACCTTGGATCAGTCAATGATTTCTTAGATATAATACAAAAGCACGATCCATAAAAGAGTAAATTGATAAATTGGACCTGTTGAAAATTTAAAAACTTCCGCTCATCAAAAGAACTGTTAAGAGAATTAAAAGACAAGCCATAGACTTGGAAGAAATATTTGCAAATACTATATCTGACAAAGAGTTTGAATCCCAAATATGTAAATAAAGAACTCTCAGAATTCAATCATAAGAAAATAAGTACTCCAATTAAAAAATGGGCAAAAGATCTGAACAGAGTTCACCAAAGGAAGAAACAGATAGAAAATAAACACATGAAAAAATGGTCAACATCATTAGTCATTAGGAAAATGCAAATTAAAACTATAATGAGATACCACTACACAGCTATTCGAATGACAAAAATGAAACAGACTGCTCGTACCAAGTATTGGGGAGCAATGGAGGAGCTAGGACTCTCATACATTGCTGGTGGGATTGTAAAATGGTACAGCCACTTTGGAAAAAAGTTTGGCAGTGTCTTAAAATGTTATTTTCCAAGAGAAATGAAAGCATATGCCCTTACAAAGAATTGTACATGAATATACAAAGTAGCTTTACTTGTAATAGCCAAAACCTGGAATCAATTCAAATGTGCACCAACAGACGAATGGATAAACAAATTGTGGTATAGCCATACAATGGAACACTACTCAGCCACAAAAAGGAATAAGTCATTGGTACATACAACAATGTGGTTAAATCTCAAAATAATTATGTGGAGAAAAAAGAAGCCTGAAAAAAAGTGTGCACATACTGTATGATTTCATTTTTATAAAATTCTAGAACAATTCTGTATGATTCTGTTTAAACAAACTCTAGAACATGCTAACTAATCTATTGTGACAGAAAGATCAGTGGCTATGGGGGGATGAGTGGAATGGGGGATGAGTGAGAGGAAGAGATTATAAAAGGACACGAGGGAACTTTTGGAGGTATAGATTGTTCATAATCTTGATTGTGGTGATGGTTTCAAGAGTGTATACGTATGTCAAAACTTATCAAATTATACACTTTTAAATATGTGCAGTTTATTGTATGTCAATTACTCCTCACTTAAAATTGTTTAAGATAAAAAACAAACAAAAAAAGCTAGTTGTAATGAGGAAAATGGATAGGGAATACATGGTGGTGGTGGAGCGGAAGGTACAAGTGGATTTAGGGTGAACAGTTAGGAGGCTATTATAAAAATCCAGGGGGGAAATGCTGATAATTTAGAAGAAAGTGAAAGCAGTGGAGATGGTGAGAAGTAGAAAGATCCAAAGGATTTAGGAGTTAAAACAGAAAGGACCGGAGATGGATTGGATGGAGAGGAGTGGAGTGAGGGAGAGTGAGGGCTAAAGGACAGCATCTAGGTTTTTGGACCGCCCACCCTGTGCCATTCAGTGAGATGCACTCCATATTCAGGGAATTCCGAAGGAAGTCCTGATGTCCCCTCTCACCTCTAACACCTGCTCCTCTCCCATTACCACTTCCTTGGGTCAGACCTTATTCTCTTTGCCTACATTGGTGCAACAGCTACTTCTGCAATCTCCCCATATCAGACTTGCTTCCTCCAGTTGATCCTTCATATCAGAGACCAGAGTAATCTTCTTAAAAGGCATATCTGACCATTTCATTCTCCTGTTAAATTCCTTTCCATGACTCCCCAATGCCCTCAGGATGAAGTCTGAGATCCTTAGCCTGGCACTTTGAGGCCTTCCCTGACTTGGCCCCTATCATCTTCTGCAGCCATCTTGCCCTCCTGCCAATACCTGGCAGGACTTGGCTCCAGACATACTGATATTGCTTGTAGCTTCTTGAATGTTTCCCTCCTCCCTGCCCGTGCATAAGTTGGCCCCTCTGCTTTGAGCTCACTTTTTGGCTTGGTTTGGTGACTCCCAGATGCTCCTTCACCGTTTCATGCTTCCTTTTATCAGAGCATGTATTTCCCTAGATGGTATGTATGTACAGCTTGATTTGGTCCCCTTTCTGAGGCCCTTTCTCTTGCACCTCTATGGAGGTCTCCCTTCATCTTCCCTCTAAACCTGGGGATCTATATGCTCCTCCTGGGCCCCTTCCAGGAGTCTGAGTACTGTTCAGCATCTAGGGTAGTACCAGGTTCACAGTGTAGGTGCCTCAGTTTTGGGCCTCTGGCTTTGCTTCCTGTGAGCAATGTTGCTGGTGCTAAAAAGCAGTTTTCTTGCTGACTTGGCCTGGCTCCCCAGTCACTGGGCTCTGCTCATCTCTGGGAAGCTCCCTACTTCATCTTGTAGATTAATGGCTCAGCATAATGGGAGATTGGCTTTGGACATCAGGTAGTGGCTTCAGTGGTGCCACTAGGGCTGGGTCTGTTGCTCAGCATTTGTCCCATCTTTAAAGGCATGTCCTGGACACTCCCCGCCTTTCATGCCTCACCTAGTGCCACAATTCCTTCCTTCCTCACATGCTGTCTTGAGTATCAATGGAGTCAGACCTGTGCTGGGCAATGGGGAGATGAAGACAGATAAGACACAGTCACTGACCTCAGGGAGCTCTAGCTGTGACACTAAACAAGTTGTTCCTGTTCCCTGATCTTAGTTTTCCTCATCAGTAAAATAATATTGAAGGTGCCTTTTCCTCTAATCTCATGATTCTGAGATGAGAATGAAATTAAGTCACAGGAAAATGAGTAATTTGTAGATGAGGAGGAGCTAAATGCCTGAAAAAAATATGCAGCATTGATAAAATAGTCTCAATCATTGCTAGGCTAATTAATTTAACTTCTACAGAGAAGACAACCATGGTTGTGTTGAAATATGCACGGTCATGGGTTGCTGTCACTGTTCAAAGTGTAGTGTTTGTCTTTAAAGCTTCATGACTAGCATGGATCATGACATGAGTAGCACATCAAATGTTTATTTGACAGTGTAAGTATTTGACAGAGGAAGTTTCTGAGATGCATGGCCTTTATCTTCAGGAGGCAGTTTAGTGTAAAGGTTAAGAATAAAGTTTTGGAGCTGTCTGCCTGTATTCAAATACTAGCTCAACCAATTCCTGGTTGTGTTAACCTGGAAAAATCGCTCAGTTTTCTATGCCTCTTTTTGCTCATCTGTATAATGAGGATATAATAAAACTTACCTCATAGGGTAATTGTGAGGATTAAGTAAGTTAATAAATTTACAGCTCTTAGAACAGTGCTTGGCATGAGGTAAGGGCTCAATGAATCTTAATAATAATTATCATTATCCACAGGACCTAAGACCAGTTCTGATTTCCAAAGAAGACATGTGGAATTATCAAGATAGAAAAACCTCAATGCAAGAATTATTACCAAACCTAACATTCACATGCTGTTGCTTCCATTGGCTCATGCTTCACCCTACTGTCATAAGGTGGGGAACTGTACCCAGCCTGCAGTTGCAAGGCAAATGACTCTCTCCAATAATAAATATGAACACATTCCCTGGAGGATTTTCTATTTCACAATTATAATTACAATCCAATGGTTTAATTGAACTAGACCCTTCATTCTACCCAAAGGGCTGATGCAGAAGAGAATAGGCAATCATGAGCCAAGGTAACTAACAAGGGATCTTTAGGAGGTAGAATCATAAATCGTGGGTTACTCATTTGCTGCAAAGCCCTGACTTTTTCAAGGGTCCTCAACTTTCAGCATCTTTCATCCTACCAGCCACTCTATCAAAGACACAGCAAGAAGGAAGCAAAAAGCACATCGTATCCAAGAAGTCCATCCCTAGGCTTGCAAGCCTTCTAGTTTTACATTTACAACTTAGGGTAAAAATTTAGGGACATAACTACTGCAACAATGTTTGGTAACAAATTTACTGCAATGTCTTAAAAACATAGCCAACCAAAGTAATGTAAAAATCATTGAGAATAAATACTAATTTGACTGAGCTAAAAAACACAGATACAATAAACAACAAAGAATTAAGGGGATCAGTGTACCTTATATAGACGGTTTCTGAAATAGAGGGAAGTGATAATAGCTATCATTTATTGAGAACTTCCTGTTCTTAGCATTTTACATGGATTTTTATCCTCTCAATAACCCTCTGAAGTAAGTATTAGTAGTAACCCCCCTTTCATAGATAGGAGAACTAAAGCATAGAATGATTAAGTAATTTGCCCATGTATTGACTCCAGTGCCTGTGTGCAAACTTCAGGCCCACCCAGTCTCTCTGTGTCCCATAGATGATAAACATGACCCTTGTTGAGATCCATTATTCTAAATGGCCAAAACCAGACATGGCAATGCCACACCAGCAACAATAAGGTTGCCGGTAAGGCCCTCCAGTTTCCACTCTATAACAATATGTATTAGTATTTATTAATTTATTCAAGAAATATTGATTGATTTACTATGTGCCAGACACTGTTATAGGCACCAGGGATATAATGGCAAATAAAACTAACAAAACCCCTGCTCTCATGGAGCGTACTTTTAATTGAGGTAAACAGACAATAAGCAAAACTAGTAAAATATACAGCACATTAAGGTAGTGATAAGTGCCACAGAGAAAAATCAAACGGGGAGGAAGATAATGGGTATTTAGAGATGAACTTGAAATTCTGGATAGGCTGGCCAGGGACGGTCTCACTGAGAAGGTGATTTTAGACTAAAAACCTAAAGGAGGGGAGGGAACCATGAGGTTACTAGGTGTGTTAATATTAAGTAATAAACTTTATCTTTCTGTTCACCCATAAAAAGAAATAAAACCTGTTATTTTACCTAGAAAATCAAACTCTCTGAGCCTGGAGAGAGGTGAATCATGTACTGATCATGACTAGCCAGGCATCATGCTAGGCATTGTGAAGGATGCAGAGATAAAAGGCAGAGGCCCTGCCCTCATCACTCTTGGGCTGTCAGGGAGGACAGCACATGAGAGATGTCCGTATTGTAAGAAAGGGGGAAATCTGCTTCCAAAGGGAGGAACAAAGAGTTCTATGGAGTGGATGGTTAAGTCAAGTTGGAAAGGGGTTAGGGGTGAGGGAGGGGGGCTTTGGAGTGGAGATGGGCTTCCATGTTGGAGAAACAAACAAGACAGCATATACAGAGATGCAGATGTGGGGAACAGAGGGAGGTTGTGATGACTATAAGCAGATTGGTGGGGGGGAGGGGCGGAGGGTGGAGTGGAGTTAGGGGAAGGCTGTGCTAGAGCAGATTTATGAGGAAGGCAAGGGGAGGTAAAAATTTATCCAATTTGGTTATTTCTTGTCATGAAAACAAAGAAATCGAATTATTTGGATTAATTGGCTTATGTGATTAGGCAGCTTAATACAATATGAAATCATTTTAAATCCGTAGAGGAATGATGTGAGCTATAAATAAGTAAATAAGTACATTCTGCCCCAGATAATTGAAGAACACAAGCCTCCTTCTGTGGCCACAAAAACTGCTCCACTGTCTCTGCACATCAAAGCTGAGCCTCGACCAACTGGGTGCAAGCCAGTTAGGCTGTCGGAGCTGTGGGACATGGTCTTGAGGTCAGATGACCTGAACCGTGTGACATTTGGGATGCCACTGGACCTTTCTGCACCTTGCTTCCCCAGCTGGACAATGTGGGTCATCCCTACACTGCTTGGATTCAGTGCAGTCCTGGGTGTGGAAAGCACTGGGTAAGCTCTGGAGCCCTCAGGCTTGACCATCCAGATTCACCGTCAGAACCCACATGCAACTCTGCCTTTCCTTATTGGATTTAAGTGAAAAAAACGAGAGTTAGAGAGTGAAGGGAATCTTTCTACCTTCTGTATTTAGCTGTATGGCTTTGG
The DNA here is from genome assembly GCF_020826845.1 of Diceros bicornis minor. Taxonomy (NCBI): domain Eukaryota; kingdom Metazoa; phylum Chordata; class Mammalia; order Perissodactyla; family Rhinocerotidae; genus Diceros; species Diceros bicornis. The sequence goes on from NC_080752.1 coordinate 11,639,440, forward strand.
GAAAAATCTTAGAACTTCTGTTTTCTTATCTATAAGATGGGGCCTAATAATAACAGGCTGTAGTAAGGTTTGAATAAAATAATGCAGCTGGCATACTATGAAGCTCAATAAATGAGTATTTCTGTCTGTTTACTATTTGAGAGCCTTTAGAAAAGCTCCAAAGGACCATATATTTCCCCAAAAAGCAGGGAAGTGGGTCCAATCTGTAAGCTGCCTTCCATCCTGGAGCAAGCCAGGGAGAAAAGGCCTGCTAGTAAGAAGCTCTACAGCCTGAAAGATGCTCTAGTCTACACAGTTCCTCATTCCCCAGCCTGGCGGTCCTCACCCTGAAATGACCCTCACGTGCAACGTTTCAGAGCCCCTGACCCTTACTCATGTCAGCCCTACTAACCCTAACTGGTTATCTACTATGTTCCAGTCACAATGTAGATGCAAAGATCTAGACAAAGTTAAAATCCAGAGGGGCTCATGACATAGTTGCAGTACGATAAATGCAGGGTTCTGGGGACCCAGAGAAAAGCCTCATAATCCAGCCTGAGGAATCCCAGAAGAGTTGAAACCAGTGCTGCTGAGTCTTTGGAAATACGAGTTTGCCAAGTCAAGAGGAAGATAAAGAGAGAATTGCTTGAGTGGAGTATGCAGTGTTAAAAGAGCAGTGTGTGTGTGCGCGCGCATGTGTGTGTGTAATGAGTATCTTGAGAAGGCAAGGTTAGGGAAAGTTGATTTTTAAAAATTTTCTGTGAAACTTCCAAGCTCCTTCCCTCTCCCCATTCCTCCAAAGTTTGTGTAGGCCCCTCTTCTAAGAGCCCCTCCTCTTATGATTGTTCTTTTTGGGAAGACAGTAACTTGGTCCTGACCTTGTCAGAGAACAGCTCTCAGCCAAACTGTGATTCACTTCTGCAGGCCCCAGCTGACATCTCGTGATCATGCCAAATCCTAATCACTTCACAAGGGGTCAGCTGCATCTCACAGGGTCACCCCATTCAAGGTCTCTTAAGATCAGACATCCAAAGTAGTTAACAAAGTTTCCTTTTACAGAGGTCTGGAAAAAAGATTCAACCAATTCAGTACTTCCTTTTTCTCTTCTTCATGCTATCTGATGCCAAGTTTCTAATTTTATAGGCAAGTTGTGAATCTCCCTGAAAATAAAATAAATTCCCTATAAGGGAGCTTACGGCTTTATTGCAATGGCATTTTCAAGTACACAAGTGTCTTGTGTATTCCAAATTGTCCAGAGGTTTACGAGAATAAGGATATTTTAGTACACTAAGCATTAGCAATGTGCCAGGCAGTGAGCTAGTGCCTCTATTTATGTGATCTCATTTTATTCTAACATCACTCTATGAATTAGAAATAGTTTTCCATTGTATAGTGAAGAAAACTGAAGCTCAGAGAGGTTAAGTGATTTTCCCATTCGATAGCCACAAAAGGGAAGAGCTGCGACTTGAACCCAGGTCTGTTACTCCAGAGTCTATCCTCCCTCAGAGCCTTAGTGTTTCCACGTCTGTGTAGTTTCCAGAAAATTCAGCAAACTCCAAAGCATTCTTATCAGTTTTGAGTATTTTGAGTGTAATTTTTGTAAATCACACCATACCCTTTCTTATGTTCCTATGTACACAAAGATAAGCGTAAATTAACCTTGCCCTAGTTTGTTTTTGCAGGACTATTTTTGCATCTACTCTGAAATCACTATGCCTTTGCCTTGTTTGGCAGCTTATCAATGACCATTGGCTTTTCCATGCAGTTATATTGCTAGCCGTGTCTGCCTCTTGCCAATCCTCCCAGTCCCTTTACATTTGCTGCTTCTAAACTGTTTTAGGTTACTTAGTAAAATAGCTATGCTTATTTGAGTATTCCTACAACATGGTAAATAGGGTTGAATGATAATGAGAGTATTTGGGCTATGTGGAGAGTGTGGTAAATTTAATGCATATGGCCTGTGATGGTGGTTAACATGACATAGAAAATGTCATGGTGATCATGGTTTGTTCTGTCTGTTCTCATCTCAGGACCCAGTAGGGAATTTACTCTTTATATTGAAAGGATTAAAAGCAAACTCTCCTCCCATCTCCACCTCCATAGCAGTGGCAGAAAGTTTAAGCCACTGGCTGCAGCACGCTCACGTTAGAGACAGCCACAGGCCTCTAAATACACACAGGGAGAAACCATTTGCACCGAAATGATTCATAAGCAGTGGGCATTTTGTAGAACATGCTGGAGAAATGCAAAACTTCCTCAGGAACATCATTGTTGGAGACTGTAATTAAAATGAATTTGGAGTAAACACATAAGCAGGAACTAAAATTTTTCTTCAAATAATAAGACTCCTATTACTAGGAAGTGATATTCAATACCAACTTGCTAGGGACAAAAACAGCACAGGAAAGAGAGGGAGATGGCAAGGCATATGCGGTGCAGGAAAAAGAGAAATGCAGAACGTACGGAATACACACCATAATTCTTTAGTTACATGTGGCCACAAGTTTCCATAAGTTTCTTACTGAGAAGGAACTGAAAGCACACACCAGGACTCTGCCGAATGTCTTGGAATATGTTCATGTTTACGTTCAGGTTTCCTATATGGTCACCTGTATATATTTCTCATTCCATGTGGTATGTTCATTCTCACTAAGTTCTCTTGCTTTTCCATAAATCCTGATTTTGATACTCTCTCCCAGTATTGTGACAAAGGTTTGAATCAGACGGACCCTATCTGACCATTGCAGTCAAATTTTTGGTTCTTAGAATGGGCCAAAGGAAGTAAATAGACTCAATTAGAAAGGACTTCCTTAATCTTAATTTTGTCTCAAAGTGTGACACAATAAACAGGGACCTTGTGACGTCTACCAAGAGGTCTTTAGTTTTCTGGATTCCAGATAGATGAGAAAGGCAACCCTGGCTGCATAAAGCTGATAGTAGGTACTCAGCAAATACCACTGTTCTCATTTGAAGTGAAATGAAACTGAACCATAATGTTAAACTAAATGAAACTCATTGAACATTATTATTTATCAGGAGTATCTCTCTAAAATGATCTTACTAAAATAATTAAAATTCATTTTTAGTTGAGACTCAAAGGAAAGAAAATTATTTTTCAGCAATAGGGCCCTGCAATTCTCAGTGAAGACTTCTGGTGTGGTAGATTCTCTACAAGATGCTTTAAGAGGCTCCCGAGCTCCTAAAAAGAAGAAAGGCTTTCCACATCACCCAGATGCAGAAAAATATGCAGACCCCCAAGAGCTTAAGAAAAACATTCATTAAGACAGACTGTCAAAACAGTCAGCTCACAACCAAATTAGGAATTTCACAAACAAGTCATGGGGTGACAGAAGCAAGAGAAAGAATGACAGTTCTGACAGGGTTTTTTTTTCCTTCAGTAAACTGCCTGTGGGTGCCCTGGCCACTGGCTTCAGTGTTGAGGCATTCCTGAGGGAACGGCATTCAGGAGGGGAGAGGAGGTGGCCATAATTGCTGCCTGTAATTATTAAGGTATTTTTACCAAATGGACTTGTCCATACGGCAGGGAGTTCCTTTCTGTTGTGGGTTATTTATATCCTTTCCGATCTTCACTACCAAAGCTAATCTATGCCATGTCAGGAAAACATTCCTGGGCCTTTGAGTTTCCTTCATTCATTTCCAGGAGGCAAGGCTGCTAACGGGGCAGAAGGCTGAGTCAGCACAGACATGCCTGTAGCTTTGTTGGCTAATATTAAACAGGATCCTTGGATGTTTCTGGACAGAACTGTGTGGGTTTTTGGATTTTTTTTTATCAGTTTTGTGAAACCCTTTAAAAAAGCACACAGCCTGTTTCTGACCCCATCAAGCTCATTCATCTTGCTTTTGAACTTACTTCTTAAAATTCTGTTCTCCCATTTATTGTTTCATTTGATAACTGTTTTTTGTTTTATTTTCTTTTAGCTTTATTGAGATATAATTGTCACACAACATTGTGTAAGTTTAAGGTGTATAATGTGTTGATTTGATACATTTATATATTACAAAATGATTACCACTGTAGCATTAGTTACCACCTCTATCCTGTCACCTAGTCAGCATTTCTTTTTTGTGGTGAGAACATTTTAGATGTACTCTCTTAGCACCATTCAAGTATATGACAGAGTATTATTAGCTAGAATCACCATGCTGTACACCGGATCCCAGACTTCTTCATCTTATTTGACAACTGCTGACCAGTTCCTGCTTCGTGCCAGGCCCTGTGCTAGGCATGGAGACTAAAAGGAGAATGGGACACAGCTCCTGCCCATGAGGATTTCTTGCTCCTCCATTAGCTAGCTGGGGGAACTTGCTGAAGATATTTAACCTCTGTTTCCTTGTCTATAAGTTGAAAATAAAAGGGACCAATTTATAGGTTACAGAAAGGAATAAAGATATTATACGTAAGGTAAATTTAACACAATGCCTAACACATTATAAGTGCTCATACACAGTAGCTGCTATCACCCAAATTACTATAGTTAATGTTTTATTAAGGGCTGGCTCCAGTGCTGTCTCCTTTGATATATCTTCATCTATCTTGCCAGTTGAAAGGAATTTCTCCTTTTCCTTTTCTTAGTACTTTGCACCCTGAGCTACTACTTATTCCATTCACCTTCTGTTATAGATAATTGAACGTATATCTGCCATCACCACTAAACTGCTTGAGGGCAGAGACTGTCTCTTATTTATCTTCCACTTGTTCATTATTCATTACTCATCATTCATTCACTAATTCATTTGACAAGCACATACTAAGCATCTATTACACGCCAGGCACTATGCTAGCTCCTGAAAATATAGCAAAGAACAAGAAAACCATGGTCTGGTCCTTGCTATCAAGTTTGGTGGTAGAGACAGATAAATAGACAGGTAATTACTGACCAGCCTACAAACGGAGTAGGCACAGGGATCTTTCAGAATAAACAGGAGGGGCAACAAACTCAAACCAAAGGAGTCTGAGAAAGTGCCTAGAGGGAGCGGCATATAAACTTACTTCTGAAAGGCAAGCGGAGTTAGCTAGGATAGGGCAAGGGGCAAAGAGAAGTATTCCTGACAAAAGAAGTCTTGTCTTCAAGAATATAGGAAGTCACTAGAGGGTGTTAAGAAGAAAGTGACATGATGGTCATCTAAACTAGAGCAGTAGGGAGAAGAGGACATTTTTGGTAGACCAGAATCAACAGCACTCAGTAACTGGGCTCTGCTGCCGTTGAGGGTGGGGGAGTGGGAGGAGTCACAGATCACTTGAGAGTTTCTGGCTCTGGCAAATGGAGTAAATCACCATGGAATTTTCTGAGCTGGCACAAACAAGAGAAAGAGTTGGATGTAAATTTGGAGAAAGATAACGAGTTCTGTTATAAAACACAATAGATGCGCCTGTGGGATATCACAGTGGAAATATTAAGAGGGAAGTTGGATAGAAAGGTTTGGAGCTACAGGGAAAGCAAAGGACTGAAGCACAGATTTGGGTGTCTGCTGCAGACAGATGATAATTGAAACCATGAGAGGGGATAAGATCACGCAGGGAGGCTGTGGAGAATGAAAAGAGAAAGAAGACAGCCTAGTACAGAACCCCAATAAATTTCGACATCTGAACAATAGTTAGAGTTGCTTGAAAAGGAGACTGGAAAAGTATGGTCAAGGAGATAGAAGGGCACCCAGCAGAATGCCATGTCACAGAAGCCCATGGAAAACAGTGTTTCCAGAAGAAGGGAATGGTCAGTAGCATCATAGTAAAAACCAGAACAGCAATTGATGGTCTTGGCCAGAGCAGCTTCAGTAGAGTTGAGGGGAGCAGAAGCCAGACTGTGAAGGGTTGAGAAATGAGGAAGTAGAGATAGCAAGTTTAGTAAATACTCTTAATGACCTTTGGCTGTGAAAGAGGAGGCTGTGAAGGGGGTTGAGAAAGTTATTTATTTATTTTTTATTGAGGTCACATTGGTTTATAACATTATATAAATTTCAAGTGTACATCATTATATTTTGACTTCTGTATAGATTGCAACGTGTTCACCACCACAAGTCTAGTTGCCATCCATCACCATACACATGTTCCCCTTTACGCCTTTCACCCTCCCCCCACCCCTTTCCCCTCTGGTAACTACCAATCTTTTCTCCGTTTCTATGTGTGTTGTTTGTTTATCTAAGGAAGTTATCTTTTGTTTTGTTTTGGGATGGAAGAGACTTTACCATGTTTAAATGCTGATGTGAAAGCAGTAGTTCTCCCTCAAAGAACATGCCAAGTGATTAATTATGTGTTTATAAAATGTTCTTTTGTTCCTTCTTTCATGTTCTAGCAGCCTTGTGAGGTGGATAGAGAAGGGGCTATGCACCACTTTTTTTTGGTTGATGTTATTTAATAGATGAGGAAAGTCAAGCACTAATGAGAGAAAGAGACTTTGCCTATAGCCCAACAGTAGGTTACTGCAGAGCCAGACTGGAACCCAGGTCATGTGTCTAGATGACCAACCAGTATGGTACCAAATGTCCTAGATTCTCTGAGATAGTCAATCACTTCAGTACGGCTTCTCTTCTTTACCCAAATCTCTTTTATTGTACCTATCACACTGCAGAGTAATGATTTCTTTCTTTGTTTCTCTTCATCATGAGGGAGCGTCTTGAGGACAGGGGTATATCTGACCTTTGTATCCCCAGTGCCCAACAGAGTCTAGTACATAAGGAAGAGGAAGAAGTCAGGGCTCCTCAAAAATGTCAGGCACTGAGCCAGGAACTTCATATATCTCAGTGCTTCTCAGCCCAGGCTGCCACATTACAGTCATCTGGGGAGCTTTAAAAACTAGTGAAGCTCTGACCCCACACCAAACCAATTAAATCAGACTCTAGGGGAAGGAGTATGTTTTCAAGCCTTCCCAGATGATGCTAAGGCACAGCCAGGGTTAAGCATCACTGTTTTTCATTATTTAATTTAATCTTATATTAATAGTCGTTGGGGTAGGTAACATTATTCCCAATCAAGGAGTAAGGAGACAGGCTCATAAAGGGTAATGATCTATAGAAATCATGTGGTAGGGCCAAGATTCAAATGCTGGTCTTGATGTTTTTCTGACAGGTGCTTAGTAAATGTCTGTTGAACTCAACTAAATAGATTCCAAACTCTGTTATATTGCTCATCTCACCACATACATTTTTTAAAGATTTTATTTATTTATTTTTCCTCCCAAAGTCCCAGTAGATAGTTGTATGTCATAGCTGCACATCCTTCTAGTTGCTGCATGTGGGACACCACCTCAGCATGGCCGGAGAAGCGGTGCGTCGGTGCGCGCCCGGGATCCGAACCCGGGCCGCCAGCAGCGGAGTGCGCACACTTAACCGCTAAGCCACGGGGCTGGCCCCCTCATCATATTTATCTGTGTCCATTTGTGCCCTGTCTCTTGATTCAGAGAAAGAAGTCATCAGATCTCGAGTCAAGATGGCGGCGTAAGCAGACTCTGAACTCACCTCCTCCTGCGGACACAGCCAATTTACAACTACTCGTGGAAAAATTACCCCTGAGACAGAACTGAAAACTGCATAAGAGGAACTCCTGCAACAATGGACAATCCTAACTGGGGTAGAAGAGGCAGAGACTCCCTTCTGGAGAGGAAAATCGCCGCCTTCACAAGCCGCCAGCTTCACGGCCGCCGGAGCAGTGCACAGGTACGCAGCCCTCCCTGGAGGCGCAGGGCCCTGACCCGGGAGCACCACCGCTGTGGGCACTATGTGGACCAGGCACAATCGAGACCAGCGGCATAATATCTGACTTTGCCTGCTACTAAAACATTGGGGAGCACCCCCAGAAAACCCGGTTCACAAAGAAACTAAAACCGGCTCTTAAAGGGCCCACATGCAAACTCACCCGTTTCAGAAAGCAACCTAAAATCACCAGAAAGAAAGGTGCACAGTGCTGTGGTGAAAAGAGACTCACCTAATAGGCCCTGAGTGCATCTCGGTGAGGGGTGAGACCTCTCCAGGGACTGGGACATTGGTGGCGGTCATTGTTGTGGGGTGGTGTGGGCGCGCTGACACAGATGCCATTGGAGTTCTCCCTGAGGCCTGCAGGCCCAGGGTCTGCCCCACCCGCTACAGCACGGATTTAATCCAGCTCAGCCAGGGAAGGCAGCCCACCCTAGAGACTGGCCCCACCCAACAACAAGCCCTCAGGCAACGTGTGGGCCTGCATAGATTGGTGACTGGATTCGCTGGAGCCTGGCAAATGAGCCCACTTCAGCGGGGCAGGGTGTTCACAAGGAGCGGGTGGAGAGTGTGGGGTGGCGGAATGTGTGGGGCTCCTGCCGTGGCGAGACTGGGTCCGCTTGGGGAGGTCAGGGCATGCACACGGGACAGGAATGTGTTGACTGTGTGTGTGGACCTGTGGGCGGCAGGGCTTGTCAGCTGCAGAAGACTTGGGCTTCTCAAAGACCCACAAAGGGGGTTTGCCCCACCTTTCAAAGCCTGAAACAATTGGGTGCTCCTGTGCCTGAGGCCAGCCCCACCCAGCTGCAATCCTCAGAGAGCTGACAAGAGACCTAATAGGCTAGAGGCTTACAGCAATTATAAGGCCCTGAGCCTAACAACCTGCCATGCTGGGGGCCTACTCACTTAAAAGAAATACTGCAACACAAATGTGGTATTAGAACTTGCAGCCAACTGTGCTGGGGCTCCCCACACCTGATAAAGAGACTGAAGGGCCCACAACGACTACAAGCAGCTGAGCATTACAACAGCTGGCCAGGAGCATAACTCGGCCTCCCTGGGTGCCTACAGGGAGAGCAAACAGGCCACAACAGAAGGACACACATAGCCCACATAGGGGTCGCCCCTGGAACATTGAGAACTGAGGGAAGCACACTGCAGGACTCCTAAGGCATCACTTACGTAAGGTCACCTATCCAAGAGCAGGAGACGTAGCTGACCTACCTAATACATAGACACAAGCACAGGGAAAGAGGCAAAATGAGGAGGCAAAAGAATACATTCCAAGTAAGGGAACAGGACAAAACCCCAGAAAAGGAACTAAGTGAAACAGAAATGAGCAACCTACCTGACAGAGAGTTCAAACTAAGAGTGTTAAGGATGCTGACTTATCTGGGTAGAAGAATAGATGAACTCAGTGAGAATGTCAACAAAGAAATGGAAGATATAAAAAAGAACCAATCAGAAATGAAGAATACAATACTGGAAATGAAAAATTCATTAGAGGACCTCAAAAGCAGAGTAGAGGATACAGAAGAACGGATGTGTGAGCTGGACGAAAGACTAGAAGAAATTACCCAAGGTGAACAGGTAAAAGGGAAAAGAATTAAAAAGAGTGAGGACAGTTTAAGGGACCTCTGGGACAACATCAAGTGCACTAACATCCGTGTTATAGGTGTCCTGAAAGGAGCAGAGCGAGACAAGGGGGCAGAGAATCTATTTCAAGAAATAATAGATGAAAACTTCCCTAACCTAAGGAAGGAAACAGACATCCAGGTACAGGAAGCACAGAGAGCCCCAAACAAGATAAACCCAAAGAGGCCCACACCAAGACACATCATAATCAAAATGTCCAGAATTAAAGATAAAGAGAGAATCATAAAAGCTGCAAGAGAATGTCAAGTTACATACAAAGGAAACCCCATAAGGCTATCAGCTGACTTCTCAGCAGAAACGTTACAGGCTAGAAGAGAATGGCACGATATATTTAAAGTGCTAAAAGGAAAAAACTTACAGCCAAGAATACTCTACCCAGCAAGGTTATCATTCAAAATGGAAGGAGAGAGCAAAATTTTCCCAGACAAGTAAAAATTAAAGGAGTTTGTCACCAAGAAACCAGTACCACAAGAAATGTTAAAGGGACTGATTTAAGGGGAAAAGAGAAGACCACAAATAGGAAAAATTATCTATTTCCATGATAAGAACGTAATGGATACAAATGCACAAAAAAGAGGTTAGCTATGATATCAAAAACATAAAAGGAGGGAGGAGGGGAGTTAAAGAGTACAGCTTTCAGACAGAGGCCAACTAAAGCGACCATCAATTCTGTATAGAAGAAGGAAGGAACAGAGAAGGACTACTAAAACACTGAGAAAAAAAAAAGTTAAAAAATGGCAGTAAGTACATACTTATCAATAGCTACTTTCAATGTTAATGGACTAAATGCTCCAATTAAAAGGCATAGGGTGGCTGACTGGATAAAAAAACAAGACCCATATATATGCTGCGTACAACAGACACACTTCAGACCTAAAGACACTCACAAACTGAAAGTGAAGGGATGGAAAAAGATACTCCATGCAAATGGCAATGAAAAGAAAGCTGGGGTAGCAGTACTCATATCAGACAAAATAGACTTTAAAACAAAAACTGTAAAAAGAGACAAAGGCATTGCATAATGATCAAGGGAACAATCCAACAAGAGGATATAACACTTGTAAATATCTACACACCCAATGTAGGTGCACCTAAATATATAAAGCAATTATTAACAGACATAAAAAGAGAAATAGACAGTAACACAATAATAGTAGGGGACTTTAACACTCCACTTATACCAACGGATAGATCATCCAAACAGAAGATCAATAAGGAAACATTGGCCTTAAACGACACACTAGAACAGATGGACCTAGTAGATATATGCAGAGCATTACATCCAAAAACCGAAGAATACACGTTCTTCTCAAATGCACATGGAACATTCTCCAGGATTGATCACATATTAGGCCACAAAACAAGTCTCCATAAATTTAAGAAGATTGAAATAATACCAAGCATCTTTTCTGACCACAACGGTATGAAACTAGAAATCAACTATAGGAAGAAAATCAGAAAAACCACAAATGCGTGGAGATTAAACAAAATGCTACTAGACAACGACTGGGTTAACGAAGAAATCAAAGAAGGAATCAAAAAATACCTGCAGACAAATGAAAATGAAAATACGACATGCCAGAATTTATGGGATACAGCAAAAGCGGTTCTAAGAGGGAAGTTTATAGCAATACAGGCCCATCTCAACAAAGAAGAAAAATCTCAAATAAACAATCTAACAATGCACCTAAAGGAACTGGAAAAAGAAGAACAAACAAAGCCCCAAATCAGTAGAAGAAGGGAAATAATAAAAATCAGAGCAGAAATAAATGAAATAGAGATCAAAAAAACAATAGAAAAAATTAATAAAACCAAGAGCTGGTTCTTTGAAAAGATCAACAAAATTGACAAACCTTTAGCCAGACTCACCAAGAAAAAAAGAGAGAAGGCACAAATAAGTAAAATCAGAAATGAAAGAGAGGTTACAACAGACACCGCAGAAATACAAAAGATTATAAGAGAATACTATGAAAAGCTATATCCTGACCCATTCGACAATCTGGAAGAAATGGATAAATTCCTAGAATCATACAACCTTCCAAAATTGGATCAAGAAGAAGTAGAGAATTTGAATAGACCAATCACCAGTAAGGAGATCGAAACAGTAATCAAAACCTCCCCAAAAATAAAAGTCCAGGACCAGACAGCTTCCCTGGTGAATTCTACCAAACATTCAAAGAAGACTTAATTTCTATCCTTCTCAAACTCTTTCAAAAAATTGAGGAGGGGGGGAAGCTCCCTAACTCATTCTACGAAGCTGACATTACCCTGATACCAAAACCAGACAAGGACAACACAAAAAAAAGAAAATTACAGGCCAATATCACTGATGAACATCGATGCAAAAATCCTCAACAAAATACTAGCAAATCGCATACAACAATACGTTAAAAAGATTATACACCATGATCAAGTGGGATTTATTCCAGGTATGCAGGGATGGTTTAACATTCGCAAATCAATCAACGTAATACACCACATTAATAAAATGAAGAATAAAAATCACATGATCATCTCAATAGATGCAGAGAAAGCATTTGACAAGATACAGCATCCATTTATGTTAAAAACTCTGAATAAAATGGGTATAGAAGGAAAATACCTCAACATAATAAAGACCATATATGAGAAACTCACAGCTAATATCATCCTCAATGGTGAAAAACTGAAAGCTATCCCTCTAAGAACAGGAACCAGACAAGGATGCCCACTGTCACCACTCCTATTTAACATAGTACTGGAAGTCCTAGCCAGAGCAATCAGGCAAGAGAAAGAAAGAAAAGGGATCCAAATTGGAAAGGAAGAAGTGAAACTGTCACTATTTGAAGATGACATGATTTTATATATAGAAAATCCTAAAGAATCCACCAGAAAACTTTTAGAAGTAATAAACGAATATGGTAAAGTTGCAGGATACAAAATCAACATACAAAAATCAGTTGGATTTCTATACAATAACAACGAAGTAGCAGAAAGAGAAATTAAGAATACCATCCCATTTACAATTGCAACAAAAAGAATAAAATACCTAGGAATAAACTTAACCAAAGAGGTGAAAGATCTGTATACCCAAAACTATAAAACATTTCTGAAAGAAATTGAAGAAGACACAAAGAAATGGAAAGATATTCCGTGCTCTTGGATTGAAAGAATTAACATAGTTAAGATGTCCATGCTTCCTAAAGCCATCTATAGATTCAATGCAATCCCTATCAAAGTTCCAACAACATTTTTCACAGAAATAGAACAAAGAATCCTAAAATTTATATGGAACAACAAAAGACCCCGAATAGCTACAGGAATCCTGAGAAAAAAGAACAAAGCTGGAGGTATCACACTCCCTGATTTCAAAATATACTACAAAGCTACAGTAACCAAAACAGCATGGTACTGGCACAAAAACAGACACACAGATCAATGGAATAGAATCGAAAGCCCAGAAATAAACCCACACATCTATGGACAGCTAATCTTTGACAAAGGAACCAAGAACATACAATGGGGAAAAGAAAGTCTCTTCAACAAATGGTGTTGGGAAAACTGGATAGCCACATGCAAAAAAATGAAAGTAGACCCTTACCTTACACCATACACAAAAATTAACTCCAAATGGATTAAAGACTTGAATGTAAGACCTGAAACTATGAAACTTCTAGAAGAAAACATAGGCAGTAAGCTCTTCCACATTGGTCTTAGCAACATCTTTTCAAACACCATGTCTGACTGGGCAAGAGAAACAATAGAAAAAATAAACAAATGGGACTACATCAAACTAAAAAGCTTCTGCACAGCAAAGGAAACCATCAACAAAACGAAAAGACAACCTAACAATTGGGAGAAGATATTTGCAAACCATACATCTGATAAGGGCTTATCTCCAAAATATATAAAGAACTCATGCATCTCAACAACAAAAAAACTACCAACCCAATTAAAAAATGGGCAAAAGACCTGAACAGACATTTCTCCAAAGAAGATATACAGATGGCCAACAGACACATGAAAAGATGTTCAAAATCACTAACTATCAGGGAAATGCAAATCAAAACTACAATGAGATATCACCTCACGCCCGTCAGAATGGCTATAATTAACAAGACAGGAAACAACATGTGTTGGAGAGGATGTGGAGAGAAGGGAACTCTCATACACTGCTGGTGGGAGTGCAAACTGGTGCAGCCACTATGGAAAACAGTATGGAGATTCCTCAAAAAATCAAGGATAGAATTACCATATGATCCAGCTATTCCACTGTTGGGTATTTACCCAAAGAACTTGAAAACACCAATTTGTAAAGGTACATGCACCCGTGTTCATTGCAGCGTTATTCACAATAGCCAAGACTTGGAAGCAACCTAAGTGCCCATCAAGGGAGGAATGGATAAAGAAGCTGTGGTATATATACACAATGGAATACTACTCAGCCATAAGAAACGATGAAATCCAGCCATTTGTGACAACATGGATGGACATTGAGGGTATTATGCAAAGTGAAATAAGTCAGAGGGAGAAGGCCAAATACCGTATGATTTCCTTCATTAAGTAGTAGATAATAACAACAATAAACAAACACATAGGGACAAAGATTGGATTGGTGGTTACCAGAGGGGAAGGGGGGAGGGAGGAGGGTGAAAGGGATAATTCGGTACATGTGTGTGGTGATGGGTTGTAATTAGTATTTTGGTGGTGAACATGATATAATCCATTCAGAAATAGTAGTATAATGATGTACACCTGAAATTTTTACAATGTTATAAACCAATGTTACTGCAATAAACAAAATATTTAAAAAAAAAAAGAAGTCATCATACCTTGGGAATTATACCATGAAAATACATCTCTGAATTCTAGGGATCAAAGTGGTAAAAAGTCAAGCATCTTACATCCCCATATCAGCAGGAATTTGGTGTCAAAAAATGGCAATTGATCCAATGACTAGAGCAAAAATTCACCTCTGAGTTTCTGGAATGTTTCCAATTTAACATACTCTGGCCTGTTATCTTATTTATGATAGAAAAGTCCCAGAAATTTTAATGTTTTATAAAACATTAAAAGTAAGTGAATGCATTAAGTCAGTAACTGTTAACAATAAAATACACTGAAGTCTGAAAAGATGAATACAAGTTAGAGTTACTTGCCCAAGTGTCAGCATGTTATGCATTAGCTCATGGCCATATACATCATTTAAAAATTCATTTAAAAAATCTAGGCACATAAAAACTCACAAAAAAACCTTTTAGAACTAATAAATTCAGTAAAGTTGCAGGATAAAAAATTGACATACAAAAATCAGTTGCGTTTCTATACACAAATGATGAACTATCTAAAGAGAAAATTAAGAAAACAATTCCATTCACAATAGCAACAAAAAATATATAAAATACTTAGGAATAAACTTAACTAAAGAGGTAAAATTCTTGTACACTGAAAATTACAAAACACTGATGAAGGAAACCAAAGAAGACAGAGATAAACGGAAAGACATCCTGTGTTCATGAACTGGAAGCATTAATATTAAAATTTCCATACTATCCAAAGTGATGCACAGATTTGATGCATTTCCTATAAAAATTCCAAGATAATCTTCACAGAAATAGAAGAAACAATCCTAAAACCTGGAAACCTAAATCCTGGAACCACAAAAGAACCTAAATTGCCAAAGTAATCTTGAGCAAGAAAAACAAAGCTGGAGACATCACATTTCCTGACTTCAAAATATATTACAAAGCTACAGTAATCAAAACAGTATGGTACTGGCATAAAACAGACATATAGACCAATGCAACAGAACAGAGAGCCTGGAAATAAATCCATACATCTAGGGTCAACTGATCTTTGACAAGGGTACCAATAACACACAATGTGGAAAGGATACACTCTTCAGTAAGTGATGTTAGGAAACTAGATATCCACATGCAGAAGAATGAAATTGGACCCTTATCTCATATCATATACAAAATCAACTCAAAATGGATTAAAGGATTAATTTTAAGACCTGAAACTGTAAAAGTACTAGAAGAAAACATTAGGGAAAATGCTTCTTGACATCAGTCTGGATAATGAATTTTTGGACATGACACCAAAAGCAGAGGCAACAAAAGCAAAAATAGACAAGTGGGATTGCATCAAACTAAAAACTTCTGCACAGCAAGGGAAACAACCAACAGAGTAAAAAGGCAACCTATGGAATGGGAAAAAATATTTGCAAACCATATATCTGATAAGGGGTTAATATCAAAAATATATAAGGAACTCATACAATTCAATAGCAAAGAAACAAATAACTTGATTAAAAAATGGGAAAAGGATATGAATAGACATTTCTCAAAAGAAGAAATATAAATTGCCAACAGGTATATGAAAAAGTGCTCAGTATCACTAATCACCAGGGAAATGCAAATCAAAACCACGATGAGATACCACCTCACAATAGAATGGCTACTATTAAAAAGACAAAAGAAAACAAGTGCTGTGAGAATGGAAAGAAGAAGGAACCCTTGTGCATTGTTGGTGGAAACGCAAATTGGTATAGTCGCTATGGAAAACATTATGGAGGTTCCTCAAAAAATTAAAAATAGAACTACCTTATCATCCAGCAATCCTTCTGTGTATATATCCAAAGGAAATGGAATCAGTATCTCAAAGAGATATCTGAACTCTCATGTTCATTGCAGCATTATTTACAATTCCCAAGATATGAAAACAACCTAAATGTCCATCCACAGATGAATGGATGAAGAATATATACATACATACACAATGGAATATTATTCAGCCTTGAAAAAGAATGAAAATCTGCCGTTTGTGACAACATGGATGAACCTGGAGGACATTATGCTAAATGAAATAAGCCAGACACAAAAAGACAAATACAGCATGATCTAACTTATATGCAGAATCTAAAATAGTCATAAAAGCAGAGAGTAGAATGGTGGTTGCCAGGGACTGGTAGGTGCAGGAAACGGGGAGATGTTGGTCAAAGGGTAAAAACTTTCAGTTATAAGATGAGTAAATTCTGAGGATCTAATGTACAGCATTGTGACTATAGTTAATAATTCTGTATTGTACACTTGAGATTTGCTAAGAGAGTAGATCTTAAGTGTTCTCACTACAGAAAAAAAGAAAGAAAAAAATGGCAATGTGAGATGATGGATATGTTAATTAGCTTGATTATTTCACAATGTACACATACATCGAAACATCAAGTTGTATACTTTAAATATATACAATTTTTGTCAATTATACCTCAATAAAGTTGGGAAATAAATCTAGGAACTACACTAAGCTGTCTGAACATTATCTTATTTAATTCCCATGACCCTCCTCTGAGGTATGTTTTATATTATATAAACCTACGTTTTGCGAATGAAAGAATTGAGTCTTAGCTAGGTTAAGTGACTTTCTCAAGGTCACAAAGACCCAGTTCTGTCTGACTCCAAATCCCATTGAGACTCCACATGGCCTCTTCCACACGGAACAAAGGCGTGGTGTTTTTTATTCTTGAAGCCCACACACTGCACAAACCAGACACTCACATGGTGGTGGCAGCAATTATTTCATTATTTACTTTTAAATGATTTTTCTTTTCATAAAGAGAACATTAGTATTCCAAACATCAAGAAAATGCGTGATTTTTCTTTTTCTTGCTTTCTGTTTTTTGTCTCATTGCCAGGGATAAACAGTGTTCCAAGGGTCATTTTCTCTGATTATCAGCTTTGGGGATTGGAGAACATTGTTGATGACCACCAAAGCTGTCAGATCTCCCCTAATAATCCAAATGTGTTACTCAAAGATTTGCCAATAACCTTTTGACAAAAAAGGCAGAATAATTTATTAAATATTGAGTAATAGGATTTCTTCAAAGCCAAGATAAAGCCTGCAGTGGGGTTAATATGAGTCTTGTTTCCTTAAGGACTCCTTTACCTGTGCTCTCCTCTGCACCCTGTTTTTGGCATCTATCCTAATATTTCTCTCACTGGCTTGCCATTGTATGTTTACTTGACTTTTCCCCACTGGACTTGAAGTTTTCCCCAGCAGGGACTCTTTCATCTCAGTGTTCCTAAACTGGGCACAGGGCCTGGCTACAAGCCTCTGCTTAGTAAATGTGTGGAGAATGAATGAATGAATGTAACCTTATTCTTTTTCCATAAAGGGAATTTGTTAAATGTATAACTAGTGTTGGTATAACTTTTAAGTCTCCATGAGAACTGTCATGTAAGTTGACAAGTCAGAAAAAATTCCTCATTAGACCATGTTGGGATTGTTGGTTTGGGAAATGCAATACCCAAATCCTGGTGTGTTCTCTGATCTTCATTAAACAACTATCCTAATTAATCATGAAGTCAACTTTTTAATGAACTATTTCTACAAAATTCAGCATTGGTCCTCAAACCCCGATTCCTTATGCAGATTCTAGACCCCTCTCACTCAAGATGGCTTCTCCTAGGGCATTCTGGTTCTGTCTGCCAGGAATACCCATCTTTGGGCCATATGACCAAATTGTGAAGAAAAGTAGACTGAGAACAAGGAGTGGGCATGGACTAACCTGAGAATATGACCTGGTATAGCTAGAATGATGTCCCACTGGTACCTCAATATCCACACGTCTTCAACTGAGGTTATGAGTTTTTCACCAAAACCTACTCCTTCCCCCAGTGAGTTGTCTCCAGCTCATTGTATGACATCACCACCTCCTCAGTTACTCAGGCTAGAAAACTGGGTGTCATTCTTGATTCCTCCTACTATTCAGCTCTCTCATTGACATCCTATTAGTTCTAGGCCATGAACAGACCTTAAAATGCCCACTTCTCCTTTCCGACAGCTACCACCCCACTTAAAGGCCATGTCATTTCTCATGTTTGCTGCAATAACCTCCTGCCTGGTCTCTCTGCCTCTAGCAATCCCCACATTGAAGTCAGAGGTATCTTTGTAAGATGCAAAACTAACCATGTCATTCCCCTGTCAAAATTTCTTCAGGTACATACTGTTCTCAGGAGCTGCCTTTAATTGGTGTCCCCAGCACCTTCTGCTCTCATCACTCCCCCACTATGCTCCCGCCATCTTGAACTGCTTTGACTTTCTCCAATAGGCTTTAAATTATCTTGCTTCTGGGGACTTGAACCAGCCTGGAACATCCTTCCCCAGATCTTTGTCTGACTAACTCCTATTTACCCTTCAAGTCTTAGCCTAATTGTCATTTTCTTTGGGAAGTCTTCCCTGGTTCCTTCCTGACTAAGATAACTGACTCAGCTGGATGCTAAGCTCCAAGAGGGCAGGGCTATGTCTTCCTCAGTGCCTAGCATGGTCCCATATACAAACTGTATTTGTTGAATGAATGAAAAAAGGGAAGAAGAAAATTAATATTTATTAAGTACTGATTATGTGCCAGGTGCTGTCTAGGCCCTATCTCATTAAAGTCATTTACTCCCCACGACAACACTGCAGAAGGCATCACAGTCTCCATTTTACAGACAGAGAAATGGAGACTCAGAGAAGTTGACTAACTTATTTAAGGCCACACAGCTGGTAAGGGCAGAGCAAGGACTGACTTCAAAATCTATATCTTTGTATTGTTCCATATGCCTAGCATAGAGCCTGTAGCATATGGGATGATCAAAAAACCTTTGTGAAATGAATGAAGAAGTGAATATATGGAGATCACAGCTGCACATAATATAATCTATTTCAGGAAGAAAATATACACCCAAATAATAATAATGACTACCTTTGGGTGATGGGTCTAGGGATGATTTATTATTATTATTATTACTATCATCATCATCGTTGTCATCATCACCACCATCCTATCTTCTTGCATTTTATAAGTTTTATTTAATGAATATGCATTCATTATTAATTATTTATTATGAGAAAATAAGCAAAATTAAAGTAAATGCAACTAAACTATAGATATAATCCATTTCAACAATGAACTAGGTACATCATAGAAAAGAGGTAGATACCCCCTCCTATCTTCTTCTTTTTTCCATAGTATTTACTATCTTCTAACATTCTATTTAATTTACTTATTATATTTATTGTCTGTCTCCTCCAGTAAACTATAAGCTTCACAAGAGTATGCACTTAACTCATTTATGTATCCCAAGTGTTAAGAATAAAATGCCTGGCACAGAGTAGGTCTCAATAAATATTTATTGAACTATTAAATAGCCATATCATTTTCAAACTCCTTAAACGATGCCTTGGTTTCCAGTGATTTTTGGCTTACTTATTTGCAAACAGCTTCTTGGTTATCTAACTTGAATTTCCCTAGGTTAAATAAAAGGATTCTGCTGAAACCGAAAGACAAATTTTATCAAAATGGAGATTCTTAGTCAATGGAAATGGGAAGAAATGGGATTTGAGGCAGAGAAGTCCAGGAGGTGTGTGCTCTACCACGGAGACAAGTAGGACCTAGTAATAGGAGCCTGGCAAGAAAAGAAGGATGGAGGAGTCAGAGAAGGACGAGGAAGAAGGGCAAAGCTGAGCTATGGTTCCAAAGACCTTCACATTTCTCCTGCAGATGGGCAGGATTGAGCCCAAGCCCATCAGTCCTCCCAAATCCTCCATGTCCTCTCCATCTCAATGCTCTAATCCAGTTCTCATCATTTCTTGCCTAGACAATTGCGACAGCCTCCACAGTAGTCTCACTCCTCCAGTCTTGCCACTGGTAGTCCAAACTCCACACTGCGTGCAGTCAGACTGATTCTTTCATAAGTAAAGCTCTACTGTTATTTTTCTGTTTTACTTCTTTATTATTTCTTATTATCTGGAGGATGAAATCAAAACTTCTCAGCATGGAATTCAGGGCCTTTATGCTGACTTCTCCAGCTCTATCTCCTATCACGCTCACATTTCCAAGGCTATGCCCATTCTCTCCATGCCCAACACCCACAGGTCTTTTGTCACACTCTGAATGTGTGACGGCTTTTTGTACACTATGCCTTGGCACATGCTGTTGACCTTTTCTATTCCTGGTGAAGTCCTAGGCATCCTTCAAGGCCAGCTCAAACGCCACTCCCTTTGGGAAGTGTTTAGTCCTCTCAGCTCCACAGGGACAGTTAATTACATCTGTACTTGTGCTTTAGGAGCACTCCTTACACTCCTCTGGCACAGCGAAGTGTTGTTTATTTCTCCCATCCCCAGCCTGTGCTATCCTTGAGGGCAGGGACTGTCTTGGTCACTGTGATATCACTAACATGTAGCATAATGCTTAGCACTTGTTAGTGCTCAAACCCACTAAAGCAAATGGTTCTCAGTGTGTGATCAGGGCCAGCAGAATTAGCATCACTGGGGAACTTGTTAGAAATGCAAATTCTTAGGCTACACCCCAGATCTACTAAATTGGAAACACTGGGAGTGGGATCCAGTCCTCCAGGTGATTCTGATGCATACTAAAGATTGAGAACTGCTGTTCTAAAGGATTAAAGGAATCAAAGACTTCTGTGTGGGAAGAATCAGGAAAGCTTCCCAAGGGAGGAACCATTTGGATTGGGCCTGAGAGAGGTAAGATTTAGATATGAAGAAATAAAAGGGAAGTGCTTTCTTGAGAGAGGAAATTTTCAGAACAAAGGCAAGGAGGTAGAGAAGCACAGTGCATGGTTAAGCACTGTTGTTGGGTCCAGTTGCCTGGAGTCTAGAAAGAGTGAAGGAAAGTAAAGAGAGATCAGTTTGTTAATTCGGGGGCCTCTCCCACTGGCTCAATAAGCTTCTCCCCAGCAGGGACTGTGTTTGACTCAGCTCTGTGTCTGATAGCTGACCCAGGGCGAGGGCTTAGTGAATGTTTGATGAATGACTGATTGAGGGCAGCTCAATTGAAGAAGAATATCAGATTAATAGGTTTTCTGGGAGACCAGCCATATCATGGAACTGTTCCTGAAAAGGAAAGTGCAGGGAAAATGGCTCCACTACAGTTAGAGCATAAACTTTCCCATCTGGCTCCATCTAGTGTCCTAATGGGCAGATTTCTAGTCTAGGACATCTCTAGCCACAGAGGAAACATCCTCTGATTGTTATGCTGCAGGCATAGGGGTGGGAGGGAGGCAGGGCAGCCAGGGGCCTGGCTTCAAACTGAAAACAACTTTAGGTCTGAGCTTTCTTGATTTTTTCATTTGGTTATTGCATTTGAATTTCCTATAGCTTTGTTGTGTGTGTGTGTGTGCAGGGATGAGAGACAAGTCCTTTGCATATGCCAAATTCCAAAGGTTGTGCACCCAGAATTTGAATTCTGATGTTAGGGCATATGTCACAGATTTTGGCCATGTTCTGTAACCTCCGCCAGGGGGTGTCCCAGACTCTAACAAAGTAGCATGCACACCTAGGACTTGGGAGGAAGTCATTTTTCTTTAAAGGTGATCAATAAATTATTGTCAATGCCTTTGATAACGATTGAATGAATGCTATTCTAAGAAAACAACAGAGATGCAAACATATGTACAAGAGTGTTCATTAAACTGTAAAACATTGAAAATTACCTAAATGTTGAATAAGAGGAAATGATTAAATGTTATTCACATACATATTATGGCATATTATGCAATTCTTAAAATCATATTTTTGAGGAATAT
The DNA here is from genome assembly GCF_020826845.1 of Diceros bicornis minor. Classification (NCBI taxonomy): domain Eukaryota; kingdom Metazoa; phylum Chordata; class Mammalia; order Perissodactyla; family Rhinocerotidae; genus Diceros; species Diceros bicornis. Next base: position 11,661,348 of record NC_080752.1, read on the forward strand.
TTAATAACAGGGGAAATCGTCACGATATAGTGTTGAATGAAAAAAGGAAAATACAGTACACACTCATTTTATTGCAAATGTATAAAAATACAAAGAAAAAAGTTGGTGAGAAATACAGTGATATGTTGACTTGTGGAATTAGCAGCATTTTAAATTTAAATTCTTCTACTTTTAAATATTTTCTACAATGAGTATATTTATAGTTTAAATATGGCATTAAACAAAAAATTGGGCAGTCACATAAAAAAAGGAAAATGTCAGAAAATGGAAAGTGGGATATTAGTCAAATAGGGAACATGTAATCAGATAAAAAATATGTAGTTGCAGTAGTTTGGAAAAACATATTCTGCCAATATTACCTGTTATAACCCAGGCACCATTATTATTATTAAGAGGTCACATGTTTGCTGTTTTAATAAACTACTTCCTATTTTTAAAATAGTTAAATAAAATTAACTAGTACCTTGTTAGGCAATTTAGTTTTCAGGAGTAAAATGCCACCTATGAGACAACAGATATGCAGGCTAGTTAAAAAGTTTAACCAGCTGAGTCCAGGGTGGAAAATCATATATCCTTGATAGTGCCCATTTTTAATGAGCCATCTGTGAACAACATTATTTGTATAACATCAGCTATACTCTCCCTAATATTTTCACATCAATCTCACAAAAATCCCATCAGCAAATTGTGACTGATTGATAGATGTACTATTCCTTTTGCCTAAAAGAGCACTGTGTCTCAGAAATAGCAGGTCAAGTAAGATTTGCTGATGTTTCTTTTGTGCCCAGAACTGAGCTAGACAATAGGCCTGTCCTCTTACAGCTTTATCTCGATGAATCTTCACAACAATTTTATGACATAGGTGCTATTAGCCTTGCTTTGCAAATGAGAAAATTGGGGCTCAGAGAGAGGAAATGACTTCCCCAAGGTCATAGCACTAGCATGCAAGTAGCAGTGCCTGGTTCAAACCGAGATTTGTCCACTTGCAAACCCAAGCACTTCCTACCACATTCTTCATTTCCTGGAAGGGTCACCTCCAGGGGAGAAGTAAAAGGATGGAGGAGGAGATGCAATGTCTGAAGCTCTCAGAAGGCACCACCGTGGCCCAGCTCCTGCTTTGCACTCTAGTGACCTTGAGCTTGAAAGGGACAAAGGAGCAGACTCCCCTGATGCTCTGTGATGAGTCAAGAGGAAAGGCAGCTCTCAGGGAAACAGCTGGCCTTTCTCCAGCAGCCGGGCCCGGGAGATAAACAGATCAATGCAGACACTCACCTCCATCTAATGAGCTAATGGCGCAGCCGGGTATTGCCTTATTGGATTGCGGGTTGTGTTGACAGGGCCCAGAGTTAAGCAGGCCTACTTTGGGGACAGGGGACTCATTACCCAACCCCCTCATGAATACTGGCTCCTTTGTAGGAAAGCTAGGAATGGCTTGTTTCTTTATTTGTTTGTTCATCGTCTGTTTGTGTGTTTGTTTTTCCTCACTCTCCTAGGACAATGTTGAGATTTGATGAAATGATGTCAATGATCTTTCTGCTCTGTAGACAGAGTGCCCCAGAAAGGAAACATTGTCCTCTAAGAGGCAGCCTGGTGTGTCACTAAGAGTCCTCACCTGGGCATCAGCACAGCTGCATCCTGATTCCCACAGTGACTCCCTGTGGGACTTAGGGCGCGTCCCTCTCTGGATGTCAACTTTCCACGTGAGCCATGCAAGCATGGGAGTGACTGGAATAAAAGGTGTTTCTGTGCCAAGTAGCATGCCATAAGCAGAAGTGGTTCACCTGACACTGACAATTATATTAAGCTACTGGCTTGATCCTGCTCCTGCCTCTGCAAACCAACTTGTTAATAATGATGCTAATGACAATTCTAACAATAATTATAAATGTATGATAATTGAACATCTCTCACTAAGAGACAACCACTGTCACTCATCACTAACATCAAACTCTTGCTCTCTTTTCTAGAGCAATCTCTCCCTCTCTGAGTTTCATTCTTGACTCTTTTCAGTGCCTTCAGCTGTATTTCCTCTGGTCTGCTGCTGTTGGCAGGAAGCAGGCACGCCTCTTTGGAGGCTGCCAGACCATCTCACTGAGTCAGGACTCAGCTAGTCCCTGCTTCTGCACTGGTTTATTCCCAGCATATACAGGCTCCTGGGTTTAAGTAAGCCAAGTGGCCATTTCCTGTTGGCACTTGACTTAGGCCCTCCTTAGTGACCAGAGAAAGCTGCCTAGGGGTGGGGGCAGGGGCAGGAATCTCCCCCAGACCCCCTCCCTGAATACTCAGATGCCTGAAGGCAGACCCACTGCTTGCTGCACAGGCACAAGAAGATTAAGGAGCTGCACAGTCTCCAAACTAGAAGGATGCCAGGTAGGCCACTGTCCTCAACTCAAGACTGGAGAATAGAAACTGTAGTCACAGAGCCATTCTTTAAGCCTTCTAAAAATAGAAACTTTATATATGTCCTTTTCTGAGGAATCTTCAGAGGGATTTTGGTCTAAAAGTATCTTTAGGGTTGAACTATCTCAGTGGTTTACAAATTTTTTAAACTGTGGAATCCTCTGTACAGAAGAAATTACATTCAAAAGCCACAGTATAAAACAGATGCAGTAGGTGAGATGTTGTTAAGGCTTCATTGAGCACAGTTTGAAAATCACTAATCTAATCCAACTCTTATATTTACCCTGCTGGTGGTGAAGCTTTGACCAAATCTGGGTCTCTTGACTCATAGTCCAGTGCTCTTCCCCTGTACACACTGCCTGATTCACGCACCCATCAATCCATTCCCCACCCAAGCAATATTTACTTAGATTCTGCTGTGTTGAATCTACTGAGAGAATTACAGCAAGACATCAGTTAAGTCCACAGAGAGCTGACAGACTACTGACGCACTGGCCAAAGAAAGAAAGGCAGAACCCTACAAATGAGCTAGATTAGGGTTTCTTAACTTTGGCTCTGTTGACACTTTGGACCAGATCATTCTTCACTGTGAGGGCTGTCTTATGCACTATAGGATGGTTAGCAGCATCCATGGGCTCTACCCACTAGATGCCAGTAATAGCCCCTCCCAAGTCTTGACAATCAAAAATGTCTCCAGACATTGCCAAATGCCCTTTGGTGGGAGACCTTGAGATGTCCTTGAGAACCACTGGATTAGTTAACACAAGAGGCAACATAAAGGATCTCACCAGGTTGTATAAAATTAAAGGCAAATGATTAAGACAAGTGTTGTCAGAATTCTGAGAAGAAGGGGCTCCTCTACACCTATGTGCTCAGAATGTGCAAACCCATGCCTAGCAGGAGAAACTTTTGCTTCCTAGAAGGAGGATGGGGTGTTGGGAAGAGTCAATGCCAGGGTGGTGATATGAGCATAATGGGGAGGAGGGAAGGGCAGATTCTTGGCTGAAGGTGGGCTTGGACCTCATAGGTAAATGCCACTGTCTTCTCTCACCCTATGCTCACCTAAAGATTTCCTGGCTTGGCAACTGCATGGAAAGACTTCTGGACCAAGACAAGGCCGCCTGCCTCCATCCTTGCTATGCCACTAATTCATAGTGTGACACTGGCCAAATCCCTCTCCCTCTTGGACCTGGGTTTCTTCATCTGTAACAAGGATAGAAAGTGAGGACTGTAGTCTCACCAATGATCCATAAGTTCCCTCCTAGCTCCAGAATTCTATTTCCTAATTTTTCCATAATCCTAGAAAGAGTAAAACTAAGCCAGGCAGATGACTACTTGATCTTAGGCTTTCTCAGCAACATGTGAAAACCCACTTCCTCAGACAGGAAGATTACAAAGGGAAATAACAAGTAACATTATGCTCTTATCCATACCTTGGAATAATAATGATGATAACAGTGATTAACCTTCATATGTGGCTTTGTAGTTTACAAAGCACCTTCACGTATGATAATCACATACATGATCCTCAGAACAACACTGTGAGGTGGGAATAATTACTACCACTCTATGGATGAGAAAATCAGTGTTCAGAAAGGTTGAGTGCCTTTGCCTAAGGTCACACCCAGATCTGCCTGACTTCGAACTCCTTGCTGTTTAGGGTGTACCCGGCTGCTTGTGCTTCACTAAGCATATTGGAAACTATCCCTGCAAGTCTCTCAGAGAGAGGACCTAAAGGCCAAGTGACTGAGACACTCAGGCTGAACAGAGAGGGAAGAGACAGCATGCTGAGGGTACCATGCTGACTGTGATAGTGGCAACAGAGCTGGCTGAACAAGTGCCAAACCATGCGCTTTCAAACGGTTGAAAAAAGAAAAAAAAATCTTCCCACTGTTTGCCTGCCAAGGCCCTGCACTGGGACACGGATACGGAGCTCTGCTTAAGGCTTAATTCTATTGATTACACATTCCATTTTCCAAAGTGCCATTTGCCTGAAGGAGCAGGTGGTGTTTTCGGCATCCATTTAGCTGATGTATTAGCCATGTGGCTCAGTGCATCAGCAGGCTCGAGTCATCAATTTATAGTGAGATGACAGAGGGAATCACTCACTGCAGAATCATAATGGGGAGAGGGGGAGGGGGAACGGAACACAGAGAAAGGGACAAAAACATTGGAATTGAGGCACTGACTAGGGCCTGGGGAAGCAGGGGATGGAGGGCCCAACATAGGACCCTTGGTTGAAAATAGCAAACACCCTCAGGATGACTCTGTGGCAGGGCCTGTGCTGGGCACTAAAGACACAAAGGGGAGTCACAAGAATTCCCACCTTGAAGGACTCAGTTTCGTGGGGAAGACAGATATAAACTATTAATGACAATAACATCAGACACATACTACAATGGAGTGATGTAGTAGGTAACAGAAAAGTGTTTTAAAATTCCACAGCTCTGGTTCAAATCCCAGCTTTATTATTTACTAGCTATGTGATTACACGCAATGCTAGACTGGAAGCTCCTGGAAAGCAGGCACTAAATGTCTTATGCATTTTTGGATGCCCAGTGCCCCAGCCCAGAGTCTGGCATTGCCATCATAATCACCAAAGAATATTAATAGTATAATTATGATAACAATAAAGGTAGTAATAATAGAGTACCATTTACTGAGCTCTTGCTATGTACCAGGTACTACCTAAGTGTTATATGTCTTTTAATCCTCACAACAAGCCTTTGAATTAGGTACTATTATTATCTTTATTTTATAGATGAGCAGATGGAGCCTCAAGGAGGTTAAATGACTTTCCCATAGTCACACAGCTTATAAGTGGTGGTGGAGCCAGGATTCAAATCCAGATCTATCTGCCCCACAGCCATACACAGCCATTCAACACTAAGTTCAGCTAACCCAATTGTTGTACTCAAGTTATTTAACTTTGCAGAGACTCAATTTCCTTATAAGTCAAGTGGATCTAATATTCTTTTTCTTCTTCATAGGTTGTCAAATAAGACATCAAATAAGACAATATATGTAGAGCATTAGTTAGTACGTTCTAAAAAGCTCAACAAATGGTACCTATCATTATCCTCAATTTTAAGATTATGTTCAGGGAAGATGACTGAGGGACAGAGCCCACCTAGTTTGAGGCTTCTCCAGTGCCTATGTGAATATTTACTCTTCTCTGATGAAACCAAGTTGCCTCCTTTGGTCTCTATTCTTGCTAGTGCTCTAGTGTGATTCTTCTTAATTAGATCATTAACAATTTATTTATAAAGACTTTTGTCATTTGACACGCAACATGAGGTGGATTGTGGCAAAGGCAAAATGTAAGTAAAGCCAATAATGGCTTTAGAGATTGCATTCCAATAAAAAGGCTCATTGGCCCTTGAGTTTCAGGGAAGGAATTTATCTGACAGAGGTGTAGAGGTGGAAGTGAGAGGAGGATGCTAAGCATTTGCCTTGGAAGAGAACCCCCCCACCAACCTATCTCTGTCTAGTCTAGCTAGAAAATTCCCCCCACCCTTCCCTGATAAAGCAATTGACACGCAAGAAAGGACGCTCACTGGTGTTCACTCACTCATTCACTTACTCGTTTATTCAACACACATTTATAGAGGTCTTGCTTTATTCCAGGTGCCTTACTGGCCACTGGACTCAGAGAGATGAATAAGATTTCATTGCTACTCATAATTTAGAAGGGGCGATGCTTGTGTAACTACAAAATAATGTGGTCGTTCATTGTCATGTTATTTAAAATAATGGCCATTTACAACCATTTAAACTATAAACACTAGGAGATTTTTAATCAAGTATGGTACATTATTTCAAAGGAGTATTATTCAATATATTTAAAGTATTTATAAATAATTTCAAATAATGTGGTAAAATGCTCACAGTACAATGTTAAATGATATACAACTATAGATACAGTACGTTCTCAACTATATATACATATATGCAAAAAAATTAGGAAGAAAATGTTCAATGTATTAACAATAGTTATCTTTGGGGATGGTGTTAAGGGTGATATTTTCCTCTGATACAATATTTTTCTGTATTTACAAAAATTTTATACAATGAACATATAGCAGAAATTAAACAGAAAAATTTCTATACAAGAAGTATAAAATAATAATTAGTATATTAGAAGTATGTATAGGATATTCCTGGCACAGAATGAGTAACTTTCCAACTTTTCCATTTTACAGATGAATAAATTGAGGCTCTGAGAGATTAGGTAACTTTCCGAGGCTTTCCAGCCCACAGATGGCTGAAGAACAACTCAAACCTGTCATCTGATTCTAAATCTGGAACTTTTTCCACTGAGCCACAGGAACTTTCAAAGAGCTAGCTGGGTGCCTGCCTGAAATGTGGGGGCTGCCCTGCCTAGAAAGTCTCAAAGAATCTGGCAGAGCTACCGTTCTGATAGTTCCAGAAGAACCCAGAAGTCAAAAGGAGAGTTTGGGAATGATTCAGTGATGGATTTCTAGCCATGGATCTGGAGGCAGTGCATAGCACTGTAAAAATAACCTTGACTGTTTGCATTTCAACTCTTCAAGATTTATGGTATTTGAATTAGAAGAATAATATAGGTCTGGGCACGTATTTAATGTTTTCATTTAGATTTAGATCAATCAGCCCCAGCAGTGGGCAGATTTTAATGTTTGAATATTTTAATATCACTGTATTGTGTGCTCAGCATCCATGATTAAATATACATCTTCAAGTCCAATTTACTTTTAACTTCATTATGGTCTGTTACAACTGGCATTCAAGGAATTCTGCATTTGGCCACATAGCCCAGCTCTAAGTTTTTGCAATTGTACATCTGTGGGCATATAAAATCCAACTATCCCAAGAAAAATCCTCTTTAAACACAAGTATTTCTTGTCTTAAGAAAGACCTATTTTCTTGTTTATTAGCAAATATAAGATCATGGGGCAACTGAGATATCATTGAATTCAACCTTTCAATTCTGCTCGTAGATCTGGCTCAAAGGGACACTATTCTGGGCCTCAAACTTTACTGATACAAACACTGTGAGCCCATATCTCAGCCAAGAAAATATCCGGATACGTATGATAGGAATTACATTCAGATCTCTTTGATATTTTGCCAACTTTTCATCATATCAAAACTATAGCTTTATAAGCATCTTTCTATTTTACCGTTATGGAAGGTGTATTTGTCAAGGTAGCCAGCCCTGTAGGTTTAGTGGCTAAGATTCAGCACTTTCACTGCTTAGCCTAGGTTCGTTTCCCTGTCAGGGAATCACACCAACTGTCTTTCGGTTGTTATACTGTGGTGGCTGCATGTTGCTATGATGCTGAAAGCTATGAAACCAGTATTTCAAATACCAGCAGGGTCACTCATGGTGGGCAGGTTTCAGTGGAGCTTCCAGACTAGACAGACTAGGAAGAAGGACCGGGCCACCCACTTCCAAAAAAATTGGCCATGAAAACCCTATGAATAGCAGAGGAGCATTGTCTGATATGGTGCTGGAAGGTGAGAGGATGGGACAAAAAGACCAGGCAGGGTTCAGCTCTGCTGTACACAGGGTCTCTAGGAGTCAGAATCCACCTGATGGCACTAACAATAAATTTGTCAAGGTAGGAGGACAGGTATATATTTTAACATTTTGTTAGCTGGATTTATAACATAAATATTTATACTTATGCTTTGTGGGCCTCCATTTGGTCTCTCACCTGAGCCCTGCAAATGTCAAGGGCCTACAATGTCCCCTAGCTCCCAATTTACTGACATGGTCTTGTGTAGGCAAAAGACTTACCCAAGAAACTATGTCTTGCTCATCCCTTTATCGCTAATGCATATCACAGTTCTTAGCATTTAGAACACACTCAGCAAATGATGAATTGAAGTAAACTAATTTGGAGGGGTTTTTTCATTTATTCTGTATTTTAAACGAGGAATTTTATATGAGCAACAAAAAAGATAAATTCAGGAGCCATAAAGCCAATAGTGTTTACTAAACAATTACCTTAGAGAGAGATATATATATCTAGCTGTTCAACAAATTACAATTAATATACATATCCAACTGCAATATGATTCTGTAGCCTGGGGGATGAGATATACTAATTGACTAATGCATGAGGAGGTCATGTCTCAATCTCTGAATCCAGGGGTGGGTGTCCCTCTCAAACCATGTGTCTGAGCGATTCCACCAAGCAAGATCAGGTTGGTATTATCAGAAGAAGAGGAAATGCTGTACAACACTATGTTTAATGTACTTTGTTATCTTTATATGAGTATACATATATATATGTGCATGTGTGTACACACCATTATGCCATAAGGCATAATCCACCGGGCACCTGTAACTGCATGGTTGTTCTCTGAAGTATGCAGGATCTTCACAGCCTCCACTCACCCCTCACAACCCCCATCTCTGCCCCTCCCCCATCTGAGGAAGCATTCCCATTATAGGATAATGAAAGTGGAATAGAATTCTGTCACTGGATAATGATCTCCTGTCGTTAGATGAATGAGGAAGGCAGACTTGGGCACCTTCAGAAACTGAACAGCAAGGGGCTTCCAAAATGTTGATTTTCAAAGAGGGAGGCTTTAGTCCTGTTGTAAAATTCCCTCAAAGCTGAAACATTACATGCAGAAGGAGACAGCAACATTAGGAAGTACAGGGCCCTGGGGAGACTGAGATAAGACTAAGATATAAGGTGGTTGACCACTTTGCATGACCAGGGATGATTTCAAATCCTTATTGGGTAGCCCTCTGTTTTAGGGAGCTGAGTTGCTTTGCTACCTAGAGACAGGAAGGTGGTATATAGCATGTCCTCTTGAAGTCAGTTTGGGTTCTGGAAGACCAGTCTACTGACAAAATGACTTGAATGGAAAGAGCCCTGGAATGGCATTCAGGACAAGGGCTCTTAGCTCTGCTCTGCCTGTGACATGCCGCACCGCTGTAAGCAAGGCTTTCCGCACCTCAGTCCTCTTATCCATCAAATAGTGCTGTTGACTGAAGACTTCTTAAAGCCTAGGGGCCTCTGACCAGACAACTTCACGTCAATATCAATGTAACTAACTTTCTTTCATTTCGTAAGAAGTTCAAAAACAATGCATCCAGTATGCAGAGTGGAGAGGGTGTTCACTATCCACTTAAACTTGGAAGAACCATCAAAGGTCAACTAGTTCAATATCTCCAGGAACTCTGCATGGTCTGCTGGAGCATCTGTGGTGGGGGGAGCTCACTCTCTCCCCAGGCACCCCTATCAGTTGTTGGTGAACACTGATTGCCTAAAAGTCATTTGTTGGTTGGTTGGTTGGTTCATTTGTCCACTAATCCATTAATTCAGCACCCAGTAGGTTAAGGATTGTATAAGGCACTGGAGCCCCAGATATGAATCAGACATGATCTCTCCTCTACAAAAACTCAATGCTGAATTGAGTAGCATGCTGCACGGGGCAGAGGCAACCAGACATGGAGACAGTAATTATAATATGTGCTTTGGCAGAAGGAGTATGTTAAGATCTATCCACTAGCAAGAAGAAAGGGTCAGACTGCATTTTGTGGAAGAATGTGGAAGAGGTTGGGGGAACCCACTCTCAGGAATAAAAGTTGGAGGCAGAACAGCCAGGCAGCTTGTTATTATTGGAAGTTATATAGTGTAATGTTCAAGAAAGGACTCTAGGGTCAAACTGTCTGAATTCTAATCCTGACTCTGCCATTTGTAGCTGTGTGGTCTTAGGCAAATTTCTTAACTTCTCTGTGTCCCAGTTCTTTCATGTGTAAAATGGGGGCAATAATAGCCCCTAAATCATAGGGTTGATATGAGGATTAAGTGAGTTTTTCCCTGAAAGGCACTTGTAGAACTGTGCCTGGACATAGTATCCATCTGTAAGCATTAGCTAGTAGTGACTGTAGCAGAGGGAGTAATGGGGGAGCAGTAGAATCATACAGCATGTTATAGCAGTAGAAGTAGTAGTGATGTTAGTAGTAGCAGTAGCAACAGTAGTATTAGTGGCAGTAGTACAAATGTTAGTAGCACTCGTAGTAGCAGTAGCACTCATAGTGTCAGTGATAGCAGTAGTGGTAGTTGTTGTGGTATTAACATAGCAGCGATGGAGACAGAAGTCAGGGGAAATGGCTGAGAGAACTCTGGGGGTTCCAGGTCCTTTGCCTCATCCTCAGGTTTGTTCCTTTTTTACCTCTTGCCTTGCCTGCATCACCATGTGCCTGCCCAACAAAGAAGAGTAGGAAATCCACCCTAAAATGGAGGCAGGTCAATGGCTTACATGCAGAGGCCACTGGGAACAGGGAAGCTTGGAGACAGGTTTTCCCCTCCCAGACAAAGTATGGGTGCATGGAGTGAGGATGAAGTCCCAAGAAAGAGTATGGATGACAGCTACTCTGAAGGGGCAGGTTAAGGGCCAGTGAGTAAGAAGGAGGTCATTCTGGCTGAGCAGATAAAAGGGAAAGGAACTAACTGGCTCTTGGCAAATATGTCAAGTACTGTGCTGGGCACTTTCCTCAAAACTGACATAGGAGCCCAGAGTCAAATCCAACTGAGCGATCCCCAGTCTCAGAGTTACAAGGATCAATGCTAAGATTCAAGCCCAAATCTGCCTGTCCAAAGTCCATGGTCTTCCCGTGAAACCCATGCTCTCTCTTCAGACATCCTTGTGTCTGCCCTTTAACCACTAAGAGTGCTTAATGTGAGCTTCTTATGTGGCTCAGAATGTGGCTCCACAGTTGAGGGCTGGAGTGCCACCCCAGACAGTCAGCTATCATAGTAATATCTGAAAGTAGGCATTCTGTTTACTTAGAAAGTTTCGAAAATGCACGGTTCAAGGTAAGATCATGGTTTGAAAGCCATGAATCCATCCGGGCTAAGAGCTTTAGGAAATGAGCCAAGAATGCTACCTCCTTTCTTCTCTTGGCATTAATGCCTGCGAGAAGTCCCTGCTGGCTGCGGGGAGAAGTCAACACAGTGTGAGAAGGACTAATCACCTCTACCACTGCAGCTCAGGATTGCAGCTGCATTGTGCCAGCAGCAAGAATGAAAGCTTAGTCAACATACGGATTAGTGCACCCCCATTTACAGGGGTTCGACCTCAGTTAAAAATTTCAACTGAAATCTTGGCACAAGTGCCTTGAGACAGAATCTGACTGTTCTGGGCTCTCACCCCAATTTTAATATGTATTTCTGGAAGAAGATGGTTGGGTCAGATGGACCTGGGGCTCAATTTAGACCCTTGACACAAAAAAATGTAATAAAGTTCTGTTTGGAATTCCAGGGCAATTTAGTATGTTACAGAATCAGCTGTTTCCATAGGTCTCTTTTTTCCCCTGAGGCTTACTATTTTCCTTGAATTTGATGCCATTTTTTAAAGAGAGTGATGAAGTGGGGGATATTCATTGTTGGAATACAACAAACTTGGCACAAATTCTGGCTTCATTTCCTAGGTGGATGCTCTTGGCCTGATCACTTAACCTCTCTGAGTGTCAGTTTCTTCACTTGTAAAATTGGGATAATAATCAATAGCACTTCCTCAAATGGTGGCTGTGAGAATGTAAATGAGATAACAGGTAGAGAAAACACATTTAGCATGTTGTTTGGCACATGGAATTGCTGAAATTATTTATTTTCCTGCAAAATCCTCTCACTTCTGATAGGTTCTGATAGGTTACACTGCCTGAAATTTCACTTCTTTATTCTCAGACCAGGGCCTGGCCCTCCATAGTTGCTTTAATTTCGAGAGCTCTGTTCTGAACTCTGGGATTTTGACATTAGTTCTTCTGTGTGCCTTACATTTGCCAACAATCTTCTCCAGATCTGGGTCCTTCTCTTGCTTTCTCTTGGCTGGTGCATCTCTTTAGCCTATGTAGCTCAGCACACCTCCAATCCATTCCTGACACAACAGATACATCCTTTTAAAATACAAATCTGATCCTTACTCCCTTACTCAATGGCTTCTCAATGCTATAAGATAAAAGATTAGAATGTTTCCCATGGCCTAGGAGAGCGTGCATTTCTGCATAGTCTGACCCCCCCGGCCTCTGAAGCCTCCTCTCCCTCAGTATCTTTGCTTCAGCCACACTTGCATCCTTTCAGTTCAAAAACATGACACACTCCCTCCTGCTCTTCTGCCTTTGCTACAGTAGTTCTTGTTTTTGGAGCAATTTTCTCTGTTCACCTCCCTCCTCCCCCTTTCTTTAATCAACTTGTCCTTCACATCTCAGCTCAAAAGTCACTTCCTTAGCAGTGTCTTCCTATTATGTTCTCTGATAAGGTGCTACGTTTCATTTGTAGCACCTGTTATGGTTTATAACTATATATTCAATTAATTCCTATTTTAACTGTAAACTCCATGAAGGCAGAGATCCTGTGTATTTACTCATTATTGTATTCTCAGCACCCAACATGTTGTGTAGAATTGTTGATGTTGAAAAGTGGCATTCCACACCACCAATCCTTTATAGGTTGCCCTGGAACCACTTGCTTTGACCCACTTCTGAATCCTAATTTCCTAAAGATCCTCTAGGCTTCTAACCTCATGACTCATTTCCTTTTTTATATCAGTCAGATCTGATAATCAGCACCATGCTGTTATCTTGGGCTTTTCTCAGATTTTATTATCGTAGATCACCTCAAGGAAAGAACCCAACAAATATGGCCTTGGTCCTCTGGGCCCATGCAGAGGGCCCCTGGGGAGTGCTACCAGAAGGGTGCCACGTCACAGGGCAGGACTGTCTCTTGTCCAACTTAAATGTATCGAGCTATGATTGGAGGTCTGGAACCACCAAGCCATGACGCTAGGCCTGGCTGCCTGGCTGGTCTCTCTGGAGTGCCCCTTCAGCTAGATCAACCTCTTTAGCTCCTGCTATTTAGCTTGATACACTTAGGCCCAAATATGACTACACACAGGAAGGAGCTTTGTAAACTTGAAAAGACTAGACACATGTAGGGGATTAAGGGCTTAGTTCAGGCTCCCTCTCAATTCACAAACCAGGCTTCTGCTTGGCATACTTTGCCATCTGGAGAAGATTTCCTACTTCTTTCTTACCCAGTGATAGTTCCAACCCTCCTCTAGCTGCTCCCTCTACTGCACTGGGATAGATAGAACAGGATTTTATTTTTTTAAATGTCAGATCTTTTGTCATTAAGCCATTAAAGTCTCCCATCTTTAAGGTTTGTTGACTCCCAGTATGATTTGCCCACAACAGAGCTTCACAATAGCAACCTGGAGAGCCAACATCATTTTAGCAAATTAAATCTTGATACGAGCTAAATAATTAACGTCCACAGCTACTTGAGGATGAAGAATAACAGCACTAAGACTTGCTCTTTAACTGTGGGCAGGTCCTCTTCCAACTCTGAACCTCAAATTCCTCATCTGTCAGATAAGGAGTTAGATGGGTAAATGCCCACATAGTAGTCATGCTGATTAAAATGGATCACAAATGTGAAAGGGCTTGTATATGGCATGTTGTAAATATTTTGTCATTACCACTTTTAAATCTAACTCCTGCACTTGAAACAGAAACCAAAGGCCATGGAGGTTAACACATTCATTCATTCTTTCAATCATTTATTCAATAATTATTTATCAAATGTCTACTATGGGCCAGGCACTGTGCCAGAGGTTAAGTGACTTACCCAAGGTTGCACAGGAATTTCATCGCAGATCTAGGATATCAACAGTAACAACAGCTACTATTTGCTGAGGGTTCTCTATAAAGCTAGCACTTGCTAAGTATTTTATAGACATAGTCTAATTTAATCCTTACAACAACCTCATGAGGTAGATACTATTAGCCATATGTTTTTTTTAGGGATGAGGAAATTGTCAGCACAACGAATCTCCAAAATTTTGCATGGGGACCAGAAGACGCTATAGAGATATAGAGACCAATGTATGATGACCTAGAAATGACCTTGGATATCAGTTTGCCCAAAAACTTAAGCAAAAATCCAACACAAAAGCGTTTAAGTATCATGTTTAAAGATTGCAAAGTCAGTGGGCAGCCAGACAGATTCCTTCAACCGTAAAAATGGGAATAATGATTCCTCCTTCATAAGGCTATTGTACAGCTAAAACCAGATACCACATGTACACAAACACTCTTCCCCCATGTATCCTCTCACTCCCTCACTTCATTCAGGTCTCTGCTTAAATATCATCTACTTAGAGAGCTTTCCCTGTCCACTCTACCTGAAGTAGCCCTCACCCTACTCCCTCTCTTACCCTGCTGCATTTTTCTTCACAGCATCTGACATCACATCATATATTTGTTTACTTGTTCATTTATCAGCCGACTGACTGACTGACTGAGTGTGTGTACCTTCCCCGGTTCCTGACTGCCACTCTGGTGCTCCTCTCTCGGCAGGTGAAATCAGCCCATCCCTCCCAGGAAAGAGTATGTGAGTAAGTCCAAAGGAAGCCTAGGTTTCCTATCTGACTCCCCAAAGAGACTCCAGGGGTTTTGCTGCATCCGCTCAGGGCGTCCCCCGACCTCCACCTCCAGGCAGCAGGCAGCAGGGATCCTGCCAGCACAAGATCACATCACCTGCTTCCTGCCTGCCTGATTGCTTCTTGGCTGCCTTGGGATACAGATGAGATATAGGAGTGCAGGATGGTGCGTACGTCGTCCACAAAAGAAAAGCTTTGCAAGTTAAATTCAACTGTGGTAATTTCACAGACCACAGAGTTAAAGAAGAAAAAAGGTGTTCCTGAAGCTTTTCTTACACTTGAAAAATGTGTTCCCTCAGTCTAATTTTGATTTTCCACGTAAAAGAGTCAGATTAAATTAATGGAAAGGAAATGTCCAGAAAAGGAAAGATGCTGTTACTCCTTGAATTTGTAAGAATAGGGATGATGTTTCTGAACATGCCTTCAGCTGTCAAAAGACCACAGATCTTCTTTTAATGTTATGAGAACAAAAAATTTTCTTGTTGCATACTTGCTGGAAATGAGACTTGGGAGAAAGGCATTGTTTCCTGCAATTACACAGTTGCCAGGGAAACTGTGTACAGAAGTTAGCCTAAGTGCAAGTTATAAAATGAAGCATCTCGTAAATTGGTTTAAGGGTACATTTCAAAAAGTCTAAACCGAGCATGGCACAGAGTGACCCTTGTAGAACTGTAAGGATTTCTTAGCTATGGCAGGAAATGATACTTAAAGGTTACTTTTCTACTGTTTTCTGTTGTGAATCTTTTTAATGAGTGTTTTTCAAGGAGTAAAAGTCTTCAGGTAATTTTTTTAACCCCCCACAACTCCCCCATCAAAAACAAAAACAAAAAAACCCACATTTGATTGCAGTCTAGAGAAACACAGAAACATTCACACACACACACACACACAGAACTTTAAAAAACAATATTTAGTAGTCTTACATGTCAGAAAAAGACTCATTTTTTCTCCTCTTTACTATTTTAAACAATATATGTGATTTGCTTTAAAAAAAGGGCTGAATTAGCATCAAAGAATTTCAAGTGTATTACAGTCTCTGAGTTTTAGTTGTCCTTTCTATTATATAGAGTTAATCATAATCTCTACCATCCGTAGAAAATGAAATATATGTATATAGTATATACATATGTTTATATATACGTATGCGTTTATGCATATATATGTATGTGTGTGTGTATGTACACATATATATGGCATTTGTCACATGGTAGATGTTCAATAAATACTTGGAAAATAGAAAATCTTAGGGGTCAGTTAGTTTAAACTTCTATTTAGTGCAGAGAATTCCTTCTAAGATGTAACTGCCATCCAATTTCTGCTTAAATTCTTCCAGGAACAGGGAGCTCACTACCTTACAAGGTGGCCCATATCATTAGCAGATAGATGACTTCTTCCTTTTATTAAGTTGGAATCTGCTTACTATAGCTTTTAGCCATCAGACCTCATTGCTTAAGGGAACACAGAGAACAAGTCTACTCCCTCTTCCCCAAAGCATCACCCAAGTCTTCTTGAGTCCACAGAACCCCATTCCTACAACTAGCCCCACGTGCTAATAAGAGGCAGTGTTGTGTGACCATAGGCAAGTTACTTCACATCTCTGATCTTCAGTTTCTAGTACCATTAAATGGAGATAGTATTTCTTTCTCTGTTTCCCTCTCAGGCTTCTGCTAAGGATCAAAACTAAATGCCAGATGGAAAACTGCTTTGGAAACTGGAAAGTACTCCACACATTAACTATTACTGCTGTTTTGATCCAGTCATCTCCACTTAACCTTGCCTCTAGGGGAGCTGTTGGCCCTCTGTGGAGGGTGGCCTGTCCTTGGTTAAGCTCTGCCCTCTACAGTCCCAGGCCTGAAGGCTGATTTGTATCTTCTTGGTTCCCCTAGCTGCTTTCTCAGCAGGAGCCCTTGCCTCTCTCCCCAGGTTCCCTCGTTGATGTTGCTCACCCATTTAGTTAAATGCTGTTTTGATGAGGTAGCCTATTTCGATAAGTGCCCCTGGGGAGCTGCAGAAAAGTTTAATTCTCTTTCTTTTCCCTAATGTTTATCTAATGGTAAAGGATTGAGAATAGGTTCAATATCCCTGGAGACCCTAGGCTGAATGATTCAATAATGTATGTTTCTAGGGGCTGGCTGAGAGACAGCTTTCAGTAGAGAGGAGAGGGTGGGTTGAGGACACCCAGCCATCATGCCAGGTGGGGTGTTACTCATCAGGATGGGTTCCAGGGGCTTAGTAAGGGGCAGCATTAATGAACCAGAGCATGTGGTGATCAGGCCAGCAAGGTAGGGTGACCACATGTCCCAGTATGCATATCTGTTGTCCCAATGCAATTATTAATAGCACCACCTTTCATTCTCAAAAGTGACATTTGGAGGATAAATCATATGTTCACCTTAGACATAGGTGAATGGAATGGGAATGCTCCTCCTCTATTGTTCCCCATCCCCGTAAAGGGCATCACCACCCACCTAGTTCCTTAAGCCAGAGACCTCAGAGTCTTCTGAGACACTTTAGTCACCCTTGTCTCCACAACCGGTCTCCAAAGAATCCTTCAGAGTCTTCCTCTCCTCTCTGTTCCCATGGCCACTGACTCAGTTCTGAGTCTCATCCTCTTTCCAGGACCCCTATAACTTTAATTTCATTCTGTTCTATTGAGTTCCTGGCTCAAATTTTTTGAGATCTTGACTCTGTCTTCTCTTATATTAGCCATCTCTCCCAGCTCCCCTTTATGATCATGCTTTTGGTATGCTTATCTAAATCACTGAGGCTTGTACCTTGCCTCTAGAAGCCAACCTTCCATTTTACATTTTCAATTGTTCATTCATTCAATCAGTTAACAAAGATGTTGAATATACTAAGTTCTAACGAGTCCAAATAGGCCAACATTATTGAATTAATTAATCAGTTTTGATTACAGGCTGCTGAGCAGTAATGAAGCCATGAAATTATACCAATATCCATTATACTTTGGATCCAAATCCATCTTCCACTCATATCCTAGAGTGATGTTTTCAAAACATAAATTTCACCATATTATTGCCCTGCTTAGAACACTCCAATGTCTCTCCTTTGGCTATGGATATGTTTCAACATGGAGGAAGCCGCACTAGAATAACATCCTGCCTCTCCCCCCCCCGCCCCACCCCTTACCTTACCAGAGTCTCCCAAGGGGAGCAGGAGTAACTTATCCAATAGTGATGATGGAGAATTGAGCAGTTGAGGCTAAGCTTGTACTGTCTCTCTGGAATTAGCCTGCCTACAGACGGCACACACTCAGTTCTGCCCTCTGTGCTCTGCCCCATTGTTTCCTGTGACTTACAGGCGGATTGGTTTCTAGGGTTCAGCATTTGTTTCCCCCTCCTTCAGCTATGTTCTCTAGTGTAGCTTTTGTAAGTGGTAATTTACCTGACTCCTGAGTCCATCTTTCAGTTGGTCTGATTTTGGATAGGGAGCAGAGAAATAATTCATTGAGTTCCTCAAACTCCAACACCTCGGACTAAAGTCAGGTTCTCTGGTCTTGTAAAAAGTGAAGAAATCTACCTCCTCTTTTGGTAAAGTGAGAGCATTTGCCTTTCTGTAGTTGTGCATCTTTCCTCTCCTCAGTAAGCTCTTTTGGAAAGTCGGCCACTATGATGACAATCCATAGGCCTGGCTTAGCTTCCCAGAGATCTTATCTGAGCCCAAAAGAGCCATGAAAAGCCAGCTGGAGGTAGGTTTGTGGTAGGAGTGCTGTCTGAGTGGCAGGCTCAAGGGGCCCTTATATTTCCCTTGGCCCCACACAGCTTGAAAGAGCTGCACTCTGGGGCATGATTCTAACATTGAAGCAGCCTTGAGTCCTCAAGGAGGGTTTGAGCACTTGCTGGCATTAAAGTAACCACCCCTAGTCTGACTATGACACTTTCTTGGCTATACGGGTGAGAATGAATAATCTCAGTCTTTTATTTGCAAATAATACTGAAAAGGCAGTTTATAGTTTTTTTCAAAGAACTTCTTCCTTTATTTATCTTATTATATTCTCAGAAAACCAGGATAAGTGCACCAAATGATTCCATTTTACAGATGAGGAAACTCAGTCTCAGGTTAAGTGACTTTCCCAAGGTTCCCTCAGCAAGTTCATCGAAAAGCTTGGGAAATCCACTCTGAATTAGTCAGAACCATAAGAGCAACTGGGAATCTCCCTTAACGATGACTGAAAAACCTACCATCTTTTACCTCTGGATAGTGCTCTGCACTCTTGAAAACAAAATATACCAATCGGAAGGGGCCTTAGCAAGCATAGTCCAACCTCCTTTCTGGACTGATGCAGCAGAGCAAGGCTCAGAGTGTGAGATTTTCCTGAGGCCTTGAAGTGGGTCCAGCAGAGCTAGGACCCGAAACTAAGCCTCCAATTCCCAGTCCAGGCTCTTTGTTAGAGCTGTCTGCAGAGGCATAAGCCCATCGTGCGGATGAGAATATTCCCCTCAAGAAGTAAAGCATCTTTTTCAAGGCGCCACAACTAGAGAAGAGAACTGAGATTAGCCTTGCAGTCAATGAAAAGTTGATACTTGGCTGAATAAGTAAGAATTATTTTTAACTATTATTATTGTTATGATTATTTCTGTTAACTCCAGCTTCACTTTGTGGCTTTGTAACTGTCATAAATTCAGGCCTTTAGTGATTCTGTTTAATTATTACTCAGTCAGATTCATAGATTTTGTCCCTTTGTTACTAGTGCTATTATTCTGTGGTATGCCTTTAAAAATAAGGTATTTACAGACCCTAGATTCTGATTATGGGTTTCAAATATACACTGTCTCTCCATGACATTCACTCACAGCTACCCCAGAGCTCAGCATCTGTTAAGTTGCCTGCAAACATCTGACATTTGGAAATGGTTTTTTCTCTCTTTTTTTCTTTTGTAATCAATAAATCACTTGTGATGACTTTAATGGAAATTAAATAAGTGAATAAAATCAGGCTTTACCTTATTAATACCTAATTATGAAGTTTACATTTTCAACAGTCAAATGGAGCTTGTCAGACTCAAAGAGCAGGCACCTGCTAAGAAAGATTAACCACGTGACTCCAGGGCTACAACCAGGTCTCCAGGCATCACTGTTGTGATCTTCTGAAGCCCCCACTGCTTTGGGTTCTTAGTCTCTTGAGGACATTTCTCAACCCTTAGGCTTTCCAGAGCACTGGTGTGGGAGCCAAACAGACCTGGGTTTTAACTGCAGTCCTGCCGCTTATCAACAGTGTGCCTTTGGGCAAGTAACCTAACTTCTCTGAGTCTCAATTTCCTCATCCCTAAAATTGACACTATAATACCTACCTCCTAAGGTTATTGGAAGAAATAAAATAATACACTTAAAGTGCGTGGTTCATAGTAGATTCTCGGCAAGTATTAGTTCCCCTTCTATTCATGAACGATTCATCAATATGTATATGTTATTGACCAAAATGATTGGGTCTTATGCAAACCAAAGCACTTATGCCTCACTGCCTATTTTGGTATATCACTCAATCATCCATTCAACAAATATTAATGTCTATATGTGCCAGACCCTGTGTAATGCTGGGTACTGATTATCCAGTGGTGAAAAAAACAAACATGATCTCTGCCATCACGGAGTTACAGCCTAGTGAGAGAGACAGAGATTAATTAAGCAAACAAGCAGATAAAATAAGTAATTATAAATTGTAATAAGTGCTGTAAAGGGGGGGGGAAACAGTTCTATTAGAGAACAGGATGACCTAATTTAGAATGGGTAGTTGGGGATGGCTTCTCTGAGGAGGTGACATTTAAGCTGAGAATGAAAAGGAGTCAGCAAGGAGAAGGGGTGGGGGAGTATTCCGAGTAGGGCACCCAGCAGCTGTGGAGTCCTGAGGTGGGAATGAGATTAGGGTGTCACTCAAAGCCAGCCCCTGGCTATCCCCACAGACTTCTCCTATTCCAAACTAAATTGGGCATTTGTATATATACATAACCCTGCGTGTACTCTTTTTTCTACCTCTGAAGCTCTTCTCCCATTTCTTCTAGAATGCCAAACTCCAAACGTCACATTCCAAAGACTCCTTAATCTCCCCAAAGCAGATTTAATGCCCCTCTCCTCCAGTATTCCCCCAAATCTTTGTGTTTAACTTTATAATATGTATTAATAAGTACATAATGGCTGTTACTGACCACTTATCCTGTGCTAAGTGTGAAGTATTTTACCTGAGTTATTGCATTTAATCATTACAGAAGCCTGATGAAGTAGGTACTGTTATCATCATCTCCATTTTACAAAAAAAGGAACTGAAGTTGTAGTCACCACCCTGGTCATCACAGGCCGGGTCTGGATTTAGACTCTAAGCCTTTTGCCTTCTGCACCTGCACTCTTACGCACCTCTGCTATGCTAGAGTGACATTCTATAGAGACCCTGAGGTTCCTGCAGGTAGAGTTTTGTGTAATTCATCAGTATCCTCAGCACATAGAACAGCCCTGGAACAAAGGAGTTAACTATTTGCTAAAAGAATGTCTTGGCAATTACAGATCCTGACGGATAAAGATGAAGTCACATAACACGTAAACAGGTCTGTCTCTTCAGTCTTCAGGCACAGGCTGTACTGTGGCCTCTGCTGATCTGATTTGTGCCACGATTGACAGCCTGGGTCCCTCTCCTTCGGTCTCGTTAATGGCATTAGCATCTAGTCAATAATGCTCAGCATTTCATTTTACCACTTTAATTAACAAATTCAATTTGTTCAAACCACTGTGAAAACAAATTAAAAGCTCAAGAATGGGGCCTCCAGGAGGGGGAGGAAAGGAAGGGGCTCTGCACAGATTAGGCTGGTTGTTGATTTGATCTTTGGAGCTTACGGGGAGCTGGACACTGTCTGCCCTTCAACCACCTTCCTATCCATGGCCCAAGAGAAAGCCTCAGTGATGTAGCCAAGATCAGGCAAACCAGCTTCTGTACCTTTTAGGTTTGTCCCTTCCCTCTTCATATAGGCAAGAAGGATCCCCACTCTGCCCTTCAACTCAGCTGTTGTCTTCAAAGCGGCACTGTACTTTGGATCTGAATTCAGCAACAACAACATTAATAATAATTTCTTTGTCCAGTGGTTCTCAACCAAGGATAATTTTAACTCCAAGGGAACATTTGACAATATCTGAAGAAAATTCTAGTTGTCACAACTGGAGGGAAGGTGCTATAGGCATCTAGTGAGAGACCATAATGCTGCTAAACATCCTAAAATGCACAGGATAGCTCCCCTCACCAAATATTCAGGAACAAAATTTCGATAGTGCTGAGGTTGGGGAGCCCTGTCCTAAAATCCCTCTGCAGTTTTCCAAGCAACCTCTTTGAAAATTACTATGTCTCTGTGAGGTAAGTAGGATGGGACTGCTGACCCCCATTTAGGAGATGAGGAAATTGACAGAGCTCAAGTGATGTGCTCAAAGTGCACAGTTGGTAAGTGGTAGTGAACAGTCCAGAGCAAGATCCTTTTGCCACCTCTAGCTGACTTAAAAGAATAGAAAGCACCTTTGGGAGCCTCGAAGTAGCTTTAGGGGAATAAGAGTGGTTTACACTTATTAAGTGCCTGTTCGGGGACAGGCACTGGGCAGGGCATTTACTCATGTGATAGGCTGCTTAGGCTTGGTGGGACCTGACCTTGGAGAAGGTGCCTGTGATGAGTGAAGCTGGGAAACTTGCTCCTGTCCTCCACCCCAATAGTGACATCCAATGGTTGCATAGCAGCTATACACTTTTGAATAGAAGGCAGTCACTCAAAAGATCACCTGGCTCTTAATCACTGGATATTCCAAGTGTGGGATTCAATTGTCCCTTCCATCTTACAAAGCAAGAAGGGATAAGTGTAGTCAGAGCTACATAGAACTTTTGAAGTGGGCAAAAATCAAAACCAAAACTTAAAACTTGATCTCTTTTCAGAAGTTCTGACAAATGCACAGATACATTTGATAAATTGAGACAGGTGTGTGTATGGGGGAAGTGTATAGGGAGACAAAGGGGAAAAAGAAGGAGGGAGGCTGACGAAGTTGCGGGAGAGGATCAAGAGAAGGCTTCTAAGAGAAAGTATCCAAAGAGAAGGAAGAAGCCAGCAGGATGAAGCAGCCGGGGAGGACAGTGGTGATTCCTAGCACAGCCAATATCAGATATTCTGACAGCCTGAGTACATAACTTGGATAAATAGCTCTGTGTGTGTGAATCAAAAGAGGTGAATCACTAAATTCAGTAAGACTTTGGAGCCCAAGGTATTTGCTGTGGGTACTCTTGAAGTGAACATAAAGAGGGCACTTCGTGGGAGCATCGTTCTATAGTGAGTTAATTTCTGTCGTTGTGATACAGGATTGGCATTTCATCTTTATTTCAATAGGCCATAGATTTCCAGCTCTGAAGATAAAGGCAATGATGAACACAGTATTCAAAGGAATAAAGTTTCAGCCTAAAAGCAAGCAGCTCCTAGGTAGACTGAGGCCTAGGGCTATGAAGTTCCTACTCAGCTTGTATGGTGGCAAGTGATAACCAGGAGCAGTGTACAAACACTTGTAAGACTCCCCGGGGGATTCCAGGAACTATCTGAGGGAGAGGAACATTGTAAAAGACTGGATTTCCTGCTAGAACAGGTAGGGGCACTGGGCTACAGATATGGAGATAATAATGTTCATGGGAACTCACTTGTATTAACAGGATGCTGAAACTCACGCCATTGGATTTGTTCATGTTATCTCATTTCATTCTCATAACAATAAGCAAGGTTGTTTTATCCTGTCCAAAGTCACTTGCCTAAAGTCATTCGCCTAGGAGATAACAGAGTAGGGATTTGAAGCAGGATCTGTCTGATTCTAAAGAGCAAGCTGTATCCATCCTGCAGTGCTGGTGCCTCTTAGGAGAAGTGCGGAGTGGGCAGAAGCATCCATGTCCCTGGGTCTGGCGTTAGCCCACTCTGCAATGCCTTTTTCTCTTGTCCCTGCAGGTTTCTGCTTGGGACCTCTGGAGACAAGCAGATCACTATTCTATAAAACCGACAAAGTATGTTTCCAAACTTAGCAATCACGGACATAGTCACATAATTTGCCATTACAAATTCCAAGTATGACATATCCCCTGCCCTTTGCCCAGGGAAAAGCAGGTCTTTGTGTCAGGGAGAGAGATATTGAAGAGAGGCCTTAGCTAAAAATGCAGGCCTGTTGAAGGGCTCACGTAGAAACACTCCCATTCCTTCAATGGTCTACTTGGAACCAGATATTCAATTGGTTGTGGTGGGGGGCTCTGGCATGGTGGAAGACTACGGCTTTAGAGCCAGATTGGTTTGAGATGATTGAGTTTTGGATTCATAGCTCACTAGCTGAGTAACTCTGGGCACTGTACAGGGTTAATGACCTGTATTAATGAGTTAATCTCTCAAATCCTCAGGTTCCTCATCTTTTAAATAGGATAGCAATGAAGCTATTAAAGGACTGTTTTGAAGCAATTTGTGCAAAGAACCTAGAACAGTGTCTGGCATATAAGTAGATGTTCAACAAATAAGTAGACATTCAGCTCCACTCCTCCCTGAACTCAGGCTTCATTCTGTTATAACATGTTGCCCCTTCCTCAACCTGCCTTTTTTGCAACCACCTTTATCCCCTACACCCAGAAGATCTAATACTCTCTTGTCCCTCCCCCTTCTGGTTAGTCAAACATGTTCCTGGGAAAAGTTCAGAAATTGATTCATACCAAGATAAACAACTCTAAGTGTTACGTGTAGGGGAGGCAGGGCAAGGGAATAAAGCCCCCCATAACAATAATTCATTACATAATTCACTTTATTCCTTTCTACTAAAGTCTAACTCTTTACCTCAAGGAGTCTGAGGAGCAGGGAGCATCTCTGAGTTAGGTGGGCCTTATAATGTGATCCCAGCCCTGTGGCTGGTCCAGAAAACACTTCTATTTATAAGCAAGGGAAACGACCACAGAGAAATGTGCTGGGTTCTACTCTAGTATGGTTTCTAACAGGTGGCACCATCATTCCTTCCCCTATGGCATAAAGTGTCCACAGAAGTCCAGGACTAAAGGAGGCAAATCAAGTGCCAAGTCCTCCAATCTTAGCTGGAGGCACCCTGAATAGTGGCAATCACGGGGACTGTGGCAATCACGGGGACTGTGGCAATCACGGGGGTTGGCCCGGCCAAGCCCGGCTGCTGCAGTGGAGCGTGCACACTTAACTGCTTGCGCCACGGGGCCGGCCCCCCTCTGGCCTTCTTTTCAATCCTTCTGTCATACCATGCTCCTTTCCCTCTCCCTGGAACATGCTTCTCCTTTCTCTGTCAGCATCTTCCCTGCCCACTTCTCTCCTCGTGGCTCCCATCCGGTTAACTCTTTTTTTTTTTTTTTTTTGTGGGGAAGATCAGCCCTGAGCTAACATCCTTGCTAATCCTCCTCTTTTTGCTGAGGAAGACCGGCTCTGAGCTAACATCTATTGCCAATCCTCCCCCTTTTTTTCCCCCAAAGCCCCAGTAGATAGTTGTATGTCATAGTTGCACATCCTGCTAGTTGCTGTATGTGGGACTCGGCCTCAGCATGGCCGGAGAAGCGGTGTGTCAGTGAGTGCCTGGGATCCGAACCCCGGCCGCCAGTAGCGGAGCGCGCACTTAACGGCTAAGCCACGGGGCCGGCCCCTGTTACTCTTCCTCAGTCTTCAGAGCTCAGCTCAAAAGTCTCTTCCTCAGAAAAGCCTTTCCTGATACTCCAGGTTAGGTCAGGTCTGCCCACGGTATGTTTTCTTAGCACTCTGTGCTTCTCCTTCATCACACTGTTAAATAAACTATGTGGTAAGTGGCTTATTTTTTTTATATTTGTATTTTTTTTATTTTTTTAAATTTTTTGTTTATTGCGGTAACATTGGTTTATAACATTGTATAAGTTTCAGGTGTACATCATTATGCTTCTATTTCTGCATGTATTACATCATGTTCTCATGTTCACCACCCAAATACTAATTGCAATCCATCACCACACACATGTGCCTAATTATCCCTTTTGCCCTCCTCCCTCCCCCCTTCCCCTCTGGTAACCACCAATCCAATCTCTGTCTCTGTGTGTTTGTTTGTTGTTGTTATTATCTACTACTTAATGTGTGAGATCATACAGTATTTGACCTTCTCCCTCTGACTTATTTCGCTTTACATGATACCCTCAATGTCCATCCATGTTGTCACAAATGGCTGGATTTCATCGTTTCTTATGGCTGAGTAGTATTCCATCGTGTATATATACCACATCTTCTTTATCCATTCGTCCCTTGATGGGCACTTAGGTTGCTTCCAAGTCTTCGCTATTGTGAATAACGCTGCAATGAACACAGGGGTGCATGTATCTTTACGCATTGGTGTTTTCACATTCTTGGGATAAATACCAAGCAGTGGAACAGCTGGATCATATGGTAGTTCTATCCTTAATTTTCTGAGGAATCTCCATACTGTTTTCCATAGTGGCTGCACCAGTTTGCACTCCCACCAGCAGTGTATGAGAGTTCCCTTCTCTCCACATCCTCTCCAACACATGTTGTTTCCTGTCTTGTTAATTATAGCCATTCTGACGGGTGAGAGGTGATATCTCATTGTAGTTTTGATTTGCATTTCTGTGATAGTTAATGATGTCAAACATCTTTTCATGTGCCTGTTGGCCATCTGTATATCTTCTTTGGCTTATGTTTGTCTATTCAGCTAGAATTAGGGCTCCACAAGGGGCAGGGGCTCCTTCTTACTCAATGCTTTATCTCTAGCACTGTGCTTATAAAGTAGGGTCTCAATAGTGTATTGAGTATATTGACCCCACTTCTAGTAGGGTCTCCATAAATGTTTGCAGAATGAATGAATGGAAGGATGAAGATGGGGTAGAGAATGGGAGAGGACAGCACTCACTTTTCTCTTTAATCCCACTTTCAGGCTATTATTCCTCTTTTATTATATTAAAATCCACAATGTCTCTGAGGCTAATGCTTTGCAGCTGTTCCATCCTCTCTCATTGTTCTGCTCTAAACCCAACTGAACTCTTAGAGCTTAAAGTGCTCAAAATAGGTTTGTATAAAGAATGAATGCACACTGCCCTAACTTCTCACTATGTTAACTCACCAAAGCCGTTCCCACTGTCCAATGTGCAGCACTCTCCCACATTGTCTTCTAGCACACTCACTTGAACCAGATAGCCCAGTCCATCAATATAACTGATTTCAGGGGAGGGGTGGTGGGAAAGCAATCTGATTGAGCAATCTCACATTAAAGTATGAGTGACTGATCGCCCTTTAAACCCTTCCTTCCTTCCCTTCTTCCCTCCTTCCTTCCCTCCTTCTCTCCTTCCCTCCCCCCTTCCTTCCTTCTTCCCTCCTTCCCTCTTTCCTTTCCTTCCTTCCTCCCTTCCATTTTTTTTCTTCTTTTTTTTAATTTTAAAAAAGGAGAGCTGCTAAATCCCAGTGCATAGAGTACTAGAAATATATTGAGGTGAAAATAGAAAATATCTTTCTTAGCATCATCTCACAAAAGCAAAATGATTTTTCACAAAGCCTGGAAAATGGGTCCTTAGAGAATATTTGGATCATTTCTTTTGACTTACAAATGTAGAAAGAGAAGCCTAGAGACGGCAAAAGATTTGTTTAAGTCACAGAGCAAAGCAATGTTAAAAACGGGGCTAAAACTCCCTGCACTGACCGAGTGCCCTGGCTCTTTGCATGTCTGCCTTGTGCTCTGCCAGCACTTTGTAAATCGAGCCCTCCTGCCCTCCCTTTGCTCTTGCTTCCTTGGCCTTCTCTGCCACCCACCCTGCTTTTCTTTCCCTGAGTCCTAGTGACAGCCTGCCTGCTGCAGCTGGCCTTGCTGGGCCCTGACACTCTGTAGATGGCTTTGCTGCCTTTCATTGATTCATCCACTTGCCATCTGCTTTCCGATTTCTTCCAAAACCCCAGTGTTTCTACTGTTCCCTGAACTCTGTCACATCCTCCTCTCCTGCTAATGGGCCCAATAAACAGCTGCTCTAATTTAGCCTTCATCCATCTCCACGCCACCATTTTCTGAAATTTACATCATCTATTTTTCACTCTCTTGCATTTTTTGATTCATCAATTTCAGATAATTAAATATGTCCAAAAGAGCAAAGGTGAAGCAATGGTGACTTTTCTGAGGAATCATAATGACAGTATTCACTCCTTTATTCATGTGGCCTTTGGTTCAATCAGAGTTCCTTGACATCTAGTATGTGTAGGTAAGGAAGGATAACTAAAGAGATGGAAAGCACTGTTGCAGTCCTGGTCATTGACATAAGAGATGCATACATAAAAGACTAGAAGAAAATTAAAGGGATACCTATTTTGGCTGATAAAAAGGGAGCTTGGAATAATGACAGTAACATATATCGAGCACTCACTCTGTGTTAGAGGATGCTAAAGTGGATGTTTCATCTGAGGCATCAGGAAACGAGGAACGCTTATTTGGAATACCCAAAGAAATGTCAGCGTTTATGCAGAATTTCCAAGTACGTATCTGGAAACTGATTACAAGACTCTCAAAACACCTTGCTCTTTTCAAGGATACAAAGGAAAAGAGGGTTGGAAATTAAAAAGAGGATTTTGTGAGGGGGATTTTTGATGCCTAGAGTCCTACATGCCACACTCCTACAGGGACCAGAGAGTACTTTTCCTCTGGTCTCTGCATAGGGAGAGGAAATCACAGTGGGCTGGATTCTGACTCCTTCCTGAGAAATCTAGTGAGCAGGAAACTGTGGAAAAAGTGAAGAAGTAGGTGACCTGAGATTGGCCTATGATCCTAGTGTTTGCCAAAGCAAGAGGTTCTGAGCAGATGTGGGGCATATGGTGGATAGAATCAGTTTGATGTCATTTCAACTCCTGTGCAATCTATATATACAGTGGACCACCAGAAAAGCAGGAAATAAGGGGGTAGTGACAGTGAGAGGAACAGGATGCATTCCCCAAGTGATGGCTGCAGCAAGCAGACGAGCCTTAAAGAACCCATGGAAGCACCTACCTGGGATGGAATCAGCTGCAAACATCTACCAAGCACAGAGAGCCTGAAGCCAGCTTAGGAGAGCACCAGGCAAAAGAAATCCTTCTGTTCCCTTCACGCTCCTTCCTCTCTCCCACTTCAACCTTGGCTGGGGGACAGGGGTACCAGGGAAGAAGACATTAAATCAAGTTCAGAGTTTTGATTATTGTCTGGGATTGGACATTTTTAATTACTGTATTGAGGCTGTGTTTGTTAATTAAAATGATTGAAGGACTTTCTATTACCTCAAACAGGAATTTTTATCCAGGGCAGGGGAAGGACTACCCCTCTGAAAAGGTTTGATATATTGATAGAGACAAAAATAAAGCTGCTTTTATGAATACACTCTGAGTCCTGCCTATTATGTCAACGGATTATTGGCTACACATGTAGTCCTGACCACAACCCTGGAAATAAGTAATGTTACTGTCCCCACTTCAATAAATACAGAAACTGAGACATAGGGAGATTAAGTAACTTGCCCAAGGTCACCAGCTAGTCAAATGTAAGTATTTGTAAGCACTGTAAACTTCCTATGTGGGACTATATTTGATCCCTAGCTGTATCCTCAGAGCTCTGTGGAGTGCCAAGGGCTATAAGGTAAACACAAACACTGTTTAGGGGTCTGATTTCAGAATGCTGTGCTGAAAATAAGTACATGAGAGAAGTTTTAGGGCCTTCAAGAGCAGCCAGCCTAAGGCAAATGAGATCAGTGAGGATTCATCAGGACCCACCTCAGAGGTTCGTGGCTCCCTTTTCTGGTGTCCTGGTCAGACCATACAAGCCATGTCCACATGGTCTGTGCTATGGACACAGTTTTACAATCTGCCCTATCTTGCTGTGCTGAGGGTCCTTCCCATTCTCCCCTATCTTACCTCAGCCCACCTACTCCCAATTTTAAATCCCCTCATTACCCTTCTCATGGTACTTACAGCCATAACACAACACTGTCCAATAGCCTTTTCTCAGGATCCTCAAAAATCCAGACAGAAATATCTAAACAAAGTCATATCATGTAAGACGTGGAGACATTTACAGGTTATCATGTCTAAACCTCTCCTTTTAGAGATTTAAAAAATCTTAGGTCCAGAGGGGGAAGTAACTAGACCAAGGTAACACAGACATCAGTTTCAGAGCTGACACTAGATTCAGCTCTCTTATCTTTTACTCCAGTTCTTCAGAGCAATGACTGGTCATTATGGACTGGTATGGTCAACAAAAGCCTGAGGAGTGAGGACTGCTGTGTGCTGCGTTACCTCTCAGTGTCTGGGAAGAAGAGCTTCCCTGGTGAGATTCTTAGGGTTCTGCGCAAAAGCAACTCTACTAACTACATGTGAAGAGAGTTGAACAGGAAGCTACTGGGTTTTATTACCCAACCCACTTATTGAGAAGACATGGAGGTCAACTTACCTCACCAGTGGCTAGTATTTTTGACCAGAATTGTTGAGCAAGTAGGACAAGCTGTAAAGTGTTGAGGAGAAACACTTTACTGCATTCATCTCTACAATGGCATTATAAGGGAAGAATAATCTCCACTTTAAATATGAGAAAACAAAAAGTCAGAGAAGCTATTTCATTTGCCCAAAGTCACATAACTAATAAATAGGGGAATCTAGACTTGAAGCTAGGTTTTGTCTAATTCCAAAGCCCAGTTCTTCCTTCTATGTAGCTTGAAAATTGATTCCAAAGGTCATAATTAAAGATAAATTTGTTCAATGAAAGTTAAGAAAGCCATAATAGTATCACTGGAATAAGTGCACACTCTCTCCAGGAAACTCCTTTGAGTAAGTAGCACTTATGTTCATCCATTTGTTTGCCCATTTGTTCATTCATTCATTCAACAAATGCTTATTGAGCATCTACTAACTGCCAGCCACTGTACTGGGCACTGAGAATACATGCTTGGGCAAAAAAGGCTTTGCCTTTATGGGCTTACATTCTGGTGGGAAGTGGAGGACAATTAAGTGACCAAGAACATGAGCAAGATAATATCAGATATGAAGGAAATCAAGTAGAGTGATATGGCAGAAAGTGGGAGGGGCAGGGAGGAGCCAATTAAATACGGTGGTCAGTAAAATCTTCTCGAGGGGAGGTTGGGGTCAGAGTTCAAGAGCAAGAGGATCAACACAGGGAATAAATTTTCATGTTCTTGGAAAACACACAAGGCAGATGTAGGGGGATGAGAGCACTCTACTCTCCTGCCCACGACCTCTCTTCCACCTCCGCAGCTTCTGAGTAGAGGAAGAAGGAACACTAAGGCAGAAGGCTCCACAGCAGAGGATGTGCTGTAGATGGGAGGTGACGGGCTTTGGAATTGGATAGATCCCTGGCTGTGGAACCTTGGGTAAGCTCCTTAACCTCTGAGATGGTTTCTATGTGTGAAAATGGGGATAGTAATGTCTTCTTACTAGGCCACATGGGGATCAACTGAAATAATAGATGGGTATCAGTTCTTATTTCCAGCAACGGAAACTGACTAGCTGATTAGGCATAAAGGGAACTTATTAAAGGAATCTTGGTAGCTCACAGAGTGAGTTGAAGGTCCAGAAAACCAGGTTTGAGGCTAAGCTCCATGCCCAAAGCCATGCTGCAGAACTAGTCTGATGAGAAAACCATAGCTGCTACCCCCACCAAGTACCAGATGCTACAGTTAACACTACTGCCACTTCCGTGCCACCAATTCAACTTTACTGCAACTACTATGCTGCCAGCACTAAGGACATTCCTGGGCCAGGAACTCAAGGTTGCCTCTACTGCCCAGGCCTCAGAGTTCCTCACCTCAGAATTTGATTTCTCGTGAGGGTGCTTCTGACTGGTAGAGCCTAGGTGGTCACATATCTGTGCCCTAGCTGTGTGCGGAGCTGGGGAGGTGAGTTTCCTAACTTCTACCGTGAAATGGAAGCACTCAGGAAGAAGAGTATTCACAAGGGGTTGGGCAGCCAGCAGATATGGCAAATACCCAATGAGGATGGAAGATATCTAGCATGGTGCCTGGGACCCAACAGATGCTCAGTGAAGGTAAGTTGTTTTCTTCTTTCAGTTTCACAGACTTCCATGCATCTGATCCCAAGCTCTGAGGAGATATTAATAATGCTGTATGAGTAGATGAAAAGGCCACCATGTACTATTTAAGACTCCCAGAGAGGAACTGTAAATTTAGCTTGTTCTGTAGACACCTTCCAGAAAGACAGGCTGCTGACTGGGACTTGGCTCAGAGCAGGAACAACATGTTTGGCATTTGCCTAAATCCAGCCTAGCCCAGAGATAGCGTAGCCTGATAAAACAAGGTAAGTTGAGAATCGAGCCTCAAATGAATTGCTGGTCCATCATAAAAGCCTTTGACTGGGGGCAGAAACATGGAAAGAGAGACCAAGGATCTTCAGGAGACAAATGATGAGAAATTCAGTAATTGGTCTTGTTGCCCTAAGCAGTGTGCTTCCCTCTATACTTGGTCCCAAACTGGATGTATGCCTCTGTTTCCTCATTTGCACTTCAATTCTCTTTCCCTGCCACCACTTCTCCTGCCCTTTGGGACTGGAGACCAGCCCTGAACCCCAGCATACTTGAAATCCTGTTAAGATCTTAGCAAAACCAGTCCCTATACCAAGCTCCCTCATCCCAGATAAGATCCTCCCAGAAATAAACCACATCTAGATGCAAGCCAATTTGACATTTATTATTTATGGGTGAAATATAGTTTACAAGTCACTTTTCTGCACATTATCCAATTTTATTCCAATAGCATTTCTGTGAATTTTATGTTATTACATTAAACAAACATTTATTGAACACTATTCGCATTTGTATTGTGTCAGGCACTGTGCAGAGGCTCAGAGAGGGCGAGGTGATCTGCCTAAGAGCACACAGCTACATTTTGTGTTTCTTCCATCTTACCTTAAAAGTTAGGATCAAATGAGATAACATGTGGGAAAGTGCTACATGAAAGCATGAGCTTATTATTAGTGTGACTACAATATATGGCTTTTCTTTCTAAGCCACTGCTCTAAAAATCTTGGTGACATGACAGAGGCATGAATTTCTGTGAGTGTAATGTGAACTTGTGCTGTCCCTCAATGTCTCTCTGATCCCACAAACAGCCTTGTTTTCTCCGACCGCCCACTCTGGCCCCACATCCCCCGAAATCACATTACTCCCAGACAGTGGGACCTATTGTTTCCCTGGAGATTAGTGCACCATAGATCTGGAAGGTAAAAGAATCTTAGAGATAAAAATAGCACTGACCTCAAGGGACCAGTGAGGATTACATCAGATAACATGTATATAGCATTCAGTAAGTGATATCTGTTATTATTACGTTCATTTTCAAAGTAAGGAAAATAGGGCTCAGAGTAGTTAAGTGGCATGTACAAGGGCACACAACTATTAAAGACAGAAATGAGGATTCAGAATCGGGCCTGTGTTTCCCTGTACTGCACTGCCTGTCTGTGGATCCCTACTCACACTTCAAGCCTATTGCACATCCTTCCTCTTCTCCCAAGCTTCCTAGAGCTTCTCAGCAGAATGAATGTCTCCCTCCATGGCTCTCCCCTTGCCCTGGCCCTTGATAGAAGAATATCCGAGTTAGGAGAGATATCAAGGCTACTTGCACATTTTTAACCACAGTTATAATATTTTTGCTAAGTAGTCAATCTGTATGGCTTTGAACCCAAATCTTGCCCCTATCCATCTGTTGACTTCATTCCCAGAGTAGTGGTAAGACAGAAGACTGACGAATGGGAGGCCGGGACCTGGCACCCAGTGAGGAGATGTCCCCTTTCTGCTCCCTACCTTGTATTTACTTTCTATCACAGACTATATCTCTTGTTAGATAGCTTCGTGTACCAGTTTGTTTAACTTGGTATAATTGAGAAGACAGGGAGCTAGGCAGTTTGAGATTTAAATTTTGGCTTTGCGTCTGGCTGTGTGACCCTCAGAAAAACTTTTAAGCTCCCTGTATCTGATTCTTCATCAGTGAAATGGAAAGAATACTGTGAGGAATATGAGATAACAAGTGTAAAACATCCAGCAAACCATGCAGCAAATATACGGTAGCTGGGAGTCATTAATCATTCATTATTATTATTACGCGGTCAGACTGAGCCCTCACAGGTAGATTTCTGCCCTGACTCTGGCTCTTTAATTGCAGCTGACCTTCCCTTGTTTCTTGCAATAGGAGGCAAAAAAGATCAACCTAGGGCATTAGGCCCTGTTATATCCACCTAGAGTGCCCTTCAAGCTGTTCCCATCTTCCTGTTGAGAGCTAGCTTCTCAGGATTCCTTAAAAAATCCACAACATGGCCAACACTGGCAGAACTGTACTTTGGATTTAGGAGGGAATGCACTCTACACATTGAATTTCTTGGCCATCAGTGGCATTTGTCCAGTACACAGCGGTGCCAACTGCTTACTTCTATCTCAAGATGATCCAACTCCCTTGTTTGGACAGACAGAAGCCGTAAATCCTAATGTATTCAAAACTCTAGTGCTAATAGCAACAGACAAAATTGCTTCGTTTCAGATAACCACTGTATTTAAAAAGTTACATTACTACCAGTTAATGGCTTTTAATCACAAGGGCCATTTTCTTAATAGAAATACTTAAAGGCATCCTCATTTAAAAATTTTTTTTTTCCAATTGAAATAACTCCAGCTGCTTATGGAGAAGGAGAAGAAGCCTGAAGAGGAGGGCTCAGAGGCTCAGAGGATACAAGAAGTCAGGGAAAGGGAGGAAAGATGTTTGCAATCATTCCCAGGAATTAGATTGATTGATTCATTTGATCATTCAACAAATATTTACTAATACTCAACTAACTCTATTTTAGGATGCAGATATAGAAACAAATAAGATATAGCACTTGCCCTCAAGGAACTCTCTAGACTAGTATCGCAGGCAGATAGGCAAACAAATAATAATGATCTGTGTGATAAGTTCAACAAAAACAATATCCCTAAGGGGCCAAAGGGAAGACTCACCATGTTCTGCTTTAGACTGATGTTTTAAAGACAAGGTGAATTTCCTTATTCAAACCTTTAAACATTTAATTTTTAAATATTTCAAATACATCGAAAAGTACAGAGACTAACATAATGAATGATACACTACTCTATCAATTCCTAACATTTTGCCATTTGCTTCATACTTTTTAAAAACATAAAACATTATAGGTATAAGTTAAATCCCCCATGTTTCAACCCAGTCCCCTCCCTTCTATAACAGAGGTAAACACTCTCTTGAAAATTTGTGTATTTCATCCCCATGCTTTTTTTTTGTTTTGTTTTTTGCTATTATTACATATGTGTGTACCTAATAAGCAAAATAGAACATTCTTTTGTATGCTTTCCAGTGTAAATAAATAGTATCCTATTATACTCGTCAACCTGCAGCATGCTTTTCTCCCTTACAGTATGTTTTTGGAATTTAGCCATGTTGATAGTTGTAGCTCTAGTTCATGCATTTTAACTTCTGTATAGTCTGCTATATATATGACCTAACCAAATGTACCTATGCTCCCATGGTTTTCAATTTTCTGTTATTGTGAATAATGCTGCAATAACAAAAAAAAATCTGTCTATTGTATGTATGACATTTTCTAGAAATGGAATGGGTGGCTAGTAAGATATAAGCATCTTCAGCTTATGCTGAAGCTATATTACTAATGTAGTAATATACTACATTAGTAGTATATTACTACATTAGTAATATACTAATATATATATATAGTAATATACTAATAGTAGCTAATGCTATATTACTTTACAGAGTGGTTGTACTAATTTACACTCCTCCCACCAATGGCTGATGACTTCCCATCACTTTACATCTTCACCAATACTTGGTATTGTAAGCCTTTCTAATTTTTGTCAGTTTGAACAATATAAAATTGTGGTTTTAATGTACATTTCTTTGATGGGTGGAGAAGATTAGCAACTTCTCATAATGCCTTTTCAGCTTCATTTCTGTGAACTGCTTATTTCTTATTATTTTTCCACTTTTCTGTTGAGTTGTTTGTCTTTTTTCTGAGTTGTAGGTTTTTAAATATGTTGGTGTATGTATAATATATATTATCTTTTGACAGTTATATGTTCTGCAGCTATTTTCTACTAGTCTGTGACTTGAATTTTCACTTTATTGGGGAGTCTTAGAAGTTTTAAATTTATCACAATCAATTTTTTATCTTTTTATTTATGGTGTTTGTTTTTATGCCTTATTTACTTTGAAATGCACCTTTAGTCTGAGTTCATTAAGATATTCTACTGTTTTTTCTCTGAAAAGTATTGAAGTTTTCCCTTTTATACTTATATATTAATCCTCCTGGAATTTATTTTGCTATGAGATAGGGATCCAAGGTTAATTTCTATTTTTACATTTAAGAAAACTAGGCCTAGATGTGAGAGAACAACAGAAATAGGAAGAAGCAAATGTATCTTCGTTCATTCATAATACCAAGTACCCACGGATTTACTGATATTCCAGCCAATCTCACCTATGTCCAGAATTTCAACTGACAACCATGTGCTAATAAACTCCAGCCCTGAGTTGTTTCTGTGCATGTCCAGGCAGCTCTCCCACAGCTGCTTCCTTGACTTGCACTCTCCAGCCCCTGCAAATGTTGTACTTAAACACCAAGTGTACTTTCTATGTTCTGAGTGAGCCCTGCCTGACACAGCACCTCACATCACGATCACCTCAATGACTTCCTAACTGAAGCTTCCTTATTCCAACTATTGCCCTCAATTCATCATACCCAGAGATCTTTCTGAAACACAGCTCTGACCACATCACCCTCCGCTGCTCAAAACCCTTCAGCTACTCTACATTTTCCCTCAGGATAAACTTCAGCCTCCTTGGCATGACATTCAATACTCTCCACAATCTGACCTCTAAAGACCTCTGTTTTCAGCCCTTCCTGCACCATCCTGTGCGCGCCAATAACACCTGTCTGTAGGTCCTGCACATGCCATGTTGTTTCTTGCTTAAAGGTCTTTGCTCATGCTATTCCTTTCCATGTGAATGCTTTCTGCTCCCCAATTCCACTTGAAGAGAGAGGCTAACTTTCCAACAAATGTTCTTGTTCCTCCTTCTCCCACCACAGTATATAGTTGTCACTAAGAAGTAGCTACTTAAGCAGGGACTGCATTTCCCATTCCCCATAACAGTTAGATCTGATCATGTGACAGAGTTACGGCCAATGAATTGTGAGTAGCAATGATGTATACTACTTTCAGGTCTGGCCCATAAAAATCTATCATGTATTAGGGCCCCTCCATGTTTTACCTTACTTGTGAGCTGGATGCAGATGACTCGAAGGCCTTAGCAGCTGGCAGAGATACAAGATGGGAGGAGTCTGGGCCCCTGAATCTCCAACATTACAGTCCATAGAACTGGCAAGAGGGTCCCCTCTGGGTCTCCCAGATCAGGAGGCCGTGCACTTTGGAGTGCCTTCCTCAAAATTTTCTAGGTCCCCCTCAGTGCCTAGAACTGGCCAGGGCTGGCACTGTTGTCTGGGCAGGGTGCCCTGAGCATAAACCAGTTCCCATTTCTCCCCATTGTGGGTGCTCTCTGACTGTCTAATGAGGGCTGGCTTCATGGGCATGTGACCTGTGCAGCCGCACAGGGCCTTGTGCTTATAAGGTCCCCATGTTTGGTTTAGTGCTCTGCTGTCACCATCTTGGAGTTCTTGATAAGTTTTAAACAAGGGGATCCACATTTTTATTTTGCAATGTGCTCCACAAACTGTGGAGCTGCTTCTGCCTCTAACCCATGTGTAGGATGGATCAGATGCCCAGAGGAGCTCTGGGATTCATGCCTGAAGGGTCATCCTGGGGTTCTGGGTAGTACCTTGGTTCCAGAAGGGTACTCCAGTGAGAGGATCATTTCCATTGGCTGGCATGACACTTTTTTTAGGGGATCATGTGAGATTGTGTTGCCATAATGGTGCTAACATTGGACACATGATAGGACTCTGGGCTACTGTCCATTGCTAACTCTTGTACGGTATGCTAACTCAGGGGTCTGGGTTCCTGTGTCAGCTCTCACCCTTTATCCTATGCACTCTCTGCTGTTGGCACTCAGAGAAGTTGAGGGCTTTCAAGACCTTCACAATTCCAGTGAGCCCCTTCTATCTATGTCCTTGCTTGCCTTCAGGTTGTTTTTAAGCTGTACTAGTTAATGGATAGACATTCCTTGCACCAATGAAATAACTCCTTTTGCTCTGCCCAAAGTCCCTAGCCAATTCTGGGCTGTATGCTGAAGTCAGGGATGCAGTCAACATTGAAAGAGTTCACATTCCAGGTTTGCAATGATCATGGCCTAAAGAGTACAAGAGAAGACATGTTTGAAATTTTACACTATAAAATTTCAAAAAGAAAGTTTAACATGACTGAAAAATGAATTATTGGTCAAATTTTCCTGCATTTCTGAGAAAGACCTGCATTTTTGGTCATCATCAACAAAGCACAAAAGCAACCTTTGAGAGATTCCCTGAAAGCCATCATTCTTTTTTTTTTTATTATAATTTTTTTTTAATTATTTTATTTTTTTTCCCCCAAAGCCCCAGTAGATAGTTGTATGTCATAGCTGCACATCCTTCTAGTTGCTGTATGTGGGACGCGGCCTCAGCACGGCCGGAGAAGCAGTGCGTCGGTGCACGCCCGGGATATGAACTCCGGCCGCCAGCAGCGGAGCGAGCGCACTTAACCGCTAAGCCACGGGGCCGGCCCAGAAAGCCATCATTCTTGATGGACAATGCAGTGTCACAAGTATCAATGCAATCAGCATTGAATACATGGTATTACGGAACTGCAGAGGCAAAAAGGACTGTATTGTTTCAATATAAACAGGTTCCTAAGAGTCATAACATTGTGAGTAATAAGAGGGTTGCTGTTTTTTTTACTTGAAGTGGGAGATATGAAATTAGGCAGGAACCACATATTCGACAATCAAGACCACAAAGAGATGGTGCTTAGACACTATGAAGGATCTTTACATGCACTGATTAGACAATAAAAAATATATATAACTACCTCTTTTCTCCAGATTACTGTAAATCTTCAATAAATCACTATACTTCAATAGTTATAGTGATTTTTATAATTTTTTTACATGTTTTTAAATTTTGTTAATCAACTTGTTTATATAGACAGGAGTCCCATAAAAAAGTATTTGCCCAGGGTCCTCATTGTCTTGACATGAGTACAGCCGTATTTGGCCGCTCCATTGACCTACAGCCACCAGCACAAAAAGAAATATAAAAGCTGCTTTCTGCGTGGTGGGAACTGGCCCTTCTCTCACGGAGGGAGTTGCAGGTTGTAACATTTCAAGGCTCTTGGAGCATCGTAGCACGGGATGGACTGGCCATCTGTGCTGGGCTGGGACGATAACCAAAGAGAACAATGCACCTACACAACTACTGGGCTGGGACGTTAGCCAGGGGGCTCAGTGCACGTACGCCACTGATAACCATTTTGTGCACGGGAACACTAAATGCTTGCTCTGCAAACTCTGTAATTGCTTACTCTGAAAATTACTGATGGTATAAAAACTGCTGGAAACTGAGCCCTAGTGAGAGGTCCACCTGTGGAAGGGACGCCTTGCCCAGGACGTGTGATCCTTGCCCAGCCGCGTCGATTGACAGGGTTCTCCCGGCAGTGGGGCGTGGATGTTGTGAGTAATTGATTTGATGTGAAGTAATTGATTTGATATGAAGTAATTGATTTGATGTGTTCTCTTTTCCGTCAACCTGGTGTTTCTCTTTCCGGTTGATTTGTGTCATTTCTCTTCAGCCGATGTGGGTGTTTTCCCTTTCCAGTCGGGCTGATGTTTTTTCCCTCTTAATATTTGACCTATTTGGATCTGTTTGCAGACTATCACCTTTACTAGCCTCTATATAATAAAATATACCTTTGGTCCATTTGTTTGGAGTGGAAAGTGTCTTTTACGTCTCCGATCGAATCCCCGAACCTCTCATAACACTCATAAACTCAAAAACCCCCCAAATCACTAAATATGGGAGAGTTGCCCACTGAACAGGAGCACTCACATTGGATAGTCATGTAAATGAGAAATAAATTTTTATTGGGTAAAACTACTGATATTTTAGAGTTTATCAAGCAGTTAGTATTTCCCTATGACTCCATTTTTTTGTGTCCCTGCAATTCATCCTTAAATACTCGACCCTACACATCTCCAGAAAGCTTTTCTTACCTTTCTTGTTCCTCTACTCTATCCCCTTCTCTCCCCTCCAGGGATGGTTACTCTTCTTTGGGCTCCCATGACATCCTGTGCCTCTCTGTATCACTGACCAACCATATCATAGTTTACTCCTCTGTTTATGCGTTTGCGTCTCCTATTAGACTACGGACTCCTTAAGGGCAGGGAGTTCTGCCCATGAATTTTAGCCTCTAAACCACACTCAAGACCTGGGGAATCAGAGTGCTCAACAAATAATTTTCAAATCAATACCATTTCACGAGGGAGACACCTGGCTAGAGTAGGAAGAGCACAGGAATGAGAAGACGTGGATTCTAGAGCCAACTTTGCCACTATTTTCCTACATAATCTTAACCAAGCTATTTACCTTCCCTCAGCTCAAATATCCTCACGCATAAATTGGAGATGTTAATACCCACTTTTCATGGCTGTTCTGACAAATAAATACGATAACATATAAGACGTACTTCATAAACTGAGTCATAGGGTGACCTTCAAAAGATGGTAGTTGTTATTATAGTAGATGCTCAATAAATATTTGTAGAATCAACGAATTCGACTATTTGAGAGCCTACTATGTGCCAGGCATTGCTTTAGGCAATTGTTTAGAAATATAGCAATAAACAAACCAGTGACAAAGTCCTGCTCTCCTGGAGCTTATGCTTTAATAAGAGAAGACAGTCAATACAAAATATTCAGGGTGTCAGAAGGAGAAACATAAAGTAGAGTAAGAGGGACAAGACATGCTAAGTTGAGGAGTGCCATCTTAATAGGATGATCAGGGAAAGCATTACTGATAAGGTGACATTTGAGCAGAGACATAAAGGAAGAGAAGGAGTGAGCCATGAGAACACTTAGGAAGAGTATTCTAGGTGGAGACCAGCAATTGTGAACATCTGAAAGCAAAAGTATGTTGGTGAGTGCATGGAACAGCAAGGAGGCCAGTGTGGCTGGAGAGAGTGATCAAGGGACAGGGGCAGAAGAAGAGGTCAGAGAGGCTGGAGGTAAGGGACAGATCATGTAAGGCCTTGTAGACCACTGTAAAGACTTTGTATTTTTGTTTCTCTGAGATGAGAAGGCACTGAAGGATTTCGAGCAAAGAACTGTCACATTATGACTTTAATTTCAGAGGATCACTCTGACTTCCAGGTGTAGAAGAAATTGTAGTGAGTGTATATGGGGAAGACCCGAGGAGGCAAGGGCAGAATTTGGACCATCACTTAGGAGGCAATTCCAACAATCCTGGGGAGATGTAATGGTGGTTTGGGATAAGGAGATAGAGGTGAAAATGATGAGGGTGATCAGGAATCTGGATACATTTTGATCATAGAGCCAATAAGATATGTTAATGGATAGGCTGTTGGCTAAGAGAGAGAGACATCAAAGATGATTTCAAAGATGAGAAGGAGCAAAGGAGATAGATGAAGTTACCATTTACAGAGATGGGGGAGATTGTGGGAAAAGTAGTTTGGGAGATTAGAAATTATAAGTTTGGTTTTAGACAAGCTATGTTTCATAAGCCTATTAGATATCCAAACCAAGATGTTGAATAAGCAATTGGTTGAATGATTCAGAGGTTCAGGGAAGAGGTCTGGGTAAAGACATAAATTTAGGAGTCATCAGCTGATATATGGTATTTTAAGCCATGAGGCTAGATGAAATCATCAAGGATGTAATACTAACCAAGAAAAGAAAAGATTCAAAGACCAAACTCAGGGGTACTTCAATGTCTAGAAGTTGAGGAAATGAAAAGGAACCAGTAAAAGGAGACCTGGAAAGAGAATTAAGAGAAAATCATTTCCTAAAGCCAAAGAAAGAATGCAATTTGAGAAGGTGTGACTGGTCAATTGTGTTAAAAGTTGTTGGTTTTATTACCTCGTCATGGAGAGTGTTGACATAGAACACTTTTGTCATAGAGTATATTCTGCTATAGAGTCTGCAGTTCTGGGCTCAAACCTATCAGCTGCTTCCTCTATCAAATGTGGATATGAATTCTGAACACTATCTTCTAAGGTTGCTATGGGTTCTAGATAAAATAATAGCTGAGAAAGCATTTGGCAAAATGCTTTACTGTTCAACTATATACAACTTGTGCTTATTGACACCAGCTCCATGCCAGGACCCGATCTGGGCAATGGGGACAGAGACATCACAACATACTTCATAATTCTCTGCCCTTAGGGAGATCCCAGTCTGCTTTGTGTGTGTGCGTGTGCGTGCGTGTGTGTGTGTGTGTGTGTTGTGCCAATACTACAGTATGTGCAGTTCTGGAGGAATGCCCAGAACACTGCAGTAGCATAGAGGAGGGGCAGGGTAAGAGGAATTGGTGGTAAAATGAAGGCCACAAAAATTGGACAGGAGGGAAGATTCTTGGGAGCTTATTTCTCGAGCACAGATCATGGAAGTGGCAGAGTTGGCCCCTGAATGCCAGTCATTTTTCTCTCTCTCACCTTCTGACTGACTCAGAGCATCAGCACTGTTAGCTGAATCAATACTTTCTCCTTGACCCAAGCAATTGACTTTCACAATATTCTTCTTTGTCACACACAGAAGACTAAGAAGTAGAAACACAGAAAGAGTGTTATACTCTCTGAGAGGGAGCAAAGGAGAGCAAGAGAGAGCTGTTTGTTGGTAGAGGTGGACTAAAGGGTGGCAGTGAGCTCAGGGCTGGGGATTCTGGGATGGGGGAGGGTTGAGGAAGGAGAAACTAAGGTAGCCCTCCCAGTAGGCTCCTGGCAGTGGTGGATGGTGCTGCCATCAGCAAGACAGAAGGAATTTACACTGCCAAGTTCAGGACTAGGCAGGTGACAGGAGTCAGAGGGCAAGGCAGGCAAATGAGCTACAATTCCACCAGGTTGACAAGAGATGCCAGAGTAGCACACACCTTACCCAAAGGCCAAGGATGCTCGGGGCCCTGCTTCACAGCCCACTTCCCCTAACAGCAGAACCCACTTGACAGCCACTTATACGCTCTGGACATCCAGGTCCACCAGAGGAAATCCCGGTCCTTCCAAGACCAGTCATCCTTAACCCTGGCTACTAATGAGAATAATCGGGAACATTTAAAAAAGACAACAATGCCTGGGCATAGCTTCTGATTCAATGGAGGGGAGGCAGGCAATTGGTACTTTTTAGAAGCTCTGTAAGTATTCCAGTGTGCAGCCAGTGTCAATAACACGCCTTAAATCATCCTTAAAAAGCAACCCGGTGTGCTTCAAAGATCTCTGACCTTGTTATCTCATTCATTCATTCATTCAACCAGTATTTATTGAGTGTTACTAAGCACTACAGACCTGGGTTAAAATCACAACCCAGATATTTAAGAGCTGTGTGATTTGGGGCACATTACTTCTCTTAACTTCAATTTCTTCAAAATGAAAATAATAATACTACCTATTTCACAGGGTTGTTTAGAAGATCACCAGAAATTACACACTAGAAACGTCTTCAAATAATACGCTCTCAATAATTGTGCATGTCCCTATCCTTTTTTTTAATGAATTGGAAAATGGAAAGGGCTGGGTGTGGGGAGGGGAAGCAGAAGGTAAAAAGCACTCATTTAGTGACTCTGGGGAAGCAATATCAAGTCAGCCTATCGCTGGTCATTGTGTTTCTGTTCATATAACCAACAAGTCAGGACTCTGCCTTGTTCTTGTGGTTAAGACCTCCCCCCAGACCCAGTCTTTCTAGGCTTGGGCTCCTGCCTTGCCCCCAGAAGTCATACAGGACCTGGGCTGCTCAAGCCCTGCTACCTACCTATGCACAGACCTGCTTGACTCTGGGCACAGGCCTCCACTTGGCAGGACTGGAGGGGCACAGACTGCAGTTGGACAGATTTATGTTTAGGCTGGTTCAATCACTTATGAGCAAACCACTTCACATCTGAGCCTCCGTTTCTTCATTTTTTTTTTGAGTGAGGAAGATTGGTTCTGAGCTAACATCTGTGCCAATCTTCCTCCACTTTGCATGTGAGACACTGCCACAGCATGGCCTGATGAACGGTGCGTAGGTCCGTGGCCGGGATCCGAACCCATGAACACCAGGCCGCCAAAGCAGAGCGTGCAAACTTAACCACTATTCCACCGGGCTGGCCCCTCCTCATTTTTACATTGAGGATAAGATTATGGATTCAGCTTACAGATCTGGAGTTAAGCATCCTGGGTTTGAGTCCTGATTTTGCCACTGTCTCGTCTTGTAGAATAGAGATAATAATAGCATGTACCTTATGAGCTGTTAGGAGACTAAAATAATCCATTTAAGGTACTTGGAACACTATCTGGCATATAGTAGGATATCAATTAACATTAGTGGTTAATATTATTTTTATTATCATCATCACCATCTATCTCTTTGAATGCCCCTGGAAGCCTATGTTCAGCTGAGCAGCCCAGCCGCCAGTACAAGCACCAAAACACAGCGAGTTAATTAATCCATTAAGGCAGCAGCTTCAATG
Source organism: Diceros bicornis minor (assembly GCF_020826845.1). Taxonomy (NCBI): domain Eukaryota; kingdom Metazoa; phylum Chordata; class Mammalia; order Perissodactyla; family Rhinocerotidae; genus Diceros; species Diceros bicornis. Next base: position 11,705,875 of record NC_080752.1, read on the forward strand.
ACAGCTGGGAATGTGTACAAATCATGTCGTTTTTTCCAGACCTGTCATCTCACACAGGATAATGGCTCTCAGGCAGGCCCAGTATTCTGTAAGATGTTCCTGGGGAACTCCCACAGGGGTTTCAGGTGGCACGAAAGATGGGATCTTTCCTGGAGCTTTTCAGAGAAGGGGAAATAAACGACCTCGTATCATCCCTTCTGATTCAGCCTGTGCCTCTGTGGCTCACCATGTGGCCAATTTGTGCCCTGAACGCCTAACTATTGAGGCCTGAACAACAGATTAAGGTCCAAAGGAACTTATTGGCTGACTTAGTAATGATCACTGTTGATAACCACTCTCCTACAAACAGTATTTTACAGTTTACAAAATCCTTTCATAGACATTGTTTCATTGGATTCATTCATTCATTCATTCATTCATTTACTGAACACTCACTGAGTATTTACTGTGTGTCAGGCTCTGTGTGAAGTAATAGTCAGTCAACAAAATATTATGTTTAAGTGCTGAGGGTATGCTAGTAAACAAGACTCCAGATGTGAATCATAAAAGGCCCCAGCAGTTTACAATCAATTTAGAGTGAGTTGGAGCAGATCAAAGAACAGAAAAAGCACGGTTCCTGTGGTGGAACCAGGGCATGTGTGGGGCAGGGTACAAACAAGAGACTGATAGTTCTATCTAGGACAAGGTAGACAAGAAACTTCCTGCCTGGAACCTTTGTTTTAGGGCCAACTCTTAAATTTCAGCTGATCTTGCTGCCATACCTGAGTCTGTCCTGCCACCTGGTTCTCCCAGATGGTGGAGGCCCACCCATGTGCTTGATTTCTGAGCAGCGCCCGCTCCTGTGTTTCTCTGTATATCATATCCGTATCGCCGCTGTAACATTCAGAATTTTCAAAATGTGGCTGCCAGCCCATAATCTTAGTTACACCTCTTGACAAATAGGCATAATAATATCTACTTTGAATCCTGCAGAATTACTCTGAGTATTAAATGAGATCATAGATGTAGAAATAATGCTAATGATATAAGGGACCCTTTATTGAATGCCTAATATACATTGATGTACAGATATCAGGTACTTTATACAAGTTTTTGAGTATTTTCACATATTTTTTTTCTACCAATAGATGTGAAGGCCTCCATTTTACATAAAAAGTTCAGTGACATGTCCAAGGTCATATAAGTAGTAGGCAGCTGAGTTGTCTACTGCAAAAATCCTTTTACTATTATTGTGTGACTCTTTCCTCTATATGACACTGCCTCTCCAAAGTGAAAATACACACATACATTCATACATACATACATAAAATTACAGAGCATTTGTCGTGTGCCAGGCACCAAAGTAGGCAGTTTTTTTTGATACGATACAACAACCATAAGATATATTATCTTTTTAAAAACATTTTTAAACAGATAAGGCAATTGATGCTCAGGGAGGATGAAAAAATCAAACAGGTTGTTGATGGGAGCCAGGGTTTGAACCCAGGTTGGTTTAATTTGAAAACTGTTGCCTTTCCACTATTGCACAGTACCTCTTACCAAGACCCCCGGGCTAGTGCTGGTTTTCCTGGTAGCTGTCAGTTGCTTGCCTTCTTTGGGACTCAATTTCCCCCTCTTAAAAATTATAATCTCTAAGAGCTCTTTCAGCTTTGATGTTCTCAGGTTCTAAGATGTAAACAGGTAGAGATGAAAGGCAGACAAAAAGGCATTCTGAACTGAGAAAAGCAAGGATACAGCATTGTGAAAATCAGGGAACACTTAGGAAAAGACAGGCATATTATGGGGCTGGAGTTAAAATAACTTCATTCTTTGGACAGGAGATCAGAGAAGGTTTCATTTACACTACACCTTGGAGGATGAGGATGAGTTTTAAACGTTAGAAAGATAGGTATTGTTTCAAGAAAAGGGAAAACACATACAAAGGACTCAGAGGCCTGCAATTACAAAGTATGTTTGGAGAATGGTGATTTGTCTGATGTGGCTTTGTCCCAGAAAGGAGCAGAGGAATCAAGGGGAGAGAGGTTGTGGTGACGAATTTCATCACAATGGTAGCTGTGGTTTCAGTCTGATTTGTTGGGCCATCTGCTTATACATGGCAACTTTTGTTCCTCGTTTTCATTAAGGTACCACACAGTTCCTGACAAGTTGAGGTTATATAATTACCTGGAGTAGTGCTTTTAGAGAAGTGAATAATTAAAGCAATTAGCCAGACAATTAAATTACACAAACAAACACACACCCCTGCCTTTTATGTGGACAGTTCAAAAGAAAGACATTTGGATGCACCTTCTGAAGATAATTTTGTCAATTCTTGTGTTGATCATAAGCGAGACAGGTACTCACAGTATAAAATGTTAACAGCAAGCACTGGCTCTTGTTTTATTGGTATTAGGAGAATTTTTTTTCTTGCTGAAGTTCAGTGATATACATCATGATTATACTCCCTTAGGAGATGCTTTGGAAATGCCCAGAAGCCTTATATGTCTTCTGAAGGCTGCACAAAACACAAACCTCTGGGTAACTGCTAAGATTACACCTCAGATGGCCAGTGGGCAGGATCCTCATCATCAGTAGCTTGAAGCCTGTATATGTACAGAATACCAGGGTACCAATGAGAGGCTTTGTAGCTGGGTCAAAGTTCATGTTTTCACCTCTCCCCTTGCCCTTTGCTTTTTCTATGGAGTTCACAAATATATTCAAGTCTCACAACTTGAAATACTCCAAATTCTCCCCTTTTACATCTTCCCCAAGTGAACAGAACATCTCTTCCCTTCACTTCACATACATTCCTTCAAAAAGTTGTCTGTAATTATTGCCTCTACTTCCCTAATTTTTTAACCTGAATGGGTTCCACTTCCACGTTCCCTGAAATCGCTCTTACCAAGCCAAGCAGTGATCCCAGTAATGCTAAATCTTCTCAATCCTCATTTTATTTATTTAACACTATTTTGGTGTTTGACACTTCTCACCATTGCCTCCTTAAAACACCATTTACCTTTGGCTTCACTGACACTCCTTTCTCCTGGTTTCCATCCTCCTCTTCTGACTGCTTTATCTCAATCACCTTTACTGATTTTTCTTAGTCTACTCATCCCTTAAATTCTGATGTTCTCAAAATCCTTGTCTCTCAACCTCAAATTTCTCCATCCACTTACCCATCCATCCATCAAGTGTACATCCAATGAAGACATATGGAAATGAATCAGACCCGATCCCTGCACTCAAAGAGCTCTTAGTGTAGAGGGGAGACAGATATGTAATCAGACAATCCCACATAGCACTAGGCACTGTTTTGTCTTCACTCTGCTGGGTACAAAGACAGTATTAGCAGGAGCCTTCTGCTTCTTCCGTTGGAGCCTTGGGGTAAAGACAACTTACATCTGCCTACTTAAACACATTTGGAGAGCCTACAAATGTCCAGTCTGTCATGTCAGACTTAAGTATACAAAAGAATAATCACTTAATGACGTTAAAATTATCAGTTGCGATCTCTTGGTCCATTCCATTGTATTGTATTTGGTAGGCAGCGAGCTGTAGAGGAAAGAACACAGCTTTTAAGGAAAAATGGGCTTGAGCTAGAATTCTGGCTTCATTTTAAACTGGCTGTGTTATCTCAGACAAGATACTCAAATGCTCAAATGTCCTGACCCTCGTTTTCCTCATCTATAAAATGCACATAATATTTTCTTATAGAATTGTTATGAGGATGTGATACAAGAAGCACCTTGCACAGTTCGTGGCACTTAGTATTTAGAATGGATGTCAGCCCAAGCTTTCTTCTATTCCAAATGTGGGACTAACTCAAAAAGAAGACAGAATGTGGGCAATCAAGTGTCTATCTCTGCTCAGGTAACAAGGCCTGATGCATTGGAAAGGGGGTCCAAGACAGCATTGTTTTGAATAAAAGTCCTAAATTCCCTTTCAATTTCCTTGTTCAAATCACTTAAGGGGAGCTTTCTGTAGTTCTGCTAATGAAGTCATCCTCAAAATCGCTTTCTGACAGACTATTGCTCAATAATAAACTAACTGCATGATAATACGCACACCCGAGCCCCCAAGTCGGGTGATTTTTTAAGATCAGAATCCATACAAACAGTCATTGAGAGTCCTAAGGGGGTCATTTGCAGAGATTGGATTTCTCCAAAAGAAAAGAATATACTCATTTTATTCTCTCTATTTTGCCAGCTCATCAAGAAGAAAACGATGAAAAAACTCTAATGCCTATGGTACAATTCATCACAGGGAATTTTATGGCAGAAAAATGTTTTCAATTTATAATGGCAGTAATAAGTGACATTGGGTAAAGGCTGAAAGAGACTTTTTTTCCACTAGGAGTCAGCTAGGAATAGAAGAGGGATGTAATCGTTACTCATCCCTGGATGCTGAATGTTTAAAGGCATCTTACATAACAGCACGCATTTTATTACCCTGCTATATACCAGGCAGAAAAATTTTACCGAAACTATAACTTGCATGCCCTGTTTATCATAACTGAGTCCAATTAAGGCCACATGTAGGTAAAGGGGAGGGTCCTCTCCTTGTCAGAACCCCAAAGCTTTGACAAGTCCAACAAAAGAGCCAGTCTTAGGAAATGAGCCATGTTGCAGTGTTTGGTTTTAAAAATGATTTTTAAATGACTTCAGCACTAGGGACACACACACATACACACACACGCACTTCATTGGCAGAGTTTTCTAATAAAGGTAATGCGGTGGTAGAAACTCCCTGAGCACTGTTTCCAAAACCCACTATGCACATGGCAAAGGCGTTCTTCCTTGCTCTTCTATTTCACTCTCCTGTCTGTAGATGGGAAGTCACCAAACCACCAAAGTACCAGATAGAGTACTTACTATGACCATCACCATCACTGTAATTCTGCTGCCCCCCACCCTCTATATCACCTTCATCATCAAACTTCATTCATTATTCACTCATTATTTATTCATTCATTTGCACTTACTAAAAAACTCAAATCAATAAATAGTTATTGTATGACAATGTATCAAGCATTAAAAATACAACAGTGATTATGACATGACCCCCTATTTTTAAGGCAAGGAGCTCCCAATTTAGAAGAGTAGACAGCTGAGCAAACAATCATCCCACTGCACGAGTGCATGATGAGGGCTCTGCTAGAGGTGTGTTGGGTACTGCAATTCAGAGGTAACAGGAGGAAATAACACATTTAGCATGGCGGGACTGAGAGAATGCTTTCCAGAGGAGACATCCTTTTTAAAGCGAAGTTGTGACGCATGAGTGCACATTTTCTAGTAGGAAACTGGTAGAAAGACAAGGCAGGCAGAAGAAGGAACAAGATGTGCAAAATGGAAGAATGTGTGAAATAGTATGGCATGTGCACAGAACTGAAAGAAGTGGAGCTTCGATGAAGGGTGAAGCCTCTGGGCTTTGACTAAACTACTTACGATAGGTAAAGTGCTGTTCTGTGTGCTCTGGAGTCACAGATATGAACAACACACAGCTGCTGATCTCCAAGACCTACTGCTTCAAACTCAAGGAAACTTGCATCTTTGGCATGTATTCCTTACCAGGCAAGTTAATCGACTCGGCTTTGTTGTGCTTTTGTTTATCTTTGTTTTTTTTTTTTGCGCGTGTGTGTGTGTGTGTGTGTTTTGTTTTGTTTTGGACTTTGTTTTTGGCCTCTGTTTCTTTGACAGACCTAAATGGAAAGAGAGAGTAAAACATGTGAAAATCTGGCATCAGAAATCTCTCTGCCAGAGGGAACAGGAGAAATCCTAAGGAAGAAATGTTCCTGCGCCCAAGGACTAGCAAGAAGGCCAAGGTGTTGGAGCAGAATGGTAGGCAATAAACTAAGGGAATAACTTAAGCCAGATCACTTGAGGCCTCATGAGCCATAGTATAGGTTTTGGATTTTATTCTAGGCTAATGGTAAGCCACTGAAGGGTTGAGAACAGGGAAATGAAATTATCTGACTCTCATTTTAAAAGGAGCAATCTGGCTGCTGTGTGGAGCAGGACTGCAGGGGGATATAAATGAAGGAAGGATCTGTTAGGAGAGGACTATCTTAACAGATGAAATGACTGGGGCTTGAGCTAGAGTGGTAATGATGGAGGAGATGAGAAATGGTTGGAATCAGGACATATTTTGAATATCATTCCTTAACTGTCCCTCCCCCATTTTACTGAACTCCTCAAATGCCCAAACTGTTCATTGTACAAGTAGAGAAACTGAGGCCTAGAGGGGAATGACTTGTCCAAGGCCAGACAGTGGGTTCATGGCAGAGGTGGACCTGGGACCCAGGTATCCTGCCTCTTTTCTCTGGCCTCCTCAAATTTTCTACCACCTCCTCCCCAAGTCAATTCCACTGTTTTTCATAAGCCTGCAATACTATCCTCCCAGTGGCATTTTAAGAAAACCAGACGGCTTTCAGCAGAAAGCCTGCTTAGCATCAAGAGAAACCAGGACTTTGATGTGCTCCAATTGGAGCAGAGAAGATGTGTGGAAAATACCAAGCAAATGTTTGGACTCAGAATCCAAAATAACATGTACTTAACTTTGCAATTTAAAAAGCTAAATTCAAACATGTGTCTTGTTGGTTTTCCAGAAAATATAGAATCTTGTAGCATAAAATTAAATAAACACCAACCCCAACTTGTCGTTTCTCCCTCCCTCTCTCTCTCCCTCCCTCCAAAGTTTTCTCCAATTATTTTCAAACTCCCTCTCTCTCCAAATTAGGAACTTTCCATATGTTTGGACTGCATGAGGCAACTGGTTCACACTGGCTAACACCATAACATACAGTGGACACTCCTTACTTCCTAGTTGCACTGTACATGTTCAGTCCTCTGGGCTTTTGCTCATGCTGTTTCTCTGCCTGCGGTGCTTCCCCAACGCCATTTCTTTGTCTGAAATAATCTTTGCAGCCTTCTTCTTCAAAGGCTATTCCCCAATTCTTCCTGTCATTTAATTGGCTACTTTATTCCTCTCAAATCTCATTGCAAAGATAGATACGAAATTCTCAGTCACTTCATCTTTACTGTGGAAAGAAAAATATTTCTACTTGCCTCACAGAGATTTGTAAAGATTAAATGAATGAATATCCACGAAATAGCTTTGAAAAGAGTAAAGTGTTCAACTATAAGTATTAATTTTTCTTCCTCCTCCCTCCCTCCCCCTTCCCTCCTTTCTTTCTTTCTTCTCTCCTGTCTTCCTTCTTCCTTCCTTCCTTCTTTCCTTCCTCCCTCCCTCCCTCCCTTCCTTCCTTCCTCTCTTCCTTCTGTCCTTCCTCCCTTTCTTTCAGTTCTTGGTGTAAAATACCCTTCCTTTGTTGGTGAGGGGAGGTTCCCCAAACATATGAATGCAACAGACATTTGTCATCAGCTGCCTTGTGTCTAAAGACCAGGGTAAATACTAAAGATAACTGGATAACTAGCCCCTCTTCAGAGTCTAAGGCCAGCCAGGGGACTGTTCCTGGCGAGGCAGGCCCTATATCATGTCTAAGTCTTACTTTTCCAGTCCACCAAATAACAACAATCAAAATAACACAAACTCTTAAAAATAACTCTAGTAACCCCTCTTGACAAAAAGAAACTAGGTCTGCAACCCTCCACTTCAACCTAGATAGTTCTTCTTTTATTAGTTTTAGATTTTACATGAGATTTTGTTTGAGAAAAGTGTTACTTTGCTTTAAAAAATCTTTGAAATAGCTGTTCTGATCCAAAGCCCTCATTTTAGAGATACAGAAGCTAAAACTCAGAGAAGGGAAAGAAATAGCCCAAGGACATTTGTGGACAAGCCCTCCAAAGCCAGGTGAAATAACTTCCAGACCAAGGATAATCTACTTCCTGGGTATTATTTCTACCCTGTCTACCTCCTGGGAGGTTTTCCTGACATGAAAATGAGCTAATGGACTGATTCTCTGGAAACATCGTATTTTCCAGAACGAGTGGCTGTCGTCATGCTCATTTTGACTCACTCTCCTGGTCTCATGTACCAGGAGTCCTGACAACCAAGATCCACATCCAGATAGCATGAGGAAGAACCTTTGGATTCCTGGCTCCAACCAAGTCCTTAAAGGCATTTTGGGTCAGCGTACATGGATTGCTACTGAGTCTTCTAGCTGAGAGAATTTCTTTTCTCGCAATTCAAAGAAAAAAAAAATACAAATACAAAAAAAAACCTCAACATTTCAACAACAGGCCCTGGGGCTTCAAGGCCAGAAAATGGCAACCTCCTCTCTCCTACTCAGTGACTGTAACAAGCTTTGAACGAGAGTGGTTTAAAAGAACAGGAGAAAACTGAAATGACCTGGGGACACTGTAGGTGTTTAGGAGACTGGTGATTTGACTATTGTAGGAACAAACAGCCGCTAAGTCTCTGAATACAGACAACAAAATTTCAGGAACTTGTAGGTCTTCCTCAAGGTGGTTTATACAGACATTCATGAACTAAACTCTAGGCAGCTCTAAAGTGAAACCAAGGTCACAGGTCAGTTTTCTTCTGTTCTATTACATCAGTCCATTAAAGCTTACCCCTTCTGAGTCTCTGTTTCCTCATTTCTAAAATGGGGATAATAATATCTACTTCATAGGATTGTCATGATGGTTCAATACAAAGATGTATGGAAGCCTCTTTGCCCATTTCTGCATTACAGTGATGATAAAATAACAATAGCCAGCACTCATTGAATACTTACTATGTGCTAGGCAGATTCTAAGCATATTACTGGTATTAATTCATTTACTCTTCAACACAACTCTTTGAGGATTATTATTATCCCCATATTACAGATAGTGAAACTGAGGCACAGAAAGGTTAAATTACTTGCTAAGATCACAAAGCTTGAAAGTGATAGAGTTGAGATTCCATCCAGGTAGTCTGACTCTATAGCCTGTACTTAACCACTGGAGTGACTTGCCTCTAAATAAGCAGGGGACTTAACTGTTCTTATTAATAAGGTCAGCACCAGAAAAGAGAGAAGCAAGTGTGGTGTTTTGGAAGGCCTCACAACCCTCCAGAGCAGGCAGTCCTGCCGAGCTGGTCCAGAACACAGACATGCCTGATGGTTCCTTTCAAAATGGCTCCCGCTGACAGAATGCCAGATCCCCACACTTTGCTCTTTGGCATTAATTAAAACAAAGGAGTTAATCAAGATAAACTTCCACACCTGCCCAGCACTAGCATGGAAGTTTATCATGTCTAAATATGTTTCTCATGCATTTACTGCAAATTAGTTTCTGAAAGTGAATTTCAAGGTCTAGTGACTCCGAGGTTCCCTAACTCCGTTTTCATTAAGTTTTCACAAATGATCTACTGTTGCATTATTCTTTTATAGTGCAGATTTAAGGCCTCAGTATGAAAAGCAATTATGCTGTCAGAAAAGTGTATTTTGACTTATTAAAAAATCTGAAAGGTTTCAGAAAACTATTTATATAGGTTCTCATCGGGAGGGTATTTTGACAGTCCTCAGAAAGAAAGCACTTTTCAGTTGCATACTATTTGGAGTAGCCTATCAAGGCCTTTCTGTAAGGTCTATCTGGAGCAGTAGAATAAACACAGTGCAGGCCATCAGGAGGCCTTGAGTGCTACTCCCGGAAGAGAAGCCTTGGGCCTCCCTGTTCTCATCTGAAAAATAAGAGTTGCACACAGTAATTTCTGGAGTAACGGGAGCACAGAGACTCTGTGATTATAGGTACCTGTACTGAGCACTTACTGTGTCTCAGACACCATGCTAATAGTGCTAATATCCAACTCTGAGACATAGACTGTATTATTCCCATTTTATAGATAAAGAAACTGAAGCTTAAAAAGATTACATGGCTTACCCAAAGTCACTCAGTAGATGCTAGATTCGGGACTGTGTCCCCTATCGTACATTCTAAGCACTGCTATTCAGAGAAAAAAGAACACACAATAAACTATTGATACATTCAACAATGTAGATGGTTGACTGAAAGAAGTCAGATACAAGAGTTCCCACTATATGACTCCATTTATATGAAGGTCAAGAACAGATAAGACAAATCTATGGTGATAGAATCAAGAGTGGTTGCCTAAAGAGGGGTGGAGAATGAATGGAAAGAGCCACAAGGGAACTTTCTGGGGTGATGAAAATATTCTAAATTTTGTTTGGGATGGCTATACAAGTGTATGCATTATCAAAGCCCATGGAATCAAATGCTTAAATTCAGTGCATTTCATTGTATATAAACCTCAAAAAAATAGTGTATGTGGCTGGTGGGCAGCTTGTTTGGCTTGTGAGCCCCATGCACAGATACCTCTATGCAAAGACTCTGCTCTTCCTAAAATGGATAAGACTGCGGCAGTGTGTCCTTCCTTGGGAACCAAGGGAACTTGCGCAAGATTCCTCTCTGTCAGGTATTTCTCCACCTACACAGACCTCTGATGCTGGAAAGACCTCTGCTCTGAGAGAAGGAATGTTCGAGGCCTGTGTTTGTGCTTTCTTCCTGCATGATCTTGGGTCAGTCACTCCCCTTCTTGGACATTAGTTTCCTCATTTTAAAATAACGGGTTTAGATGTAGTAGCCTTTAAGCTCCTTTCTAGCTCTAACCTTCTCTCATTTTGTACCAAGGTGATTATTTCACATCAAGCCCCCACACCTGGTTGCTTTCATTATGGAAAGCTGGACTGAATGCAGGACGCTAAAGGGAGATGGTCCAGGTGGGATATGGATTTAATCCACCCACATCCTCTTATGGTCATTAAAAGTAAAGTAGTGAAAAGGTGTGAAATGTGAAATAGTCAGTTGGATGAGGACTCAGATTAAGATTCCAGTCTTAGGTCTCAGTCTGTGGCCACGATTAGGGCTCAGATATGTCTTACTTTTAGCTTATTTTGGTATGACTTCTCTGTTCTAGACACTGCCCAGTGCCCTTTATCGATGGCTCTCATCTCATTCTCACAATAATCCTACAGAATAGGCATCATTATCACCTTTTATAGGTGAAGACACTAACGTTCCAAAAGGCTAAATGATTTGCCTGAGTCTACCTGACTTTCCTATAGTATAGCTGGAATCTGATTCATAAATCCCTATTTTGAACCTCTATTTTAACAGGCAGTGTCAGCGTAAAGGTAGGCTATGGAAAGCAAGTTTAAGAGGCTTAGTCTGTGACCAAGATCGGTATCAGTGACAAGACAGGGGATAGAAAGACTTGTTTATTCTTTGGCAGACATTATTTTTGAGAAAAGTAGATCAAAAGATAAATAAATTCTAGATTGGAAGGAAAAGAGAACCGATTTTTTGTGGGAAACCTGCTATTTGTTAGGAAGTAAAAGGCTACAACAGGAGCAACAAGAAGGCTCTGATTTCATTTAACTCTAAAACAAACCATTTGCTATAGGTATTACCAGGCTCATATAGATCAAGGGATTGGTACAAAGCTGCCCAACTTAAAACATTTTCTTAATTGAGCACTTAATTCCATCTCTAGTTCATGGTGTGTATGTGTGTTGGGAGGGTACGTATGTACAGCAGAATAAAAGTTAAAGTATGGGTGCTAGAGAAGTCTTCAAGGAAATTCTTTTTCTTTCCTAATTGATTATGGATGGGACCAAAAACTTCACTAAGTTGTTTTGGTGATATTCTCATAACTGTTCATGGTTATAATTTCAAAATGCCAAGCAAATATGGCATAGAAAATAAAACACAAATGAAGTTATCTTTATAATATATTTAGCTCTATTTCCTGGACAATTAACTGTAGAAATATCAGCTTTCAGAGTGAATTGCCCTATTTTAGCCTCTTCCAACTTCCTAATAAAATATACCGGAAAGACAAAGAAATAACAAGAACTTACAATATCCACGATTAGAATGACAATCAATCTATTGTCAGAAACTGGGAGTTACTTCTATGAACCCTAACAACTTCCTGAGCTGGGTTAAAGAAAAGTTAGTGGCCTACTTATGCTTTGCCTCAACAAATAAAACAATAAATAGCCCTCCCACCCGAAAGAAAGTAGAAAAACCACTTCCTCTCTAGACCACTATCTCTGAGACTGAGGGTCTGTAAGAGCCAACAGCTAGAAGCCATTCCTCTACTTCATGAACATTGCTATTTGAGGCAACCTCTTCTCTCAATCCCTGCCCAACACCCTCTCCCCACAAACATATCTCATTGTACCTAGTCCGTGACTTTACCTCCCAGAAAACATCTAAGCTTCCCAGAAAACATCAGATGGAACTGAAATCAAGAGCAAGAAATCAAGGGCAACTGGCAGTGGTATATTGCATCCTAGGAACTGTCATCCTTACATGTAAAATAATGTAGTCAAGCATGAAAAACATAAACTCTAGTAGCGATGCCTGCTAAAGATAGTAGCTTTGGATTCTTGTGTACCTGTTTGTTTATTCATTGTGCTCCAAAGAATGAAGAAGCGTAGATTAGAGAAGATCCCATCTTCTATATCACAGATTGTGTGTGTTAGTCCAGGGGCTCTGAGAATGTGACATCAAAATGGTATACATGTGCAAAAATTTAAGAGGGGAAATACCTGTGAGAGAAAATGGGGAGGGACTTGTGGGAGGCTGAGAATGCTGTCAGACTGTGATGCAGGTACTCAAGGCATGACCTGGAGTGAAAGAACAAGGGAAGGAAGAAAGGAAGCTTAGGAAAAAGTGTCCTAGACTGCACTAAGTTCTAAGAAAAGATCAGCGGGGTGAACAGGGAGTTCTAGAGCCAAATTTGCCAGTCAGAGGAGTCCCCCATTACCCAAGAATAAGACAAACTTAATATCCCAACTGAGTTCAGTCTTTGCTAGGAGTGGCCTATGGAAAGCATGGCCTCAGTGCAAACACAGCAGTGGATTTCAGTGCAGCATCTAGGACCCTTGATCAATTACAGTTCTTGCATGAGGAGCATTCGGATGGCTGCCACACTTGGAATGGGTCTGGCAGGAGTACACAATTTGGCCTCCTATTGTAGACCTGAGGAGGAGATATGAACACAGTGATGGGAAATGACACATCCCACATTTCATCAATCCAATCAATCAAGATTGGATAGATCCCCATAAATTTCAGTCATTAAAAAGGTTGGTAGGGGACAGATTTGTGAACCAAAACAGAATTGAGTCTATGGACATTCTTATCACTTCCCCATTTAACTCACCTATTTGGTCTATGGAGTAAGTAGATTACTTTTGGGGATGACTATAAAATACTATAAATTTAAATAGGTGGTGACTACAATTGCAGCAGCTGTTCCAGATGTGATATGTTTACTGGCTAATATTAATACTATTTGTGGAACCTTGTATAAACTATTGATTTGGCAAATGCCTTTCTCTTTATCAGTTTTCAAGGACAGTTTTCCCCTGACAGGGACAATAGCATAACTTTCCTAACTTTTTGCAGGGCTATTTCAACCCTCCTTATTTTTATCATAATCCAGTCTGCAGAGATATTGATCATCTTGACATCCCACAGGTCATCCCACTGGTACACTATATTGATAACTACAGTATTATGAGGAGGAAGTTGCAAGTAGCATAGATGCTTCAGAAGGCACAAGTGTGATAGGAGGTGAGAGATAAACCTCATAAAAACCCAGGAGCCTACTATTTCAGTGACATTTTCAAGGTGTCTAGGGATCTGTAGTATGTTGGAATATCCCCTCCAAAATGAAAGATAAATAGTACTTTGTACTATTTACCTCTAAAAAAAGAAGCACAATAATAGGTGGGCCTCTCTGGATTTTGGAGGTGACATATATCATATTTGACTATGTTGTTCTGGTCCATTTACTGTGTAACCTGAAATGCTACCAGTTTGGAGTGGAGCTCAGCAAGAGAAGGTTCTGCAGTAGGCCCAGGCTGCAGTGAAAACTGCTCTGCATTTGGACCTTATGACTCAGGAGATCCAAAATGACTATGGCGAATAGGGATACTATATGAAGCCTATGGCGAGCTCTAACAGGACAACCACAGAGCAGATCCCTCGAGTTAAGAGCAAAACCATACCTTCTTCTGCAGATAACTATTTCTCTTTTGAGAAACAGCTCCTAGCTGTGTAGTAAGCCTCGATAAAGACTAAACATCTGACCTTGGGGCATCAAATGATCACTTGGCCGGGGCTGCTCATCAGGAACCGTGTGTAATCTGACCCGCCAAGGCATAAACTTGGGCTTATAATCCACCAACAATTGAAAACAGTATATAAGTAGTATAATGGTAGATAAGGCTCTAGTAGGTGCTGAGGCACAAGTAAGTTGCACGAACAGGTGGCTTAGATTCCTACAGTGTCTCTTCCTACAGCATTGCTACCTCTCCTTCAGTCGTCTCCTCTTCAGGCCATAGCCTCACAAAAAGTTCCTTTTAACCAACTCATTGCAGTAGAAAAAACTGGAGTCTGGTTTACAAACGATTCTGTGTGACATGCTGGAATCAATCAGAAGTGGACTACTACAGTTTTACAGTATCTAATCAGAAGTGTCCTTGAATGATAATAATAAAGGAAAATCCTTCCAGTGGTCAGAACTTCAAGAAGCATATTTGGTTGTTCACTTTGTTTGCACAGAGAGAAGGTCTTCACTGATTTATAGTCTAATGGTTTGGCTAGATGATCAGGGACTTGGAATGAACAGGATTAGAAGATTCTTGTCATAGGGATCTGGGCAAGAGGTATGAGAATGGAATTATTGGAATAGAAAGAGTGTAAAGATTTTGTATTCTATGTGAATGCTCATCAAAGAGTGCCCACTGCAGAGGAGGTCCTCAATAATCAGGTTAAGATAATGTATTCTTTGGGTATCAGTCAATCTCCTTATCTAAGGCCTTGCTCAATAGGTCAAAATACCAAGAGGCCATGACAGCAGGGATGGAGGCTATGCAAGGCTTTACAACATGACTTTTCCTGAATATCTAATTTGCTAGTAGTAGAGCCCAACACTGACTCTCCAGCCAGTAACCCTCAGACAGTCACCTGGTGGCAGGTTAATTACAGTAGACCCCTTCCATAATGAAGGGGCAGTGATTTGTCCTCACTGGAATGCACATTTATTATGGATTTGAATTTGCCTTCTCTATACTTAATGCATCTGCCAGCACCATCAATCCACGGACTTATAGAATTCCTTATTCACTTTATGGTATCCCACACTGCATTAATTCTGACAAGCAAACTCATTTTGCTGCAAAGATACATCAGTGAGGGGCTCATACATAGTTATTACTGGTCTTAATACATACCTCATTCCCCAGAAGCAGTTGGCCTGATAGATTCGTGGAATAGTCTAACAAAGACTCAGTTCCAGTTCCAGTTGGGAAACTGAAAGTTTGGGGTTTCTCTTACAAAATATCATGTATACTTTGAACCAGTGATCAACATAAGAGTGTTGTTTCTCACACAGGCAGAATATATGCATCTGAGAGTCAAGGGGTGGAAAGAGATTGGCTTGTCTCATATTATACCTAATAACCCACTCACAGAAATTTTGTTTTTCATCCCCCAACTTTGGGATCTGCCAGTTTAGGAGGTCTTAGTTCCTAAAGGAATATGATAATGGTTCCATTGAAATGGAAGCTAAAGGCTACCAAGGCTTCAACCTTTTTGAAGTTTCACTGAAGGTGCATAACCTTCAAAAATAAAGGTTTGGATCCTCCCACCAGGTAAAGAACACCAAAAAGCTGAGGAATTTGCTCAGGGCAAAGGGGAAATGGAATGGGTAATGGAAAAAGGGAGTTATAACTATCACTATACTCTTTGACCAGTTGTAGAAATGAGTACTGTAGCAAATATACATCTCTTCTTCTTTGCTTATCGGCGGTGTGTGTGTAAATTTATTTCTTCCTCCCTCTTCCTTTTCCCTTAATATTTTAGAAAGAGTTCATTGTTGGTAGTTACCTTTAAAGTTAGCCTTAAGATTGCATATTATTCAAACGGGACTGTGACTAAAACAGATAACATGATCTCACCTAGAAATGGCTGCAGTGACCATTGGAACTTTGTGTCTTCCCTCTTTGAAGAGATGGTGAAAAAAATCTTTATGTGTATGAAAATTAGCTGCATCTTCTAAGGTGAAAGCATGAAGTTGACATATTTTGTACATGGAAGTTCAAATATGTGTAGGAGGGCATGTATAGATGATAAGTAACCAGAGAGATGGACACGGTCAGTTATTTACCTATTGTCTTTCAGTTCCAAATTCACCTTTCTCTGCTTTGCTCTATGATACTGCAAACTACATTTCCCAGATTTCTTTTCTATCTGGCTTCCTGTTAGGTTCTGACAATAACTAAAGGGAAACTGGAAGGCAGGAAGAGGAAGAGAGGAGACTGCTTTTCTGCTTTTTGTGTTTGTTGCATCTAGATTCCACTTTCTTTTGACACTCCTAGAACCAACCTCTTCCTGTACTCTCAGAGGTACCAGCCACAGACAGGCAACGCCCCTTCCTCAGGGAAATGAACTCAGTGCTACACAGTCCCTTTCTAAGCTTCTAGGTTCTGATAACTCCAATTTATCCCTCTTGTTCCCCTAATCCCAGCAGGGATAGCAGCTTCCTGCAATTATTATCCCTGGGTAAGATCAGTGTTCCCTTTTTGCTCTTTTAGCCTTCCACACCTGGTAATAATTTCCATATACTAAACTCTTCTGTTGAAATACTTAGTGCAGTTTTTATTTTCCTAAATGAACCTAAATGACCCAGTCACACAGCAGAGTTAAACAAGATCCCAAAGGTCACTGAAAGGCAATGGCGAAGTTGCCTTAATTAATAGCTGTAATGAATTCAGTCTGTTTTTGTTTTGAGGATAAAGAGTAATAGAACCAAAGATATCTGTGTACTCAAGGTAAAGATAAATAATTAAACACCTAGCAGTAAATGATAGTTGACAACAAATTTGTGCCCTTTACAAATGGAGATCTTTGTGTCATGTGTACTTAGTAACCATCAAAGTAATTTAATCCTGCTTGACAAAAGCTAGGAAACATCAATGATTCCTTCCTTCCCCTGTTAACTATGTACGATTCCTTCCAAACTCAAATCCTACGTTCCACTTGGACCTATAATGCACTCTGTGTGTGTGTACAAATATATACTTATCTATAAACTAGTATCTCTAGTTTCCTCAAATCAGACTTGTATCCTAAAACTGTAATGTTTAAATCTTGTGGCACAGAATATTCTAAAACATAATTCATTAATTCATTTTATTCATTTTTTCAACAAATACATATTTCATGTCCTCTATGTTTTAGGGGACTATGCTAAGGAATGAGAATATAGAAGGCGGAAAAACAGACATGTTCCCTGCCCTCAGAAGCTTACAGTCTATTGAGGAGATAGACATCAATCAAAAGATCACACATATAATTGAAAAATACAGTATGTGAGAACCTATAACAGAGATTTGGACAGGGTGGGAGAAGGGGAAGTAGGAAAACAAACCAAAATCTTTATCGTAAGAATGGGAAGCCATTCAAATGTCTTAATTTTGGAGGATTTTAAGTGATCAAATGTGCATTTGATTTGCTGAAGAGGATAAGTTCTATAAAATTTGTGCAGGTAGAGACGCAAAATGTAAGGGAAGAGCATTAGATTAGAAAACAACCTGGATTCAAGGATTGTTACTACTATTATTCAATTCATCATAAATATTTGAATGACAAGTACCAAGGTTGTTTATGGTATTTCCCAATTTTGTATACAATAAAGTTCTAATCAATAAATTTTGTATACAATAGAGTTATCTCTGAAATATATACCATAACTGTAGTATTACAGATTATTCATTATGAAGATGATAAAAATATTATATCAGTCATTTTTTTCATTTCTTCAACTAGGCTGAACTCAGCTCTGCCTGTCAGAGCTGTCCCCAGGTAGATTCTAAATATAAGTGCAGCAGTGGGCAGCTGCTTCTCTCTAGCCTCGTGCATTTCTTGCAAAATGCTGAGATGGTGTTTTTTTGCTTTAGCTATTGTTTTCCTCTAATTATGTTCAACTTAAATGGCTATAGGAGCTAAAAATATAGCCACGGAGAGAAGCTATGAGAGCAGTTAGTAAAGGTTCTGAATGGATGCCTCCCCCAGAAATCACTTTTTAAAATTCCCTTGATGCTCAATATGGAAAAATTCCAAATACGTTCTAAAGATATTGTTATATAATGGGTAGCCATATTGTTGTCAAATATAATCTATGGGATTGACAATTAATCCAACAGAATCATAGAATCATAGACTCATAGGTTTAAGGAAACACAGAACCTTAGAACTTTAGAACTGTAAAATAAAACACATCTTTAAAAATATTGAAACTGTTAAAAGTGATCTTAAAATCCATCTGCTTCAACTATCCACTTCACGTATGAACCTGCTATAATATCTGAGCCCCCATGTGGCTGATCACAATCTACTTGAATACATAGAGTGATGAGGGCTCACTGCCTTCCCAGGCAGCCTGTTTCATATTTAGGCATCTTTGAATATTGGAAAGATTACCTGAAGGCAGAGATGAAATCTAACCCCTTCCTACTTATTGGTCCTACTTCTATTACCAGTGCTATGAGTGTTCAATGAGGAAAAACATGGATTAAACTCCCTCAAGCACCTTTGGATTGGTTTTATTTCTCTTACCCATGGACACAGCAACACTAAGATCCAATCAAGAAGATTTGTGCAGTATGTTATGTGACCTGGGTCCTAGTTTTTTTCTGGTGCGTCCTAATCATTTTTCTGTATTAGAAATCTGAGTTAACCCTGATTCCTTCCTCTCTCTATTTCAGGACATGATAGGGAACATTTATTGAGTGCATTCTATAATTCCTGTTCTAAATTTACGGGTGTAACTCATTTAATCCTCAAATGACACTATGAGATAGGTTCTGTCACTATCCTCATTGTTTAGAGGAGAAAAGTGAGGAACAGAAAAAGTATGTACCAAGTACTAGTTGCTCAATAGTGAGTGTTGTAGCTAGAATTCCAACTCAGGACATCTGGCTCCAGAGTTCATGCTCCTAACCTCGGTGTTAGAAGAGAATATGAAAAAACATTAAAAAGTCTTATAAAAAGGAGTGTTGAATTCCCCAGTTAGGCAAAGATAAGCATTTACTCAACAATGGAAAAATGCCATCAAATGTAGAATGTGATCTTAGGCAGATTATTGCCTTTTCTGAGCCTTAGTTTTAGAAGTAAATGAAGTAAAGCCTTTGAATGTCCTCTAAGGCCCCTTCTAGTCTGAAATGCAAAGCGCTCTTCCAAAATTGATCTAGGTCAGAGTTTAGCTACAAGATTTCCTGAACTCCAAACATGTGTTAAGCATTGAACTTAGTCCTTCCTTGGAATACATAAGGAGAGGCAAATGAAGTCAAACAAATAGAAAACAGTATGATAGATGCAATAACAAATCTATATGTCCAGAGAGGAGTGGTCAACTTTATCCTGGGGTGGGGGTCAAGGAATATTCTAGAGAAGAGCTGACACCTGATCAAGGTTTTGAAGATTGGCAAAGAGTTCCCTAAGTAGATAAGCGGTAAAAGACCTCCCAGGTAGAGGAGATGACATATTGAGAAGGTAGAAAGGTCTGTTCGGGACCTGACTGGGGGGTAAAGTATAAGAGGAAAAGCAGTAAGGAAGAAGAATGGAGAGATGAGTAGGGGCCAGATAACAGGGCTGTGGTGCCTGGCTAAGGGATTAGAATGGGACTCTACAGAGAAGTGACAGGGTAAAAAACATGAATTTTTTTCTGTTTTTTTTTTCTTCTTTTTTTTAAATATTAGCATGATCAGTTGTACAGACATTATTTTGGAATCAAGTTACTCAACAAAAATGACATTCCTGAGACTGAAATTGCTCTCAATATAATAACAAATTTTAACTCTTTTTTTCTTCATATTCACATGGAAGTCCAGTACATTCTAATACTTTTTATAAACTACAATTGCACTTTTGTTGTCATCGAGATAAATTGTCCCAATTATGGGTAAAAAATGGTGTGAATAGCAACCTCACAGAGGGCTGAGGAGAAGAGGTTGAGAACGGTCTGTTCTGTTAGGCTCTGACTTGGCGGCTGCTTCCAGGTTTATAGATATTCAAAGGGAAACAAGAACAAGGAGGTTCTAGCGGAGATACTCAGCATGTATGGAGACATTGGTAAGAGCTTACTGACAGCTCAGGCATCCCACAGGGGACATCTGGACCTTGCTCATTTGTCAGAGTTAAACAAGATTATTGTGCAACTCAGCTCAGCAAAATTGTGGGGAAAACTTATCCTAAGTTTCTGTCAAGTAAAGAAATAGTGGAAATGTAGGAAATTCAAGTTAATTTCATAAATCCATTTATTCATTCAATCAATACGCAAATGTTAATTGAGGAAGCAAGTATATTAGAACTTAGGTTTTGGCCATGGCCCAACCATTTACTAGCTGTGAGTCCTTGGGCAAATTAATTAATCTCTTGTGGCTCAGTTTCCTTTTATTATTTCAACTATAATAAGAGGAGTAATAATAGTAATATCTATGTTTGGGGGGAGGAAGTATGGAATAAGGGGATTGATTGAAGAGATATCTAGGGGATAGAAGCAACCAGAACCAAACTTGTTAACCATATAAATGGGGAATGAGGGAGAGGAGGAGTCTAGCAAGGTCCCCAGGGTTCTCATCTAAGACTAAATTGTAGAACCAAAGAACACAGCAAGGAAGGACTAAAGAAGTATTTATTAGGACTCTGTTATGTGCAAGGCATGCCAGAGGAGAAGCCGATGTCCTCAGAGCTGAGGCAAGACTCTTATACTTGGGTCATTTAGGAGAGAGATATAACAACATGATACTTGGCAAAATGAATTTTGGGAGGCTATATGAATCCACCAAACAAAGGGCTCAGGGAAGGCTGGTGCAATCATGGCAGGCAGTAGAGGATTAGAAGGTTAAGGATCAAGTCTAACCTCATCAAGTCTAGCCTTTACCCCTCTACCACCATTTTTAAGATGTGGAAACTAGGGTTTAGAGTGGCAAAGTAACTCGCCCAAGATCACACAATAAATTAGAGGCAGGCCCAGGACTAGGGATGCAGTTCTCTTTCTGTTACACTAGGCTCTGTGCTCCCACAGAGAGAGACCTGAATAGGGTAGCTCTCAGGCACGTTCCAATAAAATCTCTTTGAGCCACAGTTCTCTCATCTGCCTATCATATACCATCTTGGAAACTCATAATGCACATTAGGTTCTGAAAAGATTTGAAGTAAAAAAATTGTCTAACACTGTTTAACGTAACATTTCCCAAATAGATTCCTAGTATCTTATACCTGTCTTATACCTACCTATACTTCCATGAAACATGATTTGAGACATGCAAAAACAATTCTGAAAGAGAGATGCGAAGCTCATAACCAGGCCTCAGGGTGAAAGGTGAAACAAGTAAGGGTATCTAATGCCTGAACAGTGTCTGAAACAGTGAGTAGAAGTTAGTCAAAAGAAGGAGTTAGGAAATGGGCAAGGCCTTATGGGCAAAGAGAACATAGAAATGTGCCACAACATGGTATCTGCAGTATTTCACAGTATGTAACGAGCACAAGGGAGTAGAGGAAGATGAGAATAAAAAGGTAACTAGAGTCTACATCTGGAGAGGCTTTTAATGTCATAAAAAATTTGGGAGGACTTCCACTTCTGGATAAGATAAGATAATAGGAACTGAATTTATCCTCCCACATGAAACAACCAAGAACCAGATGAAATATATGAAAAAATGGTTTTTAAGACACTGGATATCAGGCAATGAAGAAGAGTGATTGCTATGAGATGGGAAACTAATGTGGTGAGCCATAGGGTTGCTCCAGCTTATGCCTTGAGAGTTTCCAGGATCCGGCATGGATGGGGTGACCCAAGCAGAGTCTGGTAAACTCCTTGAGTTAAGGAGTCAAAGCTGAGAGTTCACAAAGACTGAGGGAGCTAGAGTTTGCAAGCCAGAAAACTGGAGAGGACAGAGCTGAAGGGAGAAAATACTCTGGAGATGTGTCAAGGGTTCCTCTTGAGTATTCAGCAGAGTACTGATCAGCAAATGCATGTGAGAAAACTAAGACTGGGGAAAGAACCATCTGAGAGGATTAGAAGTAACAGTGCCTGATACTCACAAGGGGCTAGGAACAGTGCCTATTCCCACCAGCTAAACTGGAAAAACCTCATAATTCACAGGGCATTTGGATAGAATACTCAGAAGGGACTTGCCTCAGTAGTGGGGAATAATTAGCCATAGACCAAACACTACTCTAGTCCCTCTTAATGAATTTAAAAGCAAGACCTGAAAGAACAAAACTGTTTCAAAGTAACTTAACTGCATCCCAGAAAAAAAGTTCAAGAACATTTATAGAAATATAGAAACATCCATAACCCAACATGGTAAAATTCTGCCATCAATAAAAGTCTTCCATCTAATAAAAAAAATACCAGGCATGCAAAGAAGCATGAAAATATTTCCTATTTCAAGGAGAAAAGTCTTATCAAAATGGACCCAAAACGGATACAGGTATTAGCATCAACAGAAAAAGACAGTAAAATAGTTATAACTATTTTATGTGTTCGAAAAGTTAAGAAAGGACATGAAAGATATAAAAAAGATCAAAATTGCACTTCTATAGATAAAAACTATAATATCTAAGATTAAAACATGCATTAGATGGGAATAATGGCAAATTAGACACTGGAGTTGAAAAGATTAGTGAATCTGAAGATAGCAATAAAAACTACCCAAAAAGAAACACACAGAGAAAAAAGACCCCCTATCCCCAATTAACAAAGCATCAGTGAGCTTTGGGACAACTTCCATAATCCTAATACATAGGAAATTGGAATCCCTGAAAGAGGGGATGGACAGAAAAAATATCTAAAGAAATAATTGGTGAGATTTTTCTAAATTTGATGAAAACTGTAAACCTGCTGATCCAAAAAATTCAATGAATCCCCAAGTAAAAGAAACATAAAGAAAACTACACCAAAGCATATCATAACCAAATTGTTCAAAGCCAGTGATAAACAGAAAATCCTGAAAGCAGAGGAAAAAAACACTTTATGTACAGAGAAACAAAGGTAAGGATGAAAACAGTTTTCTCTTTGGAAACAATGTAAGTGAGAAGATGATGGATCAACATCTTTGAAGTACTGAAAGAAAAAACTTTTAAGCTAGAAATATTTTCTATAAAAAATATTTTTCAAAACCATGGCAAAATTAAGGTTTTTCAGACACAAAGAGATAAAAGAATTCATTACTAGCAGACCCACACTCTAAGAAATGTTAAAGGAAGTCCTTCAGGTAGAAGAAAAATGATACTGGAGTGAAATCTGGATCTACCACAAAGAAATTAAGAGCATCAGAAATGGAAGTCATATGGATAAATATTTAAGAATATTTCTTATTATTTAAATAACTTTAAAAGATAACTCACCATTTAAACAAAATAATAATGTAGTATGAAGTTTAAAAGACACGTAAAAATAAAATGTATGTCAATAATAGTACAAAGGCTGGAAGGGGAGAAATGGAAATATAATATTGTAAGGTTCCCATACCCTATATGAAGTAGTATAATGTCACTTGAAGGTAGTCTGCGATAGTTAAAGATGTATACTACAAACACTAAATCAAGCACAAAAATAACACAATAGAGTTATAGCTAATACACCAACAAAAGAGATAAAAGGGAAACCAAAAAATATTTTTAAAAAAATACTCCAAAATACTGCAAAAGAAAGTAGTAAAAGAGAAAAAAAGAAACAAGAAAAAACGGGACAAATAGAGACCAAAGAGCAAAATGATAGATTTAAACTTAACCATATCATATAATCATGTTAATGCAAGCAGTCTAAACATTGTAATGAAAAAAGCAGAGATTGCCAGATTGAATACCAAAGCAAGATCCGACTTTATGCTACCTATAAGAAATGCAGTTCAAACATAAAGACACAAATAGATTAAAAGTTAAAGGATGGAAAAAGTTATACCATCTCAACACTAATAAAGAAATAAAAGCTGGAATGGCTATATTAACCTCAGACACAGTAGATTTCAGAGCAAAGAATATCATCAGGGATAAAGAGGGTAATTTCATAATGATAAACGGGTCAATTCATTAAGAGGACATAAAAATGCTAAAATTGTTTATGTATCTAATACCAAAGCTTTAAAATGCATGAAGCAAAAACTGAATTGAACAAATCCACAATTACAGTCATATATTTCAATATTCCTCTCTCAATAATTGATAGAATACATAGATAGAAAATCAGGAAGGATATAGAAGACTTGAACCCATCAACCTTGACCTAATTGACATTTATTAAACACTCCACTCAACAACAGCAGAATATGTATTTTGCTAAAGTGCATGGAGAACACTTACCATGATAGACCAAATTCTGGGCCATAAAACAAGTCTCGTATATGCGAAAAACCTGAAGGAAACTACAGAAAAGCTACAAGAACTACTAAGCGAGTTTAGCAAGGTCGCGGGATAAAATATAACCATTATAAAAGATAAAAATACAACCATACTCAGGGATCCTAATGTGATTCCATGAACACACTAGACTATTTCATATGTCTGGGTTTTTCTCATGATGAGCACTCCACCTACAATGTTCTTACTTTCCCTTTCTTCATGCTGTCCCCTTCCCACCATGTCCTTAAGACAGCCTGGTAAAAAGCCTGTTTATTTTTCAAGATTTAACTCAAATACCACCTTCTCCATAAAGCCATTCCTGACCCACCCTCTGACTCCCTTGTCCCAAGAGAGAAAATTTATACATCCTCTGAATGCTGTATACATGCACCTAAAATAGAACACATCTCTATCATTTTAAAAGACTAGTCTACGAGCTACTTGAAGACAGGGATTTTTCATGTTCATTCCATAAAGTTTAGTGGATAAATGAATATCTTCTCCACTATAGTAACTAACTACTGATGCCTAACTATCTATGTATGTTTCTGCCTCCTTCACCAAATTGGGGGCTCCTTGTGGGTGAAGATTGTGTCTGACTTCTTTCTTATCTGCATTGTCTAACACAACGCCTGGCACATGGAAGATCCTTTATGTATATGTGCTGACTGAAGGCCTAGATTACAGTGTGAGGAGGGTCTGAGGTTCCTTACTTCTCGAAGAAAATATTTCAAAGACCACAGGATAAGGTTGATAACAAATGAAAGCATGAAAGACAAAACAAGTCTCTTCTAACACAGCAAGAAGATTGCCTTGAGCAATCTCTCTTTACAGGCAAATGTTCCACCTTCCCTACCAACCTGTTGGTCAATACTGAGAGCTTGTGGCTGGGACAAATGATGCTGCACTATCTCTTCCCAGCTAAGTTAAGAAATCTCCAGCATCTCAATAAAGTGTGAGATAAGAGAGAAGGGAATTCAATTTAGAAGGCCTTCATAACTCTTCACAGAGGCACTCCCAGCCATAGAACTGGGCAGGTGGAAGGGAGGAGGCTTGCCAGCATCAATATCTCATTACTGCTGGCTCAACTGGCCTGAGAGGTCAGCACAGAAATGAGTATCCCAAGGGAAATTTAGCTTGAGAGCAGCGATTCTCCCCTTCTGTGTGTTGACAGACTAACTCTGTTCACTCCCCGACAAAAAAGATGGGGCCACTTATTTAGCCTCAGAAATTTCACAGCTATGGTAGGGAGCTTTTACGGATCATCTGGTCCAACCTTCTTTTTGACAGATGAAGTGATGGAGGCTCAGAGAACAGTGAGTCAGAGACAGAAGCAGAGGCTCTGCCAGGACAGGGTCTTGGCCTCCTGACTTCTCTCCACTGTCTCTTGACACAGATTCTGTAAACCTTTTGGATTTCAATGGTGCCCACAGGGTAAAGTCTAAATGTATGGAATGCAGTCCAAAGGAATACAAAATAAAGTCTAAATGCATGTCTTTCAAGGCCGTTCAGTCCTGACCCTAACAAAACTTTCTACTCTTGTTTCTGACTTTTCCCCATCTGTCTTGCAGCCACAGTGTACGTTCACTCACAGTTCCTGGAACATCCCACGTACTTTACAATTCTATACCTTTGCTTGCCTCATTCCCACTTTCTAAAATGACATTTCCTTCTTTTACTATCTGGAAAATTCCTATTCATCCTTCAAAACCTAGTTCAAATGTTGCTTCCTCTTCAAAAATGTCCAGGATATTCCAAGGCAGAACTACTCCCTCCCTGCACCATGCTCATAACACTTTTTATATGTATCTGTTATACATTATAATGTAGCATAAGTACTTGCTATGAGCATATATATGAAAATACTTGCACATCCACATGCAGGTTATGTTGTTTGGAAAAGTTACCTCCATTTAAAATTACCAAGGGTATATGAAAGGCAAATACCTTATTCATGCAGCTATTTATGCAGACCCACATTGGGTCATGTAGTAAGTACCCAGAATAATATTACTGCCTCAAGAACCTGTATGTCTTTCCCAAGTCCAATACTTGAGTCAGAACCACTTATTTACACAAGAAACAGTAGGATATATGGCTTATTTATGATGCTAAAAACACTTTTTATGAAATAATAAATCAAATTTTATTTATAACATACAATTTATATATATTCATTAAGATATTAACAGACAATGATGTATTTACTAAAAGAACTCTCAGTAGATTAGTTCTATAGGATAGGATAGATTTCATATGTATAATTAGGTCAAGTACATGTCTGTAATTCCAAGATTTATATAATCCATGTTCTGTAGCATGATCAGGGGGAAAATAACCCCCATGCAACTAAGGGAACTGTCTTAAAACAAAAAGTTAAAAAAATACAAATTTTCAAACATAATTTGAGGCACAAAAGACAATCACTAGGATTGTTCACTTGGCTGCTTCCTTGGCTCTCCATTAAATTTTGAAGTCCTGAGCCCACCACGTTAGGCCTTTCCTAAACTGCAACTCTGCCCACCTCCATTACTCCAGCCCTGATGAGCCATGCACCACACTGGCCTACTGTGCCTCCACACATGCTCTTCTTCCTCCACTCTTACCCTGGCTATAACTAACTTATCCTTCAGACTTTAGTTCCACTTTCACCTCATCTGATGCCTCCAGTTTGGTCAGGTGCTTCTTTTGGCCTCCCACAACTCCTGGGCTTCCCTCTGTCACAGCACAAATCATACTCTGTGGTCACTGTTCACATTTCAGTCACTCTCATTACACTGAAGATCTTGAGAGCAGAGATCCAATCGGTCAGTTTACAGATATTTATTAAGCATTTATTAAGTGCTGGGTATTATTCTGGGTGCTGGGGATACAGCAATGAAGAAACCAAAGGCCCTGCATTCAAGGAGTTTACATTCTAGCAGGAGAAAACAGTCTTAAATGAGCTAATTAAATGAGATAATTTCAACTATGCATATATGCCATGAAGAAAATTAAATGGCATCATGTGATAGTGACTGAGTGGTGTATTTCAAATAGACTCAACAGGAAAATCCTCCCTACAGAGACGACCTTAACTAAGACACAAATGATGAAAATTCCCCTATGGGAAGAATGCCAAGTCTCGGAGAGAGAAATGAACTTGCCGTGTTTGTGTAAGGTCACAGTAGCTAGGTCTTAAAACTTAGCGAAGGGGGAAGAGGTAGGAGAAGTAGGCAGAGGCCAGGTCCTGTAGGGCATTACTGCCCACAGTAAGGATCTTATATTTTATTCTAGTTAGAATGGAAGCCATTGAAAGGTTTTAAGCAGGGAGTGACACGATCTGGCTGCTGTGTGGAGAATGGACTCTAGGGGCCAAGAAATAGGGAGATCAGTCGAGGGCTGTTTCAGTAGTCCAAGCAAGATATGATAGTGACTTAGACTAGGATTATGGCAGAGGAAATTGAGGAAAGTGATTGGATTGGGATATATATTAGAGATAGAGCTGGCAAGACTCACTAATGGATTGGATGTGAGGGGAAGAGAGAAATTAATGACAGCCCCTAGGTTTTTACCTGGGGCCATTCGCTATGATGGAAAAGACTCAAGTTTCTGTCTTGAATGAATACATTTTGACACGCCTATTAGACATCTAGATAGAGATGCTGTGTAAGCAATTTGATTATAATAGTCTAGAGTTCAGGAGACGTTAAGGCTGAAAACTCATTAGTGTATAGTTGACGTTTAAAGCTACGGGAATGGATTAGATTACCTGGAGAATGAGTAAGGCTGGAGAAGAGAAAAGAAGAGAAGAGAAGAAAGCAGAGTGGCCAAGGTACTTCAACATTGCAAGTATGGTAGGAAAGAAGCCATCAAAGGATTCTGAAAAAGAGTGGCCACTGAAGAGGAGAATGAAGAAGAGGAGGACCAAGGGACTGTGGTATTTGAAATCCCAGAGAAGAAAGTATTTTAAGAGAGAAATTATGAGTTAACTGTGTGAAATGCTGCTGGGAGGTCTAGGAACAAGAAAACAGAGAAATGACTATTAGAATTGGCAGGATGCTGGACTAGGATGATCTTGATAAAAGCTATTTCAGAAGAATATTGGGGATGGAAGCTCAACCTGAATGGACTGAGAAGAGTGATGCCTGGTGAGGGGGTGGAAAGAATGAGTACAGATAATTCATTGCAGAACTTTTGCTATACAGTGGGCAGAGAAATAGTTGGTAGCCAGAGGGAAATGTGGGGTCAGGGGGGATCTCTCTCCCTCTCTGTCTATCCCTATCTCTATCTTTATCTCTCTATCTAAAGATAGGAAATACAATGGCTTACTTGTTTGAATTCAGGACAATCCAGAAAGTAATAAATTTAAGATATAGATGAAAATGGGATAATTGTAGGGGTCAGATAGGGTCTAGAATACAGATCGGCTTTAGACAGGAGCAAGGGTATGTTTCCATTCTGACAGAAGGAAAGGCAGTGTGTGGATACACATGCAGGTAGGTTGGTGAACTTTGAGGCAGTTCTCATCATTTGGCTTCTGTTTTCTCTATTAAGAATCAGATGAGGGGGCTGGCCCTGTGGCGTAGTGGTTAAGTGCTAGCGCTCTGCTGCTGGCAGCCTGGGGTTCAGAAACCGGGCGCGCACCAACACACTGCTTGTGAGGCATGTGTGGCGGCGTCCCACATAAAGTGGAGGAAGATGGGCACGGATGTTAGCTCAGGGCCAGTCTTCCTCAGCAAAAAGAGGAGGATTGGCATGGATGTTAGCTCAGGCTGATCTTCCTCACACACACACAAAAAATAATGAGATGAGGTCATCAGCTAAGATCACCTATTTGACCTCCTACCCAGTGTTTAGAACAGTGCCCAACATACAATAAGCATTCTGTAAATGTTTGCTCGTGAGCCAATGATCAAATAAAATTGCACATAATCTGGCCCCATGAATTGATGAATCTTCTTTTTTTTTTCAAATCAGTATCATGTCAGTTACTTTTTCTTACCTTTTCTTTCTTTTTTAAAAATTACTTTATTGAGGCCATATTGGTTTATAACATTGTGTAATTTCAGGTATACATTATTATATATCAGTTTCTGTATAGACTGCATCGTGCTCCCCACCAATAGTCTAGTTTTTATCCATCACCATACATAGGTGCCCCTTTACCCCCTTCACCTACCGCCCCACTCCATTCCCCTCTGAACCACTAATCTGTTCTCTTTATCCATGTGCTTGTTATATTCCACATATGAGTGAAATCATAGGGTGTTTGTCTTTCTCCGTCTGGCTTATTTCACTTAACATAATACCCTCAAGGTCCATTCATGTTGCTGCAAATGGGACAATTTTGTCTTTTTTATGTCTGAGTAGTATTCCATTGTATATATATACCACATCTTCTTTATCCATTCATCTGTTGATGGGCACTTGGGTTGCTTCCACGTCTTGGCTATTGTGAATAATGCTGCAATGAACATAGGGGTGAAGAAATCTCTTTATATTGTTGATTTCAAGCTCTTTGGATAAATATCCAATAGTGGGATAGCTGGAATCTATGGTATTTCTATTTTTAATTTTTTGAGAAATTTCCATACTGTTTTCCATAATGGCTGACCAGTTTGCATTCCCACCAGCAGCAAATGAGGGTTCCCTTTTCTCCACATCCTCTCCAACATTTGTTGGGTAGACATGTCATCCAAAAAGATTCCTTTATGACCAATGTCAAATAGTGTGTTGCCTATATTTTCTTCTATGAGTTTTATAGTTTCAGGTCTCATCTTCAGCTCTTGGATCCATTTGAGTTAATTTTTGTGAATGGCGATAGCAGATGGTCCACTTTCATTCTTTTGCATGTGGCTGTCCAGTTTTCCCAACACCATTTATTGAAAAGACTTTCCTTTTTCTATTGTATGTTCTGACCTCCTTTGTCAAAAATTAGCTGTCCGTATATGTGTGGTTTCATTTGTGGGCTTGCAATTCTGTTCCATTGATCTGTGTGTCTGTTTTTGTACCAGTACCATGCTGTTTTGATTACTATTGCTTTGTAGTATGTTTTGAAGTCAGGGATTGTGATGCCTCCAGCTTTGTTCTTTTTTCTTAGGATTGCTTTAGCTATTCAGGGTCTTTTGTTGCCCCATATGAATTTTAGTATTCTTTTTTCTATTTCCGTGAAGAATGTCATTGGGATTCTGGTTGGGGTTGCATTGAATCTGTAGATTGCTTTAGGTAATATAGACATTTAAACTACGTTTATGTTTCCAATCAATGTGCATGGGATGTCTTTCAATTTCTTTATGTCATCATAGATTTCTTTCAATAATGTATTGTAGTTTTCATTATATAGGTATTTCACCTCCTTGGTAAGATTTATTTCTAGATATTTTATTATTTTTGATGCAGTTGTAAATGGTATTATGTTTCTGAGCTCTCTTTCTGTTAGAAAAAGGAATAAAAGGAATCCAAATAAACAATGAAGAAGTGAAACTCGCACTATTTGCAGATGACATGATTTTATATATAGAAAACCCTAAAGAATCCGTTGGAAAACTATTAGAAATAATCAACAACTACAGCAAAGTCGCAGGGTACAAAATCAATCTACAAAAATCAGCTGCATTTCTCTGCCCATTTTTTGATTGGGTTGTTTGTTTTTTTGTTGTTGAGTTGAATGAGTTCTTTATATATTTTGGAGATCAACCCCTTGTCGGATAGGTGATTTGCAAATATTTTCTCCCAGTTGGTGGGTTGTCTTTTCATTTTGTTCATGGTTCCCTTTGCTTTGCAGAAGCTTTTTAGTCTGATGTAGTCCCATTTGTTAACTTTTTCTTTTGCTTCCCTTGCCTCATCAGACATGTTCTTTGAAAAGATGCTGCTAAGACCAATGTCAAATAATGTACTGCCTATATTTTCTTCTAGGAGTTTTATAGTTTCAGGTCTTACATTCAAATCTTTAATCCATTTTGAGTTAATTTTTGTGTATGGTGCAAGATAACGGTCTACTGTCATTCTTTTGCATGTGGCTGTCCAGTTTCCCCAACACCATTTATTGAAGAGACTTTCCTTTCTCCATTGTATGTTTTTGGCTCCTTTGTCAAAGATTAACTGTCCATAGATGTGTGGTTTTATTTCTGGGCTTTCAATTCTGTTCCACTGATCTGTGTGTCTGTTTTTGTACCAGTACCATGCTGTTTTGATTACTATAGCTTTGTAGTGTATTTTGAAGTCAGGGATTGTGATGTCTCCAGCTTTGTTCTTTTTTCTCAGGATTCCTTTGGACATCCAGGGTCCTTTGTTGTTCTATATAAATTTTAGGATTCTTTGTCTGATTTTCATGAAGAATGTCATTGGGGTTCTAATTGGGATTGTGTTGAATCTGTAGATTGCTTTAGGTAGTATGGACATTTTAACTATGTTGATTCTTCCAACCCATGAGCATGGAATATTTTTCCATTTCATGTGTCTTCTTCACTTTCTTCCAATAATTCTTATAGTTTTTAGTCTTTCAGACACTTTGCATGTCTTTCACCTCTTCAGTTAAGTTTATTCCTAAATACTTTATTCTTTTTGTTGTGATTGTAAATGGGATTATACTTTTGATTTTTCTTTCTGCTAGTTCATTGTTAGTATATGGAAATGCAACTGACTTTTTAAAGTTGATTTTGTACCCTGCAACTTTGCTGTAGTTGTTGATTATTTCTAATAGTTTTCTGATGGATTCTTTAGAGTTTTCTATATATAGGATCATGTCATCTGTAAACAGCGAGAGTTTCACTTCTTCCTTTCCTGTTTGGATTCCTTTTATTTCTTTTTCTTGCCTAATTGCTCTGGCCAAAACCTCCAGTACTATGTTGAATAGGAGGGGTGAGAGTGGTCAGTCTTGTCTTCTTCCTATTCTCAGAGGGATGGCTTTCAGTTTTTCACCATTAAGAATGATGTTGGCTGTGGGTTTGTCATATACGGCCTTTATTATGTTGAGGTACTTTCCTTCTATACCCATTTTGTTGAGAGTTTTTATCATAAATAGATATTGGATCTTGTCAAATGCTTTCTCTGCATCTATTGAGATGATCGTGAGGTTCTTATTCTTCATTTTGTTAATGTAGTGTATCACATTGATTGATTTGTGTATGTTGAACCATCCCTGCACCCCTGGAATAAATCCCACTTGATCGTGGTGTATGATCCTTTTAACGAATTGCTGTTTTCAGTTTGCCAATATTTTGTTGAGGATTTTTCCATCTATGTTTATTAGCAATATTGGCCTGTAATTTTCCTTCTTTTTTTTGAGAAAGATCAGCCCTGAGCTAACATCCATGCCAATCCTCCTCCTCTTTTTGCTGAGGAAGACCGGCCCTGAGCTAACATCTATTGCCAGTCCTCCTCCTTTTTCTCCCGAAAGCCCCACTGGATAGTTGTATGTCACAGTTGCATATCCTTCTAGTTGCTGTATGTGGGATGCTGCCTCAGCATGGCCAAACAAGCGGTGCATCCGTGTGCACCCAGGATCCGAACCCGGGCCGCCAGTAGCGGAGCACGCACACTTAACTGCTAAGCCATGGAGCCGGCCCCTAATCTTTCTTCTTTGTGTTGTCCTTGTCTGGCTTTGATATCAGGGTAATGTTGGCCTCATAGAGTAGTTAGGAAGCATTCTGTCTTCTTTGATTTTTTGGAATAGTTTGAGAAGTACAGGTACTAAATATTCTTTGAATGTTTGGTAAAATTCTCCAGAGAGGCCATCTGGTCCTGGACAGTTGTTTTCTGGGAGTTTTTTATTACTGTTTCAATCACTTTACTTGTGATTTGTCTATTCAGATTCTCTATTTCTTCTTGATTCAATTTTGGGAGGTTATATGAGTCTAGGAATTTATCCATTTCTTCTAGGTTGTCCAATTTGTTGGCGTATAGTTTTTCATAGTATTCTCTTATAATCCTTCGTATTTCTGCAGAATCTGTTGTAATTTCTCCTCTTTCATTTCTTATTTTATTTATTTGAGCTTTCTCTTTTTTTCTTGGTGAGTCTGGCTAAGGGTTTGTCTATTTTGTTTATCTTCTCAAAGAACCAGCTCTTGGTTTCATTAATCCTTTCCACTGTTTTTTAAGTCTCTATTTCATTTATTTCCACTCTGATTTTTATTATTTCCCTCCTTCTGTTGACTTTGGGCTTTGTTTGTTCTTCTTTTTCTAGTTCTGTTAGGTGCAGTTTAAGGTTACTTATTTGAGATTTTTCTTGTTTGTTGAGGTGTGCCTGTATTGCTATGAATTTGTCTCTTATGACTGCTTTTGTTGTATCCCATAGGAGTTGGTATGTTGTATTTTCATTTTCATTTGTCTCCAGGTATTTTTAATTTCTCCTTTGATTTCTTCATTGATCCAATTGTTATTCAGTAGCATGTTGTTTAGTCTCCATATATTTCTGTCTTTTCCAGCTTTTTTCGTGTAGTTGATTTCTAGTTTCATAGCACTGTGGTCAGAAAAGATGCTTGGGATGATTTCAATCTTCTTAAATTTATTGAGGTTTGCCTTCTTTCCCAACATACATTCTATCTTTGAGAACGATCCATGTGCACTTGAGAAGAATGTATATTCTGCTGTTTTAGGATGGAATTCTCTGTATATATCTATTAAGTCCATCTGATCAAGTGTTTTTTCATTTAGATCTACTATTTCCTTGTTGACTTTTTATCTGGATGATCTGTCCATTGATGTAAGTGGGGTGTTGAGGTCCCCTACTGTTATTGTGTTGCTACTAATTTCTCCCTTTAGGTCTGTTAACAGTTGCTTTATACACTTTGGTGATCCCGTGTTAGGTGCATATATATTAATAAGTGTTATGTCCTCCTGGTGGAATGTCCCTTTTATCATTATATACTGCCCCTCTTTGTCTCTAATTGTCTTTTAACTTGAAGGCTATTTTGTCTGATATAAGTATGGCAACACCAGCTTTCTTTTGTTTGCCATTAGCTTGCAGTATGGTCTTCCATCCCTTCACTCTGAGCCTATGTTTGTCTTTAGAGCTGAGATGTGTTTCCTGGAGGCAGCATATTGTTGGATCTTGTTTTTTAATCCATCCAGCTACTCTGTGTCTTTTCGTTGGAGAATTCAATCCATTTACATTTAGAATGATTATTGATATATGAGGGCTTAATACTACCATTTTATCTCTTGTTTTCTGGTTGATCTATGTTTCCATTGTATTTCTGACTGCCATTTCCTTTTTGTGGTTTTCTGAGGAGGTTTTCTCACTTTTTGTGAGTTGTGGCTCTGCTTTGATTTTTTGTTTAGTGGTTACCATGAGGTTTGTATAAAAGATCTCAAACGTGAAATAGTCCATTTTATCATAGCCTCTTATCTCCATTAACCTAAGCAGGTTCCCTCCCTTACCTCTTCCCCTTCTAAGTTATTGTTGTTACAAATTATTCTGTTTTTAATGCTGTGAGTTTGTGACTAAGTTGAAGTGTTTATAGTTACTTTTGATGCTCTCCTTCCCTTTATGTTTAGGTTATAACTGAGTATCTGTTTCCCTGTTCTGATAGAGAGCTGTAGTTTTCTGATTTTGTCTGTCTAATTATCTCCTTGCTCAATGCTTTATAGGCCTTTGCCCTTTTTTTTGCAGTGTGAGTACATCTTTAATTATTTCTTGTAGGGGAGGTCTAGTGGCAATGAACACCTTCAGCTTTTGTTTATCTGGGAAAGATTTTATTTCTCCATTATATCTGAAGGAAAGTTTCACTGGATAGAGTATTCTTGGCTGAAAGTTTTTGTCTTTCAGCATTTTGAATATATCATTCCATTCTCTTCTAGCCTGTAGAGTTTCTGATGAGAAATCCGCTGAAAGCCTGACAGCGGTTCCTTTGTATGTTATTCTCTTTTGTCTAGCTGCCCTTAATACTTTTTCTTTGTCATTGACTTTTTCCAGTTTTACCATTATATGCCTTGGGGAAGGCAATGCTTTTTAACACTGATGTAATTACGTGTTCTCTTGGATTTGGGTATTTGTAAATAAGGTTCCTTCCCCAGGTTTGGGAAGTTCTCGGCTATTATTTCTTTGAACAACCTCTTTGCTCCTTTCTCCCCCTCTTCTCCCTCTAGAATACCTACAATCCTTATGTTGCTTTTCCCAATTAAGTCAGATATTTCTCAAAGAATTCCTTCATTTTTTTTAAAATCTTATTTCTGTCTCCTTCTCCACCTGTAGCATTTCTATATTTTTATCTTCTAAATCACTAATTTGTTCCTGCATAACATTGGCTCTATTCTTTAAGGATTCTATATTATTTTTTATTTCATTGATTATTTTTTTCATATCCAGATTTTCTGCTTGATTTTTTTTTTTTATAGTTTCAATCTCTTGGGTGAAGACGTTCATTTTATTCCTGAGCTCACTGAATTGTTTTTCTGTGTTCTCTTGTATCTCGTTGAGTTTCTTTATGACAGCCATTTTGAATTCTCTGTCATTTAATTGTAAATTTCTGTACCTTCAGGGTTGGTTTTTAGAGAATTGTCATTTTCCTTCTGGTCTGAACTGTTGTTGTGGTTTCTCATGGTGTTTAACAAACTAATCTTTTGTCAGGGCATTTCTGGTAGTATTAGGTCTCAGATTCTATCTGCCACCGCTAGGGGGAGAAGGAGTAGAGTTTCTGGTCCCACCTTGTCTGCTGGAAGTTGTGTGGGTACTGCAGGCGTTTGCACCAGCCTGGAGAGTGTTCAGGCACTTGTGTGGACTGTGCTTGGTGGGTGGGGCTTCCTCATGTGGAACTGAGCTGGGGCCACTCTTTGGTGTTGCAGAGGCATGATGGGCTCCCTCTCTCGCCTGGAAAGCCATCGTGAGCGAGTTAAGCACTGCCGCTGCCTTTTCCTGCAGTCACACCAGGGCGCACTCCCTCTTTTAAGGCTCAGCTGTACCATGGGCATGGACGTGGGCCTGGAGTTTGCTTGCCCCAGTGAGCTGCAGACTCTGCTTGCAGACTGGCAGGCTGCTGCGCTTGGTGGGCAGGGCTTCTCATGTGGACCCAGCCAGAGCCACTCCTTGGGGCCACAGGGACATGGTGGGCTCCCTTCTCACCTGGAGAGTAAACATAAGTGGGTTAAGGGCAGCCACCACCTCTTCCTGCAGTCGCCCCTGGGTGCACTCCCTCTTTCAAGGCTTAGCTGTACTATGGGCACTGGCGTGCACCACAGACTCTACTTGCAGACTGGCAGGTGGCTGTGCTTGGTGGTGGGGCTTCTCGTGTGGACCCAGTTAGGACCACTCCTTGGGGTTGCAGGTGCATGGTGGGCTCCCCTAACCCCTCACTGGGAGAGCGATCACCAGCAAGCTTAAGGCTGCCTCTGTCTCTTCCTACACTCTTCCTGGGACACATTCCGTTCCCACTTGCAGGGTGCTCGCGCCAAGCTGGAAAGTGATCCTATGTATGCACAGGGCTGTGGCGGGGTGGGTAGAGAGTGCTCAACTATCTCCACCACTACCCAGAGGGTCAGTCTGTCCACCCTCAGATGTATAGCTGCATGTGTCTCTCAGGCATCCTGTTGTGCTGTGTAGGCTTCTTCTGTTAGACAATGAATGTCCATTTAGTTGTAGTTCAAAAGAGGGAGAAACAAAGGGAACAGCTCACTCCACCACATTGCTGACGTCACTCCTCTTTCATTTTTAATTTTATTCATTTGAACCTTCTCTCTTTTTTTCTTAATGAGTCTGGCTAAGGATTTGTCAATTTTGTCTATCTTCTCAAAGAAACAGCTCTTAGTTTCATTTATCCTTTCTATTTTTTTATTGATGTTTTAATAGTTTATAACATTGTGAAATTTTGGGTTGTACATTTTTGTCCATCACCATCTATTTTTTTTTTTGAATGCTCTAATTTTTATTTCTGCTCTAATTTTTATCATTTCCCTCCTTCTTCTGACTTGGCTTTGTTTGTTCTTCTTTTTCTGATTCTGTTAGTTGTAATTTAAGATTACTTACTTGAGATTTTTCTTGTTTGTTGAGGTAGGCCTGTATTGCTATAAATTTCTCTCTTAGTAATGCTTTTGCTGCATCCTATAAAAGTTGGTATGTTGTGTTTTCATTTCCATTTGTCTCCAGGTATTTTTTGATTTCTTCATTGATCCAAAGGTTGTTCAGGAACATGTTGTTTAATCTCCACATATTTGTGCCTTTTGCAGTTTTTTTCTTGTAGTTCATTTCTAGTTTCTTAGCATTGTGGTCAAAAAGATGCTTCATATGATTTCACTCTTCTTAAATTTATTGAGGCTTGCCTTATTTCCCAACATATGGTCTATCATTGAGAATGTTCCATGTGCACTTGAGAAGAATGTGTATTCTGCTGTTTTTGGATGGAGTGTTCTACATATATCTATTAAGTCCATCTGGTCTAGTATTTCATTTAAGGCAACTGTTTCCTTGTTGACATTCCGTCTGGATGATCTGTCCATGATGTAAGTGGGGTGTTGAGGTCCCCTACTATTATTGTGTTGCTGTCAATTTCTCGCTTTAGGTCTGTTAATAGTTGCTTTATACACTTTGGTGATCCTGTGTTAGGTGCATATATATTAATAAATGTTATGTCCTCTTGGTGGACTGTCCCTTTTATCATTATATACTGCCCCTCTTTGTCTCTCATTGTCTTTTTTTATCTTGAAGTTTGCTTTGTCTGATATAATTATGGCAACACCTTCTTTCTTTTGCTTGCCATTTGCTTAGAGTATTGTCTTCCATCCCTTCGCTCTGAGCTTATGTGTTTCCTGAGCTGAGATGTGTTTCCTGGAGGCAGCATATTGTTGGGTCTTGTTTTTTGTTTTTGTTTTTGTTTGGCTGCAGAAGATTTGCCCTGAGCTAACATCTGTTGCAAATCTTACTCTTTTTGGTTGAGGAAGATTTGCCCAGAGCTAACATCTGTGCCAGTCTTCCTCTAATTTGTATGTGAGTCACCGCCACAGCATGGCTGACGAGTGGTGTAGGTCTGTGCTTGGGATTTGAACCTATGAACCTGGGCCATTGAAGCACAGGGCACCAAACTTAACCACTAGGCCACGGGGCTGGCCCCTGGGTCTTGGTTTTTAATCTATCCTGCCACTCTGTGTCTTTTGATTGGTGAATTCAATCCATTTACATTTAGAGTGATTATTGATATATGTGGGCTTAATACTGCCATTTTATCTCTTGCTTTCCAGTTGTTCTATATTTCCATTGTATCTTTTCTCTTGTATTTCTGACTGCCATTTCAGTTTGGTGGTTTTCTGTGATTCTTTACTCAGTTTTCTCTTTATTTATGACTTGTGTTTGATTTTTCCTTTAGTGGTTACCATAAGGTTTGTATAAAAGAACTCATAGATGAGATGATCTATTTTCTTTTTTATTGCAGTAACGTTGGTTTATAACATTGTATAAATTTCATGTGTACATCATCATACTTCTATTTCTGCATAGATTACATCATGTTCACCACCCAAAGACTAATTGCAATCCACCACCACACACAAATACCTAATCATCCCTTTTACTCTCCTCCCTCCCCCCTTCTCCTCTGGTAACCACCAATCCAATTTCTGTCTTTGTGTGTTTGTTTGTTGTTGTAATTTTCTACTTATGAGTGAAATCATATGGTATTTGACCTTCTCTCGCTGACTTATTTTGCTTAGCATAATATCCTCTAGATGCATCCATGTTGTCACAAAGCGCTGGATTTCATCACTTCTTACCCCTGAGTAGTATTCCATTGTGTATATATACCACATCTTCTTTATACACTCATCCCTTCACGGGCTCCTAGGTTGCTTCCAAATCTTGGCTATTGTGAATAATGCTGCAATGAACACAGCGGTGCATGTATCTTTACACATTTGTGTTTTCATGTTCTTGGGATAAATACC
This sequence comes from Diceros bicornis minor, assembly GCF_020826845.1. Lineage (NCBI taxonomy): Eukaryota > Metazoa > Chordata > Mammalia > Perissodactyla > Rhinocerotidae > Diceros > Diceros bicornis. The sequence continues at coordinate 11,745,090 of NC_080752.1, forward strand.
CAGCAGTGGAATAGGTGGATTGTATGGCAGCTCTATTCTTAATTTTTTGAGGGATCTCCATATTGTTTTCCATACTGGCTGCACCAGTTGGCATTCCCACCAGCAGTGTATGAGAATTCCCTTCTCTGCACATCCTCTACAACATGTGTTGTTTCCTGTCTCGTTAATTATAGCCATTCTGACTATGATATCTCATTGCAGTTTTGATTTGCATTTCCCTGATACTTAATGATTTTGAACATCTTTTCATGTGTCTGTTGGCCATCTGTATATCTTCTTTGGAGAAATGTCTGTTCAGGTCTTTTGCCCATTTTTTAATTGGGTTGTTAGTTTTTTTGTTGTTGAGATGTATCAGTTCTTTGTATATTTTGGAGATTAAGCCCTTATCAGATGTATGGTTTGCAAATAGCTTCTCCCAATTGTTAGGTTGTCTTTTCGTTTTGTTGATGGTTTCCTTTGCTGTGCAGAAGCTTTTTAGTTTGATGTAGTCCCATTTGTTTATTTTTTCTATTGCTTACATTGCCCAGCCAGACACAGTATTTGAAAATATGTTACTAAGACCGATGTCAAAGAGCATATTGCCTATGTTTTCTTCTAGAAGTTTCATGGTTTCAGGTCTTACATTCAAGTCTTTAATCCATTTTGAGTTGATTTTTGTGTATGGTGTAAGATAATGGTCTACTTTCATTTTTTTGCATGTTGCTGTTCAGTTTCCCAACACCATATATTGAAGAGACTTTCCTTTCTCCATTGTATGTTCTTGGCTCCCTTGACAAAATTTAGCTGTCCATAGATGTGTGGGTTTATTTCTGGGCTCTTGATTACATTCCATTGATCTGTGGGTCTGTTTTTCTGCCAGTAACATGCTGTTTTGGTTACTACAGCTTTGTAGTAGATTTTGAAATTAGGGAATGTGATGCCTCCAGCTTTGTTCTTTTTTCTCATGATTCCTTTGGCTATTCAGGGTCTTTTCTCGTTCCATATAAATTTTAGGATCCTTTGTCCTATTTCTGTGAAAAATGTTGTTGGAACTTTGATAGTGTTTGCACTGAATCTATAGATTGCTTTAAGAACTTTGGACATTTTAACTATGTTAATTCTTCCAATCTATGATCACGGACTATATTTCCATTTCTTTGTGTCTTCTTCAATTACTTTCAACAATGTTTTATAGGTTTCAGTGTACAGACTTTTCACCTCTTGTGTTAAGTTTATTCCAAGGTATTTTATTCCAAGGTATTTTATTCTTTTTGTTGCCATTGTAAATTGGATTGTATTCTTAATTTCTCTTTCTGCTACTTCGTTGTTAGTGTATAGAAAGGCAACTGATTTTTCTATGTTAATTCTGTATCCTGCAACTTCATTGTATTTGTTTATTATTTCTAAAAGGTTTTTGGTGGATTCTTTAGGGTTTTCTATATGTAAAATCATGTCATCTGCAAATAGTGACAGTTTCACTTCTTCCTTTCCAATTTGGATCCGTCTTATTTCTTTTTCTTGCCTGATTGCTCTGGCCTGGACTTCCAATACTATGTTAAATAGGAGTGGTGAAAGTGGGCAGCCTTGTCTGCTTCCTGTCCTTAGAGGGATAGCTTTCAGTTTTTCACCATTGAGGATGATATTAGCTGTGGGTTTGTCATATAGGGCCTTTATTATGTTGAGGTACTTTCCTTCTATACCCATTTTATTCAGAATTATTATCATAAATGGATGCTTTATTTTGTCAAATGTTTTGTCTGCATCTATTGAGATGATCATGCGATTTTTATTCTTCATTTTGTTAATTTGGTGTATCACGTTGATTGATTTGCAGATGTTAAACCATCCCTGCATCCCTGGAATAAATTCCACCTGATCACGGTGTTTGATCTTTTTAATGTATTGTTGTATTCAATTTGCTAGTATTTTGTTGAGGATTTTTGCATCGATGTTCATCAGTGATATTGGCCTGTAATTTTCTTTTTTGTGTTGTACTTTTCTGGTTTTGGTATCAGGGTAGTACTGGCTTCGTAGAATGAGTTAGGAATCTTCCCCTCCTCTTCAATTTTTTGAAAGAGTTTGCGAAGGATAGGTATTATTATATCGTCTTTGAATGTTTGGTAGAATTCACCCAGGAAGCCATCTGGTCATGGACTTTTATTTTTTGGGAGGTTTTAGATTACTGTTTTGATCTCCTTACTGATAATTGGTCTATTCAAAATCTCTATTTCTTCTTGATTCAGTTTTGGAAGGTTGTATGATTCTAAGAATTTAACCATTTTTTCTAGATTATCCAGTTAGTTGGCATATAGCTTTTCATAGTATTCTCTTATAATCTTTTGTATTTATGAGGTGTCTGTTGTAATTTCTCCTCTTTCATTTCTGATTTTATTTGAGCCTTCTCTCTTTTTTTCTTGGTGAGTCTAGCTAAAGGTTTGTCAATTTTGTTTATCTTTTCAAAGAACAGCTCTTGGTTTCATTGATTTACTCCTATTGTTTTTTAAGTCTCTATTTCATTTATTTCTGCTCTCATTTTTATTATTTTCCTCCCTCTACTGATTTTGGGCTTTGTTTGTTCTACTTTTTCCAGTTCCTTCAGGTGCAGTGTTCGATTGTTTATTTGAGATTTTTCTTATTTGTTGAGATAGGCCTGTATTGCTATAAACTTTCCTCTTAGAATCGCTTTTGCTATATCCCATAAATTCTGGCATGTCGTATTTTCATTTTCATCTGTCTCCAGGTATTTTTTTATTTCTCCTTTGATTTCTTCATTGACCCCATCGTTGTTCAGTAGCATTTTGTTTAATCAACACATATTTGTGGCTTTTCTGATATTTTTCCTATAGTTGGTTTCTAGTTTAATACTGTTGTGGTCAGAAAAGATGCTTGGTATTATTTCAGTCTTCTTAAATTTATGGAGACTTGTTTTGTGGCCTAATATGTGATCAATCCTGGAGAATGTTCCATGTGCATTTGAAAAGAATGTGTATTCTTCGGTTTTTGGATAGAATGTTTTGTATATATCTACTAAGTCCATCTGGTCTAATGTGTCATTTAAGGCCAATGTTTCCTTATTGATCTTCTGTTTGGATGATCTATCCATTGGTGTAAGTGGAGTATAAAAGTCCTCTACTATTATTGTCTTACTATTTCTCCTTTTATGTCTGTTACTAATTGCTTTATGTACTTAGCTTCTCCTATGTTGGGTGCATAGACATTTACAAGTGTCATATCCTCTTAGTGGATTGTTCTCTTGATCATTATGTAGTGCCCTTCTTTGTCTCTCATTACAGTTTTTGTTTTAAAGTCTATTTTGTCTGACATGAGTATTGCTACCCCAGCTTTCTTTTCATTGCAATTTGCATGGAGCATCTTTTTCCATCCCTTTGCTTTCAGTTTGTGAGTGTCTTTAGGTCTGAACTATGTCTCTTTTATGCAGCATATATATGGGTCTTGTTTTTTTATCCAATCATCCACCCTATGCCTTTCGATTGGAGCATTTAGTCCATTGACATTTAAAGTAGCTTTTGATAACTATGGAATTACTGCCATTTATTAACTTTTCTCTGGGTGTTCTAGTAGTTCTTCTCTGTTCCTTTCTTCTTCTCTTGCTCTCTTCTCTTGTGGTTTGATAGCTTTCTTTAGTATTATGTTTGGATTCCTTTCTCTTAGTTTTTTGCGTATTTATTATAGGTTTCTGGTTTGTGATTACCATGAGGCACGTATATTACAACCTATGTATATAGCAATCTATATTAAGTTGATAGTCTCTTTAGTTTGACCTCTTTCTAAAAGCTCTATTCCTTTAATCCCCTTCTTCCACAATTTATGTTTTTGATATCATATCTAACTTTTTTTGTGCATTTGTATCCTCTTCCCTCTTATTATGGAAATAGATAATTTTTTCCTATTTGTGGTCTTCTCTTTCCCCCTTAAATAAGTCCCTTTAGCATTTCTTATAGGACTGGTTTCTTGTTGATAAGCTCCTTTAATTTTTGCTTGTCTGGGAAACTCTTTATCTCTCCTTCCATTCTGAATGATAACTTTGCCAGGTAGAGAATTCTCGGCTTTAGTTTTTTTTCCTTTTAGCACTTTAAATTTGTAGTGCCACTCTCTTCTAGCCTGTAAGGTTTCTGCTGAGAAGTCAGCTGATAGCCTTATGGGATTTCCTTTGTATGTAACTTGTCTTTCTCTTGCAGATTTTAGGATTCGCTCTTTATCTTTAATCCTGGACATTCTAATTATGATGTGTCTTGGTGTCAGCCTCTTTGGGTTTATCTTGTTTGGTGCTCTCTGTGCTTCCTGTGCCTCGATGCCCGTTTCCTTCCTTAGGTTAGGGAAGTTTTCAGCTATGATTTCTTCATATAGATTCTCTACCCCTTTGTCTCTCTCTTCTCCTTCTGGGACATCTATAACACAGAACTTATTGTGCCTTATGTTGTCCCAGAGGTCCCTTAGACTGTCCTCACTCTTTTTAATTCTTTTTTCTTTTATCTGTTCAGCTTGGGTGATTTCCTCTAGTCTTTCATCCAGCTTGCTGATTCGTTCTTCTGTATCATCTACTCTGCTATTTAGTTCCTCTAGTGAATTTTTCATTTCCAGTATTGTATTCTTCATTTCTGATTGGTTCTTTTTTATATTTTCCATTTCTTTGTTGACGTTCTCTCTGATTTCATCCATTCTTCTCCCAAGATCAGTGAGCATCCTTATGACTCTTTGAACTCTCTGTCAGGTAGATTGCTCATTTCTGTTTCATTTAGTTCCTTTTCTGGGATTTTGTCCTGTTCCCTCACTTGCAATGTATTCCTTTTGCCTCCTCATTTTGCCTCTTTCTCTGTGCTCGTATCTATGTATTAGGTATGTCTCCTGATCTTGGACTGGTGACTTTATGTAAGTGATGCCTTATGAGGCCCAGCAGTGTGCTTCCCTCTTGTCACCAGTTCCAAATGTTCCAGGAGTATCCCACATGTGGGCTACATGTGTCCTTCTGTTGCGGCAGGGTTGCTCTTGCTGTAGGTGTGCAGGGAAGCTGAGCTGTCCCCCTGGCTGGCTGGTTGTAACGCTCTGCTCTGTGTGGTTCTTGTGGACTCTTCAGTCTCTTTATTGGGTTTGGGAGCCCCAGCACAGTTGGCTGCAAGGTCTAATAGCACATCCCTGTTGCAGTTTTTCTATTAAGTGAGTAGACCCCTAGTGTGGCTGATTGTTAGGCTCAGGGGCTTACAATTGCTGTAAGCCTCCAGCCTATAAGGCTCTTGTCAGCTCTCTGAGGATTTCAGCTGGGTGTGGCTGGCCCCAGGCACGGGAGCACCCAATTGTTTCAGGCTTTGGAAGGTGGGGCCAATCCCCTATGTGGCTGTTTGAGAAGCACAAGTCTTCTGTAGCTGCCAGGCCCCACTCCCCGTAGGTCCACACACAGAGTCAACATAGTCCTGTCCTGTGCATGTGCCCCTACCCCCTGAAGTGGACCCAGTCGCCCCTTGGCAGAGGCCTCACACACTCCACCAAAGCCCCACACACTCCACCTGCTCCTCATGCATACCTTGCTCCACATAGGTGGACCCACTTGCCAGGCTGCAGAGAATCCAGGCACATAGCCTGTGCAGGCCTACAACTTGCCCTGAGGGCTTGTTGTGAGGTCTGGCCAGTCCCTAGGGCGGGCTGCTTTCCTTGGCTGAGCTGGATTAAATTGATGCTCTAGTGGGTGGGGCAGACCCTCGGCTGGCAGGCCACAGGGAGAACTCCGATGGCATTTGCCAGTGTCTGTATTAGCATGCCCACACCAGGTCACAACAATGGCTGTTGCCAATGTTCCAGTCCCTGGAGAGGTCTCACCTCTCACCAAGATGCACCCAGAGCCTATGAAGTGAGTCTCTTTTCACCAAAGGACTCGGCACTTTTCTTTCTGGTGATTATAGGTTGCTTTCCAAAATGGGTGAATTTGTGCATGGGCCCTTTAAGAGCCAGCTTTAATTTCCTTATGTTCCATCTTTTCTGGGGGTATTTCCTGTCAGTAGCCAGCAAAGCCAGATATTATGACACTCGTCTTGGTTGTGCTGGTCCAAAAAATGCTTATAGCAGCAATGCTCGCTGGTTAAGGTTCCTCACTCCTCCAGAGAAGGCTGTGTACCTTTGGATTGATCCCGGGCAGCCAGGAAGTGTTGCGGCTTGTGAAGGTGCTGTTTTCTCCCCAGAAGGGAATTTCTGCCTCTTCTACCTCCGTCAGGACTGTCATTTGTTGTGGGGGTTCCTCTTATCCAGTTTTCAGTTCTCTCTCAGGGGTAACTGTTCCAAGAGTAGTTGTTAAGTCTGCTGTGTCTGTGAGAAGAGGTGAGTTCAGAGTCCACCGATGCCACCATCTTGAATTCTCCCCTGAGATAGTCTATTTTCTGATAGCATCTTATCTCCATTAGCCTAAGCAGGTTTCATCCATTTCCTCTTCCTCTTCTGAGTTTTTGTTGTCACAAATTATTCTTTTCTGTGTTGTGAATTTCTGACTAAATTGTAGTGTTTATAGTTATTCTTGATGCTTTCCTTCCCTTTATCTTTTATGTTATAATTAAGTGTTTACTAACCTATTCTGATATAGAGCTGCAATTCTGATTTTATCTGTTTCTTTGTCTCCTTCCTCAAGGTTTTGTAAACCTTCATTTTTTAGTTTCAGATGGGAGGGTTCCTTTCTACGTTTCTTGTAAGTCGGGCCTAGTGGCAATGAACTCCCTCAGCTTTTGTTTATCTGGGAAAGCTTTTATTTCTCCATTATATCTGAAGGAAAGTTTCACTGGATAGAGTATTCTTGGCTGAAACTTTTGGTATTTCAGTATTTTGAATATATCATTCCATTCTCTCCTAGCCTATAAGGTTTCTGCTGAGAAATCCACTGAAAGTCTGATAGGGGTTCCTTTGTAGGTTATTTTCTTCTGCCTTGCTGCCATTATTATTTTTTCTTTGTCAATGACTTTTGCCGCTTTTAATATTATACGCCTTGGAGAAGGTCTTTTTGCCTTGATGTAATTAGGAGTTCTATTGGCTTCATGAACTTGTAAGTCCATTTCCTTCCCCAGGTTTGGGAAGTTCTCAGCTATTATTTCTTTGAATAAGCTCTTTGCTCCTTTCTCCCTCTCTTCTCCCTCTGGAATACCTATAATCCTTATGTTGTTTTTCCTAATTGAGTCAGATATTTCTTGAAGAATTTTTTCATTTTTTAAAAATCGTAATTCTCTCTCCTCCTCCACCTGAAGCATTTCTATATTTCTATCCTCTAATTCACTAATTCTGTCCTCCATAACATCAGCTCTATTTTTTATGGTTTCGAGATTATTTTTTATCTCATTAATTGTGTTCTTCATATCAAGAATTTCTTTTTTTTTCTTTTTTTAGAGTTTCAATTTCTTTGGTGAAGTATTCCTTCTGCTCTTTAATTTTATTGCTGAGATCACTGAACTGTCTTTATGAGTTTTCTTGTAAATCATTGAGTTTCTTTATGACAACTATTTTGAATTCTCTGTCATTTAGATTGTAAATTTCTGTGACTTCAGAAATGGTTTCTCTAAACCAGAATGACAAGTTCTGGAGACTTGTCATTTTCTTTCTGATCTGAAATGTTACTGTAGTTCTTCATGGTGTGTGATGAATTGATCCTTTGCTGGCACATTTGTAGTAGTATCAGGTCACAGATTCCACCTGCTACCATGGTGGGTAGTGGGCAGGAGCTGTGTTTTCTCATCCCGCCCTGTCTGCTGGAAGTTGTGCCAGTAGGGCTGCTCTGCGATTGCACATGCTGGCTGTAGCCGCTTGGTGGGTCATGCACACATGCCTCTGTGCTCTGCTGGTGGGTCGCTCTTGTGCAGGCAGGCCTGCTGCGCTTGGCAGGGGACCAGCTGAGCTGCTGTGCTTGGTGGGTGGGGCTCCTTCATGGGGACTGAGCTGCTGCCACTCAGTGGAGAGTATTCCCATGTGCAGGGCTGCCATGACATGGTGGAGCTCCCACAGGCCAGGATAACACTCTGAAAGCATTTGCATGTGGGCTAGGCTGGCCCGCCTCCTTTTACAGTCACAATGGTCACTGTGTGAGAACTTGTGACCCGGATTGCTGCTGCTGGGGAGAGGGAGGGGTCTCCTCAGCTAGTTCCACTGCTTCCCGAGGATCCAGTCCACCCACCTTCAGATGTACAGCTGCATGGATCTCTCAGGCATCTTGTTGTGCTGTGTAGGGAATCCTCTGTTGGCTAATGAATGTGCATTTAGTTGTAACTTAGAGGGGAGAGACAAAGGGAACAACTCACTCCACCATGATGCTGACATCACTTTTTCTGAATCTTCTTAACTCAAGAGGAAGAGCTCTTAGTCGTTAACTGAAATCCTGGGTCCGCCACTTACCAGCTGTAAGACCCTGACCAAGGTACTTAAACTCTCTGAGCCTGAGGTTTCTCATCCATACAACGGGTATGAAATGCCTACTTCACAGGAATATTGTAAAAATCAATCAGATACCATATATAAAGCACTTGGCACAGAGCCTGCCACATAGTAACCATTTGATAAGTGGATTTTGCCACCAATGATGGATATTGCCATCATTGCTGCTATTCCTACTAATATGGTCACCATCAAACTCTTCCATTTGTTTCCTCAAAGAGATTGCAAATGGCTGTAAAGTAAAAGACTGTCTTAAGAGCCCTTCACAGTAGGTTTCTGTTTGAAATGGTAGTAGATAATAAACTGCTTTGGGTGATACAAAGAGAAAAAGAAATCCTTTAGGTTGGGTGGTCAGAGAAAGCTTAAAGTCAATAGTTTGAACACTGAAGCCAAACAATTTCATGTTTATCTGCATTTTATAAAGTGCAATTGCACGAATTATCCCTTTCTACCTTCACAAGAGCTCATGGAATAGACATTTTTCTTCCAATTTCATAGATGAAGAAATAGAGACTTAGAGAAGTTAAATGACTGGTTCAAGAGCTCAGTTAATAAGAATGGCACTAGGATGTCTGCATTCAAATGCTCTGTGCTCTTTGCTACATTCATTTTTTGAAACCTGCCATAGGAAGAGCCAATGAGAATGAAACTGGCAATAGAATTGAGGGCCCCATCCAAGCCTCAACCTGCCCACCTGACTTCACAGGGTATAGTGGGATCTAATGGCCTCTTCTCCTTCTCTTCTTGGGCATAAGTTAGACCACATTTCCTGTGAACATTCCCACTGCAGTGAAGTATAACCCTGTGACTAAGATCTGACCAGTGGAATGTAAATAAAAGTGATGTGTGTCACTTCAGGCCTAAGCCTTAAGGCACTGGGCTTTCTCTTCCCATCCTCTTTTTCCTCTTTCTATCAGCTAGAACCTGAGGGGACCCAAATTTGACTGTGCAGATGACAATAGTGCCCTAAGTGAAGGTGAATCAGGGCATTGGAAGGAAGATGGGTTTCTGAATAACTGTCAAGAGTAGAGCTTGCTGCCAACCTAGACTGCTCAATTCAGAACCAATTTGTGAAAGAGAAATAAACTTCATTGTTCTTTAAGTCACTGTACTACCGAGTTTCTTTGTTATAGAAGTCTTTCCTTACCATTACTAATACACAGAGACACACATTTGAGAAGACAGTTGCAGAAGGGGAGGCCTAGGGGAACATGGCAGCTGCCTAAATATCTTTCCATGGCTTTTCTGAGGCAGGGGGTGCAGATAAGCCCCACATAGCCCCAGAAGCAGAACCAGGACAGACACATGACTGGGATCCAGAGACAGTGTTCACTCCCATAAAAGAAGGAGCTTTCTTTCAGAGTTGTTCTATCATAGAGAGAGATGTCTTTAAAGGTAATGAGTTCTCTGTCAATTCAGGTATGTGAGCAGGGTCTGGATGACCTACTGATAAAAATGCTATAACCAGGGCTCAAGCTTGATGTCAGGTTGAACTAGATGACCTTTAAGGTTCCTTCCATCCCTGACAGTCTAGACTACAGAGGAAAACAAATCTCATCCAATTAAGGGCATCAGAAAAGCAAGTGATGACTCACTGATATAGAAGCCGGCTGTGCCTGGAGTTCAATTGCCCTAATAATCATCATCACCACAGAAGTTCTATTGGCTTTTTCCCCCTTTGATTAAAGTCCTCAGAAATACTTTCAGGCTCCCGTTCAAACAAATGGCCCATTACAGAAACTCAATTTTAATCTGATCTCTCCTTCGGTAATTACATTCTTGGTCATGGGAACAGGACATTCACTTAATGAAAGGGATGCAGCTCAAAGGGTAAGCACTGAAAATGTCTAGAAGTGAAGAGAATGCGTTTGGCATGACGTGCCTCCATCAAAGCACATTAGAAAAATGCTGTGCAGTATGGAAAATGCCCAGGCTCGGGAGGCAGGAAGCCTGGGTCCTGTCTTGCCCTTGACTCTGACTCACTCTCTCTCTCTCTCGATAAGTGTCTCCACCCCACCCCATCCCCACTGAATCTATATCCCACAAAGCAGCCTGAAAGACTACCAAAAGCCCAAATATGATCAAGATTCTCTGTGTTTTAAATCTTTCCCTGAACCCTCACTGTTTTGGGATAAAATCTAATATGATCTACAAGACCCTCAACTCCCTTGATCTGGACCCTCTGTGCCTCTTTTCAGCATCAGCAGGGTCCACTCTACTTGCACTATGCTTGACTTCTTTCAATTCCTAGAAATAGACTCTCTCTTTCCTCAGTCTGTACACAGCATTCTCTGTCAGGAACATTTCTCTGCCTTCCAGTTTCCCTAGTTAACTTCTACTCATCATTTGGATCTCAGCTTCTTTTCAATTTTATTTAAAAATCCCTGGGGCCTGCCCAGTGGTGCAAGTGGTTAAGTGCGCATGCTCTGCTGCGGCAGCCCGGGGTTCACTGGTTTGGATCCTGGGCGCGCACCGACGCACTGCTTGTCAAACCATGCTGTGGCGGCGTCCCATATAAAGTGGAGGAAGATGGGCATGGGTGTTAACCCAGGGCCAGTCTTCCTCAGCAAAAAGAGGAGGATTGGCAGATGTTAGCTCAGGGCTGATCTTCCTCACAAAAAAATAAATAAATAAAAATCTCTTATATAGCATTTACCATGTGCCAAATACTAAGTGCTTTATAAATATTAACTAATTTCATCCTTATCAGAGCTCTACAAGGTAAGTACTATTACTATTTCCATTTTACAGATGGGGACACAAAGACCCAGAGAAGTTATGTAACTTGCCCAAGGGCACACAGCCAGTTAGTGTCAGAGTGAGGATTCCAACCCAGGCAGTCTGGCTCCAGAGTCCACGTTTTTAACCACTATATTATGTTGAAGTATCAGTTCCTCAGGGAGACCGCCCTAACTAGGTGCTCTCCCTTCTATATATAGTCTATTGGAGCACATGTCATTCCATTGTGATTAAGTACGTTATGCCATCTTCCCTGCTAGACTGAGAGCTCTGGGAAGGCAGGGATCCCATCTTTCTTATTCACTGTTGTACCTCAGGCCCCACATACAGTAGAAACTCAGTAAATGGCTTTTGATTGAATTAATGAATACATGAATAAGACTCAGTTTTTGAATATCTAAAATGAGGAAGTTGATCTTGGTCTACATATTTTTCTATTGCTTTGAAGAAGAAAGAGTCCTGAATTCAGGTGGTGGCCTTGATACGTGGTAGAAAACTGTCATAGTGGAAGTCAGTTAAACTATTTGAAACTTAGCTGTTCCCTTTGTAAAAGAAGTTTGCATTAGATGGCTTTAAAGACTATTTAGCTCTAGAAAGTCTCAGGTGTTTACAACCAAGGCATATTTTGGGAAGTTATAGATAATTTTGGTTATATGTGCCTAGTTTAAGGTTGCTTATTTGTGACCTGGCATAAAATCCTCACTGTATACACCACTAAGAACAGAAAACAATTTTGAGGCTTGGAAGCACACTTTGTTTTTCAGGCTGGTGTGAAATGCAGGGAATTTAGGAGTCATCGGAGGCAGGTATAGAGAAGTGAAAAGAACACAGGACTAAGAGACAAAAGCTCCAAGTTGAGTGCTGAGCTCTCACTTACCAACTGTATCATCTAAAACAAGTCAGTTGATTGGTAAGTTCAGATTCTGAATTGGACTAAGTATATTCCTTATGGATATTGCTTTCTCTTTCAAGCATTATGCTTGACTTTCAGGAGGTTGTAGATTTGTGTTCTTCAAGGAGCTTCAGTGGCCTATGGTTCCCAGTCTTGTACTCTTCTCCTCTTTTCCATCCACCTCCAGAGAGCCCAAAGAAGAACCAAAGTGTCAGAAGTTACAACATGAACCATCAAATCATGGCATCTCCAAGTGGCTAATATGGCATCTCAAAGTGGCTAATATCAACTTGGAACTCTCAGTTGACAAGTATTTATTTAGCCTTTATTATAGGTCAGATTCCACAGAAGAACTTGGGCAAGCCCCCAACTATCATCCTTTAGTGTTCTCACCTAAAAAATGGGAACATTTGAGTGTAGCTGCAGGAAGTCATGAACTCTCAGGACTGGGCAGGAAGATTTTAACCTTCTGTCTGATCTGGTTCTTTGGTGGGAAGGTCCTCTCAGCAACCATCTTTGCAGTGAGCTGTGCTTCCTATCATGGTAGGTGGCATCATAATCTATTCAGGCTCCCAAACCAGAAACCAGTTCTCCTTGACTCTAACCCTAATCCTCTCTTTTCACAACCCACTGGTTACCAAGCCCCGTCAATTTGAACTCCTGAATATCTCATTTTAACAACTCAACTCTCACTGTTGTGGTAATTCCCTCATCTCTAGCCAAAATTACTCTAACTGTCTTCTCATTTATCTTTCCATACCAGTTTCTCCTGACAGAGGGTTCTTAAATTTAAATTTGGCCATATCACTCCCTTGCTTAAACACCATCAATGACTCCTCACTGCCCTCAGGATAAATTCAAACCTCTGGTGTGTGATACATAAGAATCCCCACAATATGGCCTCCACAGACCCAGATTGGAAGTTTAGCTGTACCACTATCCTACCATTGGGACCTGGGGCAAGTTAGCTAGCCTCTTTAATTCTCTGTTTCTTCATCTATAAAATGAAGTAATCTTTTCTACCTATGGGATTGTGATAAAGATTACATTCAACACGATGTTTAAGGTACTTAGTATAATGTCTGGAACGTAGCTGGAGAACAATAGATGGCATTTCTTTTTTTTAACAAGGAACTTAAATCTTAGGTATAATTGAGCAAAGGAAAGATAGACATGGTAACGATCATGGAAAACACCAGGAAAAAGATGTGTAAATGGCATTCTATGCAAGTTCAGAGGCAGGAGTCATAAACACTGAGAAGTGACAGGAGCCTTCTTGGAGGAGGGAGTATCTGATCTGGGCCTTGAATGGTCACCTACGGTGACTACTTTGGGCAGAGTTTGTTGGCCTACTTTGATGGCTGGTTTTCTCTGTCCCTTTTTGGGACCTTGCTCACGGAAAGTTGAAATAATTAGCATGGAGTCTCTGTTCTCGAGGCTATGATGATGCACTTGTTCTACCCATAAAACTAAGGGCTTATTTTCCAATATAATTGATCCCTTAACCTTCAGAGACTCAAACATTCTCTCTACCTTCAAAACAATAGAAAATTAAAAGAACGATTTCTCTTTACCTTCTAAATCTTGGCAACCTAAAATAGGAGAGTGAGGGAGAGAACATTAAGTCTCATTGGTTTCAATTCTCGACAATGTAATGTGTAATTTTTCTCATTGGAATTTCAAGAACTCTTATTATTTAATCTGTTATTTATTCTGTTAAAGTACAGTCTTCCTTAAGAGCAAAAGGATTAATGGTTTCAAATTCCAGCACGTTGACCTTTATTCTACATTAAAATGCTTATTTGAAACCACTCTGCCAGGGCTCCCATAAGCCATTTAGTATTGAACATCAAAGGAAATATAAAGTTTAACTCCCACTCCAGTCAGGAAGCAGGATTTTAGAAATAAAAATAGGCTTTGTAAAGTGCGTGCATAGGTGCATGGAAGATGCTTTGTTGAGTTTGTGCATAGACCAGGTGAGCAAAGGCTTGGTTGGATTAGGGCCTACCTCCTCTGTTCAGCCTTGGCCCAGGTCCAGCATGGACTGAAGCAAGGTCACTTCCTGTTTATTTCCCTATCAAAAAAGCACATACTTTGTCCTACAGCATGGCAGAGGAGGAAGAAAAAACACAAACAATGAATGAATCAATGAAGCATTAAAAATAAAGCTGAAGATTTAATAGGGAGAGAAGAAGAAAAAGAAAAGAAGGGAATGCATGTTTATTGACCACCTACTATGCATTAAGTGCTGTACCAGGAGCTTGTTATGTGGCTTTGTCTGCAAACAACCCTTTGGCTCAGGTAGGAGTGACTGTCCCTCCCTCCCTGAACTCCAGCTGCACCATACACTGACTCTCTCACAGCATGGCCCTTCTCACCTTTCATCATAGTTACTCATGTGTGAGTCTTGCCTCCCACACTAGACTGAGGCCTTTCTTTGAAGGCAGTTACAACTGATGTCTTAACCATTTCTCTTTCCCCTGAGATCCAGGCTCATATTTAGCACCTAGTACTGTTGAATTCTATTGAAATAATCACTGGGAATCACCTCAGTGCTGTCTGTTCAAAATTGGCCCCTCAGTCCCATTAGTAATACAGCCCAAACAAGATCTACCGCCTGGTTCCTTACAAAGCTCTTGGAGCCAGATGTAGGCAGACATCCGTCTCTCTAGCTTCCCTCTGGGACTTTGGCTTTTCACCAAGTTTGATGAAATTCCACAGTCTAATAGTCCCTTTTGCCATCATTTAAAATGTGTGCTAACTGGCACCAACTCAAGAGACTAACATCTCATTTCCACAGTCTCAGGGGCTGGGTCTCCATTCAATCTACCTCCCTCACTCAGCTTGACACCCACACCCTTATGTGGGATCCTCCATATGAAATGGTAGCTTTCTTGGCAGAACTCTTACTGTCCAGTGTCTGGGGAGTTTTTTCACTCTCAATATAAGCTGAACAAATCCTACTGGCAGGAGGCTCCTAGTGTTGGACACGTGGTATTCCCAGAGATAAGGTCAGAAAACAGATCATCAAGAGACAAAGTCCTGACTGAGTGTGCCCTGTAGTGCTACAGGTATGGTGTGCATATGAAAGGAACAATGTATTGGAGAGAGCACCAAACTGAGTGGATTGAATGAAATAAAATGACATATAAAAAATATCACTCAGAAAGCCAGTCTGGATCAGGTACTCAAGGAATGAGTCATAATCCCTAATGTGTCATCCTACAAAGTTATAGGAAACATCTCACCTATGCCAGGCCCTAGGCTGGGCACTGGGAATATAGTGATGAATCAGATCCAGCCCTTGCCCACAATTAGTTCACCGTCTAGTAGAGAGAGATGGGGGCAAAGATGATACTGGACGTAAAATGCTGGATTAGAGGGAAGCATAAAGCACTGATGGAAACAAAGAGGAAGGCAGGCCTAACTCTGCTTGGACAGTGAAGGCTTCAAGTGATGTAGACATTTGATCTGGGTCTTTTAGCATAAGTGGGATTTCGCAGAGTGGTTGCCCTGAGAAAACGGCAGATGGACCACTTGTACAAAGGCCCACGATAGACACATGAAGTTTACATCGTCCTTCGAGCATAGTAAGCAGCTGAGATGGATGGAGGCTAGCATGCCCAGTGGGGACAGAGAAAAAGACTGGAAAGAGTTTGGAGCAAGATGCCAAATAAACTGTTATGGGAATATTGAGAGAGAGGGCAATGGGCATGGGCAGAGTCAAGATTTGAACCCAGGTCACACATCTTGAACCCAGCGTTTTCCAGGATGAATAGTATCTGAAAAAAGGAACCAGGGATATTTAATCTGCAAAATCATATAACCCATCTGTTGACAAATGCAGGCCACTCATCAAAAACACAAAATTCAAAGTTACATTCAATCCAACACTCTAAGTGCCCAAAGAAACTAAATTTTAAGTGAGAAAGAAACCCTTCAATACAATGGCATAAAAAGCAGGCAGATTAGAGGGAAGCCCATGGCTTCTCTCTGTTTGGAGGACATTCAGAGTACAACTTTCTTAATTGTTTTGCCAGAATATAAGGATGACACAGACAAACTAGCAGGCCCAACTGCCTGCTCTCCTAAAGAGGCACCTGGTGCAGGGAAAAGAGAGAGAGACATACAGAGACACAGAGACAGAGATATAGAGATGGAGAGAGAGAAGAAAGGGGAAAATGAAGACCTAAAGACACAAGTATGAGCAGGCTGTAGGGCAGTGCTGTGAGGGAGAAAAGAAACATCTGCTAAGAGTCTCCTACATACTACGCACTGCACTAGGTGCTTGACATAAGAGCATTTAGTTCTCGCAAGATGGGAAGAGAGATATAGGAGTTTCAATTTGATCTTATAGGATAATCTAAACCCATAGGTTAGAAAACAGGCCTATTCCTAGAGGCCTATACTCAAAACTAGTGTGGTTTCTGGTGCCTTGAGGAAGTGCCACGTTAACCATAGGCAGAAACTATTACTGACCCGAGTCCCAAATTCCACGATTTTATCTGCTCTTTCAGTTTAAGCATTTGTCCCCAGTTCCAATGCAAACCCCTAGAGTAAAGGATCCAGGAGCTCCTTTGGCTGACTTGGAGAAAGTGAGTATGACAGCACAGAAAACAAACAGATGGAGAATGTTTGTTTGGAGATGGCATGCTTGTGGTGATATGACTTGCTTGTGATGTCTTGGGGGTGTCCAGGAAACCTCCACAGAATGGGACTGCAGCAAGCTCAGTCTCTTCTTTACTCATCATGGGTTTATTACAGGGCACTTAGCAACACTGAGCAATGCCCAGGAATTCTAATGAGAAGCTGGTTGTGGCAGAGGCAAAAGCTTTTCTAAAGGGCACTGAGACTCTTGATGATCCAGAAAATACTGGCAGAACAGATATGCTTTGAGGAGTCTTTTATTTTACAAAGTTGAAAGGGAAGCAGCTTCACAAACCAAGGCAACCCTCCAATTTAAAAAGGTTACAGGCTCCATCTCTCACACAGAAGAAAATGTTTTTTCTAAGTTTCCCCACTTCACCGTCCACACCATACACTGTGCCTGTTCCCTCTTCTGCATTCCATTTGCTGCTGCTCAACTCTGATCCCCTGGGGAAACTTCTGCCCCTTCTAGCTACTCACCCACGTCCTAATTGCTTATGTTGGGAGGCAGCACAGGGCACTAAGCTGGGAGCTGGGGCACTCAGCCCCACCCCTTGACCCCTGAGAGACCCTGGGCTAGTCCCTTCTCTTTCTCAGCCTCAGTTTCCCAATGTGGAAGTATATGCAGGTCCCTTACAACTCAAAAAAGTTGATTATTCGATCACCCTTTGAGATCTCATTTAAGACCTACATTCTCCAGCAAGCCATTTCTGATGACCTTGTTAACTCCCATCTTGTCCTCTTCTATATTATATTGTCCTTATTGTTGGGCCCACATGTTTAGATAATATTAAAGGTGTTAAAAGTCTCATCTCTAATGCAATAAAAGACTCTTAAGGAAGTGGTCTTCTTTACTCTGTGCCATCCCTATCCTCATGTGCCCAACCCAGGGCTGAATTGAGCTGAATAAATATTTTTAAAATGGAGTGGGGGGGAATCCTGCCAACTAAGGATGCTCTCTTGCTGGGAAACTGACTGGCAATAGCTTCCTAAACCCTAGATTAGCAGTTTTCTAAGCAGACTGGTGGGAGAGGGCATTGCAGGCTGAAGAAACAGCATGAAGTCCAAGATAAATACTTTAGACCAAGAAATAGTACAATATTGTGGTTACGAGTACAGGCTTCGGATCCAAAACTTCTTTGGCTTCCAATCCTAGTTTTGCCACTTAATAGCTAATCATCTTATGCCTCAGTTTCCCCTTTTCTAAAATGTTGGGGCTACAAATAGTACCTGCCTCATAGGGTTGTTAGGATTAAAAGAAGACTTAGTATATGTAAAATGATTGGAACAGTGCCTGAAGCATTGTAAATGTTCAAGAAAGATAAGCCATTATTATTCCTGGATCATAAAGTTAGAGGTCAAGGATTAAGGAAATTGAGGCTGAGTGCACTGGCAGGGGCAAGATCATGAAGGACTTTGCATAATCTGTAAAGGAGTTTATCTTTTTAGCCACCAAGATAAATGGAGAATTGAGAATTGGATGGAGAATTGAAAATATGGGTTCTAGAATATTCCTGTGGGGCTTGTGGAAAATAAATTAGAGAGAGGTGAGAGTGGAAGCAGAGAGGAAGTTAAAACGTTGTTAAAATAATCTACGAGAGATGTTCAGTAGCTTGGAACAGAGCTTCACATTTCCTCTCAGCACTAAATGCCTCCAAATGTGATCCCCAAACCTGCCCTCCACTGGAGGATGGGAGGCGGGCCAGGTTCTCACAGAGGGACCACTGTACACGTTTTCTCCCAGCAACCTGTCCCATGTGCCCTCGCCAGGTCAGGCCAGCCTCCTCATATTTTTCATTCCTGCATGTTAGTCACTAACAAAATGCCCACTCATCATTGCCTTCTAAAGCTCTAGCTGCCCTGCCAGCTCACGGGCAGTCCCATCCTACAGGGAGCCTCCCTGATTTCTCTGTCATCCTCTCTCTTAGAGCTACCTAATCAGATATGACCATACTTCAGGTGGCCATCAAACTTATCACCCAAGTCAGACACTTTCAAGAGTGAAAGAGAACACTACTAATAATTATGTTGAGTTGACAGCATAAATAGTGAGATGTACATGGTCATTGTACCTGGTGGTGTGGAGATACCCTACTTCTCAAGTCTTTCTGTTTCTAATACTTCCCTTCATCTGCACAGTACTTTCCAGTTTACAAAAAACTTCCACGTCATTGTTTCATTGATGCTAACACCAGCCGTGAGAGTGTAGCAGGGCAGGAACTATTTCTTGCACCACAGTGGCTTCCTTAGGTCTTCCAATGAGCCAGTGGCTAGAAGAGGATAGAATCTTCTGCCCTACTGTGAGGCCTGCTTTAGCGCTTCACCATGTTGGGGTTATATGGGAGTTGATTTCATCCCCTTGGGTTGGCAGTGGAAGAAAGGATCATGGTACACTTCTTCTTTTCCCTCATCTCTCTTCTATCTAAAGCTGGGTGAATGGTAGGGATTGAGAAAGTTGAATTGAGTGGGTAATAAAGAAACTATTGGATGTGGCAAAATATCAATTAATAAATACAATCATCATTCAAGAGATAATTATGGATAGTTGTCTAGATGGTAAGGTTTCAAGTGATTTTTAGTTTCTTCCTATTCTTTTACATATTAGCATGTACTAGTTATATAATTTTATAAAATGCTATTTTCATTTATTTTTTTCTTTTTAAATAAAGAAATAACTATGAGTCTTCAGTGAAAGGGCCAAGATCAGAGGAAAAAACAAAAAACATAGGCTTTTGCACTACACTTGGGTTGCAATCTTAATTCCACTCTGTGACCTTGAGCAAGTCACACACATCTCTCAGCCTCAGTTTCCTAACTAGTAGAATAGGGAGACCACCACCCACCTCACAGGACTTTTGTGAAGATTCCATAAGATTCAACAGGCGAGAGCCCCAGGTAAGGGCCTGGATCGTGGCAGATTCTCAGCAAGTGTTCCTTCCTGGGGGAGTAGATGCAGCCTCCCAAGACTTCTGACAAGCATTGCCCCTCCTCTGCTTGCAGTTCTGGAGCCACTGGGGGACGCCTGTGACAGCTGCGCCCCTCAGCCTGAGGGTGGGGCTGCCCAGAGACACTGGGCCGCCTAATGTGGAGAGGCAGTACTGTCAGAATCACTGGGGTTAGTAATCCTGCCTTTGGGGTTTCTGACAGGATGTTTTGATAAAATAAATCTATTTTAAGTGACTGTAATGAAATACTAACCAGTTTCTGAAGGGCTTTTAAGATGTTTTTCAGAAGTTTCCGATCAAAGGCCTTGGGAAGGCTGACTTCGTGCATTAAATATTTAGTACTGAGTCAGTCACTTGAGAGCTCAGGCATTTTGACATTGCAAGAGGGAGAAAGCACATTCCAGCTGGGGCCATATTCACGTTAAAGACATAGGTGATGAACTCAGCACCAAGGGAGCTATCTTCTGGCTTCTATTGGCTGGAAGATGGAGGAGGTGACCTCGGAGGCTGTCCACCTAAGGATTTAGGATCTGATAGAATTATTCATACTCTATAGGGACTGGGCAAGAAGACTCCTCAGTGAGCCCTGGCAGCAGGGATCTGCCCTCCCA
Organism: Diceros bicornis minor; assembly: GCF_020826845.1. Lineage (NCBI taxonomy): Eukaryota > Metazoa > Chordata > Mammalia > Perissodactyla > Rhinocerotidae > Diceros > Diceros bicornis. The sequence continues at coordinate 11,765,318 of NC_080752.1, forward strand.
GCTGCCACCACGGGTCTCAGCGCCTGTCACTCTGCACAATGCCACTTGTAGTCTGACAAGTACCTGATGCCTGCAATGTGCTTTGCAGTCTAGCTGGGAGACACTGTCCTCAAGACCACACATGGCTCACAGAGTCCTGGCAGGTGAGGCTCAGCGTGAAGAGACTTGCAAAAGGCCACACTGCAAGTTAGTGGCATGGCAGGGCCTGGTGTCAAGAACTGCTGTGTGGGGCCGACCCCGTGGCTTAATGGTTAAGTGCGCGTGCTCGGCTACTGGTGGCCCTGGTTCCGATACCGGACGTGCACGGACGCACCGCTTCTCCGGCCATGCTGAGGCCGCGTCCCACATACAGCAACTAGAAGGATGTGCAACTATGACATACAACTATCTACTGGGGCTCTGCGGAAAAAAAAGGAGGAGGATTGGCAATAGATGTTAGCTCAGAGCTGGTCTTCCTCAGCAAAAAGAGGAGGATTAGCAAGGATGTTAGCTCAGGGCTGATCGTCCTCACTAAATAAATAAATAAATAAATAAATAAATAAATAAATAAATAAATAAATAAAAAAGAACTGTTGTGTGATAGTTCCAAGGTCTTTCAATATGTTACACTGTCCCTTCAATGACAAATAGCCACCTGCAGGTGACAAAAGAGGAAGAGGAAGAAGCCTAGAATGGGGTATAAGGTAGTGGTTCTTGATATATTCCAGGTCATAGCCACCTTTGAAAATCTGGTGGAAGTTACAAATCCTCTCCCAGAACAATGCACACACTTACATGCATATACCACATTTGGCAACTAGTGTTGGGGAACTGAAGCATCCCTTTAACCCCATCCTTGAACTTCGGGTTGCAAAACCTTGGTTTAAGGTCATAATAGACCTAGTCAGCTTGGAGTTTATAACTTCGAGTTTCTTGGATAACTTTTAGAAGTGTGATATGACACAGTGGAAGCGTCACAGGGCTTGATGCTAGACAAGCCTGGGTTACATCAGTGCTCAGTAACTACGTAATATTAAGAAATTAGTATTTCTCTGAACCTCAGTTTCCTATTTTTAACATAGGGTAGTATTACCTCATGGAGCTATTAGGATTTTAAGTGGAATAACGCATGTAAATCATTTAGAGCACTTGGCTTACATTAGGCTTTCAATGGATACCAAGTCCCTATCCATCTTTATCCTACCTCTCTCTGCCTCCAGAAAAACCCTAAAGGATCTCTCAGCATCCAGTCATCCACTCCAGCCATCTACCATAAAACTAAATTTTAGACTCCAAGAGGGCAGAGACCATGTTTATTTTGCTCATAATTGCTACCTCTGAGTATAGAGACTGGCATATGATAGGTGCTCAATATATATTGAGTGAATGAATTGAAACAACAAATGAATGAACTAGACAGATACACAGCAACTTCCAGAGAGGGAGCAGGGGCAGTGAATAGAGCAATTATCCTGTGGAAACTGCAAACAATGCTTTTGGCCACAGGTGTTTCCGGGCTCCAAAAAAGTAAGGATTTAGGAACTGGGGATTCTGAGAAGACAACGGAGAGAAGCTCTACCTGTTTTGTTCTACTTATTCTTTCATTCCCCTCCACCAATATCATAGGCCTTGTCTTTTCCTACACGGAAAGCTGAGGAGCTGCAGTTACACCGAAGCATGCCAAGTAAGTAGAAAATCTAGGATGAAGGGACCAGGTGGGATGGTAGGAAGAGGCATAAGTTATTAGTCCCTGCCTGACCCAGTCCCAACTCTGATCTGCAAGCACTGCTACCTCCACCTGGAAGATTAGCCATGCTCAGCTTCTGAGTCAGTCCTTATGGGCCAGGGAATACAGTAGCAGCCTTAGTCTCTCCTGTGGGTGGGCTGTTGTTGCTAGAATGCACACCCGAGGTGAGCCCCAGATCCTTACACACCAATGGAGTCAGAGTTGGCCACAGTGCCTTTCTTGGGATGCAAGGTCAGTCTTCACCTAAACCTGGCAAGCCCCCCCCTTAGACCCCTACCACCTCTTCTCCTAGAGACTGGAGCATGCTTCCAGGCCTCAGGTAGCGGTGATGGACTGAGGCGAGGAGAAGCACTAGGTCACCACCCACCTGACCTCCAATACCAACTATTGCTTAGAATTTCTTCCTGACGTGACTGAACCCCTTTAAAAACACATGCTAGTTTGCCGGACATTTCTGGATACTGAATATCCCGGCTGAACTTAACACATTCCCTACAATCCCCTTCTTCCCCATTTTGGTGCCTCCACCATTCACCAGCTCAAAGCCAGAAACCTATGAGTAGTGCTTGATTCTTCTCTTTCCTTCACCTGTAACATTCAATTAATCACAAGTTCTGTGAATTTTAACTCCTAGCTATTTCTTGAATTTATCAACTCTTCCATCTTTCTTACCACGGTCTTACATGTTAAAGAACTCCCTAACAATGCTCTCTGCCCTCTAATCCCTCCACATAGCAGCCCAAGTGCACTTCACATAAAATAAGTTTGACCTTGTCACTCCCTTTCTTAAACCCCTACATTGACAGTCCCACAACAACCAGGAATAAAACAAAATCAAACCCCAGGCTCTTCCTTCCAGTCTAGTTTCTCTGTGTGCCTAGGCCCGTTGCCTGTATACCTTCAAAATCCTACCAATGACTGCTTCTCTGGCTCCACAGAAGGAGAACAGGAAGTCTGAGCTGTCCCAGGTTGTAATAGGCTGCTATGGGAGATTGCATGAGCTCCTCATGCCTTAAGGAATGTCTGTAGAGCCTGGACAGCCACTCACTGAGATGTTGTGGGCAACCTCTACTCTTGGACGAGAGCCTGGTTATATGCCATATGAGGGCAAATTCTGTTCTAAAGAGACTTCCAGTGGTTTCAGAATAGCACATACCTTGGGGACAATAGCAGCCCCCCCGCCCCTCTCCCATACACATTGACATCTGTGTGAGGAGGCCCCATCTTGAGGAAATTTGTTTCTCCTCTGAGACCAGCCTGACCCACAGCCAGCACAAGTGGGAAGCTGTGCTGGCGTTTTTTTCTCTGGTCAATGTAATCGGCGTAGACATTCCAAGTGAATAAGTTAGCCTCCAAAAATAAATCAGCTGGAGCCAAGATTGTCAAATGTGGTTGTCTACCTTGATCAAAGTAACCAGGTAAATGCCAAATCTGCCTCCTTTCTCACAGCTTTTTAGACATTCCTTACTAAGTCATAAGAAAGAGACAGTCTTAAAGAAAACAAAAACAAACACTCTGCATTTGTATAGTTCTTTAGAAATTCAATATGTGTTAAATTATAGTTACCAGTAGAGAAACTAATGTGTGCCAGGCAATATGGCAGCTGCTGTATAGACTTTGTCTTTTTTGAATCACAGGTTTTGGACAAATTGCTTAGGTTTAGATCCCAAGTCCCAACTCTACCACTTAAGAGCTATGTGATTTTAGGCAAGTTAATGAATCTCTCTGTACCTCAGTTTCCTAATCTGTAAAATGGACAGAGTAGCAGAATAAGCCTCAAAAGGCTGTTGTGAGAATTATACAAGATATTTATATAGCTAGTACATGCGTGCACATATAAGCAATCAATAAATGTTAGCTTTGGTTTACATTACTCCTGACAAATATCCTGCAAAGTAAGGGTTATTTTTCCAAATGTGCAGATGAAGAAACGGGATGAGTAATGTGAAATAATTTGCTTAATTTGGTAATGAATTAGTGGTGAAGCTGGGATTCAAATGCTGATCTGACTCCAAAACCTCTACATCCTCTTTCCATTTGAGACAATGGCATGGCTATTGTTACAACTGTGGCTGTTGTTGTCACTATCATCATCACTAACAGCATAAATAACAATGTCCTCTCACGTGGGCATAGCACTTCCAGTCTTCAAAGAAAACATAGATACATTATCACAAATTACCAACCCTCAGGCCTATAAGTAACTACGTGGAACCTCAGCCACACTCTCCATCCCAGGATAGAAGTCATCTCTGTGGTACCCTTGACAGGTGATCATCTGTCCAAGCTGGGCCTCATCAGTTCTGAGAGGAAATAACCAGAAAGAATTATTCCTAGGTAGAGCAGGGCTGGGCAGGACAGAGACCCAATTAAATGGGAGGCTCCAGTTTTGAGGACGATCTCACAGATGGAAACATGCCTATTATTCTTCCTGACCACATCCAGGCCCTCAGACTGCACAGATGGAGGTTTCTGGAGAAGGAGTCCTTCCTAGACCTAAAGAAGGGCGGGCCTGAGAGAAGAGCAGCCAGATGAACTTCACCAACTCAGAGATAACTGAGGAGGAACAGGTGCTCAGAGTAAGAACTAATACCAAGAGAATATGGAGAGTTGTCTCATCTTTGCTTGTACCTTCATCGGCTTCTTTGTTCCCCAATTCAGCACCTGCAAGGTATAACAGAAAATCCTGAAGTAGAAGAGGGCCTGTGGCCTTGTTTTGTGGGGCAAAGATGTGGAGCAGGAAGGTAGGACTGAATCAGCCTCCCCAAATAGGCTAAAGGCAGGAAGCCCAGGAGAACAAGGGTAGGAGCACAGTCATGGAGAAGATGGAGGCAGGCTGGGTCCTGAGGCAAGTCAGGAAGGAGGCACAATAGAGCCCCAGAGGCAGCTCTACCCTGAGAAGGAACCCTGGAAACTCAAGAGGATAAAGCCCTCCTTCCCTCCGAGTGAGTGCTTCCAAGATCCTACTGGATCCCATAGTAACACAGAGCAGTCAGTGAAAGGATCCATGCAGAATAGAGAGGACACATTTTGAAGTCAGACAGACCTGGGTACAAACCCTCGTTTTACCACTAACTAGCTATGTGAGCTCAGGCAAGTAAGTTAACCTGAGCCCTGATTTCTTTATCTGTGTAAGAAAATAATAACAGCAACCTATTGTTAGTCCTGAAGATGAAATGATTACACGAGAAGGTAAAAACAGAGCTTGTATGGGAAGAAAACGGTACATAATATGATTAAAAGGGCTTGTCTTTGTCAAAATGCAAAACACATGAGACTCTCAATCAGGAAAGCCAGGTCCTACACCTAGAGACTACAGACCTTTTCTCTTCTTAGGCCTCAGCTTCCTCAACTGGAAGGCATTAGAAAACTAATCTTTCAGGGTCTTTGTAAGTCTAAACTTCCCTGACTTCAGCTGCTTGTAGTGCAGATATCATGAATGGGGGAAAGAGATGAAAACTCCCAGCCATCTCTCTCTCCCCAACTCCTGTAAAATGGCAGCTTGGACAAGTAATATCAAGACTGGGTAATATTCTACTGACCTAGTTAGACAAAGTTAGGAAAGTTTTAAGTATGTATGAATATTATTGAATGAAAAAGAGGAGGCTGATTCAAGTGGCTGCAGTGCATATTAATATCTTATTATTATCCATTTTAATGTAGGAAATATCCTGGAAACTGCCTTTCCTATAAAATACAATTTGGAAAAGAGAATACCTTTATTCTCTTCTCAGCAAATAATTGTCTTTTAATGACAAACTATGGGAAATATGCCAGAGGATTCAAATGATATTGGGAGATGAAGTTAAATAATTTAGAAAAAGGGAATCCAGCATTTAATAAATTAATCTAATCCAAAGCAAAATAGAGAAAACAGGGTAGGACTTTTATGATCCTTTTTCTGAAATAATATCTCTTTGGGGAAGGCAAATAAGGAATCTGTAAATTTTCAGCAGTTTCTCCTTATAAGAGAGATATGAATTAACATATCTATTCAACAAAAATTTCTTGAGAACTTACTGTGAACCCAAAAACTGTACAGCCACAAAGAGACATAAAATCCCTGTTACAGCATGTATCAGTATTTTATTCCTTTTTATAGCTGAATAATATTCTATGGTATGTATATACAATATTATTTATCCATTCATCAATTGATGGACATTTGGTAGTCTCTACTTTTTGGCTATTACGAATAATGCTGCTGTGAACATTCATGTACAAATCTTTGTGTGAACATATGTTTTCTCTTCTTTTGTCTACATACCTAGGAGTGGAATTGTTGGGTCACAGGACAACTCTATGTTTAACATTTTGAGGAACTGCCAAATGTTTTCCAAATCAGCTGTACCATTTTACATTTCCACCAGCAATGTATAAGGATTTCACTTTCTCCACATTCTCCCCAATACTTATTGTCTGTCTTCTTTTAGCATAGCCATGCTAGAGGTTGAGGTGTGATATCTCACTGCGGTTTTGATTTACGTTTCCTGGATGGCTAATGATGTTGAGTATCCTTTTATGTGCTTATTGACTATTATTTGTGTCTTTGGAGAAATGTCTATTTAGATCCATTGTCCATCCTTAAATTGAGCTTTTTGTTTTTTTATCGAGTTGTAAGAGTTCTTTATATGTTCTTGATGCAAGTCTCTTTTCAGGTATATGATTTGAAAATATTTTCTCCCATTGTCTTTTCACTTTCTTGGTGGTATTATTTGCAGCACAAACATTTTTAATTTTGATAAAGTCCAATTTGTCTTTTGCTGCTTGTGCTTTTGGCGTCATATCTAAGAAACCATTGCCTAACCCAAGATCACAAAGATATACTCCTATGTTTTCTTAGAAGAGTTTTATAGTTTTAGCTCTTACAGATAAATGCACATTTGAAGAATGTTTTTTTGCCAAAGAAAAAGAGAATAGAGGAGCAGGAAAAGGAGGAAGCAGAGGTTGGCAGTGTTAAAGGAAAAGAAAGGGCAGCAACAGCCTCAATGGGAGAATGTTGAACTACAGGGAGGCCCTGGGAGGCAGCATCTGACCCATTTCCCACACCACCAGCCCCATCCCCCGACTTCTAGTAACAATCCTACAAAGGCAGAGTCCTGGGAGAAGGTTACTGCAACCTCAGCCATGTTGCCAGCTGAAAGATTCCCCAGAAAGTTCAATAGCTTGTTCAGGGAAGGAGCATAGACTTTAGCCAGGGCCATCAGTCATATTTCATCTGAAGTTTCCAAATCCAACTTCCATGGTGTGGGGTGACTCATAACCCTCTTCTTTCCAGGCCCTGGAGGGGCATGGACTGTAAACATTTGCCCCTCCCATGGACTGTAAACATTTCCCATCATATAGTTCCCAAACCATCACTGGTTGGCACAGTCACCAAAAGTAACACAAAATGAACTTCTTGAAAGTAAGATTGCAGAGCCTGAATCGATTCTGAGGCCAAAATTATGTTACATGTTGCTTTAAAATTCTACCTTTTGAGACCTTCTTTAAGCCAAATAAATACAAGAAGGCCAAAAGTTGTAGCCAGTGATCTGTTTTTTAACACTGAAACAATCTCCCTGAATGCGAATAATAGTATTCTAGGAAAATGTCCTGTTCGTTTATCAAGTCCCCTTGCAGCAGGACATTTTTGTTGGAAAATGGGTAATAATGATCTACAACTAATTCTATTTTCTTTTCCCCAAGAGCCTTTAAGAAGTCATCCCCAGGGGCTGGCAGGTAGCATAGCGGTTAAGTTGGTGCATTCCACTTTGGCAGCCCAGGGTTTGCTGGTAGGGATCCTGGGCATGGACCTACTCAACGCTCATCAAGCCATGGTGAGGCGGCATCCAACATAGAAAAGGTACAACTCTACAACTATGACACACAACTATGTACTGTGGCTTTGGGGAGAAAAAAGAAAAAGAGGAAGATTGGCAATAGATGTTAGCGCAGGGCCAATCTTCCACACACGCACACAAAAAAGTCACTCCCCACACCCACCTTTCTGAGTTTCCCACCACTGTCTTCATAATATTTTTGTCTTGTAGGAATGGCCAAGAGATGATGTCAGATCCAGTCGATGGATGATTTTGATTCCTGCTTTCCCCTTCTCCTTTCCTTTCTCTATTGATGGATGATGATTTGCTCTAGGCAGCGATGATCCTCAAGGGAGCTCTAAGCAGCAGCGTTAGCACTGCGGACTTATTCTTGGACCCTCCATCAGCCACAGCCTTCCCCAAACTGTTTGCCTTGACAGACCAGGCCTTTCCTCTCTGTACCACTAAACCCCCTCCTCCACAGCCTTCAGCCAATCTTGAGCATGACAGGGAGGATCATTGAACCTTCTAGATGTCTTTCCAATCTGTACCGCTACTATATCCCCAATATACCACCCTCTCACCCATTAAATGTCCTCCAAGATAGAGCTCAAATATAACCTCCCCTCTGCAGTTCTTTCTGATTCCCCAGCTCAGGTTAGGAGCCTCTTCCACGCCCTGACAGTTCCTCTCCTGCTCCCTACCAATCACCTACACCTTGGTTTCTTCTGTACAGGTATTCCCACTTATGAGTAGTGTAATCTTGGAAAAGTTACTTAACCTCTCTATGCCTCAGTTTCCTCACCTGCAAAATGGGATAATAGGGTCATTGAAGCTGACTAGATGAGATAATAAAGCACCTAGAATGGTACTTGGCATGTAGTAAGCACTCTATAAATGTTAGCTGTTCTCATTTTTATATGACAAATTGCATGCCTTCAGGAAGCTTAGAGTCTGGTAAGGGAGATACAGTATTACAAACGCATTATATCCAAGTATGTGCGAACAATTCAGGAGGCATTTTCACATCTGTTATCTAACATCTACTAGAAGCCTCTTGTTATGACAATAACCCTGAAGCGAAATCACACTGCCTAGTTTGCATGTAAGGCTTAGAGAAGTTATTTGATATGTCAAGATATAAGTGGCAGAGCCAAAATTCAAATCCCGATATGGCTCCAGCCTTGATGATCTTTCTACTTAATTTAGACTGATAAGGGGTTTCATCAGATATCTACTGAAGGAGGTGGCAGGGGTGGGGTTGAGGGGGGGATATGGTTAATGTATGAGGAAACAGAGGCACAGAGAGGTTAAGTAACTGGCCCAAGGTTACACAGTTAATGAGTGGCAGAGTTACATCCTAACCCGTGTAGCCCACACTGCTGGCTTAGGCATCTAATTTCCTTTTCACTGCCTGGTAGGTGCTCAGTTAATGTTTGCAGAAAGAACAGACAAATAAGCAAACCTTGCAGAGAAGGGTCTGGGAGTGAGAGGCAGTGGGCTGCAGTGGACAGGGACCAATCTAGGAGTCAGCAGCTAGGCTTCCAGCTACAGCTGTCTCATTAACTCACTGCGTTACTCAGGAAAGTCATCTCCCCTCCCTGGACCCCAGTGTCTCCAGCTGCAGAAAGAGAAAAGGTTTGTAAACATTGTTATCAGCTGAGTCCTTTCTTCAAACTAAGTCTATGGGGAAGGCCAGTAAGTAGGGGCTGCTCTGGTGTGTATAGGAGGGAGGACAAGAGAGGCCAGAGCTCTGATGTCTCAGAAGTCCCTCTTTCCCCTCCCTCCTCAGTGGCCCCTGAGGTACTGTTCAGAGCCCAGATCCCTCTTTAGCAAGGTTTTAAAACTTCAGAACTAGAGGAACTTAAGATTCTTTTTGGCTTTAACATTCTATGACTCACATAAAAGAAACGACCTTGTGCCCTAATGTTATATACCTTCTGATTCAACAAAATGGAAATGTGGCTTTAGAAGAAGTAACAAAATATGACCATACTGAGAGGTATCACGAAGGAATTTTGGCTATAACAGCATGACTTCTCCAGCTGCCTCCATACATACCCTAAATACAAAAATATCCTCTAAACCTATGAAAAGAGGAAGATATCCAATAAAAAATCAGAAGAGTGATAAGTGTTTTAACGGAGAAATAGTATACTATAGATGCATGTAGCAGAGGCTCTCAAACTAGTCTGGGGAACAGTGTATCAGGGAAGAATTCCATGAGGATGTGATCTATAAATTGGATCCTGAAAGCAGAATAGGAAGTAGCTAGGCAAAGGGACATAGAGAAAGAACATTCTATAAAGATGGGCCAGTGTGTTATACAAGTTAGGGAGAAAATCCATGGCTCAGAGAAAGAACTATAGGAAGGCCAGTATGGATAGAGCATAGACAGCAAGGTGAGAGGTGTGTGAGAGAGGCTGAAGAAGCAGCCAGAGGCCAGACTATGCAGGATAATACAGATCATGTTAAGAATTTGTTATTTTATCTTAAACTACTGAGAGGCCATGAGTCCAATGGGTCATTTTCATGGATACTAAAATCACTCAATATGGTGGCAGCAGTGTAGTGGAAAAGACAATTACGGACCAAAGTCCTCCACGATTGAGGGAAGTGTCCAAGAAATCAGCAGATGACAGCAACAAGTGGCAGGGGGTTATACAGACCAATGGCATAAAGCTCAGAACCTATCTTTCTGTATGATGTCTTTTTATAAAAGGGAGAGGAAAGAATGGTCTAAAAGTAGCAATCTGTTAGAAGTATGTCATCTGCCAACCTAGCTGGGTGGTGTTCAGTGAAGAGGTTACTCTGTCTCTTGGTCAGGTACCACAGAATCAGTGGGGAGGTATGGGAAAGACAAGGTTAGGAGGAGGGCTGGGACTTTCTGGCAGCCACTGTAATGCTGACGTAGCTATGTGAGCAGACTAGAGAGAGAGCCTGAAGGTCTGTTCACCTCGTATCCTGTACCCCTTGGCTAAAGAAGCTGTTGTAATTTCCTGAGAGATGCTGATAATTTGAACTAGGGCACTGGCAGCAGAGATAAGGAAGGGATAGATTGTAAGGATATTGAGTTGTAGCCTTGATCATACGTGGTGACAGAGAGTATGTGAGGAGCAAATAAAAAGGAGTTAAATAGGACAGGTTTCTGGCACAGGTAACTGGAGTGATGGTGATGTATTCACTGAATTAGAAAACCTGGGTTTGAAGCAGATGTGTGGTAGTCTGGTTGGTCTCTGCAGCTTGAGGTAAATCAGACATGTGCATCCTTGTTCTAGCACAGGGACAACCCAGGGTCACAATTCCCAGCATCTTCTCTTTAAGCCCTTGCTCAAACAGGGCTGAGGTTTAGAATAAATGGGCCACCTGCATCAGTAGGGTAAGCTGGAAGTCCCTCAGCCAGATGCTGATAGGATGTATCTGCCTCCAATTAATCTGGACGCTTTTTGGAAGGAATAGCAAAAACTATGCCAAGAGAGTGGTGACTAGTGAAGTGGCCTGCTGGAAGGGAGCCAAACCCACTAAGCTTGTTTAATTTAGACTGTCTGATCAGGACAAGGTTTGGTGCAGATGGGGGTCCACAGACCTCTCCTGAGAGGTGGATTAGGGGCTGATAATTGAGATTAATAACTTCTAATAATTACTCAATTTAAAACTCAGCCAAAAAGATGTGATTATTTTTCACACATTTATTTGGTCATTTTGCCAGCTGCAACTCCATGATGTTTTACTTGAAAGGAGAAGAAAGGACAGAAGGGGACTACCTTATTTTGAAGTCATAATGCCGGTCAGAATGGTGCTGGTCCTCTCTAGCCTCTTTTCTGTGGTGTTGCTTTCTGTTCCTTAACTTTCCTGCCCACAAGGTCATCGGTTCCCTCCAGCTCCTCTCTGAGATCCTGGTGTCTCCACACAAGTCCACACAAGAAGCGCAGCAGAAGCTGCCAAGCTCCATATCTTAAATTCTTCCAGATCTCCTTATATTTGTCCACTCTGCTTCTCTTTCTCCTTACTCTAGCTTTCTGGTTTTCTCTGATTATACCATGTTCTCTATCTTCTTCACTTTTGCTTCATGATTCAGCTTCCATTTTTTTTTTTTTTTGTCAGACTCCCAGATTCTTAGTTAGGTTTGGATTTTTAAAATCTTGCAAGATAAGGCTTTCAGAGTCTTCTCTCTGCCACTTGACCCTTCTTACTGTGACTTTGCTGATCTGAGAGCCAAAGGACTACTGAGCTGTGCCAATCTCATGAGAAGGGGTGTGAGTCCCAGTGGCGGCTTCTATTGCCCAGGGTCCTCATTCTAGAGCCCACCTAGCCTTCTCCTTCCCCAGAAAGCACTCCCTTTTCTGAACTGTGCCCTTTGCCATCTGGTTCTCCCTTGCTCATCATGGATTTGAACTAACCTTTAGGTAAAACTTTACATATGATCCTTATGGACAGGATGGAGAAATGGAAGCAGGGACGACATCTTGTTTATTTCCAGATCTCTCATAGTATGTGGTACCTAAGACATACTAAATTAAATTGAGCTAAGTTGAATTTAATTGAGTTGACTTGGAGGAAGGTAAAATCTTGTTCGCTTAGGTGACTTATGCTAGTGGGGTTAGTAGCATAATCAAACTCAGGGACTGATATAAAACTGCCAATCTAGGCATTCCAGAAAAGTCTCTGGTAGTATGCATGGATCAGACACTCTGAATTAAACAAGCTTAGTCATTGTGGCTCCCTTCCAGCAGGCCACTTCATAAGTCACTGCTCTCTTGGCATAGTTTTTGCTATTTCCTCCAAAAAGAGTAATATGCATGGTCGTGTCCCATTAAACACCTGTATCCTTGACTTAGATTAACACTTAAAAAGTATATACTTTAAAAATTCTGAGTAAAGTGAAGTCACTAACACTGAAGATAAGGGAACCCAAGAATCAAAATGATCATAGCAGGCTAGCACAAAGGACTAAAACCAACAAGTTGAAACCTAACAGGGTAAGTGTAAGGGCACACAATTATACTTGTAAAACCTACTATAGGCTAACAAGGTATCCAGAATTGGATCTTGGGACAGAAAAAAGACATCAGTGGAAAAACTGATGAAATCTGAATATAGTTCTGTAGCTTAGTTAATAGTACATTACTATTACAATGTTACTAGCACAATGTTAATTTTTTAGTTTTGACAAATGCTCCATGGTAGTGTAAGAATTTAACATTAGAGGAAGCTGGGTGAAGGGTATACGAGAACTCTCTATATTATATCTTCACCTTTTCTATAAGTCTAAAATTATTCCAAAGTAAAAGGTTTATTAAAAAAAAATCAGAGAAATAAAAATAGCTTTATTTAAAGAACAACAACAAAAATCTACTACGTGAAGGCCTCACTGCTAAAAGAAGCTAATGTAAATTCTAGCTGCATTTCTAGAGATGTAGCATCCAGAGCAAGAGAGGCAATAGCTCTATTCTGCTGTGGGATGCTTAGATCACCTGTGGAGTTTTACATTCAGTTCTGGCATTTTAAGAAGAAAATTAACAACCTAGATCATGTCCGGAGAACAACAAAGAAGGTACAGAGTTTAGAAACCATGGAATAGGAAGAAATGTAGAATTACCAAGGGGTAGATAGGGAAAGGAGGGATTAGCTTGGAGACGAGAAGACTCATGAGGGGGGTGGGGTCACTGTCTTGAACCTTTGCAGGCCTGTCCATTGTCTTTGGGATGGTGCTCAGGCTGCCTCAAGAGGTACGTCAGCAGAAACTGAAAAGCACTTTTCTGGAATGTTAAGAGAAGTTGCTGGTCTATACAGCTTAGGTCCTTGCCCATAGGGATGCCTAATATATTTGCTAAATTTGAATGTGACTCCTATAGTCTTTGCCAACTCTAAAGATTGGGCGAGGTGTTAAGATCAGAAAGACCAGCTTTTCTAGGTATTTCTAAGACATTCTCATTATTATACATGTGTCATGGTGGTAAAGCTTTCCTCTTGGTGCTCTTGGCTAACAAATATCCTGCCTGTGGGAAAGAAAGCCAAGTAGACAGACAGGCAGGAGTTACCATGACTTCTAGCCAGGAAGATCAGCTGTCATCAGTAGGAGCAGCCTGCAAATGTAGAGTTAGGTCCTACAATGGTCATGTTCCCTCCTGCCTGGTTCCTCACTGCCCTCAGGATAGAGTCCACATTCTTTAGCTTGGTATTCAAGGCTCTCCTGACCCGGCCTCCACTTACTCTCTTTCTTTCCCCATCACCATTCCCCCGTTCTTCTTAGGCTGACCCTGTGCTCTTGTCATTCGGAACCACACAAAATTGTCAGGACTCACGATGCGTCTCAGCCTCTGTATCCATGCTGTGATTCTCAAATCAAGATGCCTCCTTCCTTAAGACTCCATTTCCTCCCTTGTGCCTCTTCTCTGCCTACTTATTCTATTACCTTAGGTCTCTTACCATCATTGCCATTATTAGTTTTTACATCTGTGTCACCTTCTACATTGAGTACCTCTTCTCCCCTCACACTCAGGGGGAGAGTGCATTTTGTATTAATCTGTCTGTCTCTAACACCCAATACAGAGCAGAACAGGCACAAGGCGCTCACCAGATATTGTAGTATTGAAGAATGGCTTTGCAAGGATTTAGTAAATTACTATATATGTGAATATAATATTTCTCTATCCAGGACTGGTTTAGAGTCCATTCTCTGGAGTCCACAAAGGCATGCTATAGACAAATTACTAATTCTCATTGTATCTGTTTTTAAAAATGCAAATAGGAGAAGATGATACTGACATATCTCAGAGCTTCAATGCTTCCTTCTAAGTCAAGCCTTCCCCCCAAACTCATCCCCTTTTCTGATTTAATTTCTCCAATATTGTCTGTCTCTTCCTACTAGAATGTAAGCCCATGAAGGCATGGATTCCTGTTTTCACTGCCATATCCCCAGAGCCTAGACGGTGCTAGTTACATGTTAGGCATTCAATAATAGTACTAACCATATAATAGGGGTGTTGTGACAATTGAGTGACATAAGGTATATAAAGGTCATAGCATTGGGCGTGGCACATGCTAAGTACTCAATAACTATAGTTATTACAACACAAAGGACAGATTAAGAGGCAACATTACAACATGCTGATGTGTGACTCAAAAAGAACACACAATGAAGACGTCATGAACACTTGAGCCGTAATTTATGTTGGGGTTGGAAAGGTTGGCTTAAAATAATCTGGTCTGGCTCTATGAGGCCCATAGAAGAGAACAGCTTTTCCCAAGGTCATAGAGCTAGTCAGTGACAGAGGCTAGACAACATTATTCTCATATAAATGATTGTCTAGTGATTCCCTAAAATACTATAAGATTACTGTCTTTGTTAGACACTTCCTTTTGGCAAGTATCCCTAAATATGTGAATGGCTCTCTCCATCTAATTCTTTCAAAACACACACATACACACACATTTAATTAGTCCAATGACATATTAAAATAAAACAAGATTATATTGTATCTGACAATACAAGGGCTATATGATTTTAAACTAATATATGACATTTGAAAATAATACCATATTTTATTGTGTCTAACAGTACAGGGCTATATGATTTAAAAACTAATGTTTGTCAGTTAAAATTTACTTCTGGCTATGTTGGAACGAGAATATTGGTAAACCCTATCCCCCTAAAACAAATACAAAGCTGGACAAAATTGACACAAACAACCATTTCAGTGGTTGTCCTGGAACAATTGGATATCCATATGAAAAAAAATGAACTTAGGCCTTTACCTAATGCCATACATAAAAAATTAATTCAAAATGGATCATAGGCTTACATGTAAGCCAAAGCTATAAAAAATTCAGAGGAAAACATAAGAAAAAATCTTTGTGGCCTTCAGTTGGTCAAGAGTTCTTAGATACAACACCAAAAGCATGATCCATAAGAGAAAAAAATGATAAATTGGACTTTAAAATTAAAAACTTTTGTTCTTCAAAAGATACAGTTAAAACAATGAACGAAAGGCAGAGATTGGGGAGAAATGTTTGCAAAGCATATATCTGACAAAGGAGTTGCATACAGAATATATAAAGAACTCTCAAAACTCATTATAAGAATGCAAATAACCCAATTTTTTCAAATGGGCAAAAGATTTAAACTGACACTTCACCAAAGAAGATATATGAATGGCAAATAAGCACATGATAAGATAATCAACATAATTAGTCATTAGTTCAATACAAATGAAAACCACAATGAGATACCCTACACACCCACTAAAATGGCTATAATAAAAAGCATAGATAGGGCCCAGCCCTGTGGCCGAGTGGTTGAAGTTCCAGGCACTCTGCTTTGGTGGCCTGGGTTTGTGAGTTTGGATCCCATGCACAGACCTACTCCACTTACCCGCCATGCTGTGACAGTGTCCCACATATAAAGTAGGGGAAGACCGGCACAGATGTTAGCTCAGGGCTAACCTTCCTCAAGCAAAAAAAGAGGAAGACTGGTAATGGATGTTAGCTCAGGGCAATCCTCCTCAGCAAAAAAAAAAAAAAAGTATAGATAATTCCAAGTGTTAGCAAGCACATGGAGAAACTATAACCCTCTCTCCTACATTGCTGGAAGGAATGTAAAATGGCACTACCAATTTGGAACACAGTTTGACAGTTTTTTTTTTAAAGTTGAATATAAACTTACTATATGATGCAACGATTCCATTCGTAGAAATCTACCCAAGAGAAATGTGATCACATGTCTACTCAGAGGTATGTACGTGAACATTCATAACAGCATTGTTCATAATAGTCCCAAACTGGAAACAATTCAAATGTCCATCAAGTGGAGAACAGTTAGACAAAATGTTGTATAGCTTTTCTATAGAATATCATTTAGCACTAAAAATGAATGAACCACTGATACATGCTACAACATGGATAAACCTCAGAATTATAATGCTAAGTGAAAGATGCTGGATGCAAAAGATGACTATATAGTATATAATTCCATTTGTATAAAATGTTCAGAAATGGCAAATTTACAGTGTCAGATTGTGGATCAGTAGTTGCATAGGACTTAGAGTAGAAGGCGGATTAAGAAGGAAATTTTTTGAGACAATAGAAATAGTCTAAAATTGGATTGTGGTGATAGTTGTAAAATTCTATAAATTTACTAAAAATCATAGAATCGTACCATTACAATTGGTGAATTTTATGGTATATAAATTATACTTCAATAAAGCTGCTAAAACAACAGGGAAAAAAAAGATCCTTCCCATGCTGTATTTGTCTTGTATTGTGGCTTTGATGCATATACAACGAGATTTTGTTTGGTGGGGTTAGGAGGGACCACTGGTGAGTAACAAGATAAAACGCCATTTTGGATGATACAATTACTAGCAGTAGCAGCTATGCCCATGGTGATTAATAGTTCCAGCACTAAAAATTCAAAATCTTGCTTCCTGCCTTCTCTCCCTAAGATCTGAATGTTGGCATGTTTAGCCTTCCCACTTGTAGTTATCCTCCCTCCAAATTGGAATAAGGATTAACTAATTATAGTGGTGCCTTCAGACACGAGCCATATCAAACACCCTGGTAACCAAGAATTGTCCTGTCTGCAAAAATATGCCAGAAACCCTTACAGTCCCTGGTAACTGTTTCGGGGCCCAGAACAGGGGAATTGAGCCAACCAACAGAGCTTCCCTAATCTAGTTTAGCCAGCACAAGTACACCCTGCACTTCTACTAACTTTACTTTCTTAAGATGCTGTTTTGGATAAGGTAATCCCTTTCTCAAAAATCTACTGTGGGTCTCAGTAAGTCCAATATAGAAAGCAGCAATGGCTCTATCAAAGGGCCAGGACATGGTCTTAGAAGCCATGGGTTTAAATCTTGGCCCTAACATGAACTGGAAATGTGTCTTTAGCCAGGTAACTTAACTTTTTAGTCTTAAATTATTTATCCCCCAAACTGGGATAATTCTGTCTACACCATAAAACTATTGTGAGAAATAAGCAAGATAGTATATATAAAGTGCTTGACCCAGTGTCTGTGTATTGAATCTGAGTAAAGGATATAGCACAATTCCTTAATATAACAATCAAAAGCTTTCCATAGTTCGGCCCCAATCCTCCTGTCTATCTTTACCTTCCAGTAGGAAGATTCCCTATCCCAATCAAACAGACTTCTAATCAACTAACACCATGCAATGAGTAAGGCTGTTTCCTGCTCTCTGAGCTACCTTCTCCCCAGCTCTGTATGCAGCATCTTTCAATACTCAGCTTAAAGCACATCTTCTCCATAACGTTTAGTCTGACCGTTAACTCTTTAAACAACTCATGAGATCCTTAATTATAAACTTTTTAAAATATTATATCTGTTTGAACATGTCTTATTTTCTCTGGTATCGAACACATTTCTGGAAGTGCAGCAAGACTTATATACCTGTTATATATCCCCACAGTCCTCTCATAGTGTCTGAAGTAGGACAAAGGTCTCAAATTATTTTTTTTCTAACTGAGCAATTCCTCAAAGAATAATTGGAAAAACCCTATTCAAGTCCAACTTTTGCATTTTATAGATGAAAAAATTGCCCCCAGAAAGGGGAAGTAACATTCAAGGTCATATGAGTAGTTTAGTGTTACAGCTGGAAGCAGAATTCAGGTTTTCTGTGGCCGATTTCAGGCTGTCCTTCAATATCAAGTTTCCTCCGTATCTATAGGACTACCAATTTTTAGCTGAAAGCATGGTCACCCAGAATGAAGACTTCATTTATCATTCTTCTTTTAGTTAAGTGTGGATATGAATTCTATTAAATGGGATAAAAGTGGAAGTGCCATATAACTGCATCTTCTCCTTTCTCGCCCCAGTTCCTTCATTCTGCTGCCTAGAACATGGATGTGATGGTAGAATTCCACATCAGATAATGAGATTGAGGGCCACGTCCCAGGGACGGCAGAGCAGAAAGCTGAAAGAACCTGACTTCCTAAGGCTTTCAAAGAGCAGAGCCATAATATCAGCTCTGGATTGCCTACATCTAGACTTTTATATGGAAGAGAAATAAATTTCTATGCTCTTTAAGTTGCTGTTATTTTAGATATCAGTTATTGGTAGCTTAACTTATCCTATTATCCCTCTTATCAGCTTTCTGATGCTCTTAGCTCTTTACCTTGTCTTCAGACATATATCTTAACTCATTCTTTCATTCATTCAATCATTCATTCAAGAGCCATTCAATGTACACCTACATTCTGCCTGGCATAAATTTAAGAGGGGCTGGGGTGGACACAGAAATGAAATGTACAGATCCCGCCCTTAAAAGTCATGGGTATTGCATAAAGTTCTCACTCTCTTAATTCATATCACAAATCATATGTCTGGCAAATATTCATCTCAGAATTTCTCTGACAGTCCCATCTCAAATAATCTCCCTGTGTCCAGTAACATATTGTTGATCAGACCATGTGTGCTTAACAAGTTCGATTTGCCTCTCTGTATCTACTCTCTGCACTTCTCCACCCTATTCTTTGCTCAAGGAGGCTCATCTGTATGGATTACATGAATGGGTTCTCTTGCCATCTGATTCCTGGTTGGGTTTGTCAATAGGGACCCCTAGCAGGAGATCAGAGGGAAGTAAGAGAATGAGCTCTATGTATTTATTTTTCTCAGTCTCTCCCTGCAGGTTTGTCTCAGGCTAACTTTGTTCCTCAACTGAAGGTCACTATTCCACTCAAAGTGGCCCACTATATGACTCTACTATTGGATTCTGGTAACCATTCCTTCCCTTTACCCCCTTTGAGCTGTTACTAGCCCCAGGGATCTGCACTATACCCTGTGGTTTCCCTACACACTGCCCACACCTTGTAAATAGCTCTTTTATTAAGTCCTCCTCAAATTATCCTAATGTTGGCTGCCATCTGTTTCCTGCTAGCAGGCTGACTGATACATCATGTGTCCCAATTTTCAGTTCAAAATATATAGGCACCAGGTACACATGGCATCCACAGAAGCACTATTAAGAAGAGGGTTAGAGTAGAGGGAAGATATTTAGTAAAATCTTAGTGCATACAGAATCCCAGACTATAAGCATATCCATGACTACTAACTTTTGAGACCACATTTGGCTCTCAGGTACCTGAGCCATACACAAGCCCTCTTTATTTCTCTCTTTTTGAGGTATCCTGGACCAGACTTTACATCTTTTAAATAGTTTAGTCTTGAAAACTTTTATTTAGAACTGGGGCTCACTTTTAAGTGGAACCCACAGCCACTAGGCAGAGTCCATTTTTCCACCAACACGTTTCAGAACCTCAAGAATAGAATTTTCTGTCAATTCTACCAGTATCCTCACGTAGAATCTTTAAAGTGCTCAATATGCCTATTTTAGATGCACAATTCATACTTCTCGAAGAGTGAAACATAAAATCAAATTATCATCTGCTTATTCTGTACTAGCAACTGAAGTATTGCTGACCACAGAGAACAAAACCTAAGCATCCAATGTGAAGAACAATTTCAGATCTTGGGTTGGGCAGTGGAGGGAAAGAGGAAAAGAGAGAAGGAAGGTGTGGTAGGCAGAACAATGCAGCTCCCCTTCCAAAATGTCCAAGTCCTAATCACTGGAACCTGTGAATATGTTACCCAACATGACAAAAGGGAGTTTACAGATATGATTAAATTAAAGATCTTGAGATATAGAATTATCTGGGTGAGCCCAACATAATCACAAGGGTCCTTATAAGTGAAAGAGGGAGGCAGGAGATTCAGTGTCAGGGTAATGCAGCATGAGAAAGACTTGACCAGCCATTGCTGGCTTTGAAGATGGAACAGAACGAGAGGCTAAGGAATGCAAGCAGCCTCTAGAAGCTGGAAAAGACAGGGAAATGAATTCTCTCCTAGAGCCTCCAAAAGGAATGCAGACCTACTAGTACCTTGATTTTAGCCCAGTGAGGCCAATTTCGGACTTTTCCCAAACTGTATGATAATAAATTTGTGTTTTTTTAAGCCACCAAGTTCATGGCAATTTGTTACGTCAGCAATAGGAAACTAATATGGAATGTAAGACTGAAATCTCCAGACTCACAGAACTAAACCTGGGGCAAGGAAGAAGGGTTGAGAACTGATGGATGGCAGAGACAGAACACATTGGGGGTAGCACAACCAAATTGCACACCATTGGCTAACCTGCACTGCAGGCAGGTTGGATCCACTGAAAAAAAATTCATATCAGAGGCTCACACTCATGAAATACTTTCATGCCTTTTGTAACACACAGTAGAAGCCTCTGTCTTTTCTCTTAGAGTTTCTGGGATTCACTAGAACATTTGTGTTTGGTTAGAGAGCTTTATCAGCTTCATTCAGGTCAATCATCTGTCTCATACCTTATTCTGTAACTTCTGGTGGCCACAGTAGCAAAGAATCACACAATAAAAACAATTATCTTTAAAAGTTGCATAGCATATAGTCTACAAAGCACCAACATCTATTATTCTATTATTTGCATTCTATAAAAACCCATTGCTAAGCTCCTCCCCCAAGGCTGCCTGTTTCAGAATGGGACTTACCACGCTCTGACCGAGCTGCTCCCGAAAGAAGTAATCCATGTTTCTCTTTTGCAGGCTGTCAAGGTAATGCTGAAAGCGAGTGTATGTATATGGGTAGCAGTAAGCAAATTGGTAAATATCTTCTTCTCGGTCAAAACAAAATGCAAAGGACATCACATAATTCTTCCTATGGTCTGGGCAGCGGTAGTAGTAAACATTCTTAGGTGGTAGCCTTTGCCTGAAAGATAGAAAGAAATTTGAGCATATCAGACAATTGTTCAAGCTTCAAAAGGTAATAAACAGGAATAAATGTCCAAGAGAAAACTGTAACATCAAGAACCCTAGGTGGTGGTGAGGTACAACGCCATATATCTTCTATTGTCAAAAAGAGACCAGATTCTGGCAGCACTTTGTTCAAATTCTTGCCCTGCCCTTTATCAACCATTTGGACAATGCAAACTTAAACAATGTTTATTCATCGTTTATTCTTATTTTGAGCACCTATTATATGCCCAGGCATGATGCTAGGTTCTTGATGTATAATGGTATATGAGATAGGCAAGGTGTCTGTCCTCATGGAGTACATATTCCGGAGGGGAAGCAGTCAATAAAATATTGAAAATAAATATGCAATATAGTTATAGACTCTAAAAGTGCCTTGAGGGGAAATAAAGAGTGTGATGGTATAGTGACATAAACGGGGGAGGCCTACTTTTCCCAGAGAAGTCAGGTTTTTGTATTACAAGACTAATTTAGACCTTTTAAAATAAGCTAATGTGCATTGTGAACATTCAAGGGAGAGAAAAGAATATTCAACATTTGTTTAAATTATTACTATTATTTTTCTACAGAGCATTCCATGAGACTAATTTTCTACAGAAGCACTTGGGAAATAATGCTTTAAAATATGCTGTGTAGGCAATTTTGCTAAGCCATCACACTCATTCTCCAGTAAGGAACACTGAAATACATACATGAGAAAAGGCAAAATGTTCCAGTCATAGTTCCCACAACTCCTTTACATTCACCCACTTCACAGGCTCACTGCACCCTCTCATGCTTTATGATATCCAAACTATTCACACTGTTTCCCTGAAGAGAATGCCTCTTATTTCTATCTCTTCAAATCCTGTTACTCCTGCAAAACCCATCTCAAACTGAGCTTTTTCCATGATCATCCATTGACAATTCCAGGCCAGTTCAGCAACTACATTTTGTAGTAACTCTTGCTTTTTTATTGACTTGCTTTCTAAGTCTTATCCACTAGGATTGATTTGGAAGCTCCTTAAGGGCAAGTATGCCTCTGGTGGGTTCTGGCACAGTGGGTAGAGGATGTAAGGCTCACCTATAGTGGTTTGGCATTCAACTGAGAAGCCAAAGGGCACAGGAGCATTTGGAGGAAAGTGTGAGGAGGTGGGTCTAAGAGATGAAGTGAAGAAAAACAAGAATAGTACTGGCTCCAGGTAGGGCAGCCCACAGAAAATTGTTAAGAACTCCAAGAGCATTATAACACACCAATATTTGTTTCAGAATCTTTTTTCTACCTTGGTGTCTTTTCGAGGCTAAGTGGCCAGTGGGAGGTGAGGCTGTGGGCTTCCTGCGGAAGAGCAGAGGTTACATAGCACTGATGCTTATACATACAGTGGCTTGTATTGCTCACTTATAGCCCTGGGTGTTATGAATCCCACCCAAACATTAAGTAGAATTCAGAGGAGAGAAGACGACAAAAGGAAAAGGAAGGAAAAGTAGATGGAGATTGAGAGAGGAGTGAGGGAAAAGAGAAAGGAAGGAATGGACATTACATACCTAGTAGGGGTTATTTCTGGGGCTCATTCAGTACCTAATTTAATCCTTATAACCATTCTATCAAGGTGGGTATTGTTACCCCAGTTTGTAGATGTGGTCACAGATGTTCATAAAAGTTAAGGAGCTTACTCAGGGTCTCAAGCTAGTACATGACAGAGCTGGGATTCAAGTCTGCTTCTATCTGATTCCAAGCTCAGTACATATAACACTCCTCCATGGTCCCTCAATAAATTGTGGGCTTCTAGCATTCCACATATGAGTGTGTGCAAAAGCCAGCAGGCAAGAGGGAACAAGTAAAATGTTGGAACTGCAAGGAATTCATCATGGCTGAAGGACAAAGAGTGAGAAGGGAAATCATGAGAAATGTGTCTGAAGAGGAAGGCAGAAGCCAGATTAAATAGGGACTGCATAAACCAAGTTAAGGAATTTCAGCATTATCTTGAGGTCACAGGGTACCTTTCCAGTGAGTGAAAGAAGTAAAGTACCATGATCGTGCCAGTCTAAGGGACAGATGAGAATGGGCAGAAGAAGCACAGGGTAGTAGTTGCACAGGTGTAGAAAACAAGACAGATTTGACTATATTAGAAAAAAGTGGCTGAAGTGATGGCCCATAGGGTCTAAGATGAACCTGAAAGTGCTGAGGAGGAGAGGATGTAGACAGAACAGCATAAGCAACAAAGGAACAGAGCTTTTCACATAAAAGTCAGTGGCATTATCAAAGGCTGTCTAGGGGTGTGCTTAGGCCCACAAATAGAGCCCCTTTGTCTCCTACTCCCAAAGCCAGGAGGAGTTAATATGCAAGTAACAACAGTCTTCCTGTAATGCAAATATAGCTTAAAGACAAACTTCCTAGGCACTCCTCTTTTCTAACCAGCTTGCTACCCTAAACCTTCCTATATTGAAATTTTGGAGCTACCAGTTATGAGAAAGAGAAATAACAGCCTGGAGGGTGCATGGGGAGTGAAGAGGAAACTTGTTCCCTCCTGATCCTTCTGTACACGGAGAGTAGGAGACTGAACAGTTGCTGAGAGGTCAATGAGGTAAATAGTGGCCTCCAGGATAGTCAGGCCTTAGTTTATTGTTTTAGTCAGCAAATATTTGTTGAGTATCATGTATCAAGCATAGTTTGGTTAAGATGAGATAAAGGAAGCAGTGGACTAAAAGACTGAGGATCCAAGTGAGATTATTCACCACAGAGTTGAGTTTCAGAGGAAAAAGTGGAAAGTGGAAAGTTTTGAATAGAGAAGGGAGCAGTGGGAAAGCAAGATTAGAGAGAGAACAGACCAGTGCAGCGATGAGGGTATAGAGAGAATAGATGACGGTCTACATCTGTGATGTGATTGAACATGCAGGAATGTGAGGCTGGTAGAATGAGCTAGTCTCAGGGTTCTAGATTTGTATTTAGGGAGAATGCCAGTGAAAGAGGCCTTGAGGTTTGAGACTCCCCAATGGTCTGTGAGAGTCACTTCAGGCCTTGACTCAGAGGCCTGAGTCTGAGTCTCCTGGAGCACAAGGTGAGCATGTGCACAAGTGATATGCAAGTGATTCCTACAGTCATAGGCCCCTCAGGTTATGATGCTGATGCTTTCAACTCTTCATTTACTAGTACATCCGATCAGGGTCCAGGTTTTAAATTCAGTGGTTTTCTCCTATTCTAGCCAGGTTTAGCAACTTCACTCTGAGAGCCTGCCGACTCCACCAAATTTGATTATGTGCTATCAGGAAAATTCATCTAATGCCTGCAGCTGTCCCAGCTCCTCTCCTGAGTGGATCGGATGCCTAACCTGATTTGCAGACAAAGTGAAGGTAATAGGCCCTGGGGTAATCTTTCAAGGAAGCTTAGATGCTGCTCAGGGCTTAGATTTTCCAGACTCTGCTAAGGATATAAACAAACAAACAAAAAAATCTATTTGAGAAGGGCTCAGCAGGCGAAATTCATGAGGACTTTCAAGTAACACAAAGAATAAAGGAAAAGAGGGCTGGGGTTATGTGGGAGAAATGTGTCTCTCATTTGGAATGCACTTCTGATTTTTCTCTTATTTTGCTTATTATGTTTTCACTATGTTTCAGCTGATGGTGCTCAGGGCAAACTACCCCAGGAGCCACCACTCTGGTATGCAGATTATTTCGAGCTGAAGACAATAAGGACTCAGAGAACTCAGGAAGAATATTTGAGTTTCCCCTCCCAAACTGCCTAAAGAATTTAAAACAAAAGATCTGTTTCAGGAAGGAGTTATTATCATGATGGCTATAAAGATAATGTAGGATAGAGGTTACAATAGGAAAGGCACCAAGCCTCTTTTATCAAAAACTGTCTCTCCCTGACCACATTATCTATAGATGACCCTGAAAAGAATTGTCTTCCTGGCCTCTAAAGTCCCAGACCACTACCCACCCCCAACATGTTCCTCGCCTTTAGCTGCAATACTTAAGCAAGCAGCTTAGACAGAGGGACGAGTTGCTCATTTCTGAGTTTCTCCCATGTATACATGTTATTAAGCTTGGTATTATTTTCTCCTGCTAACCTGTCTTGTTGATTATTTGGCCAGCCAGAAGAACCTTAAGGAAAAGGGCGGAGGGAGATTCTCCCTCTCCCCCGACACAGCCATGGTGTTAACTGTTTTATATGCATTATCATTTAATCCTCACAATGACCCTATGAGCTAGGGACTATTCACAGCCCCTTTACACAGACAAGACAATTGAAAGTGAAGCTGGTAAGCCACAGAGCCTGTACTAGATGCAGGCTAGGGTCACTCCCAAGCCTGTGCTCATAGTCCCTATGGTATCTTGCCACCAGCCTTTCTCCTCTTGCCGGCAAACTGATAGCTTTACCTTCTGCTTCCAGAAAAATCTGGTCTCACAGTACTCTCACCAGTACTCTCCTGCTAAAAACTCTTCAAACAACTCCCTAGCCTCACATTTTAGATTGGCTCACAGGCTCCCCAAGATCTCCCTGTGATTCCAGCATCAGCAGCCATTTATCCCTCCTTGAACCCTAAGTTTTATTCATACTGAACTACTCACAACTCCGTAACAAAGTTTTGTGCCACACCTCCAGTACCTCTGTGTCTTTGTCTTTGATCTTTCCTCCACTTGGACTGCCTCCCTGCCACCTTACCTGCTTGGTAAACTCCTATTCATAGATGTGGCATATTGTAGATTGTCAATAAAGGTTTTAGTATTTTTACAAATGAACTAATTAATCGATGAACAAAAGAATGTATAAATAAATGCCCATCCTTTAACATACTTCCTCTCTGAAGCCTTCTCTAACTATTCATTCTTCATTAATTTTTCTCTACTTTGACATATGATATTGAAAAACATTTTATCACCTGGTTTGTCTCTTAACAATGAG
Organism: Diceros bicornis minor; assembly: GCF_020826845.1. Classification (NCBI taxonomy): domain Eukaryota; kingdom Metazoa; phylum Chordata; class Mammalia; order Perissodactyla; family Rhinocerotidae; genus Diceros; species Diceros bicornis. The sequence goes on from NC_080752.1 coordinate 11,791,516, forward strand.
CAACAAAAGTAAATGGAGATTTCTTCAAAGAGAAAGTAGGCTTCTTGAAGATGGGAACCATGTCACCTCTTCCCTCTCTTTCTCATTAGAAATGGTACAGAGAAGTTCAAAAAAAAAACTTATTTATAAAACAAATGATAAAAAGAAAAGAAGACTCATCCCGAAGATAAACAGCAGGCATCCTAGGGAGGTAGATTTTAGCTCAGTATAAAGTAGAGACTCTTTAACATTCAGCTGAAGGGAGAATAGGAATGTCCACGTTACAGGAGAGTACAAGTATGGGAAACTTTAAAGGAAATCCCATAAAGAAAGTTCTATACTTGATGTTTGGTTAGACGAGGCAGCCTTCTGATTCCATTTAACACAGATAGTCTGAGGTATTGATGGAAAGAATATAATAATAATAATTATTATTACTATAATACTAATTCCTAATAAATGTATATCATTGACCATGTGCTAGGCCATTCTAAGCACTTTATAATGCATTAACTCCTTTTATCCTCCCAATAATCTTCTGAAGGTATTCCTATTATCACAATGATATGATAAAAATGAAAGTAGGGTCAGGAATGCTTCTTCTTAAGAGAAACAGGTTGTCCATGACTCCCCAGAAGACTCCAGAAAGGAAAGAGTCTAACACCTGTTCCTGCCAGAGATGCAGGAAGATTCCAAGACCTGTGGTGTGCTCTCAGGACTCAGAGACTAAAGGCTGATCCAGCTCTTGGAACAAGCCATCATCCTGGGTCCATCTTGATGACTAAAGAGGACATCCACATGTGTGGGGGAGGCCTGTAACTCACATCTTCAGATTCAGCCATGTGTGCACACGTGAGTGAGTGAGCACACACATACACACGCATGCACACATGTGTACATGTACATACTCAACACATTCACAATAATACTATGTATACCTCTCTATTATAGCCTCTATTACATTATATCAACTTGAATATATGCCTTTCTCCACCATTAGATTGAGTTCTGCTTGAGGGCAGGGTCTATATATTGTTCATCCCTGGTTCTGCAGGACCTATACAGAGCCTCACATAGAGGAGGTGCTCCAAAATGCTTATGAATTGGATAAATGAATATATTTGTGAGTGAACTTTGAGAAATTAAGAAAGTAGAGTAAATAATTTCAGCCACACCCATATATGTATATTGTGCTTTCTCCATATGAAGCTGTGAATCATGCCCTGAACATATTATGTTCTCAAAAACCTCCATGCCTTTTAAAATGCTGTTCTTTCTGTCTGTAATTACCTTTCCCAAACCTTTCTATGTAGTGCATCCCTATATATAGAAGTGAGACCCAGCTCATATGACATTTCCTCTTTGCAGTCTTTGTCAGCAACTCCAGGATGAACTAATTGCTCTGAACACTAATTGCTGACACTGCTGTGTTTCTGATTCATCTCAAAATCCATAGCACTTAACACAGTGCTTGGCCCTGAAGAGGAGCTCAAAGCATGTTTGTTGAATGAATGAGTCAGTGAATTTATGAGTTAATGAATGAATGATTCCTTCCCATTTACCATCCTCTCTGTCTTCTCTCCAAATTGTCAAATTCCCAAAGCATTGTTTTGGAGGTTACCAGAGCACTGAGGAAAGGAGAAGCCTAGGATCCAACAGAGTAAGTACAGAAGCTCTCTAAAACAACAACATTCCCTGGCCCTCTTCAGGAGCCCTGAAAGACAGGAGCTCTAATTTCCTCTCCAATCAAGCAGAAAACATGGATATGGATAGATGAATTCCAACCCCAGAGTCTTCTTTGATAGCAGACACAACTTTTTTCTTCAAAGTAGCAGAAAGGGAAATAACAAAGAATCGATCTTTTCAGGTTTTCAGTCCTAAAGGAGGTATGCAAAACAAAGTCACTCAGATACCCCCAAAGGGAATAACATATTAAATTAAGCACCTCCTGTATGCCAACAATGTGCTACCTGTTTGATGTACACTACTGTCCGACTAATAACACATATTCTTCCCTCCACACCAAGACTGTGCCACTGAAATTCATCCAACAATTGCAATGGCAGAAACTGTCTCTTGGTTCCCCTACTTTGTCTACCCAGGGGCGGGAAGCAAACTGGCATCCAGTTTCCCAGGTATATTTGAAATTGAGGTAAGATTTCAACCCTCTTCCCTTCGTGAGGGCAGCTGAATCTCTAGTCACGCCAACACATGGCCTTTAGTCTATGTTTGGCTGGAACAACCTAGACCATCATCTGGCTTGAGGTAGTTGGCTATTCCTTCTCTTCTCTGGTGTCTGGCACAGCCAGGCGCCTGGCGTGGATGCCCACATTATAAATGCACTCCCTAGGCAAACAGGACCTGCTCTTAATTCCAATCCTATATTCCCCCAAATAATTATAACAGTGCTCCTATAACCAGAATATCTATTCTTATCATTCTCCGCACTTTGTCACAGCTAATCTCTTGGTGAGTCACAGGAGAGCGAGAAAGAAAGAGGGAGGGAGTGCTCAGATACAGGCAACACATTTTTACACCCGGTGTCTAATCAGATTACCATCTTATCAGGGGCTGATGGGCACTCGTGGTGGGAGGAGAGAGACAGTGCTACATATTGCCAGCCAAGTTTCTGATAACAAAAAGACACTGCTCGATTCTTGAATTAACCTTTTTGTCCTACACACTCTATTGTTTATTTTTCAGAGTTTATTTTATGTGTAGGATTTTTTTTTTTTTTTTTTTGGTCTGTGCCTTCTGGAGAAGGACACCCACACACTGAGGCAGCAGCTGCTTCTATTAATTCCAAGCCATTAAAAAAATTAAAATGAAACCCAATTACTTTGGCTGGTTTAGAGCCGGGGAATAGCTGAGACTGATTATTCCCTCTGGTCATGGACAGCGACAATATTCTTACCTAAGTGTGGCTCCTGGCAGAATGCTAATGCAGGCAGACACTCCAGGGACAGGCTCCCCACGCAAGGAGAGGCTCTAAGTCATGTACTTTCTCTTTTCCAATCCAGATTCCTGAGAGGCAGCAGGAAGAGGACACTGGAGAAGGAACTAAGAGTTGGGCTCTAGGCCAAGCTGTAGTCCTTGGGCAGGACTCTTTCCCTCTTTGTCCCTCTGTATAAAATGTGATTACTGAAATGTGTCCTGTATCCTTCTTAGGGTTGTTGTGACTCTTAGGTGAAAGACTATGTTTTCAAAACTATCATTTGCTGGGATATAGGATGGTGTATGAGGCAGTATCAGAATGCTGGGTGCTTTGGGATGGGGTGGCAGGCTATAGCTGCAATGGTTCAGATTTCCACTGAAGTTTTGTATCCAAGTTACTTTGTTGCTGCATTATAGGTTGAATAATAAAAAGGGTTCCAGTTGTGAAGTAGTCACCTTGCATAGAACCTGGTGTACAGAGGCACTAAATAAATATTTTGAATGAATGGATAAATAAGTCAGGCAGAGCGGGGTTTTGAATGAATAGACAGATCTGTGTTCAATTCCAGCTTTGGATGCATTTTAGAAATGCAGTCACTGTACAGTAGAAAGAAAGTGGGCTTGAGCTCTAGCCTACTTCCACTCCTTATCAGTCATATAGCCTTGGGTCTGGGTTTCCACATCTATTAAATGAAAGTAATATCTAGCTTATGGATTTGTTTTGAAAATTAGAGACGAGATTGGTGCCTGACATGTAATAGGTGCTCAGTAATGGTAACTGTGATTATCACCATGCTCTGTATGACGGATAGTTGGCATCACACTATCTCTTGGTTCAGAACAATGAACTGCAAGTTCACACTAAGTGTGTTTAGGGTATGAACTGGGCAGAGCAGGGAGGGGATGGGGATGGGGATGGGGATGGGGATGGGGACAAGGGATGGGGAACCATTTTAATACACGGTCATGAAAGAAAACCAGTGATAACCCTGTTTTCTCTTCCCGACCCTTCCCAGACCCACTGTAACCAATATCTCCCTTTCAATGAGGTGTGCTCTATGATAAAACTAAGTGTGTGCACTCAGATACAGGAAGGCAGTTAATCTCTTCAGGTCCCAAATGGGACTCCCAGGGGGGAGAAGTATTCAAAGGTGTCGCCTCTGCTTGCAGCTTGCTGTACCAACCAATCGTGCTGTAGCCCAAACAGCAACCTGCCAGATGCATGGAGCCTCCAGGTCACTAGTTGGTGGGATTGATAGAAACTGTAGAAAATTATAGGTTAGGTGAATGTGAAATACATTTGGGAAATAGACACTGAGCAGTCCTGCTTATAGGGAATAGTCTGATTTCTCTCAGCATAGTTATCATATGGTGTAAATCTAAAATTATTTATTTTATTATTTGGTTACACCTTACAAAAAAAAATTGCAATACACCCTTTCACCAGCTAATGAGCTCAAAAATGCAAAAGTGCATGTTTTAGGAAAGTTAACTACTAACTTTCCATTTCTCATGAAATTCAGTGATGAACACATAACTTGTGTAAAATGTTTGTCAGTATTTATGATCCACCGTAGGGGGTGTACAGATAACATGACCACATAAAAAGCAGAAGACACAAATCTGCTGAAGAAACATCAGCATCTACTTTATTTAACAGTTATTTTAAGAAAATTTATGCCCAAAGACTACAATTTACACATGTACAAGCAGAAGCATAGAAGAAAAATGATTGAAATTATTTTAGAAGAACAGTCACGTACTCTAAATGAAAAGCCAAACTTCAGAGTGATGTGTAGTATTGCTTGTTCTAAAATCATTTCAATCATTTTTCATTCCAAGTTTTCTTATATATAAAGTGGTGCTTTATATATATAAAGTGTTTCTCTATTAAAAGAACTAAAACTAGCAGCTTTATATCAGTGTCATCAGATGTTTCAAACAAAATAATTTAACTTAATTCCACTGTAATTCAATTATTTTCATCCCATTCACTGAATCAAAGTAAATCTTTTGGCATTCTGTTAAAGGTAAAATACTGTTAGTGATAATGATACTGCTAATTCAGTAAAAAAAAAAAGGTTCAATATTAAAGATAAAATTACTTACTTTTTGTTATGATAGTATGAGTGCAAATTTTGGTAAAAGCAATATGCTTGTTAAATCAACAAATCTAAGGAGTAGAAATTTATTTTGAATTGGTTTGAGGTATCCATATAAATTATAATTGCATCCAAACAAGCTTCTATTTTCTACCTTCAAAATAGCAACCACAGTTCTCAAAATTTACACAAAGTAAGTGAACTACACAATTTTTTATGAAGCTAATGCTAAACCACATGCAAAAAAACTTTTTTAAGATTCAGGAAGGCAGACCGTGTTTATTTTCTTTACTGTCTGCTATCAATGAGATTTTAGAGATTTTGAGCCTTTAATAAGCTGCTTTGTTAATCAATGTTGATTTTGCTTTCTTGTTGTTGTTGTTAATGAGACTTCAAAATTTTGTTAATGAGATCTCTAAATGAGAACAAAATTTTCATTTCATTTTGTTCAGAATCAATTGGAAATCTTTAATCAAATATTCAACAAATGAAGCACCAAAGTATGTCAGCTTTTAAAGCTTTTCTCAAATTGCAATTATTAAAAACAAAGCTTGTGAACAAGAAGACATGACATTTATCTCTACAAAAGCAAAGGAGGAAATGCACAAATTAAATGATGAAAGCACAATTGGAGTACAAGATTTAATTGTTAACTCCAATGATTATACTTTAGGATACCTCAGTTTAGGAGGAGAAGTTTTTGGTGAAGCTCCTATTTTTAATTGGATATTTGTATATTGTACCAGAGTGGAATGAAATTGAGAAGGCCTACAATTTTGTAGCATCTGCATTTGGTGAAAATTTAAAAGAATCAAGAAGAAACACCTTATGTAACAAAAGTTATTTTATAAAAAAATTTATCCAAGAAAATTTCTCTGAAGGGAATAAACAAGATAGTAATTATGGAAATATTTGGACTAAAATGGATATATTTCAATACTAAAAAGCTTATAACTGAGACTGTCCCCTATTTAGGAGAATTTGTTCTAAGTTTACCAGGTACGTCGGTGTCTATAGAGATAATGCCTTTTATTTAAGAATATTATGATCTACAAAGAAGAATCAGTTGAATTTGTCAACAATTTCAAACTTATTAACCATGAAAGGCAATTCTGAAGAAGACTGAAGCAATGTCATCAAAAACTACAGATAATAAAACCATAGTAGAAAAAATATTCTTCATAAAAATATCAATGACATTATTAGTATTAGATATGCATGTAGCTAAGAAAGTGATTGAAGCATGTGAAAGTATGCCAAAAATAACTGCACTGATTTTAAGAAAATAAATATAAACAAGTTTTTCAAAAATGTTGCTTTAACCTACATGGATGTATATTAATTTTATTTTTAGAACAAGTTTTAATTTTGAAAATAATTGTTTTGTAAGTCCAATGTAATACAACAATTCGCGGTCAATACATGAATATTTAAAAAAATATACAAAATTTTATTTTAGTTTCTCTGTTCACTTTCAGTTGGGATGATAAATTATGTGGTCCTATCCATCTGCCAACCTGATTGCTCCCCTTGAATGTCTCAAAGTTACCTCAAATTCAATCTGATTAAAATGGATCTCCTGATCTTCCCCAAAAATGGCCTTCTGGATATGCTCCCAACTCGGTAAACAGAATCACCATCCCCATCCCTCCAACTGGACATGCCAGAAACCTCAGAGTCAAGCTCGATGTCTTCCTGTCTTTCATCCTTTCCTTCTTTTTGTCATTCAATAAATATTGCCTGACAGCATCCCATGTTGACACTCTTCTAGATGGTGAGAAAGCAGAAGTAAAAAAACCAATTCGGTGTTTTCATGGAACTTAAATTCTAGTGAGAAAGAGAGAGAAACATTGATATATAATATAGTGTAAGGTAATGCTAAGTGTAATGAATACAAATAAAGCAAGGTAAGGGGACAGAGGGTAATGGAGGGGGCTATTTTATTTAGGGTGGTCAGGTAACCATTTAGTAGAAACTGAATGACATGAGGAAATAACCCATACATATCCCAGAAAATAGTGGTCCAGAGGGAATAGCAAGCACAAAGGTCCAAGGCCAAGAAGAAGCTTTGGTGTGTCCTAGGAACAGCAGGAAGGTCAGTGTGATTGAACAGGAGTAAGTGAGGAGGTGACTGGTAGAAAATGAATGAGAAAGGAAAAGAGGGGACCAGATCATAGGGCCTTGCAGGCCTTGGTAAGAGTTTTGTAGGAGAAGCCTTTGTAGGGTAGAGATACTGAGAGTGATGAAATGACTTGATTTACATTTTTTTTTCTTTTTGCTGAGGAAGATTCACCCTGAGCTAACATCTGTTGCCAATCTTCCTCTTGTTGTATGTGAGCCACCACCACAGCATGCCCACTGACAGACGAGTGGTGTAGGTCTGTACCAGGGGACCAAATCTGGGCCACCAAGCACACTGAACTTAACCACTAAGCCACCGCAACCGGCACTTGATTTACATTTTAATAGGAGCTCTTGAGTAGAGAAGTAGTCTGTGGTGGGGAGAAGGGAAGTGAAAGCAAGGAGGCCACTTGGGTAGCTATTGCAGTGGTCCAGGCAAGAAATAATGATGGGTTGGGTTAGGGCAGAAGCTGTGGAGGGGGTAAGAAGTTGTGAGATTTGGAGTCTATTTTGAAGTTAAAGACTATAGGATTTGTTGATGGATTGAATATGAGATGCAAAAGTAGGAGAAAAGTTAATCATGATATTAAGTTTTTTGGCCTGAAATCATTTACTAAAATTTTTATATGCCTCATCTCACTAAGGTCTTTAAAGTCTATCTCCAAAAGATATCTCCAATCTGTCTACTTGTCTCTACTTCCACGTTTTTGCTAGTTTGCTGAAAAAGTCCCCTACCCAATCCAGCTTCCTTTTTCTCACACTTCCCCTCTCCAATCCCTTTTCCACATAGCCTTTTCAAAGCTTAAATGGATCATGTCACTTCCTGGATTAAAACTCTTCCACAATTTCCAATTATTCTGGAACGAAATCCAAACTCTTTAACGTGATTTTTTTACTTCTTCAGATGAACCAAGTTCATAGTCTGTCTCAGGACCTTTGAATACATTTTCTTCTATCCATCCTGTTTTCCACACTAACTCCCCCCTTTGCCTACCTGACTTCTACCCATCATTTTTGTTTTAGCTCAAATGGTATCTTTCCTATTACCACCTAAGTCATATTCTCCTGTTAGTCTCCCTTGGAGCAACTAGGTCTTTTCCCTCAAAGCATTACCTTAATTCACAATTACATATGTATATGTGCTTTTTACTTACAGTTTACATTTCCAACTATGTTGTAATTTTTATGTGGTTAGGGACCATATCTGTTTTTGCTTGCCAGTGAATAATCTAGCATCTAACACAGTACCTGATACATGGTAGACTTGTAGAAGATATTTGTAAACTGAATGGAGTGAATATGTGTGGGTGAGGGGATAATGACAGAGAGGTAAGGAGGCTGACTGTCAGTGGCCTCCTTGGGACAAGGAGGTCTAAGCCCATGTTGGCTAGGGAGTTCCCAGCAGAGCTGGGTAGGTGTGGGTATTGTGGTGGAGGGGCTTCTAAGCTGTTCCATGAGTTAGATTTTATAGGAGCTTCACACATTACTTCTCTCAGAAAAAAGACAAAGGCATTAATCATCCAGACAAAGGTTTCCTTCCTCTCCTGTACAGTGGCAGGGTCCCACATAATGTAGTATCCTGGTTTGTTTCTGGATTCTTCCTGCTTCTCCTTCTACTGCCATCAGATTAGAGCTTTTAAGCTGAAAGATTCACTGTCAGTCAGCCCTACCATGTGAGGGGGCACTGTGAGGTCTTCCAGACTGTAAATGTAGAGCTCAGTCTGGTTCACTAAGCAAGGCGGCTCTCGTCATAATGGCCCCCCAGTACAGAGTGGTTACAGATTGTTCCCCTGTACTCACTGAGTGAGGTACTACAGGCTCGGCATGACTAAGGTTGAGGGGTTGCCTAGCAGTAGATAAAGAAATACAGGGAAACAGGACCACCTGAAGCATCATCTGATTTATAATCTCCGGCCCAGTACCCCCAGCATCCAAATCCTAGCACAAGGATTACCTGTTCACTAAGTGAAATGAACTGAGACCCCAGCGGAAAGACTGAGGCATACATCATGAGAGTAGATTCAAGTGGCCTGGAGTCCATGGGATCCAGGAAATGGCCTAAATTCTAGATTGCCAAATCCAGGAAGCTAAGCCAAAAAGCAAAGTGAAAAATGATCTGGTCCAAAAACTAAGTTTCAAGACTCTAGGGGATAGGAGATGAGAGACAATGATGTTGGAGCCAAGACTGAGTCAGCAGCTAAGGAAACAGACTGCCAAGGAGAAAAGCGAGGAGAGGCAGAGGGCACGGGTAGCAAGTGACTTTCAGCTCTCCAGGGCAGAAAAAACAATCAGTCTCAAGTGGATGGAAATGAGATCAGAATCAGCGAGGAGGAGGAGGAGAGTAAAATTACTTAGCAGAGATGATGTACCTACCAGCTTCCAAACCAGGTCATGTGGAAATTATTCTTTTCTACTGTGATAAAGGGAACCTGGAGTAAGACCAACCCTACCAGGAATGAAAAGATGGCATGAATACATGGGGAGCAGAATGAGAATCTTGAGGAGAGATCCTCTAGGGTGTCAGTCTCCAGATAGTACATGAGGAAGACAGGCAAGGCCATTGCTGCAAATGAAAAGTGATCACGACTTGATGACTTGTGGATACATAAGGAGCAGCAGGCTGTGAGGTATGGGATTTGAGCTTGGGAGGTGAAACACTGACCAGAAAACAAAGACTGAGATATGGCACAGACCTGGAAGGTCTGAGGCAGAGAAGGGCAGTGTTTCCTAATGGTGCCAGAAGAGTCACTGGGGTGGTATGATTGCTGCAAGACCCCAGCAAGATGGATTCAGCAACAAGCATCAGGTTATCAGGGTCAGAACAAGTGGTAGGTTGGAATGGAGACTGACACAGGAGTCAGACGTAAAGGCAAAACAAAGATCCATCATCCTGGCTAGGAGGCCGAGTTAGGTCAAGACTTAGTCATGATTCTGAGGAAAAATCCTGGGAACTGAATGAACTTTCATTTATTGCCAGTGCCTCTTACCCACTATCTTCAGGATAGGACTGAGCCCCCTACAGGGAGGGGTCTAAGTCTACAGGTGAGCTGAGTTGTCAAACCATGGAGCCTACTAACAAGTGTCTATTACACCTAGTCTACTACGTCTATTATGACTAGTCTACTATGTCTAGAGTTACTTATCTTTGGTCTTACCTCCTCTGGGAAGTCCTCCCTCCACCTATAGTAGTTATTCCCCTTCCCTGCCCCTGTGATCCCTGTACTACCCTAGGAGAACAGGCCTCATGCTTCATTATCGCTTAACATTGTTCTTCCTTGTTCCATTGAGTGAGGCCATGTCTCTATTTGCACATCATGAAACCCTCATGGCTAAACCAAGTCTGGTACATAGCAATCACTAAGTAAATAAATTTTATTGAATGAATGAATGAATGAGTGAATGAGAGAGTGAATAAGTCAGGGAGTAGCAAAAGATGAGGTCAAAAAGGAAGGTAAGGGCCAGATCATGTAGTGCCTTGTAAGCCACGCTGTGGAGTAAAGACTGACTATAAAAGAAGTAAAGAGCCACAAATGGATTTGAAGTATGTTTTCAGTGACCCCCTATACTCAAAGGCTGCTGGCTCCTAAGGGGGCACTAGCTATGCTCCATCAGGTCATCCCCTCACAAAGTAACTGGTTGAAATGCTGATGCATAGGAGTCAGCTCTGACGTTTCAGTTTCCATCACATGAAAGACAATGTCAATTTCTCAGTACCCATGATCTGCCTGGGAATGGTGCAGATTTCTTTCTACACCATTGATTTTCACAGTTAAAAAATTATGTGAAAGAGCTTTCATACTTCAGTGGACTTATTAATGTTAGAAGCTCTGAATTCATATACTTCACAACCTCCTGCTTTTCAGGGTTATTATGTTAATTAAAATAATAAAAATGGACTCAATAGAGAGCTTTTGGTAATTGAAATGAGTAAATGAACTTTGCAAGTCATCTACCAGCTTCCTGAAATTTGGGAACCAGAGTGTAGGAGGTGAGGAACTTTTTATTTTCTTCCAATAAGAAATGCATAATTGTTCTTTGAAAGATTTTCTTTGTAATCTATCTGGGAGTTCTATAAACACTTTATACCGACACAACTATACACTGTCGTGGAGAGGTAGGATTTTAGGGATCATCTGTTCTAGTGCCTTTCAAATATTTTTTAGTTTCTTCAAAAGGGCTTTTTTCAAAAAAGCTAGCAGAGAAGCACAACATGCAAAAACCAACCAAACAGACAAAATTCAGATGGTAAGAGACAGGGCAAAGGGAGGGTGGGCTTGATCTAATCCAACCTATTCATTTTACAACTGAAGCCTAGAGAAGTAAATGACTGGGCCAAAGCCACACTGGAGGTTAGAGAGAGAGCAGAGAAGTGCTCTGCCAATTGTATTTGTTTTGTTCATTCATTAAACAACTATTTACCAAGCACAGTTCTTGATGCTGAGGATAAATTGGTGTATAAAACAAAGTTCCTGTTTTTATGGGAGTGAATAAATAGACAAATGATAGATAGATAGGTAGATAGATAGATAGATAGATAGATAGATAGATAGATAGATAGATAGATAGATGATAGATAATCTGTGTGTGTGTGTGTCAGGCGGTGATAAGTGCTATGAAGAAAAAAAGACAACATAAGGGATAGAAAGTAAAGGAGGGGGTGATACGTTTTTTATACAAGGGTGTCAAAGAAGGCCTTTCTGATGAGGTAACATCTAAATAAGGTGCAGGAGGGAATCCAGTGGATTTGGGGAGAGTGTTGTAGGCAGAGGGAATAGCAAATGCCAGCCACGTTTCCCTGCTGCTCCTGCTCCTCCAGGACAGAGTACCCACTAGGTGCCAGGCATTGCATTTGCCCTTTTACATGCATGGAAGCTTGGGGCATTAATGAGAACATGGATTTTAGAAGCAAACAGATCTAGTTTTGAATCTAGGTTTTGCCAGGAAATTGACTTATTCTCTTTTACTTTTAATATTCTGATTTTTAAAATTGTAATGATATTTTTCCTGCAGATTTGTTCAAAGGATCTAATAAGAAAATACATGTAAAGCTCCTGACACACACTGGTGCTCTACAGTTGGGAGCTATCAGTCTTGGCTACTTCACTTTCTTTGAATGAAGGATTCTTGTTGTAGTGGGCATTCGTAAATTTTGGCTGCTCGGCATCCATTTCTTCTTCTTAACAGCTAACTATTTCCTATACTTAAATGACACCTTCCTTATTGGGTATAATTTGTTGGAGTCATAAGAAACGGCCTTGCTGTCCCATGCCAAAGCATATACCTCTATGTGGGCTAATCAGATATGACCTCCATGGAATCTGTATCTTGAAAAGAGAGAAAATAATGAAAAACTTGGTGTTCCTTCACGTCCTGACCAGACTGTTCCATTCGAAGGCCACTTTTGTGGCTTCCTCTCCCTGTGCTAAAGCTCTTTGCTTCTTGCTCACCCTCAAGTCTAGGTCTCTCTCCACTTCCCATTGACTCTCTAAGTCCCCAACATTCTTCAAATGCATTTCCTTTTGTCTAAGTTAAACAGAATGGATTTCTACTCTTAGTAACTAAAGAAACTGTATCTTATACACTCATACATAACCAATTTAACTGGAGACAATGAAAACAACACCAACATAATCCATATTTGCCTTCTAGATAATTAGAATTATGTTGTTGAACAATAATGTTGATAAAGAAATTTTGAATTACATATATGGTCTTTGCCAACTCATTTACCTCTCTGAAAAGCAATTTCTCCAACTAAAAAACAAGAAGATTAAAAACAAAACAAAACAAACAAGATTAAATTAACTGATCCTCAAAGGGTTGAACTGACATTTTAGGATTCCAAAGTCTATGAGGTTGATTCTAAGAATTTCACTATAATGTTATTAGTTTTATAAGATACCTTCAAAGCTTTAACCAAAGGCCAGTAAGGAAAAATTTTCAGATCATATGATAACCTCAAATCACACTATGTAAGCAGCTGCCTATTTCACCTCTATGTAGGGGTAGCTCAGACATTCAACTGCTTCTTGGGTAGAATAAGAAATAAGGGTGTGGTAGGCAAGATGTAGTGGGTCCACTGAAAGATGTCATTTAAGATCACACAGCTAGTCAGTGGCAGTTAGTCAAGGCTTCAACTCCAGAGGCTAACACTTAAACAGAACACTACCCTACTAGGTAATGTGGACCTTCACAGGAGAGATAGGTGGGGTGATCAGGGAAGGATTCCTGAAGAGGGTGGCTTGAAACTGAATCTTGACAGTGGGATAAAATGTGGATTCATTCAAATGGGAGGACAGATTTCTCAGACAGAGGGAGTGTATATGAAAAGGACCAGAGGTGAGAGTGCACAAGATATATTGAAGGTAACTGGGCCATGTAGCTGAAGCATAAGTTTTATGTGGGGATCACTGGTGAGAAGCTTGAACCCAACCGTAGGGAATGGGGTGGGGTCTGACCGTCAGACTAAGGAATATCATTAATCAAATGTATCGTATGTATGCTCTACTTTCTCCAAGTAATCTTTGCTGCACTGCCTCTGCATCCTCTGCCTTGCCTACAACGGCACCAAGGGAGGGAGAAGATCCAATTAATGTTATCGGAGTTCACACAGTAGACTTTGGAGAAGTGTTACCTAAAATAGAAGAAATGGGTGGATTCCTTTTCCAGGCAGGACTATTGAACAGCAGCCAGTTTCCTATCAAAAGCTCACACAACTAGCCTAATTCTTTCTGGGAGAGTTCTAGGGAGAATCTTGAGCTAGGTCTGGAATTTGGGGAGGATGTGGGAAAGTGGTGTTAAGTGTGGAAAGAGGAGGGCTGTGACAGCAGAGTGTGTAGGGAGGTCAGGCCTTTCTCTCTAAGCTGGGCTTCTGTCTTGAAGCATAAGACTGAGAAAGTGTTCCGCAAGTTGACAAGTTACTGCAATAAGGGAAAAAAGAAGACCAAAATAAATAAATAAATAAATCCCACGGAGTGAAGACAAAGGTGATGGGATCAAGAGGCAAACGGAAGGAGAGAGGCCTTATGCAAGATTTATTAGAGAGCATGGCTTGGAAAATAAATTCAGCAATGGTTCCTGTCCTTTTGGGCTGAGACCTTACAGAATGTGATATTTCTGAAAAATGAGTCCCAGTCCACCCCAGGGCTTCCAGCTTGCTGAAGATGGATTCTCAGCATTGTGAACGCTTATTTGGGATAATAAGGGTGGAAGGGGTGGCAACTTCACTCTTTCTGGCTTAGTTTTGGTCAGAAATTGCATCTCTATTTGAAAATTAGTCGAATGTAGCTGTACCAGTGTCCATGTTACTAGGAGCAGCAAAGCCTCAGCTGATGAAAAGTGCTCTGAATGCCCAGCAGCCCACAGATGCAGCCTGCAGAAAAGAGAATTGAAGCCCTGCCTATGAGGTTAGTATGCCCGCTCCATAACCCCTTCCCCTGCTACCTCCAATTTCAAAATTTAGTTAATTCTCAATTTCCTGACTGAGTCAGAGCAGCTCTTTATGGATAATGCAAAACTCAAGCACACATTCAACACCTTCTCTGCGCAAGCATTTTTCTACGTACTGGAGATTTAAAGATGAATAGATGCAATCCTGTCCCCTTACCCCGAGAAATTCAGTCTTGCAAGAGATACAGGCATCCTGACCAGGATAAGAAGTATTCTGAGCACTGTGATAGAGGTATGTGCACATGCAATAGGAGCACAGAGAAATCATGTGTGACGTGGGGAGTCATCCAGACCCACTGGAGCCTGGTCTTGATGGATGGATGGTTAGGAGCTCACCAAAGGATGAAGGGATGATGAAGGAATTTCTCAGCAGAGAGAAAACCATGGGGAGATGGAGCTAGATTTTGCATACTGTTTAGGGGAACAGGTTTTTAAAGTTAATATCTGATCTTTTCACATACCTCTTGGAAACTTCTAGTGCCTTTCCATTGCACATGAAAAAAAGGCTAAACTCATCACCATGACGTGACCTCCACCTACTTCATCTTGCACTGCTGTCTTTCTTCCCTCCTCTGCTCTAGCCCCACGGACCTTCTTTCTGTTCTTCAAATACATAAAGTTCATTCCTATTCCAAGGCGTTGTCATTTGCTGTTCCCTCTCTCTTGAATGTTTTTCCCTCAACTCCGTCTCATCTTTCAGATCTCATCTCAGGTGCCACCCCCACAAGGAGTCTTTCCCGACAACTTAATTTAAATTAGACCCCTAACTGCAGTCACTCTCTCTCATTCTCCTATTTTATTTTCTTCATAGCACTTGTCACCATCTGAAATTTTGTTTCCCTCCACTAGAGGATAAGCTCCTAGATGGCAGACACTCTGTGTCTATATCCACATCTTCAGTGTCTAGAAGTTCCTGGCACAATAATTGAATAGATGAATTCAGTGGTGATAAGAAGCTTGCATTGGGGCCGGCTCCACGGCTTAGCAGTTAAGTGTGCGCGCTCCGCTACTGGCGGCCCGGGTTCGGATCCCAGGCACGCACCAACGCACCGCTTCTCCGGCCATGCTGAGGCCATGTCCCACACACAGCAACTAGAAGGATGTGCAACTACGATATACAACTATCTACTGGGGCTTTGGGCGAAAAAAAGGAGGAGGATTGGCAATAGATGTTAGCTCAGAGCCAGTCTTCCTCAGCAAAAAGAGGAGGATTAGCATTGATGTTAGCTCAGGGCTGATCTTCCTCACAAAAAAAGAAAAGAAGCTTGCATTGGTATGCAGGGCACCCAACGAAGGCAGGTAAGACTAGTAGATAGGCAGGTAAAAAGGTAGATAAGACTAGCAGCAGTGGTCATTATAGTAATAATATCCCACAATTAGCGGGCATTTTCTGTGTGCTGGGCCCATGCTAAGCCCATTACCTTAACCTTCACAGTAATCTTGGGATATAAGAGCTATTAGCCCCTTTTCAAAGGCAAAGTATTTGAGAGATAAAGAGGAGTTTAGTAATGTGCTGATACCATATTGCTCCTGAACAGAAGAACTAGTATTTGATCTGAGTCTATCTAAATCCCCAAACCAAAATTTAACAATTCAATAGGGAGGGGTGATTGGACTACCATCTCCCTCAAACTACCTCAGAAGCTTGCCATCCGAGAGATCTTCTACAAACGTAAGATTATATATGAGTGTAGCATTCTTAGAGAAGGGATATCTTTCAGGGCAAATTGTGAGCAGGGGACAAGTCTAACCTAATAGCAACTCCCAAATATTGCCCTCAGGTAGCCAGGATTCTTTCTATACTTAAACTCCATGCACACTCACCTTGGATAAAAAACTGGGTCAATATATCCACTTTTACATTAAAAATCTAGAAATATTGGAAATATTTACCTTAGATCACACACTTGGATAGAAAGAGACAAAATCAGTAAATTTCCTAGACCTTTGACCTCATGATGGCCAAAAATGTCACTGTGTGTGTATGTGTGCTTGTAGTTCTATGTCCAAAACAAATTTGAGGTGACCTATAGAAATGTATATAATGGAAATATAAATAATAAACAAAAGAAATTAAGACAAGCTATCAGGGGCAGGAAAATGAAACAAAGTTTGAAGTAAGGCTATTACAAATAGATGATTTCCACAAAGTCCTGTGCACTCAGTAGAATTATGCTTTAAATTTGAGCTTCCTAGTAGCCAAAGAAAAGAAGGAACTATGACCAGTCATATGATTCTTAGAGCTCATAAAATAAAAAAATGCTTAGGGCAAAAATAAGCCAGTTACTCACAATTTTTCCTGGTCATGAAACTTGACAAATTTTTCTCATGCTTTCATAAATACTTTCTTACTACCTTGAGAGTGAATTCATTAAGAAAGTTCATAAGATTATTTTTATGGAATCCTCAAGGCAGGCCAAAGGCAATATATCAAAGGGCAATTCTATAAAAACAACTCTATGAAGCATGAAGATAAATGCAATTCAGCTGTGCAACTCTCACGTTATCTAGTTTGGTCTAAGGACAGGGGATCCAATGAACTGTGTATCTTCAAGCAGGCTTCCATCAATGCTATTTCTTGCAACTAGTCTTTTATTTAGAATAAGACAGCAAAGAATTTGAGGCTCCATTTTGTGTCAAATTCCTAGAGTACAGATAATGCACTCTGGTAGTTAAAAGCATAATCGCATATTCTTAACAGTCAACTAAGTGGAGGATATCTGATATGCTCTTTTGAAAATCGTGTGCCTAGGTAGATGGCCAAGGAAGAGCATGTGAAAAGAGCCAACATTATCCATGGGAAAATTTATAGGGTCTAACCTAATGCACTGACAATTGGCATAAAATTGTGGACTTTTCAGCTTTTGATTTTAAATAAGACAATATATTTTCTCTTTTAATTAGAATTGACTTTTCATTGGAATTGTTGGCTACTGTGTTGAGCTGACCAAAGGCTTCCTTATGCTTCGAAGAGACAAAATCTTGGGAATAACTATACACTCACTAGAAAGTGCATTCGACCTGAGCTCTAAAATGCCACTTTGAGAAAAGAGAGTCTGGAAAAGTTCCCTGTTCAGTGATTGTGTTTTAATAAATAAAAAGGCAGCTGCAGTGAAGAGAAAGCAGCATATGGGATAAAAACCCTATAAGTAAATTGTCTACACAACACTGCAGTAATCCCTGTGGCATGTGCTTCCTAGAGAATGATGGGATGTTTGTCAACACATGCAGAACAAATGATAGGAAAAGACTCCCATATATAATTCATCTCTCTATCAAGTTAAATACACAAACACCTCAATTGTGGGTTGGTATAGACTAAATATTTAAAAGCTTCCCACAATGCTCCAGGTCCTCATTGTTGCCATTCCAGACAACACCAGGAAACAAGCATTTCCCTCATTCAGAGTCACGGACAAGCACCTGTCTTTTCTTCTGTTAGTGCTTTCCTTGGCCAGAAGCAATTATAGAGAGACTTCAATCTAGAGGCAATGCACCCAGTTAGACTCATAGATGTCCCTTATGTTTAAACTAGTTGGGTGTGGAATTCCACTGTTTCCTATTCCCGAAAGAGATTTTTACCATAACATCTACATCACTTCAATGAACTTGTGTGTGTGTGTGTGTGTGTGTGTGTGTGTGTGTGTGTGTGTCTCCTAGATAGAAACTACTTGAGAGTAGTGAGCTTTCCTTATGTGTCTTGGTACACCAAGAACTTCTCACATAGGGGATGCTTAAAAATTGACTAGGAATGAATGAATGACTAAAAAAAAGATTTTTCCCTTTCATAAAAATATTTGATTTTTGAGTGCTTAACACCATCACTGTCACCTCACTAATCCCCGTGCTCTGTCCCGAACACGCCTGATTTAAATCATCAAGAGTACTCCATACAATATATTCTGTGTGAGATTTTTACATATAATTTCTCATTTGAAATCCAATTCTATTTACAAAACTACTTCATATGAACGTTTTTTGTATCATAGTTACTATACAAACCCCGATGCATTTTCAGACTAAAACGGTGTTGAGTCCTCCAAGTAGATTTGAAAAACAAGAGTAAAAATTAGCCAAGCACATGGATGATGGCTTTTACTAACTCATTAGTTTCAAAATCACTTATTCTTTGACCAAGCATTGTTTTTCCAAGTCAGTCTCTTTCTTTAAAAAGACGTTAAGAGGGAGCCGGCCCGGTGGCGCAAGCGGTTAAGTGCACTCGCTCAGCTGCGGTGGCCCGGGGTTCGCTGGTTTGGATCCCAGGCGCGCACTGACACACTGCTTGGCAAGCCATGCTGTGGCGGTGTCCCATATAAAGTAGAGGAAGATGGGCATGGATGTTAGCCCAGGGCCAGTCTTCCTCAGCAAAAAAAGAGGATTGGCAGATGTTAGCACACAGCTGATCTTCCTCACAAAAAAAAAAAAAAAAAGACTTGGAGACATTAAATACAATGAAGACAAAATCTAAGTAAATAAACAGTAACTAAGGATAATGTCAATTGTGAAAATAGAGCTTCTCTCTGCATCAAATGAGGTTTTGAAAGAGCTGAAGAAGCAATCATTTCGCTTTCGAATTTATTCACACCCAAAGATGACCAAGAGGAGGAAGGAGGCAGAGAGGAGGAAGGGGGAAAGCAATGAATTCCTAACATCAATAATAATAATTATGATCATTTTGATATTAACAGTTAACATTTATTAAGGGCTTGCTATGTAACAGGCACTGTTATATTCCATTCATTATTATTAATATGTCCCTTTTAAGAATGAGAAAATAGTTTTGAAGAGGTTAAGTAACTTCTCCAAGGTCATATGGCAGACTAGTGGTAGAGTTAGAATCAAAACACTGATGTGTCTAACTCCAAGCCTGAACAGGTAACCTAGATCCAAACGGTCTTGTCTCACCAGGGCCTCAGAGAATAGTACAGGAGACAAACAGGGCCTGTGAATGCCTTAAAGGCCCAGAATGTGTTCTGTCCCCTGTTCTACACTCTGATTCAATCCTGGGGCTTTAAAATTCAGTTAGATGCTGCTAATTCTTGAATGTATATCTCATGCCCTACCTGTCTCCTGAGTTTCAGACATATATTTAGTTGCCTACTAGACATCTTTTCTTGGATGTCTACAGAGCATCTCGAACCTAACATATCTGAAACAGAATTCTTGATTTTCTTCCTTCAATTTCACTAATCAGTCATTGAGGCCAAAAACCTAGCAGTCATCCTTGGCTCCTCTCTTTCTCTAACACCTCATGTTAAATTCACAAGTGTGTTCTTTTGACACTATCTGAGAAATATATCTTGAATCCGATCACTTTTCAGCACTCTACCTCTAGTACTCAAGCCCCGCCAGCCTTCCCCTGGACCTTGCAGTTGCCTCCTTACTAGTCTCCCTCAAGCCACCATTTTCTTTCCACTGGGCCACGCAGCAGCCTCCCTGACTAAGGCCCTCCTCGTCATCCTAGATGACTGCAGCAACCTCTTACTGACGCCCCTCCCTTCACTCTTGCTCTGTCCCCTTCACTGGCCCCTTTAGTCTATTCTCTAGCTAGCAGCCAGTGATGTTTTAAACATATAAATTAGATTCACATCACTTCCCTTGTTGAAAGCCTTCTAGTGGCTTTCCATTAAATATTTAGGACAAAATCCAAAGTCCTCCCCACGGCCTACAAAGTTCTATATCTGATCCAACTCCTGGCTGTTTCTCAGATCTCATTCTGACCACTAGCTCATTCTACTGGGTTACACTGGCCTTCTTGCTTGTTCTCATCTCTGGGCCTCACTCCATGCTGTTCCCTTGGCCTGGAATGCTCTCCTCTAGATCTTCAGTTGGCTCACTCCTTTATTTCATTCAGATTTTTGCTCAAATGACCCACACCATCTAAAATAATCCTCCTCCTACAACTCCCTATTTCTTCTTCCTGCCTTACTTATCTTCATGTCAGTAATCAGTAGCTGATATTATAGTATATATTTGTTTTGTTGCGTGTCTCACACACTAGAATGAAAGCTTCATGAGGGAAAAGACTTTGTTTTGTTCACGTTGTATCCCCAGGGTATAGGACAGTCTAGCACACAGTAAGTGATCAATAAATATCTATTGAATGAATGCTGTTTCTCCAGCAGAAGGCCTGGCACATAAGTGGTGCAAAAATATAAAATGAAAATGGACATGAACACCAAAGAGTGTATGGTAGGTGAGTGAATTACGTTTGGAGCCAGCCAGACTCAAGGTTGCAAGGCCACTTTTTTTCCATCTTTATTGAGGTATAATTGACAAATAAAATTGTAATATACTTTAAGTGTACAATGTGATAATTTGACATACATATGCATTGTGAAAGGATTCCCACCATCGAGTTTTACACATCCATCACCTCACATATTTACTTTTTTGTGTGTTAGAACACTTAAGCCCTACTCTCTTAGCAAATTGTAATTATAAAATACAATATTTACTATAATCAACATCTTATACATTAGATCCTCAGACCTTACTCATCTTATAACTGAAAGTTGGTACCCTTTTACCAATGTCTCCCTATTTCCTCCACCCCCTAGCCTCTGGCAACTACTTTGGGACTCTCTGTTTCTATGAGTTCAATTTTCTTTTTCTTTTAGATTCCATTTATAAGTGATACCAAGCAGTATTTGTCTTCCTCTGTCTGGCTTTTCCACTTGGCAAGGACTTTTAAAGTCCTGTTCAAGGGATGGTGGAGACTCCGGGTGAGGATGGTGAGTAGGCCAAGGAACAGGCTCACTTTGAAATCCTATCCTTTGCAGTGGGGACACAACTAGAGAATCCTACCCAGGTAATTGATTCCTTCTTTAAAAATGGTGGATTTGGGAGGCCAGACCAGTGGCGTAAGTGGTTAACTGCGCGTGCTCTGCTTCGGCTGCCTGGGCTTTGCAGGTTTGGATCCCGGGCGCGCACTGATGCACCGCTTGGTAAAGCCATGCTGTGGCAGCGTCCCATATAAAATAGAGGAAGATGGGCAGGGATGTTAGCTCAGCGCCAGTCTTCCTCAAGAAAAAAGGGAAGATTGGCATCAGATCTTAGCTCAGGGCTAGTCCTCCTCACAAAAAAAGAAATGGTGGATTTGGGTCTTGCATTATGGAGGAAGGGATGAAATCTCCACTCATCTAGACTGGCTTTTCATTTTAGTTCCCAGAGTTAGCATTTCTGCCAAGCAGCACCCTGTCTGGGCTTAAACATCTCCAGGGCCTGAAAACTTACTGTCATAATACCAAAGCATTGCCTGCTTCATCAATTCCTCAAAATCATATATTCTCCTGACAAATACAGTGCTAAGCAATTCAGAAAAGAAAGGAAGAGAAAATCACTATTTTCAGAGCATCTACTACGTGCCAATAATTGTGCTAAATGCTTTACTCAACTTTATTTAATCTTCATAACAACCTGGGATGTAGAAATTATTATCCCCAATTTAGAGATGATGCAAGTAAATTCTAGAGGGATGATGGGATTTGCCTAAAATTTAGTATTTGAATTGACACAATTTCATGATTTTGTGAAAAACCAAAACCAAGGCAAACAAGTAAACAAAACACCACTTATAAGTTAATACTCAGGGTCCCAGCAGGAAATCAGGTGGCTCACTCAAACTAGCTAATGCAGGTAGAGAGTTTACAGCAGGACTGTTTTCAAAGGTAGAGGCAGAGTGTAGGAAAACCAGGATGGATAGTGTTGTACCCAGAGGCTAGATCTACCTGGAGGCAGGAAGGGGAAAAGGGAGGGAGTGGTTACCACCTTCTCATACCTGAAAGCTGAGGGGCTATGTTGAGAGGACCACTTTGCAGCAACTATGACTTTCAATTAAGGGATAAAGCCATCCAGTATTATCCCTCAGGGAGGAACCTGGAGAAACAAGTACTACAACTTCACATTTCTCCCTCCCTCTGATCTTTTGGTGGCACCCCGATTGTCTGAACCCTAAGAGAAATCACAGGTCGAGGGAGTCTGTTGATGTGATCCATACAGGTCAGCCTGGGGATGAAGCGGAATATAGAGGGTGCAAAAGGGTGAAGAGAGGATCAGGAGGGACAATGGAATATATCCTGCATACTCACTTAAAGAAGGTCATGGAAGGCTTTAAATAAACCTGAATTTAGATTACACTTCTTTGTCTAAATTGCCATATTGTATGTTTTAACCTGCCAACTCTTGTTTTGTTCACTATAATGCTCGAAACAAAAGATTCTTTTCAAATAATTATTATTTTGCAATTACAGCCCAATTTAATGAAAATTATGTGCTTTTTTTCACATCAACTTCTCTGAAAATTCCTCTTTGGTACTTCAAGAATATCCCATAGTTCCTTCGGAGAACTTATATATAGCCTTTTTAAATTGTTTCTCTAAAACAATTAGAATTTCATTATTATATTTGAAATTTTAATATAGTCATTATAATGTCAAAGGAAACTTCTCTGAGACACATTCATATTTTCATATTAATGGAAGTGCTGTTATAATGTTAATAGAAAAATGGGTTTAATCAATTATTTAATTCATTCATCAACTACATACTACCCCAAAACTCAAGGGAATGTAACACAAACAACTCATTTAAAACAACAAAAAGGATTGTGCTTTGGAAACTTTCAAGGTATATTCAATACCTTTAAATCCTTTTAATCTGGAATGACTAATCCTGTACTAATAAAAAAAGCATGCATGTGAAAAGAACGTAGCCCTTTGAGTTAGATGGATCTGGAGTAAATTCCTAGCTCTACAGTTTACTGGCTTTGAGATTTTGCAAAGTGTCTTAACGTCTCTGAGCCTATGTTTCTTTGTCTACGATATGGGTGAAATAATATGTACATCATAGGGTTGTTTGAGGATTGTGGTAAATAAAATACACAAGGGTTCTATGACAATGCATGGCACCTTGAATATGCTCAGGAAATAAGAGGTATTATCTATTAATTTTTATTCTTGAATAGGGCTTCTTTCAGATATCCTTGCCTCCCTTCCCACATATGGACCTCTTTGCCTTCATCTCTCACACGGAGAGCCTGAAACTAGCCCTAAGCAAGGAGCCCTTTGCTTTCTCCCCTCTGGGAGAAATCATTCTGGGAGTCCCATCATTCTTTAACCCCCAAGACAGAGGCACTGGCTAAGCCAGAGATCCCCATCCTCCAAATGTATTTCCCTAAGTCTCAGCACAGAAAAGGAAAAGAAAGCCAAAGGTTTTTTTATGCCTCCAATAGAAGAAAAACCACTCCGCAATTCTGATGCGCTCTAAAACCCAATGCATGGGCAGAGGACCTGGAGACAGGAAACCCGAAACCATCAATTCAGGAAAAATAACCTTTTCCATTGGGCCCACATGCTTGGGACAGTCTTTCCCTAGGGAAGTTGGCAGCAAAAGAGGTTGGATTTAGGGGCAACAGTAGGTATTATCATTATTCCAATTTTAGAAAGTAAGAGACATGATCAAAGTCAAAGCAGATTTTGATTAGGAGGAGGGTCATAGGGGCAGCTGCCAATGATGCTAATCTCAAAGATGCATTCAACCTACCTGAAAGTATAATGAGATGATGGTAAACGCTGCATGTAACAGAACTATCCACTATGTGGTTGGAGGTAATACCTTGATAAGATGTTAGGGTAGAGGCGTGTGTGGGAGAGAAGACTCTCATGCCTGAGCTACAACAGATTTTTACTAATTGGCTAGAGAGGGAAGATAGGTCCTTAACTTCAGGCTTTCATTTTGCTGAGACGGTTTGCAAATTTGAAGCCAATGCTGAAATTTTCAAGATAATAGAGCAGAGGCTATGTCCTGAAACCAGGGGTCTTCCTTCTGTCCCCTTTCCCCTATATAGCACCCAGACTCTTCTCTAGATTGAACTATTGAACAAATACTTAAAAAATATCAGATTAGAGGGTTTCCAAATCATTGGCTGGCTTGAGACAGCCACGTGTGTTAGTTGCCAACTAGTAAGTGATTGGGTTTGAGACCATCAAATTGTCCCTTTTGACTCCAAATCCTAAGCTCTTTTTAGGTAGCTACTTTGCATTTCAAAAGAATTCAAAATCTTAAGATAAACAAAGGATAATGTTCTGAGAGAGATAATGTTCAAAATGGAGAGAAAAAGACTTAGGAGGCAAGTCCAGAACAGGCTTGTTGGCTAATTTTCTTAGGTTCACCTTGCAGTTTTGGTGCCAACAACAGATCCATCCCTTTATCCAAATCTTCTGTTTGTCCTAGGCTTGGAGGACCTTACTGTTCTCCCTCACTTCAGTAACCTCAGCAAACTTGACTCTACCTTTCCAATTAGTTCCTTGAGCTTCATTTTCCTCATCTGAAAAAAGGGAATTAGGACATTTTAGAGTTATTATCAAGATTGGAGAAAACAGATGTAAAGCATCTAGACTATTACCTGGGCAATAAACGGTGGTTGTCATTACCAATTTTCTTGTTGTTTCTCTTTCTAGCATCATCATCAGACTACTTTGCAATTGTCTATTTTCATATTTGTTTTTTCTACTAGACTGTGAGCAACAAAAGAGCATGGGACCCACATCTGCTCACCTCTGCATTCTCAGCACTCAGCACAGAGCTTAGCAAAGAGAATACTCTCAAACACGTATCAAAGGAACAAAAGAGTAAATGATCCCCTCTTCTCTGAACACGCTCTGCCTGCCCAAATGCTTGCAGACACCTGAATGGTACTTGAAGTCTACTCTGTAGACAGTGGCAAAGAAGGTCCTTTGTAAAGACAGCCTTTAGGTCTGGCCCCATTCAGGTAACTTTTCCTTCTTTTACTCTTATTTCACAGTAAGAGAGATACGATGAGACTTCAAGGGAAAGGACATCAAATCCTGGAGCCCCTAGATGCAATTTGCACCTCCACAAATTGCCCTGATGACCTTAATTGCAACTAATTATCAGCAGTAATTAAGGCTGCTCTTCAGAGAGGCAGAAATAACATCTTGTAGAGAGTACCCCATGTTTCTCAGAGAGAAATTCAGATGGGACAGATGTCACTTCCTTTCCAGCATCTTTCCCTGATGAGGGGGCTCCAGTCTGCTTCAGTGACTGACCCAGAGACTTACTGTCTGGACCAACAAGATATTAATGACAAGGACAACACAATGCATCTTGAAAGTGTTCTGAAATTTAAAAAGTGCTTTCATCGCCAATATCTTACTAGATTTTCAGACCAGTCCTGTGAGAGAAATGATTCATTCATTCATTGTACACCTACCATGTGCAATTTATTCTGCTAAGCATGGAAAATACAGTAGTAAACACACCTCATAAAATATCTGCCTTTACAGAATTTGAAGACCCATGCAAGAAGGAGTAAGTAAATACATCACTACAGTTCAGTGTGATCAGTGCTATAATAAAAGTGTAGGTAACCATGTTTAACAAAAATATATCCCCATGTTACAGAAACGGTTATGTGACTAGGCAACTTTGAGGAGGTAGCATTTGACCATCACAGCAAATGCATGAAGTTAACAATATCTGCATTGTAAAAATAGAACTGAAGCTCACAGAAGTTAAATAATTTGCTCATGGTTACACAGTACGTAGAGAAGCCAAAACCTAGGTCCTTCAACAGAGAGCACCTCTATTCAATATTGAATTTATCTCTACAGATTTCCTATAAATGTTTATCTAGCTTCTGCTTGAATATCTTTAGTTACAAAATGTTTTTCACCTCATAAGGTATCCCATTTCATCGTAGGATAGAGCCCATTTTAAAAAATATTCTTCCTTAACAGAAATAGCAATGGGGAGGAAATATTGTGCTTAAAGAGGGAAAGGGATCAGGCATAGTTGTAGATACAGGAAGTTTGACTTTCCAGATAGTTTTGTGAGGTAGGCAGGAAACAGGAGGTCTGGCTAAAGTGAAAAAGTATGGAATAGACTAAGAGTTGATGAGGACGCGGAACAATCAGAATTCTCGTACACTGCTGGGAGAAGTATCACCTGGTAGTATTGGCAGTATTTATAAAGTGGAACATATGTGTGGTAGGCTGAATGAGGTCCCTCCCTAAGAATGTCGACATCCTAATCCCTGGAACTTGTAAATGTTACATTGTACAGCAAAAAAGACTTTGCAGATGTGATTAAATTGGGGATCTTGAGATAGGGAGATTACCCTGGATTATCTGGGTGGGTCTGATATAATCAGAAGGGTTCTTATAAGAGAGAAGGCCATGTAAAGACAGAAGTAAAGAGAAAATTGAAGATGCTATGTTGCTGGCTTTGATGATGGAGGAAGGAGCCGTGAGCCAAAGAATGCATGGAAAGTAGCTCTAGAAGCTGGAAAAGGCAAGAAAACAGATTTTCCCTGGAGCCTTCAGAAGAAAACAACCCTGCCAAAACCTTGATTTAGCCCCATAAGACTCATTTTTTACTTCTTACCTCCAGAACTGTAAGAGTATAAATTTGTGTTGTTTAAGCCACTAAGTTTATGGTAATCTGTTATAGCAGCAACAGGAAACTAATACAATATGCATACTCAAAGACTGAACACCACCACTCTTATATACCCAACAGAAATACATACACATGTGCACCAAAGACACATACAATAATATTCTTATAATACTATTTGTAATATATAAAACTAGAAAGTACCCAAATGCCATCAACAATATAATGGATAAAGAAATTGTGGGACTAAGTCAGGATAGTAGTTATCCTTGGGGGAGAGGAGCACGAGGGCTTCTGAGATGCTAGCCATGTTCTGTTTCTTGATCTGGGTGCTGGTTACATAGCTGTGTTCAAATCGTGAAAATTCAAGCCGTACATTTATGATATGTGCACTTTTATGCTTATATATTATACTTCAATAAAAAGCTTAAAAATAAACCAAAGTTCTGACTCATTGATGTACCTGGACCCTCTGGAGGTCATCTATGAAGGTCATGAGGCTAGTGGGCATTTGTCTAGGGTCCAGTGTTTGAAAACTATAAAGCCTTTGACTCTAAGCAGTTATTTAACAGGTTTTCTTCTTTTAGGCTTGCAGAAAACTCTTTCATGCCTCTTACTTAGGCACATTCCTATTATGGACATCCTGACTCTGTGGACACATTATTCCACCTGACTGAAAAATTCAGTATGTTATGTGCCGTAATGGAGCTATGTGATTACCCTGCAAAAAAGAGGTAGCTTTGTTGTGGTGGAGCAAGCATGGGTCTGGGAGCCAGGAGATGAGGGCTTAAATTCTGGCTCTGTCACTGATTTGCTACAGTATAACGTCACTGCACTCTAAGATCATATGTAAAATGAGTAGCTATAGGATTAACTATAATCTGTAAGAATTAAACATAGTATGTGATGACCCCCAGCCCTGCTCCATGCACGGCCCATTCAGAAGATCAGCATACATGTGTTGTATCTGAACAAGGGAGGAAATCTCACTTGGGAATGCACACTGAGGGGAGGAAGTGGAGATATGTCTAAGCACTTGTCATCTGGTCAAACTGGACAAGGAAGATATAAGACCCGAGGAAAGGTCCCAGAGGCTGAGCTGTTTAGGCCAGGGCTATAGTGGCTTGAGATGTGAGAATAGATATGATCTGAGGAGAGAAATGTGCCAAAAAGCGACATCAATGATCATATCTAAAGGGAAAAAGTGTGGTGTAGTCACAGCAATAGGTCAGGAAGCAGGGGTTCCATGAGGCGTGGAAGGAATGGACCATTGGATAGACCAAGGTGAAGGTTTCAGGACACAGGCTGTGAACAGCTCTCCAAGGCTAGGAGCCCCCTCCAACCCAGCACTGGCTTAATAACAGGAGGGTGATCAGAAACTTGAAAGAGGCACTGCTGGACTGGAGACGCCAGGCCTTGAAGGCTTTAAGCAGGGAGGCTTCTCTTTAGCTAAACCCTTCTCAGGTGATGCTGGGGCTTGGGGCACACTGCCTCTCTTCCACGGATGGCTTTGGGCATTTGCAGATTAAAGAAAAGTTCAGAAATCTATTTTGATACCTGACAATATGCTACCCAATGGTTTTCTGTTGTGTTCTATGACCTTTCTGCTGTATGCCTGTTTTGCTATTGATTTTAATTACGGAATATAATTTCCGGCATGAGGACTCAGGCAGCTCCCTCCGGTGGGCCAAGCTCTTGCCAGAGCCTCCCAGAGGAAGGCAAATGGGAAAGCAGTATGGCTTAGAGCTACGTGCTATTCCATACAAAGGACACGAGTTCTTTTTATATAAATGTCACTGCTGCGGTCTGATGCTTCTCTGCCATCCCACTAAGCATGAAGGGGGAATGGGATGTGGGAACAGAAATACTGCCCAGTTGCTGGGCTCATTTCAGCAAAGAACAAAAGAAATTGCAAGGCACAGCCTGAAACCAGGTATATGGTATGCCTAAACTGTGAGAGAAGCAGCCAGTTCCCAAAAAGTTCAGGTCTGAAAACAATACTAGCAGGTGGGATGCACACACACATCATACCCTCTTGAGGCAAAGTGCACAGTGCAAAAAGTCATGGAGTGCGAATCTGGAGACTTGAGTTCTAGTCCCAGCTTGGCCATTAACTACCTATGGGACTTTAAGGAAGTTACTTAATGTCTCAAGCCCTCAATCTCCTAACCTACAAAATAAGATGATTTGATTCAATAACTGTCTCCTCTGTGCCAGGCATTGTGCTATGTGGCTTCATTTAATCAGCAGAATGACTCTGCCAGCAAAACATTATCATCCAAGTTCCTTGGGGCAAGAAGTATCTCTGTTATTGCACTTACCACTCTTTACTATAATTTACTTACGTAATGCCCGCCTCTCACCCTAGATAGTGACACCTTCAGGGCAAAAACTGTGCTGATTTAACCTTGTGTCCCTAGTGTCCAGGACCTGTCAGAGTAAGGCACAGGCAAGAAGAACAGAGGCTGTTCAAGACTGAAGTCTAACTGACCATTGACTTTACTAAAACACAACCCAAGAGCAGAAAGGTGTGAGAAGGCCTCCCTGTGGCTTCAGCTTCTTTAATACTAGAGCAGCAGAGCTCTGTCTGTCTGTCTCTTTCACACACACACACACACACACACACACACACACACACACTGTCATTCTAGAGAGTGGGCAAGAACAGTTCAGGGTCTGTTGGACAAGGTCAGGAGTGATAGTGTTGGGAACCGGATGCAAATTTGAGGGGACCTAGTTCATGGACCCATGAAGCAGAAACCGAAATGGAGATTAACACCCAGGATGTTTAAAGAGTGCGCCTAGGATCAACACCTATGGAAGGAGTGGATGAAGGAGGAGTAGGCTGAGGAAAATGTGCGCTGTGATGAAAGCTCAAGGGCAGCTTCAGCTACACCCTTGAGGAGCCCTGGAGCTAGAATGGCCTTTCAGAGTTGTCCCAAGTTGGGGCTCTGCAATCAGTCATTGGATGTGGAATCCCCAAGAAGGGCATGACTGGGAGTCATGGGGTGGCTCTCTGTAGCTGAGGCAATCCCTGAAGGGGCTTATAACTGAAGGCTGTCTGCTGAGACCACTTCCAGGAGCTGGGGCAATAAGTCTTCCTTGGAGGGGAACCTGAGTGGTGCATCACAGTGTTCACCACAGATTTCAAGGTCACCAGGTTTGACTGGCAATGGATCGAGAGACATAAAGTTCTAGCAAGACTGGACAGCTGGTAGAGAGGGATAGAGAACATATGCCAGTATAGAAGTCAAGTGAGGCAGCCCAGGGTCTTGGAGGCTGCATGAAGGAGCCAGGGATTAGAAGTCCAAGCTGGCAATGTCTCAAGTCCAGGGAGTCAGGCAACGTTCACAGGGTCAAGCAGGGCTTGACTGCCACACAGACATGGTTTCAAAGCCAGCAGCTAAGAAAGTCCCAGGAAGTAACACTAAGTAACTGGGAAAGAAGGAAACTACTTTTTATTGAGTTCCTACTCTGTGCTAGGCATTTTACATAATTTATCTCCTTTTATCCTAATAATTCCAAGTTAGGATGTTATATTTTACCATGTTACAGATGAGGTACAACACACACAAATGGAACATGAAACATGAGAAGCATGAACCAATGTAAGCTAGAAATTGTAAAGCAAGAAATGGAACATTTAAATATTGCAGTGAGATAAACAGTGATGCAAAAACCCTCAAGAAAATACTAGGAAATCGAATATAACAATACATTAAAAAGATCATACACCATGAACAAGTGGGATTTATTCCAGGGATGCCGAGATGGTTCAACATCTGCAAATCAATCAATGTGATACACCAAATTAACAAAAATGAAGAATAAAAATCACATAATCATCTCAATAGATACAGAGAAACCATTTGACAAGAGACAACATCCATTTATGATAAAATCTCTGAATAAAATGGGTATAGAAGGAAAGTACCTCAACATAATAAAGGCCATATATGACAAACTCACAGCTAATATCATCCTCAATGGTGAAAAACTGAAACCTACCCCTCTAAGAACAGGAACCAGACAAGGATGCCCACCACTCTCACCACTCCTGTTTAACATAGTATTGAAAGTCCTAGCCAGAGCAATCAGGCAAGAAAAAGAAATAAAAGGGATCCAAATTGGAAAGGAAGAAGTAAAACTCTCACTATTTGCAGATGACATGATTTTATATATAGAAAACCCTAAAGAATCCACCAAAAAATTTTTAGAAATAATAAATGAATATGGTAAAGTCACAGGATACAAAATCAATATACAAAAATCAGTTCCATTTCTATAAATAACAATGAAGTATCAGAAAGGGAAATTAAGAATACAATCTGATTTACAATTGCAACAAAAAGAATAAAATACCTAGGAATAAACTTAACCAAAGAGGTGAAATATCTGTACACTGAAAACTATAAAACATTGTTGGAAGAAATTGAAGAAGACACAAAGAAATAGAAAGATATTCCATGCTCACGGATTGAAAAAATTAACATAGCTAAAATGTCCATTATTCCTAAAGCAATCTATAGATTCAATGCAATCTCTATCAAAGTTCCAACAACATTTTTCACAGAAATAGAACAAAGAATCCTAAAATTTATATGGAACAACAAAAGATCCCAACTAGCCAAAGGAATCCTGAGAAAAGAGAACAAAGCTAGAGGTATCACACTCCCTGATTTCAAAATATACTACAAAGCTGTAGTAACCAAAACAGCAGGGTACTGCCACAAAAACAGACACACAGATCAATGGAGAGCCCAAAAATAAACCCACACATCTAAGGACAGCTAATTTTCAACAAGGGAGCCAAGAACATACAATGGAGAAAAGAAAGTCTCTTCAATAAATGGTGTTGGTAAAACTGGACAGACACGTGCAAAAGAATGAAAGTAGATCATTATCTTAAATCATACACAAAAATTAACTCAAAATGGATTAAAGACTTGAATGTAAGACCTGAAATCATGAAACTTCTAGAAGAAAACATAGGCAGTACGCTCTTCGACATTGGTCTTAGCAACATATTTTCAATACCATGTCTGACTAGGCAAAGGAAACCATAAAAAAATAAACAAATGGGACTACATAAAACTAAAAAGCTTCTGCACAGCAAAGGAAACCATCAACAAAACAAAAAGACAACCTACCAAATGGGAGAAGACACTTGCAAACCATGTATCTGATAAGGGGTTAATCTCCAAAATATGTAAAGAACTCATACATCTCAACAACAAAAAAACTAACAGCCCAATAGAAAAATGGGCAAAAGACCTGAACAGATTGCTCCAAAGAAGCTATCCAGATGACCAACAGGCATGTGAAAAGATGTTCAACATCATTAACTATCAGGGAAATGCAAATCAAAAGTACAATGAGATATCACCTCACTCCTGTCAGAATGGCTATAATTAACATGACAGGAAACAACAAGTGTTGGAGAGGATGTGGAGAGAAGGAAACTCACATACACTGCTGGTGGGAGTGCAAACTGTTGCAGCCACTATGGAAAACAGTATGGAGATTCCTCAAAAAATTAAGAACAGAACTACCATGCGATCCAGCTATTCCACTGCTGGGTATTTATCCAAAGAACATGAAAACACAAATGTGTAATGATACATGCACCCCTGTGTTCACTGCAGCATTATTCACAATAGCCAAGACTTGGAAGCAACCTAAGTGCCCATGAAGAGACGAGTAGATAAAGAGGATGTGGTATATATACACGATGGAATACTACTCAGCCATAAGAAACGATGAAATCCAGCGATTTGTGACAACATGGATGGACACTAAGGGTATTATGCTAAGCAAAATAAGTCAGAGGGAGAAGGTCAAATACCATATGATCTCACTCATAAGTAGAAGATAAAAACAACAAAAAACAAACACATAGAGAGAGAGATTGGATTGCTGGTTCCCAGAGGGGAAGGGGGAAGGAGGAGGGCGAAAAGAATGATTAGGCAATGTGTGGATTGTAATTAGTCTTTGGGTGGTGAATGTGCTGTAATCTATGCAGAAATAGAAGTATAATGATGTACACCTGAAATTTATATAAAGTTTTAAATCAATGTTACTGCAATAAAAAATAATAAAAAAAAGTATCGCAGTGATTGGAGTTAGGAAACTAAAATGGACGGGAATGGGACACTTTCAGTCAGACAACTACAAAGTGTTCTACTCTGGACATGACCAACTCAGAAGAAACGGAGTGGCTGTAATACTGAGACAAGATGTAACACAAGCCATTAGGGGCTATAATGCAAGGTCTGACCAAATAATATCATTCAGACTTCTGGGAAAAACTATTAACATAACCATCATCCGGGTCTATGCTCCAACTACAGATGCTGAAGAAGATGAAATTGGAAGTTTTTACGCAAGTATCCAAGAAGAAATTGATCATACACCAAAACAAGACATGCTGATAATTATAGGTGACTGGAACCCAAAAGTAGGAAATAAAGCGGAACCAAATGTCATTAGAAAATTTGGACAAGGGGTCAGAAACGAAGCAGGAGACTGACTCATGGATTTCTGTGAAGCCAACAATCTGTCCATAGCAAATACATGCTTCAAGCAACCAAACAGACGACTGTATAGATGGACTTCACCAGATGGCCAATATAGATATCAAATACACTATGTAATTGAAAGCAGGAGATGGAGAATCTACATTCTCTGCCAAAATAAGACCAGGAACAGATTCTGGTCCCGACCAGGAACTGTTCATATCAAATATCAGAGTAAAGCTGAAGAAGAGCACTACCAGAACCGCAGTGCCAAAACATAATGTAAAAAGATTCCCGACCAATTTAAAGTCCACATAAAAAACAGATGCATTGTTAAACTTAATTGACTGAGAATCAGAACTGTGGACTGAAACCAGAAATATTATTAAGAAATAACGTGAAAAGACAATGTCTAAAGTAAAAAGAAAGAAAAATCAAGATGGATGACAGAAGAAACACTAATGGACAGGCGAGAAGCAAAAGTAAAAGCTGATAAAAGTAGGGTTGGAATCCCGAAAGCAGTTTTTCAGGGACTGTCACATAGTGATAAAGAGAACTACTGTTAACGCCAATGTGAAGAGACAGAAGAGAAAGAACAAAAAAGGAAGAACAAGAGGTCTCTTCCAGAAGATTCAAGAAATCAAAGGAAAATTTAAACCTAGATTAGGAATGCTGAAAGACCAACAGGGAAGCACACTATCTGATCAGATGAAAATAAAGGGAAGGTGGAAACAGTATACTGAAGATCTATACAGAAGAGTTCAAAGGATGACAGATTCCTTTGAAGAAGATTCCTATGAGGAAAAACCCATAATTTTAGAAAATGAAGTGAAAGCTGCTCTGAAATACTGGGAATAAATACATCACCATGGGTAGATGGGATATCAATAGAATTACTTCAAGCCACAGGAACTGAATCTGTCAAAATCCTAACAAGAATATGCCAACAAATATGGAAAACAAAACAATGACCTACAGACTGGAAACACTCAATATATATCCCACTTCCCAAGAATGGAGAGGCCAAGGAGTCCAGTAACTATAGGACAATTGCTGTAATTTCCCAGGCAAGTAAGGTGCTGCAACAAAGGCTTTTACCTCAAATGGAGCAAAACATGCCTGATGTCCAAGCTGGATTTTGAAAAGGGAAGGGCACACAAGATCTAGTTGTTATTATTTGTTGGCTAGTGGAGTGCTCCAAAGAATTTCAGAAGGTTAGTCTATGTTTTATAGACCACAGTTAAAGCCTTTGACTGCATGGATCATGAAAAGCTGTGGGCTGCTCTGAGAGAAATGGGCAAAGAGAAAAAGAAATGGGGGTGCCTCAGCACTTGATTTTCCTGATGCGTAATCTGTATTAAGGACAACAAGCCACTATCAAGACAGAATATGGAGAGATAGAATGATTTTCTATAGGCAAAGGTGTCAGACAAGGGTGCATTTTATCTCCTTATCTGTTTAATCTGTACTCAGAACATATCATACGAAAATCTGGGCTAGACTCAGATGAAGGAGAAGTGAAAATTGGTGGAAGAAATATAAACAATCTAAGATATGCAGATGACACTGGCAGAAAGCAGTAATGCCTTGAACTGGCAGAAAGCAGTAATGACTTGAACTGACTTCAGATGAAAGTGAAAGAAGAAAATGCCAAAGCAGGACAGCATTTGAACATCAAGAAGACAAAAATCATCACTACAGAAGAACTATACAACTTTAATGTAGACAATGAAGACACTGAAATTGTTAAAGATTTTGTTTGGTTCAGTCAGCAGTCTAAATGGAGACTGCAGCCAAGAAATTAAAAGAAGACTGAGACTTGGTTGGGCAGCAATGAAGGAATTAGGAAAAATCACCAGGTGTAAGGAAGTGTCATTAGAGATTGAGGCCAAGATTATCCACACCCTCCTATTCTCAATTACTATGAACAGGTACACAAGTTGGACAGTGAAGAAAGCTAATAGGAAAAAAAATTGGTTCATCTGAAATATGGTGTTGGAGGAGAGCTCTATGGATACCCTGCATTGCCAGATAAATGAACGAGTGGGTCCTAGAGCAAACTAAGCCTGAACTATTGCTGGAGGCAAAAATGATAAAACTGAGGCTGTTCTACTTTGGGCACATCATGAGAAGGCAGGATTCATTAGAAAAGGCAATAATACTGGGAAAAATAGAAGGCAGCAGGAAAAGAGGAAGACCAAATATGAATTGGCTTGACTCCATAAAAGAAGCCATAGGCATGAGTCTACAGAAGCTGAGTAGGGCTGTTGAGGACAGGACATTGTGGATATCACTCATTCATAGGGTCACCTGGAGTCAGAGCCTACTTGACTGCACATAACAACAACAGATGAGGATGCTGAGGCTTAGAAGATTTCAGTAAGATGTCTTAATCAATAAGTGGTAGAGCTGACATTCAAATCCAAATTGCTGTTTAGGGGGAGGGTCAACTGAAAGCTCCTGGGCCCCAGGACAGCGAGAGCTTCCTATGTCTATGAGCTGCCCAAGGTCCACCTGAAAGAAGACTCAGAGGACTATAAATTCTGTGTGACATGGGGTGAATCATCCATCTATGAGTCTCAGTTTTCTAATTTTTCAAATGAAGAATGAAATGAATGACCTCTAAGGAACTTCTTAGTTCTAAACATTGATCAATACGTGAATCTAATGATACCAGCACATGCTTCCAATTAAGACTACTCTATATAGGATAATGGCTAAGAGCATGGGTTTTGGAGTCAGAGAGACCTAGGTTCAAATCCTGACTCCTTGATGATGTGAAATTTAGCAGGTGTGTGTGTGTGTGTGTGTGTGTGTGTGTGTGTATGTGTGTGTGTGTGTATTTGAGGTGAGATATTTTAGAAACATCTAGAAAAGTATGAGAGAAATATAGCCTCAACAGTTAACTGAGAATCTGGCTGGGAGTTTGCTAGTGAGAGGTCCTCATGGCAGGCGGCAACTACCTGAGACAGACCATATGAGAGGCAATATGAGACTGTCCTCCAGAGAGGACTTGTAGGCCCTGATCAACTATGAGAGAACCAGAGGAAGAGAAAGAGAGACCACAAAGGGCACTAACAATAAGCTTTAGCAGCAGATGCTGCTATGGACTGAATGTTTGTGTTCCCCACAGAATTCAAAAGTTGAAGCCCTAATCACCAATGTGAAGATATTTGGGGGTGGGGCTTTTGAAAAGAAATTAAGTCATGAGGATTAAGCCCAAAATGCAGAGAAGACTCGCCCAAGGTCATGAAGGTCTAAGACATGCTGGCCTAGTTTTTAAAGAGCTGAGATTCTAACACTCCTCCACTCCCCACCTCCAGCCCCATACCTCGATGTTCATTTCCTAGCAGAAGTCTCTTCACTTAGAAGGTTCTCTCCAATTCCTTGTGGAACCAATAATTGGTACTTTTTTTCCTAAGAAGATTCTACACTCTCCCTTTCAAAGCCCAGGGAAATTTAGGTACAGAGAGTTTATGCCATTTGCCAATGGTTACCCCATATATATACAACCACTAGCAAAACATGTTATATTTGACTGATGTCCTTCTGATTTTTAATATTCAAACTCCCAAATCTCTGCCATTCTCCTATGTATGATGAAAATTCATTGTAATCTCCCTTTCACTGAAAGCAAAACTGTGTTAACTCTCTATTTCTTATAGGATAAAGTCCGAATTTGGCTTTCAAAACCATCAATAACCTGGCCCCAAGCTAATCTGGGTCCTCATCATTCCACTGACCCATGTTCAACCTACTGGAGATTCCTCACTGTGCCATGAACATGCGAGGCACTGGCATATCTCCAGACCATTGCTCATCCTGATCCCTCCTCCCCCTCTACCTTGAGTACCTTCTTCCTCTTTCTTCATCTGCTAAATATTTCTAATCCTTCAAGGTTAAGCTCAAATGCTTCCTGTTCTGGGAGGCATTTTCTGAGTCCTCATGATAGAATTCAGTGTTCGTTCCTCTGTGTCTCCATATCACCCTGTGTCTGAATTATGGCATTTTAAGTCATATTTTAATTATTCAGTAACGTATTTGAATCCCACATTTGACTGGATCACCCTGAGGGCAAGGTATGACTCATGTTTATAAAAGTAATGAACATCATCGTACATGAAATGGAGAAGCAGATATAATTATTTTATTTCATAGATCAGAAAGGTGAAGAAAAGCACCAGGATATAGAAGATGCTTAATAAAATATTTGTTCTCCTTTTCTCTTCATTTCCTATTGATACTACCCCCTTGGGTCATTGTCTCCACTTTACAATGGAAGAAGAGTTGGGGATCATAAAATTTAAGTAACTTGACCAAGGTTACAGAGCTTAAATGTGGCAGAGCTGAGGTCCTACTGAGGTCTTCTGAATTCAAGTCCAAGAGCTCTTTCTGTTGCACTTCTGTTGCTTCCCGTGCACTCACCACAAATCTCAAAGCTACAAGAACACAGCCCAGAGAACTCCAAATGTCCTGTCCTATGGTAGGCCACTCTGGGTCTGAGTGAGCTCCAGAAGGCTCTACGGGGATGAGAACAGTTTTTATAGTTTTGGAATAATGGAATATTCACCTCCAAATATGGCTAAGATTGTTTTTTCTTTCAACTGCATAATAAAAGGTATCACTGACTGCTCTGCTTACCAATTCTTCTTTCCTCCCATACAATAATCCACCTGGAGCTGGAGGACCATATCACATTTCTTATGTGGAAAATGGGCTATCTACCAGCAATCTGAATTTCAGTCTCCAGCCCAGACCTCCTGCCCCAAACCAGTATTAAATATTTTGCTGATGTGGATTTGTTATTTTAAGTGCAATGCATTTTACCAGACCCAGAGCAGACGTTATGCATTTATTTATTTATTTTAGGCATTGACATTAAGAGTATAATTATCTACCATGTACTGAATGGCTTGATGTAAACAAATGTTGCCAGGTGGCAAGACAGGGGTGGCCTTTGCAAACTTTCTTTGCATGGAGAGAGCGTAATGAAAAGGAACCACAGAATTATGTTCTCAAGAACCGGTCCCAAGGACCTCTCCAAGCACAGTGTTTATGAACAGTAGGAATTCACAGGACATAAAGCTTTTATAAGAGGCCTCTGAGAGCTTGTAGGATTATAGAACCTCGGCACTGAGAGGGTTCTTAGAAATCCATCCATGCCCTACCAATTGAAAGTAGGGAAAGTTAGCTGCAGAGAGAAGAAACAGTTTATCTATGGTCACACAAGGAGCTGATGGAGAGTTAGGACTGGAATCGAGATATCCTGGTATCCTGGTCCCAATCCCATCCTCTTTTCCCTATACTTTAGGAGAAAAGATAGGAGCACAGCTTAACATAATGGTAAGGAGTACAAGTGTTGGAGTCAGTGGCTCTATGTCTACATCCTGGCTCTGCCATTTAGTAGCTGGGTGACATGGGAAAATTCTTCAGTCTCTCTGAGAGTAAGTATCCTCACCTGTAAAGTGAAGTAATAAGGATACCTACTTCATAAGAGTACCGAGTTCATAGAATTATGTGAGGATAAAATGTGTAAATGTATGGAAAACTCTTAGCACAATGCCTGATATAATAAGTCCTCAATAAATGTTCATTTTTGTGATGATAATTCTGTTGCTGCTACAT
The DNA here is from genome assembly GCF_020826845.1 of Diceros bicornis minor. Classification (NCBI taxonomy): domain Eukaryota; kingdom Metazoa; phylum Chordata; class Mammalia; order Perissodactyla; family Rhinocerotidae; genus Diceros; species Diceros bicornis. Next base: position 11,830,658 of record NC_080752.1, read on the forward strand.
TCTTTGTCTTTCCTATGCTCTTGAATAACTCTAAGTGCAAAACTGGAAGTACTAGCTATCTCTCCTTTGTATAGGAAAGATAAGAGAATACAAAAATCCCTTAAAACAGAGGGAGGGCCTGATATCACTCTTTAAGTGAGAAGAGGTAAATATAATTTTGAAAACATATTTCTCATCACCTCATCTAGGGGTTCAGTTTGCCTAACCACAATGGATTCAAAATATCTCTTTCTTTAGTAAAGGCCCCCAGTGCTGACTGGCTGCTCTCAAAGCAATTCTGAAAGGCTGGAGAACTATACAACATTCTTGAGATATCCATAACAATGGGAAATGTGTGTTTCTAGTTAGTTTTCTCTTGGATACTCAAGTCTTTACTAAAAGGGTTTTCTCTTCTTACTTAAATCACACACACAACCTCACAAGCGTTCCTCACTCTGATTACCGGCAGCAATATCAGAGCACACATTTTTATTTGTTTCTATATTCTAGCACCCAGGCCCCATTTCTGAGCACGTTCCTACTGAATATCTTTTGATGAATGAAGAGTGCTAGCATAAAGTCTAGTCCTAAGAGAAGCAGTGTGGAAGATACTGCTTGGGGTGGATACTGAATCCCCAGTGATTTTGCATGCCCTGGAGGCTCCCATATCCAGGGATGGGCACATGGCCTTGTCTGTTCAACATGGTCCTACTCCTGGGCATAGCTCACTGAACCGTGCCAGGCCAGGAGAATCCAAGTCCCTCTCTGGGAAATTTGAAACTGGAAATGAAGAAACAAGACTGCTTTTTTTGATACTGAGTCACATTCATGTTAATACCTGATTAGGCATTTCATGAATTTTACTGCTGAGAGTCCCCCAAGTGATGCTTGGTGAATTCCCCCAATGTTTCGTTGCTCAACTTTTCTATAAATGCTACGAAATACCTCAGTATCCTTCCAGTAACATCACTGGAAGGGAACATGTTGAGAAGGGAATTGCCTTGTTTCAGAAAAATACTATGATAAGCTGCTTGGGGATAAAAGGTGAAATCATAAGGTCGTGAGCTTCAACTGGCGACAAGGAAACAAAAGATAGAATTTTTATAATTTATAAGAAATGAATAGGAATCTAAAGATGCAGCAAACAGAGAAGAAAGGAAAGGGAAGTGGGAGGAATGGATTAAGATATATATATATATATATATATATACACACACACACATACAGGGATTAAGATATGGGGAAGATGAAGCCCCAATTAATAGAAATGACTAAAGATGTTTTAAGAACAGGTGTGACTAATATTAAAGGTTTTCTTTGCACTGCTATAATATAAATTCCTTTCATCTCCCCAAATCTTCAAGAAAATGTGATCCACATACAAAAACTTTACATATTAGGTTAATTTGTGTATATGTGTGTGCCTGTGGACATGCATGAATATACGTGTGTGTGTGCGTGTGTGTGTGTGTGTGTGTGAATTTAGGTATATCCAGGAGAGGAGCTGAGTTCCTTGTCTGGGTCAATAAGGACATGATACGCAGGAAAGCAAGATGATCCATAAAGTGAACTAATTCAGAGAGCTTTGAACCAGCAATAACTCAGAATACCAAAATTCACCCCGACCCACAAAAAACTCAGGGAGTAGCTGCGAGGGATGTAGAGCTCCCACTACACATGGGGAGGGAGCTTTGAGCTAATCTCACTTGCATCTCCAACAACAGGACACCACATCTGACAACTAATTTACACAGCCTGTGTGGATAAGTGACCTTGGCAAGTTGTCTTTCTCTCCGCTGTGCCTCTTTCATCCAGTAGTACCTGGGGCTCTAGACTCTCAGCCCTTTGTACTGTGAGACGGTTGAACAGATGGTCCGTTCTACAGCTACTTCTCTGATATCAGATTTTTAGTATCAATTTATGCAGATCTTATACATTCATTTATTTGTTCATGCATCAACAAATATTTATTGACCATCTATTACATGTTAGCCACTGTTCTAGATGCCTGGGATATATCAGTGAACAAAAACATAGGAAAATCCCTGCCCTTCCATTCTGGGACACTGGATGTTTGATAACAGAAAGTTTCTGTACAGTTTAAACAAGAGTGAAAGAAAGTAGAAAACAGAAAAGCAGATAAGGGGAAGAGTGAGGGAGCTCTGTTTAATGAGAACATAGTGGCTTTTCTGCTGATTGCAAAGAAGAACAGAGTGCCCTGTCTAGAGTCTCCAAGCCGTCAAGGAAACCACTTCTGCCAGTAGTTCTGCAAGTATGGGGCCCAGTACCACTGTCAGCATGAGCAAAGCTTGCTGGAGGCCTCATCTCTCTGCATTGTCAGGAGAGGACATCCAGGGTTATTGACAAAACAGTGAATGATTTCTTAATAGAATACTGTCATCAGACACAGGGGTTATGGCATAATTAACATAACATGAATTTTTAAAAATCCCAGGTGTGGGCTGCCAGCAAGAGATAGGCCAGACACACAGAAGGTGTGAGAGCCTGGCAGAAGCTTGTGCCCTCTTTACCCTAGAGAATTTATTAAGGCTCTAAACTTGGGTCAAGTGGGTGTGGTGAAGAACAGAAGACTGGGAGTCAGGAGAAATAACCTGATTCTACCATGAACTCACTGTGTGACCTTGAACAAGTCCCACACCCTCTCTGGGCTCTTAGTTCCCTATCTGAAAAATGAGGGGATTGGACAGAATATTCTTAAGATTAAATGATCCTCTAGACCAGAGTTATTCAACCATACCATTATAATTTTTAAACAAAGCCTTTGTTTCCAAAAAACCTTACATAAAGCCCCATAATCTTAAGCAATTAAAAGCAAAACTGCTCTACTCTACGAGCAGTAGGGGGTGGGGCACAGATAAGAGTTCACCTTCTTTTCTCCCCTTGGCAGAATCACCTTTTGCTCCCTTTGATGGGGGAGGAGAGTCCCCACTCATCTTGGCTACGCCCCCATGCTCTCTGAGGAAACAGCTGTCACGGAAGCCATCACCCACCTGGTGAATCCAGCACTAGAGCCCACCGCCCACCTCAACTGGAAGGCCATTAGGGATCATCCCACCATTCTTCACCTACCGATTTCCCTCAGACATTGCTACAAATCCAGACTTCCTCTGGCATCTGTCCTTACCTGACCACTCCTCTCCATTCCCACCTCCCCTAATCCAACCCAAGCTCCCACCTTCTCCTCCCTTCCTTCCTCTCAAATACTGCTTACTCTGAACAATGGAATAATAGTACTCATCTCATAGGGCAGTTTTGTAAATGAAATGGATTAATATATGTTAATACTTAGTATAGTTCTTGGCACATAAACGTTAAGTACTTATTATTACTGTTTTTATGGTTCATTTTATTGTTGTTGTTAACAGTATTATGTGGGTGCCAGTAATACCACGGCTTATACTTTGGTGAATCATTAGATTCACTAATCTTGCGTTACTGTGATCTATTCAACATCATGGCTTTTACTTCAATGCTATCCTCAGCAAACAGAACAATGCCTGGCTTATGGTAAGTCCTTAATAACTACTTTTTGAATGAATAAAAAGGATTTCCAATAATCTTCTTCTTCATTCCACTTCACCTCCCCTTGCCACCACCATCTTTCTCAAACACACACACACACACATTCACTCTACCCTACCTATAATCTCAAATGTCCACATCATGTTCTCCAATTGCAACTTTCAAGCTAATTTGCTGAAGCATTTACTTCACAATAATTCTCTGAAGTCCAATCCATTGATCCTCCTACTTTGTAGGCATCAGCTCCCTGCCTGTTTTCTCCTCTCAACCACGTCCAATGTTATAATTATGTCCTCACAAACACCTTCAATCCCCTTGTCTCCATCCATTTTTCTTTTCTCATGTGGCAAAATCCAAACCCAGAATGAGCTCCTCTACCTACCATATACAGGTCCCAAATAATTGGAGAAAGTCACATGTCTAGGTAGAATGACTGTACTTTAAATTCATAATCTCAGTCCTCAAACAGCTGTTATCACTGCTCAACAATTCTACGAGGTTAGTCTGGTAAGTAGGTTTCTCATTTTTCTCTGAAAAAAAAAACTACTGCAGACCTTCTTCTGTCTCTTGGAAACCATTATTCCTTTTCTCTCACCCCCATTCTTAGAGGATAATCTCATCTAATGCTTTCTATTTTAGAACTCCTCAGACAGGAATATCCTCATATTCCCACAACCAAAATTAGAAACATGCCTATGTTTCTTTCTGTAATCCCGTTACCATGGATGAAGGTGTCCTTCTTCCTAAACAAAGGCCCTCAGCATGTCCCTTGGATCCCATGCTGTTCACTTTCTCAAGGACTGCACTCTTTTGGTCCTTTCCTGTGTCTCCTGCATCATCAATCCTGCTCTCTCCCTGGATTATCACCATTAGCAAATAGCTGTGGCCCCATGACTTCACATTCCATCTACCATCAGCTTCAGCCCATTTCTCTGCTCCTTTTCTTGGCCGAACTTCTGCACATGCATGCTGCCAGCACCTCTTATTCTTCAATGATAATTCAGTTCACTCCACTCTTGGTTTTCCTCTTACTTCTGGCCACTTCTTTTCTGATTTCTATGTGGGCTCCTTCTCCTCTATCCAACTTCTAAATATTGAAATTCCCCAGGGTTTGATCCTATACCATCCTAAACCATCTTATTCTTTTTTTTCCACCTTTCTTCCTAGGTTTTCTCATCCAAATATAGGCACTAAATATAATCTATATGCTAACAACTCTCAAATGTGTGTCTCCAGCCCAAACTTACCCTCTGGACTCCAGCCTTGTCTATCCAAAAGACTACTAGATATCTTCCCTTAGAGATCTCACAAGTATCTAAAACTTGACATTTTCAAAATAAATGTGCTGACTACCCTATTCCACCCACATTCCTCAGCTTTCAAAACTCCCCATTGCAGACAATGGCAACAATATTCAACCAGCTGCCCAAGCCAGAAACCTGAACTCAATCTTGATTCCTCCCTCTCCCTTTATCGCCAGGTATAATTAATCTTTCAATAATCTACCTTCCAGTACATATCTCATATCCTTTAACTTCTTTCATTTCTACTGCCATCCATCCCAATCCAAGCCACTATTATCTCACTTCTACAACAGCCTTCTTACTAATTCCCTCTATTCTACAGTAGTGCACTGTATTCCATTCTCCACAGAAGCCAAAGCATTAAAAAAAAAGAAAAAAGCACATCAGTTTTCCTAAATGCTAATCCCCTTCCCTCCCCCAACCACATGCTCCACAAAACGACTTAGAAGTCTTCTCTTTGCATTACCTACAAAATCCAAATGTTCTAATGTGGATTTCAAGCCCTACTTGATTTTAGCCCTGCTTCTCTCTCCAACTTCATCTTCTGCTACATTTCTTCTTTCAATTCCTTGAATTCTATGATGTCTTTCCCACCAGGGGTTTTCAACCATTCTCTTCCCTCTGCTTGCATGACCTTTAGTGCTCTTCACTTCCCTCCTTCTAAACCTTCAAGCTTCAGATTAAATGTCACCTCCTCAGAAAGGCCTCCTGTGGCCATACCATCTAAGTATGACCCTCAAGCTATTTTCTAACACTAAAATTGGTAAGTTATCATAGCTTATCACAGTTTTAAATTATATATGTATTTAATTGTTTACTTGTGTACTGTCTCTCTCTACCCTTAGACCACAAGGCACAAGAGGGGAGAAATCATATGTATTCTATTTACCGAAGTATACTTAGCCCCCATCATAAAGTTGGGTCCTCAATAAATAGCTGATAAATAATGTTGAATGAACTCTAAGACTGCAGAGAATATATTTTGAAAGATACTTAACAGTGAGCTGCCTAAGAACAGAGTGATGTGATTTCTCTCTACTTTTTCAGCATTCAGCATAAGCAAAGAGTAGGTTCTTGGGAAGGTTTTAGAACTAAATTGAGATGCATTTTAACTTTGAGCCTGACATTTCAAACAATATAATGTACCAATTTCACAATCCTAGCAACTTTCTAGCTCTGCCTGTGTTCTGCTGAGTTAAAGTTTTAAGGACTCTGAGAGAGGCAACGTGTGTAATGTAGAGGGCCTGCGATTGAAATCAATTAAGACATGCTTGGAATCCCAGATTTTTTCCCTTAATAGCCAATACCTGAAGTAATTAGTTAATGTTCAAAAGTCTGTTTTCTGGACTATAATATAGCTATAGAAACAGAGTTATTCTGAAGATTAATTAAGATACTACACATGAAATAAGAACATAGATGGCTTACAATGAATGTTTGCTCCCTTCTTAGCATGGAAGAATAAATCCTACTTGGGCTGGAAGTGCTCTTGGAGATTATGAAGATAACTCTCCTGATTTTACAGATGGGAACTTTTAGGGTCACACAAAATATCAGTGTGAAAGCTGAAATTAGCATGTGTATCTTTCTCTATATTATTTTTATCCTTCTATTGAAAAGAGGATATCATAATATTCTATGGTATGGTTTTAGGAAAGAAAAAAGTACTATTGTATTATCATAGTGGACTTGCTCTAGAAAACAACCTTGAAAATTTGGGGATAAGCAAATTCTTTAAAGGCAGTAGCACATATCCCAGAGCTATTATCTATTCAAATTTGGTCCCCAAATATATATTAGATACTTATTGTGCTTGGGCTGAAATGAATGAGACTTCAGATGTAAATCCTCATTGAAATTGTTATATTTTTAAGCCAGGCAAAGCACATGTTGTTCAACACAAAGTTTATTATCAATTCTAAGACACACATTCCCCCTCTCTCCCCGTTTAACATCTCTGAAGTCCAGATATATCTTACAGTTTCTGTGACAGTCATGGCTCATTGACATTGCCTAAGTACATATATCAAAACTTGCTAATGCGTCAGTGGCTTGGGAGAAAATCCCAAGATGACAATGGACACTATGAAGAAAGCCTGCATCATCATGTTCTTGAAGACACAGAAGCTGCTACTGTGTGGGAAAATGTGTCTATTGACAACTCTGAGTCAAAAAGTAATTCAGAATTGTTGGATCCTGAATATTCTCAAAATACCTTAACACTATTTGCATGTTTTTTTTTATTATGCGCAAGAGAAGATCTCTGATAAAAATCTCTGTATAAATAAGTTTAAAAGAGGTCTTTCAGTAAGTATAAAATAAAAATTCAATGTAATAAGAAAGCATTGTGTCCGAGTTCAATTGGCAACATTTTTCTTTCTTAGTAGTGCATAGAGTAATGGTGCATCTTACAGTTGACAGCTTCTTAAATTTGATGAAATGTGGTAAGTCACACCAAATAAAATGCCACAGGCTATGTAACACTTTCTAATAAAAATACTCCAATCACATTAATCTTATACTGATTAACAACAATTTAAGTTGTGACTCTATTAAAATACTATTAACCAATTTAGTAAGCACCACATATGGTTAATTGTATTATGGTAATTAAGAGTAAGAACTCTGGAATCCAACCAACCTGCAGTTCAATCCTGACTCCCCCATTTACCAACTCTGTGACCTTGGACAACTTACTTAAACTCTCTAATCCTCAGTTTTTGATTTTTCAAAATGGGTGAAATAATAATACTTATCTTCTAAAGTTTGTTGTAAGGATTAAATGAAATCATGCAAATAAAGCAATTAGCAGTACACGGCTCCTAGAAATGGCTCAATGTCTGTTAACCACTACATTATTATTGCCCACTATACTATTATAGTAATATTGTATTACTTGGTCTCTACAACATCTATTTGAGATTATTATTATCTCCAATTTATAGACGAGGAGCTTGATTCTTAGAAACTGTGGTTAGTAAATTATACTAGTCAGTTAACTATCAGATACTCAAGCTTAAGTTTGAGCTTAATATTTTATTAATATTTATGAAAAGCTTGGTTGAGAGAGAAAAAAAATATAGACAAATCTGCTTCTCGAGATACTCTAAAATATACCTTTGTATCAAGCCAGGGCACAAGAGAACACTATTTTGGTCTCTTATAAGGATTTCTTTTATCAATGTGGCAGATAACAATAGACTACATTGAGAGATTGAAACCATGGGCCAACTTGTTTTAACTATACTCAGTTAGTTGTCTGTATGCAAAAGTAGTTAGATAATGCATTACTAAAACCAACCCTATAGATAATATCTCTGATGCATGGGTCACGATGGTAACAGGTGCTTAAGTTTTTCAGCAACTGAGAGTTGACTCCTCATCCAGTTCAGGCTGGTTAGACCACCAACTCATCAACTGGGCCTGCGTGAATGACTGACAGGTGACCTTTTGATGTCAGGGGGCCAAAAACTCCACCTTCAGATCATGCTAACACCACCATTTGGTGAACATGCATCCTATGAAGAGCCATGAAGCTTGACTACACTTGCACAGATCATCGATTACCACACGTCTCCTTACCTCCAATCATCTATTCCTACACTTCAGACTACCCTGCCCCTCTATCCCATAAATATCCCTAATCCTCATTTTTGGGGAGGCAGATTTGGGATTTGTTCTCCCGTCTCCTCACTTGGCTGCCTTGTGAATAAACTCTTTCTCTGCTGTAAACTTGTCATTTCAGTGATTGGCATTTCATGTGGTGGGCAAAATGAACCTGGTTTGATAACAAGATGTTATAAGAAATAGCCCTATGAAACTTTTTCCTTACTGTTAAGGATATGTCTGAGAATGTTGTTTATCACATTATAAACTATATTCTTTAAAGACCGCCTACCTCTTCCCCTCTCCTGGGTCTCGGTGTCAAATAAAAGCTATGTTTTTCCTAAGAAACTGAATTGTGTTTTGTAATGGATAGTGTGAGTGATGTGTCAGATCTTGTATCTTTCTTTGCCTTGGTTCCTAGGAAACTCAAAGTCAAGTTTACTACTCAACCCTAACAAATGTGGGTATTAAACTTACTCCTGGCTTCCTCTTTTCCCTCCTCTCATTTTGCCAGAAGAAACAATTTGTAAGATGCCCCTAAAATGGGAAAGAGCTTAGTGCTGTCTGGGCACTGAGAGAGGACCATGTAGTTGGATCATTTTTAGAGTTGCTAGAGATGAACCTGGAAAGACAGACATGCCAGCTGGGGGCCTTGGAGGCAATGATAAGCTCTGTATTTTTGTAATCCACTCAAAATAATTTATGGCAAATGAAATAAAATAAATAAATCAATCAACAAACAAAACATAAATAAATATTAAACTTGTATCTAAATTCTATAGATTTCCTATGGGAAAAAATGAGTTAAACCACCTTGCCCTGCTTCCAATCCTGGTTTGCAATGAAGAGTCCTCTACAAACAGCAGAATGTAGAACAGAGGGGTAAAGGTCAAATGATACAAGGTAGAGCAAGATTTCCAAGAAGAATGTTATAAATGAACTTTGAAATGGAAATTTTCTGCCAGCATCTGCCTGGCTTCAGCCCTCCCCAACTGCCCACCAGCTGCTGTTGGAGAATTAACTCCACCCACATGAGCATGCTACATGTGCCAGCTCTGACCACAGCACTGCTTTATAAGCAATTTGGAGGCTTTAGAACAGCAGCAGGCTGATGCAGCTCCAAGAAGAGGAATAGCATCTGGGTTTGAAACCAGTTCTGTTGCTTACTAGCTGCGTGACCTTAGGCAAGTCACTCTTCAGAAATTTGTTTCCTCATGTAGCACACAGGGATAATGGCACTGTCATTCTTATCACACAGGATTGTTAAGATTAACTGTAGATAAAGTTAAGGTAGTAGCAAGATTTTATAGAAATAACACTGGTGAGGAAATCAGAAGAGTGACTGCTCCTCCTCTGTGTGAGCTTTAGTTTCTGTGAAATGAGGTTGGATTAGGAAGTCCCAGAAGGGGATGTTCTCCCAACTCTATGGCTGGCAGAATGTTGCACAAAAGAAAAGACCAGCGGAATGTGAGAAATAATGAGAGAAAGGGTACTGGCCTGCGCTCAGAGGTATGGCTGCTAGCAGCTTTCTTGAGGACTGTGAGTCAGCAAACAGGAACCCAAGGTTCATTTGTGGTCCATGGGTGACTTGGAGGTGTTGACAGATTTGAAAGAAAAGCGTTTCACAATGTGAATGTGTAAGGTGCTTTTTTAACAGATCCATAAAAGTCAAAGTGTACCAAAGCAAAAAAAATAAGAAAAAAATAATAATCTGGGCATTTAATTATTCAACAGCAATACACATCCAGAAAATAGTATTACTTGGTGCATTTTCTGGAAAACACAGAAAAAAGGCCTATTTTGGAGAGTTTATATATCTGAAATAATAGAATATGTATGTGGTCCCTTTCATGTGTAGGCACTTACTATGCATATCACTTAGTCCTCATAATAACGCTGAGAAGTAAGGTTTAATGTCTCCATTTATAGATGGGGAAATGATACTAAGAATATTTGAATAATTTGCCCATAGTCATAGAACTGGCAAGTGGTGGAAATGAGATATAAAGCACAGATCATTGGCTTCAAAGTCCATACTTTGAATTCTTTTTATTAAACTAGGCTGCCTCCCAAGGAGAACCAGAGCTGTGTTTATCAAACATATCAAGTGTATATGGAGCATAATTAGGCTGAATCTGTAGACAGTCTAAGCAGATAAGATATGGTGGCTCCATACTGGAAAGGAAAGAAGAGTATAAAAAATTAATAAAATACTAGAATAATAAAAATAAATAATGGAAAACAATTGGTTGGACCTTTATAGTTTACAAATTACTTTTCTATCCATTAACTCATTTGTTCCTCACAATTACCTTGTAAAGTAAGTAGTACCATCTCCATTCTCAAATGAGGAAACAGGCTCAGAGAGGATGGATGACTTTCTCAAGGTCACTCAGATACTGAGTGAGGGTTTGAGCCCAAATCTGTCTTTCTGATACCGGCTCAAGACAAGGTTGACATGAGGGAAGCCATATTGTAGAAAAGAAACTCTATTGTAACTTGAATGACCTCTGACTGACTAACACAGCTGGATATGCACCATCCAAGAGATCTAACTGCCCTGTAGATTTTACAACCCCTGCTTGTGCATGTACCTCCCAGCTGCGATAGGATGATAACTTTGTTCTTTTGAGTTCCTTAGGAATGTAATGACCCCTGAACAAAGAGTCTATGCTGATAGTCATCATCAATGAAAATTGAAAGATCTGGTGTGGTGACTCCCAGTCTGTAACACCAGAGGGTCAACATTCCTAACCCCCTCCTCTATAACACACTGGCCTATATAACTGCTATAAGATTTTGTGCCCCCTTAAGATGGTTCTTTTGGACATTAGTCCACCATCTTCCCTCTTGCTATCAAGCGGTAATAAAATGCCCTTTCTCTGCCATTACCTTGCCTCTTGACGACTGGCTTTTGCCTCGTGGCAAGCAGATTGTGCCCTTTGTGAGGTAACATTTCTTCTAAGTTCCTTTCCTTTTCAGCATGCCAAGTCAACTAGATTTCTACTCTTATGGCCTGGACAATGTTACTCCGTAGAGGGGTAATTTTTTTCTAGACATTTTCATTAGAAAATAGCCCCTCATTCCTAGGTACAAAAAAAGTCAGCCCCTCTCTTGAGTTCTACACCAAATTTCAACGTGTGTGTGTGTATAGAGGTGTGTTTCTCCACACCAATAAGCAATTCTCAGCATGGCATTCTACAATTCAACCCAATTCTGACACTATCTACCCAGAGATAGCATCATATTCCACAGGTTGTGGGCTCAGTGCTACAAGACTATGCCCCCTGACCAACTTCAGAGGCCAATCACAAGCCCAGGTTGTCACCTGTGCTTCTGACTGACTGGCCATAGATTGGAGGTTCCAACAACAGACCCCCTCCTTGGACATCAGATGCCAGTCACTAGTCCTGGTTGTTATCCATACTTCTGACTGACTGGCTATAAATCAGAGATTCCTACAACCCCCTCCTTGGGTTAGATTAATTTGCTAGAGCAGCTCACAGAACTCAGAGAAACATTTTACTTACTATATTACCAGTTTACTATTAACGGATATAATTCAGGAACAATCAGATGGAAGAGAGGTATAGGACAAGGTATGTGGAAAGGGGCACGGAGCTTCCATGCCCTCTCCAGGCACACCATTCTCCCCACAGCTCCACATATTTACCAACATGGAAGCTCTCCAAACCCTGTCCTGTTGGTTTTTTTATGGAGACTTCACTATAGAGGCATGCTTAGTTAAATCATTGGCCGTTGGCAATTGAATTCAATCTCCAGCCTCTCTCCCCTCCCCAGAGGAGGAAGGAGTGGGACTGAAAGTTCCAACTGTCTAATCACATGGTTGGTTCTCCTGGAAACCAGCCCCTCATCCTTAGGTTACCTGGGGGCTTTCCAAAAGTCACCTCATTAACATAACAAAAGACATCTCTATGGCTCCTATCGCAGGAAATTCCAAGTGTTTTAGGAACTGTGAGCCAGAAACCATGGACAAAGACCAAATATATATGAGAAATATATTTTGGTCATCTGAATGACCAAATTTATATTTCCTATAAATCAGAATATCCCAGCCCCATTTTGTAAATATGTCTGCTCTCAAGTACTGTGAGGAGATACTGATATTGAAGTAGTGTTAGTTGACAGAAACAGCTGCTGTATGGCTCCAGAGAGACCCACCTACATTTAGCCTAACCCCACAACACAAGCCCAAGAATCCAAGGCACATACCCTTTGCTCTTCTAAAAAATAACTGGTGCTGCCAAGATAGGTCTTGGTTGTACTGTGAAGAACCTAATAAGACTACCACTATTGGGAAGGACCCCCCACTCTGAGAATCAAAATCAATCAACTGTTCCAGTCAACCTGGCAGTTACAGAAAGAATGTTGTTTAACCAACTTGCTCTGGCTGCTGCTTACAAAATAAAGAAAATTGCCAAGGTCCTTGGAGTTCCATAGTGATCTGCAGACTTCACACTGCTGTCAAGTTCCTAATCTCTGATTTTCACAACAGTCCTGTATCCTAAGACAGACATAGACGATTATTTCAAACTGAGCACCTACTATAGGGCAGGTACTTTATGCATGTACACTTAATCCTCACAATCACCCTATCACATGTAGGTATGATGATGAAAAAACTCAACTATTATTAGTAGGTATGATGAAAAAACTCAACAACTATTAACTTGCCAAAGGTTACATACATGGTAAGTGGTAGGATCAAATAATAGTCTTGGCAGATTCTGCACATTATAATCAATACCTGTCTTGGAGGGTTGGTAGTAATGTTGTCCAGTCCACCCTTTCTTAATTATACCATGGTGCCTCTTTTGATATACTGTAAAATGCCTTGCCCAAGATCACTTACCCATCTGTCTTCCCTAACCATACATAGCCCCTGAGTACAGAGATTTTCTCAATTTTATCATTATATCCTAGAACCCAATAAAGAACTTAGCAGATTGTCAGTGATTATTAACATTTCACAAACTGAACTGAAATTCACATTTGGTATAGATTCTGACATCAAAGTTCCTGGGTTTAGACTATCTTAGCTATGATATATCACATTCAAAGACATATTAAAAAGGACTTAGAGTTACACTTCCGGCCACGATGCAATAACAGGAACCAGATTTACCCTACTGTGTTAAACAACTAGAAAACTGAACAAAATATATTTAAAAATTGTTTTCAGATATTGGACAATAGGTGATGCAGGACTTTAATGTCTGAAATGAGAGAAAAAAGTGAGATGAGCATTGTAATCAACTAGGCTTTTTGCCTGGATGCATATTTTTGACTGTGGAGAAGGGAGGGGATAACAAGCATAGCCAAAAGGTGTTGCTAACTTGAAAAGATAGAGATAAGAGTTCAGAGATTCTAAGGTGATGGAGGATAGTCCTTGAAAGGAGGAAGCTTTGCATAAAAAGAGCTTCATAAGTTTGCATACGGGTGCCCTTAAGTCTTCGGGTGCCCTCAAGTCTTCGCTGTCTCCAAATGTATATGTAAAGGTAAAACTCCATGAGGTCAGGAAAAGAGCAAGGAGGGAGAGCTGTGAGTTGAACAACTACCAGAGATCATAGAAGAGTTAGCAATTGTTCATGTTCTAAGAATGGAGAGTCCTCACTAATCCCTTGGGTCATTCAGTAAAGACCCCAGAAGGGTTCGGCCTTAGAAATAGGTCTAAACTATTCCTGGAGCAAAGCCACTCTAGACCTTCTCTAAAATATCTTAAAAACAAAGCTTCAAAAGAATCAAACTGAACTGCAAGCAACTCAACTTCTAGCCAAAACAAAACTCAAGTTTTTAAAGAAAGACAACAAAGTACAAACACACAATAATGTTAAATCCACAATGTCTAGCAGTAAATCAAAAATTAAAGATATATTAAGAAGCAAGGAAATGTGACAATCAGAAGAAAAATAAGTCAATAGAAACAAACTCATAAGTTGTAGATATAATGAAGTTAGCATACAACAACATTAAAAGAGCAATTATAACTATGTCACGTATTCAAAGGAAAACAGTCATAATGAGGACAAAAATGGAAGATATAAAAAAGAATCAAATGAAACTTCTAGAGATGAAAAATACAAATCTGAAATGAAAATTCACCAGATAGAATTAATCTCAGATTAGATACAGCATAAGTAAAGATTAGAAAACTTAAAGACATAGCAATAAAAACTATACAAAATGAAGCATAGAGATAAAAAAGGACTGGAAAAAAATTAAGTCTCAGTGACCGTTGGGGCAATATTAAGTGGTCTAACACATGTATAAATTGGAGTCACAGGAGGAGAGGAGAGAGAGAGAAGTACACATGCATAAATTGGAGTCACAGGAGGAGAGGAGAGAGAGAGAAGTACAGAAAAATTATTTGTATTTGAAGAAATAATGGCTGAAAAATTTCCAAATTTAATGAAAAATATAAATCTATAGAGCCATGAAGCTCGATGAACACCAAGTAGAATAAACGCAAAATAACTACACCAAGACATATTATAATAAAATTTGTGAAAACCAATGATAAAGAGAAAAATCTTAAAGGCATCAAGGGAAGAGGGGAGAGACAAGACTCTATAAAGAGGAACACAGATAAGAATGACTGCAAAAAATCTCATCAAAACTATGCAAGCCAGAAGACAGCTGAATCACAAGTGAAAATGCTGCAAGGCACTGTCAACTCAAAATTATAGCAAAAATATGTTTCAAAATAAAAGGAACATAACTGAACATTTCATAATAAAATAACTCAGATTTTGTTAAAAAATAAAGCAAAATTAAAACTTCTTTATCTAAACAAAACCAAAGAGAATTTGTGACCAACAGAATTGGATGTTTAAAACAAAAATAAGAGCAATGTATTGTGGGGTTTATAACACATGTACACATAAAATCTATGACAACAATAGCAAAAGAACAGGAATAAAAAATAAAAATATATTGTTATAAGGATATTTCAGTACATGTGAAGAATTATAATACCCTTTGAAGGTAGTTTGTGATAAGTCACAGATATTTATTGTAAATCCCAGAGCAACACCTAGAAAAGTAAAACAAAGAGCTTTGGCTAATTAGCAAACAGTGAAGATTGAGTACAATCCTTAAAAATACTCCAATTAATCCACGAAGCCAGCCCGGTGGCATAGTGGTTAAGTTCAAAGCTCTGCTTTGGTGGCCCGGAGTTCGCAGGTTTGGATCCCAGGCATGGACCTACACATCGCTTATCAAGCCATGCTGTGGCAGGTATCCCACATATAAAGTAGAGGAAGATGGGCATGGATGTTAGCCCAGGGACAATCTTCCCCAGCAAAAAGAGGAGGATTGGCAACAGATGTTAGCTCAGGGCTAACCTTCCTCACACACACACACACACACACACACACACACACACACAAACCAATTAATCCAAAAGAAATCAGGAAAAGAGGGGAAAAGTGTACAGAGATCAGATGGAACAAATGAAAAACAAAAAGCAAGATGATAGACTTAAACCCAGCCAAATTTATAAACACATTATATTCAGATGGTCTAAACACTCCAACTAAAAGCAGAGATTGTCAGACTGAATTTAAAAATCAAGGTTGAGGGGCTGGCCTAGTGGCCTAGTGGTTAAGTTCGCGTGCTCCACGTCGGCAGCCCAGGGTTCACAGGTACGGATCCTGGGCACGGACCTACACACTGTTAGTCAGGCCATGCTGTGGTGGTGTCCCACATACAAAATAGAGGAAGATTGGCATAGATGTAAGCTCAGCGACAATCTTCCTCAAGCGAAAAGAGGAAGATTGGCAACAGATGTTAGCTCAGGGCTAATTGTCTTCACCAAAAAAACACAAAATCAAGGTTGAACTATATGCTGTCTACAAGAAATCCACTTTAAATATAAAGACACAAATAGTTCAAAGTAAAAAGAATGGACGAATATATACCATGTAGTCAGTAAGCATTAGAAAGCTCCAGAATTTGTTACATTAGTATAAGATACAGTAGACTTCAGAAAAAAACATGGATAAAGAGAAAATTTCACAATGATCAAGGAATTATCATATCAAGAAGACAACAATCATAAAAGTATATGCACCTAAAACGGAACCTTGAAATACATAAAGTAAAATCTGACAGAACTGAAAGAAAAAATCCACAATTATAGTTGGAAATTTCAACAATCCTTTATCATCAATTGACAGAACACTGAAAACTTCAAAACATTGTCGAAAGATATTAAAAACCTAAACAAATGAAGATACACACTATGTTCACATATTCAAAGGTTCAATATTCTTCAGCTATCAATTCTCCTAAAATTTACCTACAGGTTCAATGCAATCCCAATTGATAAGTTAATTCTATAGTTTATATAGCATCACAAAGAAACTAGTATGACCACAACTATTTTGAAAAATAAAAACAAGGTTGAAGAGCTTAAACAACCTGGGATTTCAAGACTTTCTATAAAACTAAGTAATCAAGAATATGTGAAATTGGCCTAAGGATAGGCATTACAGATCAATGAAACACAGTAGAATCCAGAAATAAAATATGAATACAAATAGAATACGGTCAATAGATTTTTAACACCACAGCCAAGATAATTCAATCAAGAAAGGATTGTCTTTCCAATAAATAGTACTAGAATAACTGGATGTCCATATGGAAAAAATAATAAACCTCAACCCTAATATCATACCATATGCAAAAATTAACTTGAAATCATAGATCTAAATGTAAAAGCTTAAATTATAAAATTTCTTGAAGAAAACATAGGAGAAAAACTTTTTACCTTAGCTTAGGCAAAGATTTCTCATATAGGATACAGAAAGCATGAACTATGACAGAAAACAATGTGATAAAATGGACTATCTGAAAATTGAATATGTCTGTTCTTTGAAAGAGACGACTCAGAAAATGAAAAGACAAGCAACAGGAGAAGCGAAAATATTCACAAACCATGTATCTGACAAAGGACTTGTATCCAGAAAATATAAGTAACTCACAATAAGATAACTCATTAATAAGATATACAATAAAATCAGAAATGGGTAAAAGATTTGAACAGACTTTTAGCCAAAGAACATAAACAAATGCACAATAAGCTCATGAAAAATGCTCACCATCATTAGCCAATAGGAAATGAAAATAGAAACTACACTGGATATCACTACATATTCACTAGAAGGGCTAAAATTAAAAATACTAACAAAAACAAGTGTTGGCAAGGATACAGTGCAGCTGGAACTTTCATATATTGCTAGTGGGAATATAAAAATTATACATACAACCATTTTAGAAAACAGTTTGCTAGATTTTTATAAAGTTAAAAATATACTTACTATACAATCAGTTAATTCAATCTTAGGTGGAAATAAAGAGAGATATAATTGTGCGCCTTTAACTTACTGGTTTCAAAATACATTTCAAAGCTATAGTGATTAAAAGAGTACGGTACTAAGGAGTAAGTGATGTCAGCAAGATGGCAGAGTAGGAGGCCTTGGACCCTCCTTCCACCCACAAACACACCAAGTCAGCAAGAATTCCTGGACAAAAAAAATTAAAAAACACTGGATATCCACAGCAAAAAAAGAAATTGGACCCTTATTTTACACCATACACAAAAACCAACTCAAAATGGATTAATGGCTTAAATGTAAGACCCCAAACTGTTAAAGCTCCTAGAAAAAGAACACAGGAGAAAAGCTTCTTGACATTGGTCTTGGCAATGATTTCATGGATATGATATCAAAAGCACAGGCAGCAAAAACAAAAATAAACAAATTGGACTACATCAAACTAAAAAGCTTCTGCACAGCAAAGGAAACAATCAACAGAGTAAAAAGGTAACCTACAGAATGGAAGAATATACTTACAAACCACATATCTGATAAAGGGTTAATCTCCAAAATATATAAGGAACTCTTACAACTTGAAAGTAAATAAGACTAATAACGCAATTTAAAAATGGGCTTAGGACTTGAATAGACATTTCTCCAAAGAAGACACACAAATAAATGATCAACATGTATATATATATTAAAAAAAAGCTCAACACCACTAATCACCAAGGAAATGCAAATCAAAACCACAATGACATACAACCTCACACCTGTCAGGATGACTGTCATCAAAAAAAAATGCGACAATAAGCGTTGGTGAGGATGTGGAGAGATTGGAACCCTTGTACACTGTGGAAATGCAAAATGGTACAGCCACTATAGAAAATAGCATGAAGATTCTTCAAAAAATTAAAAATAAAACTATCATATTATCCAGCAATCCCACTTCAGGTATCTATCTAAAAGAATTTAAATCAGGATCTTAAAGAGATATCTCCACTCCCATGTTCACTGTAGAACTGTTCACAATAAGTCAAGATGTAGAAACAACCTTAATGTCCATTGACAGATGAATGGATCAAGAGAATGTGGTATATAGATACAATGGAATACTATTCAGCCTTAACAAAAAAGGAAAAGGAAATCCTGCAATATGCAACAATATGGATGAACCTTGATGACATTTTGCTAAGTGAAATAAGCCACTCACAGGACAGATACTGCATGATTCCGTTCATATGAGGTATCTAAAATAGTCAAATTCATAGAATCAGAGAATAGAATGGTGGTTCACAGGAGCAAGGGGGAGGGGGAAATGGAGAGTTGCTAATCAATGAGCATAAAGTCTCAATTATGCAAGATGAGTAAGTTCTAGAGATCTGCTGCACAACATTGTCCCTGTAGTTAACAATACTGCATTGTATAGTTAAAAATTTATTAAAAGAATAAATCTCATATTGAGTGCTCTTAACATTCTATTACAATAAAATAAAATTTTAAAAAATAATAAAATAAGATAAATTATATGCCTTCACAAAAACTTATATTGAATACTGATGGTAGTTTTATTCATGAACATAATTCAAATTTACATCAACAAATGAACAGATTAAAAAGTTATAGAGAGTGACATCACCAAGATGGCAAAATAGGTCATTCCTGACTTTGCTTCTCCTCACAAGAAGAACAACTAACAGCCATTCAAGTACAAGACACCACTGAGAGAATCCTAGAACATGGGGGTGAGGCTGAAGCACCTCCATGTACCACAGAGACAAGAATGACTGCATTAGAAGAGTAAGAGAAGTGGCTACACTGCACACTGGAGGCATTGCCCCTCCCCCAGGCTAGCACAGCACCATGGGGGAGAGGTCCCCCCAAGCCTCCAGTTCCTCCAGTGGGAAAAGAGCAGCCGGGGGGGATAAACGGCCCCCCAGCATTGGGGTCACTTTCTGGGAGCCCCTACTCTAATCTTGCACCACGGGGACGGTAGGAGAATTTGCAGGGCTCAACCACTGGGAATCTGACTGTGATGGAGAAAGGGGCAGGAGTTTGCAACAACCAGCACAAGAATCTTGGCAGACCAAGTTCACACTGCAGTGCCCAAGTAGTAATCCCAACCAGCAGCTTTGCTCATCTGTAGAACCAAGCCAGGGGTGTACTCTAACAGGGAACTCAGCAGAGTGCAGATCTGCCTGATTTGGATCCTCAAACAAGGAGTTTTGCAGGACCAAGAGCCAGGTTTTGCCCACATCCAGGCTAGGAGCAGAGTCACAACACCACCTACTATGGAGAATATCTTCCAGCTGCATCTGACCAGAAGGGCTGGCAACAGCTTCCAGAAGCTGTATGGCTCCGCAGTGTTTCAGCCGAGAGGCAGGTGGGCAGAGCTGATTGCCCCCCAGAGCAAAGCCAGTACTGGGCATGGAAGGTTCCCAGGCTATGCATAGGCAGGAGAATTAATTCACAGCCAAGGCTGAGGTTAACTCCCAGCCCCTCCCAACCAAAGAGTCTGTTTGGAAAATTAATAGTAACCTAGAGCAGCCCCTCTCCCTCTCACCAAGGCAAGGGAGCTAAGACATAGCCCTACCCACTGTAAAGAGTGTCTTCCAGCCTCATTTGACCAAAAGGGCTGGTGACAACTCCTGAAAGCTGTGTGGGCCAGTGGTGCTTGAGCCTAGAGAAGGGCAGGCAGAGACCATAATTTGCAAAGCCAAGCCAGTGGCCCTGTTCAGCCACAGAATTTGGGGTGTGAGTCATCTTGAGTTAAGACAAGAAACTAAAAGTTTTACCAGCTTTAGAGCTGCATCTCCTGCTGTGCGTGAGCAGGGAATCTAATTTGTAGCCCTGCTCATCACTGAATACAGCCTTCAGCTTGTCTGACCAGGGAACCTAACCAGAGCACCGAGGAAGCTGTGTAG
The DNA here is from genome assembly GCF_020826845.1 of Diceros bicornis minor. NCBI lineage: Eukaryota > Metazoa > Chordata > Mammalia > Perissodactyla > Rhinocerotidae > Diceros > Diceros bicornis. The sequence goes on from NC_080752.1 coordinate 11,851,352, forward strand.
CCCATTCAACAGCCCTATGTACAATGGAACTTAAACAGAGAGCACAGCCTGTGGCTTTCCCCATCCCCAGAGCAAAACCAGTGGCCTCATCTGACCAGGAAATTCACTGCACAGTCTGGCCTGATTGGGGTCCTCAGACAATGAGCTGTACAAGCCTTAGGTCCTGTCCTGCTGCCCTGATAGGACAGAGAAGCTAATTCACAGACCAATCTATTACTGAATATAGAACTCAATCCTGACCATCTAGTAAGCCTGACCAGAGAATCAGGGCACCCACAGAACCCATCCTACAGCCTCACTTGGGTAGGGAACCAAGCCAGCAGTCCTCTCCAACTGTTCTCAGCCAGAGACACACACCCCCATCCCTGTCCTCAGGGCTCAAATAGTAGTCTTGCCTAAAAATAGACCATAATAGCAAGTCCTACATGCCCTAGGACGTTACCAGCACACACACCCAGAAACCCAAACTGAGCTGACTGGCAAAGAATGATCTCTGCCAAAGCAAATCCATAAAGTCTGGAAGAGGAGCCTAGATTATTCAAATGTGCAGATACCAACATAGTGAATCAAGGACCACAAAAAATCAAGTAAATATGACACCACGAAAGGAAATTAATAAAGCTTCAATAACCGGCCCTAAAGAAATGGAGATCTATGAACGGTCAGACAAAGAATTCTGAATAATCCTCCTAAGGAAGTTTAGTGAACTAGAAGAAAACATAGACAGACAACTAAAAGAAATTAGGAAAACAATGCATGAATAAAATGAGAAATTCAACAAGCAAATAGCAACCATCAAAAAAAAAAAAAACCCAAAAACAACAACAGAAATTCTAGAGTTGAAAAATATAATAACAGAAATGAAAAATTCAACAGAGTTTCAAAAGTAGACTCAACAGTGCAGAAGAAAGAATCAATGACCTGTCCCTATCAAAGTTCCAATGACATTTTTCACAGAAAGAGAACAAAGAATGCTAAAATTTATATGGAACAACAAAAGACCGTGAATAGTCAAAGGAACCCTGAGTAAAAAAGAACAAACCTGGAGGCATCACAATCCCAGACCTCAAAATATACTATAAAGCTATAGTAATCAAAACAGCACAGTACTGGCACAAAAACAGACACACAGATCAATGGAACAGAATTGAGGGCCCAGAAATAAACCAACACATGTATGGACAGCTAATTTTCAACAAGGGAGCAAAGAACATACAATGGAGAATGGAAAGTTTCTTCAATGAATGGTGCTGGGAAAACTGGACAGACACATGCAAAAGATTGAAAGTAGACCATTTTCTTACACCATACACAAAAATTAACTCAAAATGGATGAAAGACTTGAATGTAAGACCTGAACCCGTGAAACTTCTAGAAGAAAACATAGGCAGTACGCTCTTCAACATTGGTCTTAGCAACATATTTTCAATACTGTGTCTGACCAGGCAAGGGAAATAATAGAAAAAATAAACAAATGGGACTACATAAAACTAAAAGTCTTCTATACAGCAAGGGAAACAATAAACAAAATGAAAAGACAACATAACAATTGGGAGAAGATATTTGTAAACCGTATATCTGATAAGGGGTTAATCTCCAAAATATATAAAGAACTTACACATCTCAACAAAAAAAAAACTAACAACCCAATTAAAAAATGGGCAAAAGACCTGAACAGACATTTCTCCAAAGAAAATATACAGATAGCCAACAGGCACATGAAAAGATGTTCAACATCATTAACTATCAGGGAAATGCAAATCAAAACTACAATGAGATATCACCTCACTCCTGTCAGAATGGCTACAATTAACAAGACAGGAAATAACAAGTGTTGGAGAGGATGTGGAGAAAAGGGAACTCTCATACGCTGCTGGTGAGAATGCAAACTGGTGCAGCCACTATGGAACACAGTATGGAGATTCCTCAAAAAATTAAGAATAGAACTACCATATGATCCAGCTATTCCACTACTGGGTATTTATGCAAAGAATATGAAAACATGAATGCGTAATGATATATGCACCCCTATGTTCATTGTGGCACTATTCACAATAGCCAACACTTGCAAACAAACTAAGTGCCCATCAAGGGACGAATGGATAAAGAAGATATGGTATATACACACAGTGGAATACTACTTGGCTATAAAAAAGATGAAATCTTGCCATTTGTGACAACATGGGTGGACCTTGAGGGTGTTATGCTAAGTGAAAGAAGTCAGAGGGAGAAAGTCAAATACGTATGATCTCACTAATAAATAGAAGATAAAAACACCACCACCACCAAGAAACAAACACTTAGATACAGACATTAGATTGGTGGTTACCAGAGGGGAAGCAGGGTGGGAGGAGGGCAAAAGCGGTGACTGGGCACATGTGTATGGTGAAGGATGATAATTAGTCTTTGGGGGGTGAACATGATGCAATTTACACAGAAATTGAAATATAATGATGTACACCTGAAATTTATATAATGTTATAAACCAATATTATCTCAATAAAAAAATAGAATCAGTGACCTGGAGGATAGGATATTAGAAACTAGTCAGAGGAAGAAAGAGAAAAAGAATGAAAAAGAGTGAAGAAAGCCTACAAGAATTATGGGAGACAATGAAAAGAAACAGTATTTACATTATAGGAATTTCAGAAGGAGAAGAGAAAGAGAAAGGAACAGAAAGTACATTTAAAGCAATAATGGCTGAAAACTTCCCAATCCTGAGGTGAGAAATGGACACCAAGATCCACCAGGCCTAAAGGATCCCAAATAGGTTGAAGCCAAATAGAGCTTCAACAAGACTCATTATACTTAATTTATCAAAAGTCAAAGACAAAGAAAGAATTTTAAGAGCAGCAAGAGAAAAGAGAGAAGTTACATACAAGGGGACCCCCATAAGACTATCGGTGGATTTCTCAACAGAAACTCTTCAGGCCAGGAGAGAATGGGATAACATATTCAAAATATGGAAAGACAATAATTCAATGAAGAATTCTACACCCAGAGAAGCTGTCCTTCATAAATGAAGGAGTAAAGACTTTCTTGAACAAACAAAAGCTGAGAGAATTCATTACCACCAGACCTGTTCTACAAGAAATGCTAAAAGTAGTTCTTTGAGTGGAAGGAAAAGAATGCTAATTAACATCATAAAAACATAAAAAGGTAGCATAAATCGCACTGGTAATGGTGAATATATAGCCATAGTTATAGTAATAGTGGTGCATAATTCACTTACAACCCTAGAGTAAATTAAAAAAAAAAAGTAAAACTAATCCTGACTACACTAATCTGTTATTAGTTACACAGTACAAAAAACACGTAAATTGTAAGAGCAATAACATAAAATGTGAAGGGGAGGAGAAGTAAAACTGTAAAGTTTATGAATTCTATTGAAGTTAAGTTGTTATCAGTTTAAAATACAGTGTTATAAGTTTAAGATATTTCATGTAAGCCTCCTGGTAACCACAAAGGAAAATCCTTGTAGTAATTACACAAAAGAACACAGTAAAGAAGTCAAAGCATACTGATACCAAAAGACATCAACACACAAAAAAAGACAATAGGGGCCGGCCTCTGGGCTTAGCGGTTAAGTGCGCACACTCCGCTACTGGTGGCACGGGTTCAGATCCAGGGCACGCAGCAATGCACCGCTTCTCTGGCCATGCTGAGGCCGCATCCCACATACAGCAACTAGAAGGATGTGCAACTATGACATACAACTGTCTACTGGGGCTTTGGGGAAAAAAAGAAAGCAGGAGGATTGGCAATAGATGTTAGCTCAGATCTGGTCTTCCTCAGAAAAAAGAGGAGGATTGGCACGGATGTTAGCTCAGGGCTGATCTTCCTCACACACACACACAAAAAAGACAATAGGATAGGAAACAAGGAATAACAGATCTACAAAACAACCAGAGAACAATTAACAAAATGGCAAGGGTAAGTCATTACCTATCAATAATTACTTTAAACATAGATTAAATTCTCCAATTAAAAAACATAGAATGGCTGAATGGATTAAAAAAAGAAAAAGCAAACAAGATCCAACCATATGCTGCCTACAAGAGACTAATTTTAGCTTTAAAGGCATATATAAACGGAGAGTGAAGGGATGGAAAAAGATATTTCAAGCAAATAGTAGCCAAAAAACAAGCAGAGGTAGCTATACTTGTATCATACAAAATAAACTTTAAACTAAAAATGGTAAACAGAGACAAAGAAAGTCATTGTATAATGATAAAGGGGTCAATATATCAAGAAGATATAACAATTGTAAACATTTATGCACTCAACATTGGAGCAACAAAATATATAAAGCAAAAACTAACAATAGTCGGGGACTTTAATACCCTACTCTCAACAATGGATAGATCATCCAGACAATGAATCAATAAGGAAACAACAGATTTGAACAACACTGTAGACCAAATGGGCCTAACAGATATATACAGAACATTCTATCAACAGAATACACATTCTACTCAAGTGCACATGGAACATTTTCTAGGATAGACCATATGTTAGGCCACAAAATAAGTCTTAGCAAATTCAAGAAAACTGAAATCATACCAAGTATCTTCTCTGACTACAATGGTATGAAACTAAAAATCAACAAGAGGAAAACTGGAAAATTCACCAACACACAGAAATTAAACAACAGCCTCCTGAACAACCAATGGATCAAAGAAGAAATTAAAGGGGAAATAAAAAAATTTCTTGAAACAAACAAAAAATAAAAACACAACATACCAGAACTTATGGGATGTGGCAAAAGCAGTTCTAAGAGGGAAGTTCATAGCAATAAACACCTATATTAAGAAGCAAGAAAGAAGCAATAAATAACCTAATTCTATGTCTTAAGGAATCAGAAAAAGAAGAACAAAATGAGCCCAAAATTAGCAGAAGAAAGGAAATAATAAAGATTAGAGCAGAAATAAATGAAACAGAGAACAGAAAAACACTAGAAAAGATTAAACAAACTAAGACCTGGTTATTTTAAAAGATAAACAAAATTGAAAAACCCAGAGCTAGACTAACCAAAGTAAAAAGAAAAAAGACCCAAATAAACAAAATTATAAATGAAAAAGGAGATATTACAACTGACACCACAAAAATTGAAAGGATCATAAGAGGCTACTATGAACAACTATATGCCAACAAACTGGACAACCTAGAAGAAATGGAAAAATTCTTAGAAACACACAACTTACCAAGACTGAATCATGAAAAAATACAAAATCTGAATAGACCAATTACTAGTAAGGAGACTGACTCAGTAATGAAAAATCTTCCAACGAAGAAAAGCCCAAGACCAGATACCTTCACTTCTGAATTTTACCAAATATTTCAAGAATTAACACCAATCTTTCTCAAACTTTTCCCCAAAATTGAAGAGGAGGAAATACTCCCAATCTCATTTTACAAGGCCAGCATTTAGCCTGATACCAAAACCAGAAAAAGACACTACTAAAAAGAAAACTACAGGCCAATATTCCTGATGAATATAGACCCAAAAATTCTCAATAAATTACTAGCAATCTGAATTCATCAGCACATTAGAAGGACTGTTCATCATGATGAAGTGGGATTTATCCCAGGGATGCAAGGATAGCTCAACATACTCAAATCAATCAATGTGACACACCACATTAATAGAATGAAAGAAAAGAATCATATTATCATCTCAATAGATGCAGAAAATGCATTTGATAAAATTTAACATCCATTCCTGATAAAAACTCTTAACAAATTAGGCATAGAAGAAACATATCTCAGCATAATAAAGGACATATATGACAAGTCCACAGCTAACATCATACTCAATGGTGAAAGGTTGAAAGCTTTTCCTCTAAGATCAGAAATAAGACAAGGGTGCCTACTCTTACCACTCCTATTCAACATAGTACTGGAAACCCTAGCTAGAGCAATCAGGCAAGAAAAAGAAATAAAAAGTATCAGAATTGGAAAGGAAGAAGTAAAATTGTCTCTGTTTGCAGATGACATGATTTTATACATAAAAATCCTAAAGACTCAACTGAAAAACTACTAGATCTAGTCAATGAATTCAGTAAAGCTGCAGAATACAAAATTAATGTAGAAAAATCAGTAGATTTTCTATACACTAACAACAAATTTTCTGAAAAAGAAATAAATTGATCCCATTTACAAGAACATCAAAAACAATAAAATACTTAGGAATAAATTTAACTAAGGAAGTGAAAGATATCTATTCTGAAAACTACAAGACATTGATGAAGAAATCGAAAAAGACACAAATGGAAAGGTATCTCATGTTCATAGATTGGAAGAATTAATATTGTTAAATTGTCAATATTACCAAAAGTCATCTAAAAGTTCAATGCAATCTCTATCAAGCGTTCAATGGCATATTTTACAGAAGTGGAAAAAATAGTCCTAAAATTTATATGGAACCACAAATGTTTCCAAATAGCCAAAGAAATCCTGAGAAATAACAAAGCAGGAAGCATCACTCTTCTTAATTTCAAGCTATGCTATAAATCTATAGTCATCAAAACACTATGGTACTGGCATTAAAACAGACAAATATACCAATGGAACAGAATCAAGGGCCCAGAAACAAACCCAAGCATGTATGGTCAACTAATATTTGACAAAGGAGCCAAGAACACTCAATGGAGAAAAGACAGTCTCTTCAATAAATGGTGCTGCGATAATTGGATATTCACAAGTAAAAGAATGAAACTGGACCCATGCCTTACACCATTCACAAAAATTAACTTGAAATGGATTAAAGACTTAAATGTAAGACCTGAAACCATGAAACTCCTAGAGTAAAACATAGGAATAAAGCTCCTTGACGTGGGTCTTGGTAATGATTATTTGGATATTACATCTAAAGCACAAGCAGTAAAATCAAAAATAAACAAGTGGGACTACATAGACTAAAAAGCTTCTGCAAAAGAAACCATCAAAAAAGTGAAAAGGCAATCTATGAAATGGAAAAAATATTTGCGAACCATATATATGATAAAGGGTTAATATCCAAAATATATAAAGAACTCATACAACTGAATAGCAAAAAACAAATAACCCAATTAAAAATAGGTAAAGGACCTGAAAAGACAATGGTCCAAAGAAGATATACAAAAGGCCAACAAGTACATGAAAAGATGCTCAACATCACTAATCATTAGGGAAATACAAATTAAAACCACAATGAGATATCACCTCATGCCTGTTATAATGGCCATCATCAAAAAGGCAAGAGATAACAAATGCTGGTGTGGATGTGGAGAAAACAGAACCCTTGTCCACTGTTGGTGGGATTGTAAACTGGTACACCCACTATGGCAAACAGTATGGAAGATCCTCAAAAAATTAAAAATAGAATACCATAAGATCTAGCAATTATACTTCTGGAAATATATCTAAAGGAAATGAAAACACTAACTTGAAAAGATATCTGAACCCCCATGTTCATAGCAGCATTATTTACAATAGTCAAGACATGGAAGCAACCTAAGTGTCCATTGATGGATGAACGGATAAAGAAGTTATGGTGTATATATATATATATATATATATATATAATGCAATATTATTTAGCCATAAAAGATGAGGAAATTTTACCATTTGTGACATGGATGGACCTTGAAGGCATTATGCTAGGTAAAATAGGTCAGATAGAGAAAGACAAACACTACATGATCTCACCTGATATGTGGAATCTAAAAAAGGAAAACAAATTCATAGAAAAAGAGATTAGAATTATGGTTACCAGAGGTGGAGGGTGGGGGCAGGGGGAATTAGAGGAAGATGGTCAAAAGGTTCAAACTTCCAGTTATAAGATAAATAAGTACTAGGGATGTAATGTACAATGTGACTATAGCTAACACTGCTCTATGATATAGAGGAAACTCAAGAGAAAAAATCCTGAGAATTCTCATCACAAGGAGAAATTATTTTTCCTTTTTTCTTTTCTTCTTTTAATTGTATCTTTATGAGAAGATGGATGTTAGTTGACCCTACCGTGGTAATCATTTCACAGTATATGTAAATCAAACTACCATGCTGTACACCTTAAATTTATATGGTGATGTATGTCAATTATTTCTCAATAAAACTGGAAAAAGAGATATATATATAAATTAACTTTAAACTTAAAAAAAATCATGTTGTACACCTTAAATATATATAACTTTTACTTGTCAATTATACCTCAATAAAACTGGAAAAATGTTTAAAAGGAATAAAAAGTTATGATATATTCATAGAATGGAATATTACTCAGCAATTAAAACAAATAAAGTATTGATACCTGCAAAACAGTACTGAGTAAAGAAGCTAGGCATAAAAGAATACACACTTTATTATTCCATTTATATTAAACTCTAAGAATGACAAATCTAATCTATAATGGAAGAATGCAAATCAGTGGTTGCCTGGGTCAGGTGGTCAGAGATGGAGGTTAACAGGGAAGAGGCAGAAGAGACCTTTTGGGGATGATCAAATATTCTATCTTGATTGTGGTGGTGGTTCCATCAGTGTTCACATTTGTCAAAATTCATTAATTTCTACTCTTAAAATGTGTGTAGTTTATTGTACATAAATTACATACCAATAAAATTGATTTTATCAAAAAGAACGAAGTTCTAATAGAGCTTCTCATATACTGTAAGAAGCAGAATCAAATGAGCAATAACAAATGTGTTAAATGCTATATTGGGGATATCTAGACGCAATGGGAGTACGTCACAGGAACAACTAACCCAAGTTAGAAGCTTAGGGAGATTTCTCAGGGGAAGCTGGGATCTGAGGGAGATGTCAGAACATTCTGTGAAATAGACATAACAACATGTGCAAATGCCCAGAGCAAGAGAGAATGGTATGTTTAACAACAACAACGACGTATGTTTTGAGGAGACATTTAGGAAGCAGGATAATTGACAGGATTTGGTGATTGACTGGATTCTGGAAAGAACAGAATCAAGAAGAATGCTCTGGATTCTGCCCTGGACAACTAGGTAAGCAGTAGTGGTATTTCCTGAAATAGGAGACACTGAAGGAGCATAGGTTTATGGGGATGATGATAAGTCTAGTTTTGAATGGAATTTGAGGTGCCTACAATATACCAAAGAAGAGATGTGAAACTAGTGGATCGAAATATAGATTTGCATAAAGTTAGAGAACCAGAAAGCAACATACATTTGGTCATTAATGCCAATGGATTAGATGAACTCCAGTAGAGTTTAAAAGTTGATAAAAGATGAGGACCGAGCAAGTTGAAGATCACCAATATTTAGGAAATTAGCAAAGGGAGAAGAACCTACAGAGGAGCTACTGAGAAAAAAACAAACACAAGAGGGTGGTCTCATGGAATTCAAGAATTCAGGACAGTATGGTCAACAGGCTCAAATGTAGTTAAAAGATGAGAAATGAGACTGTCTATTGGATTTGGTGACAAGAAAGTCATTGTTGACCTGTGAAGAGCAGTTTCATTGGAGCGGTGGGAGCAGTGTTGAAAAGTTATTGAAAAATGGAAAATGAGAATAGAAAATATAGAAAACTCTTTCAAAAAGTTTGCCTACCAAAGGAAAGAGTTCAAGGGAATTGTGAAGTCAAGGGATTTTGCCTCTAAAGTATAGGAAAGGCTTAAGTATTTTAAAGGTTGATGAGAAGGATTATGTAGATTCTAAAAAGGAAATGATGACAACTTTTCATCTTCCAGTTAGCTTGACCCTGGACTCAGACGAACAAGGAGAATCTTAAGTGTCTGGGCAACACTTTTGACTCTAAGTCACTTCATTTTCATAAGTCAAGCCAAGGAGAATCACAGTGATTATAAATCACACAGTCATACGATTTGGGAATGGAAGGGATCTTAAAAAGTGACCAAGTTCAACTCCGTTGGAAATACCTATCTTAGAGCCAGAAGACATCAAAAGGACTTCATATGGCCAATGCTTTTTATCCTCATGTTATGAATTGAGCTTCACATTATTGTTAATATATAAAATGATCTTATAAATTAATAAGAAAAAGATGAATATATTTTTAGAAAACTGGGTAAAAATTTTGAACAGGCAATTCATTAAAGAAGGGATAAAAATACCAATAAACATATGAAAAGGTGTTTAATCCCTCTATTATTTAAATAAATGTAAAAGAAAACTCTAAAATACCATATTCCTCCATCAAATTGGGAACTATTAAAAGTACTATAAGATCCAGCGTGGCAAGCACTGAGAAATGAACACTCTTACACAGTTCAATATGACTACATATTGGTAAAATATTTTTCTAGAGGGCAATTTGACGATATGTGGCTTTTCATACCCTTTGACCCCGTAATTACTCTGCCAAATATTTATCCTAGGGAAACCATTATAACTGCACACATGCAAGAATGTTCATTGCTGAGATGACAGGTTACATATAAGAGCAAATATTTAGGAACAATGTAAATGGATAAAAAGAATGGATTTCTTATAAATAACTTGTATGTGATGAAATACTTTGTTGCCATTAAAATAGTATTTTTGAAAACTGTAACGATATATAAAATGTTTGTTATACATTGTGTGGGAGATCAAGATTTGGCCACCCTGAAATATATCTCTTTACCTTGATTGTTTTCTCTGACGGACATTTGACCTTCCCCACTAACTGCCTAAGGAATTTGACATAGTAACTCCTTCCTGGAACAGATCTTCCATCTGATGGCTGTAATATAATGTAAAATAGATGTTATAAGAGGAAAGGCACCAAGAAGCCCATTTTATCGGAAGTTCTGTCTCTCTGGCCACATTCTCTGGATGGCCCTGTGAGGAGTTGCCAGACAAACATTTACATTTATAAGGGAAATCTCCATTTGTAAAGGTAGCTCCCCCTCTGTATTGGGAAGTGGGGGGATGACCTCATTTCTAGAAACTTATCAATGTGGAAGGTGAGGCCTTAAATCTGCATAATAACCTTACTCTTGTTTACTGTGCTTTAGTGGTAATCTCCTGTAACTGACTCCCCCCACCCCCAACATCCTCCTTTGTCTTTAGCTGAAGATGGTATTTAAGACGAGAATTTCTGCTATTGTGTTGAGAAACGCAGTGTTCCTGGTTTCTCCCATGTATACATGTTATTAAACTTGGTATAATTTTCTCCTGCTAACCTGTCTTGTTAATTATTTGGCCGGCCATAAGAACCTTAAGGGAAAGGGCAGAGGGGGATTCTCCCTCTTCCCCCACAATTGCTATATGAAAAAACTTTTTTAAAAACAATAAAAGTATTCTTATGATCTCATTTTTATAAAATAAACAGTACACACACACACATGCATACACACAGCCACATGTATGTACACAAAATGAGTAAGTGAAGTAAACTATAATGTTAACAGTGGTGGTCACTGAATTGTAAGACTTCAAGTGATTTTTGTTTTTTCTTTAGGCTTTTCTATACTTTCTAAACTTTCTGCACTGAACTGTTATGACCTGATAAATTAAACTAATTGTGAAAAAAATGACACAGTCAAAACTATAAAGAAATATTTTCATTATAAAGCAATTACAAACAAGATCCCAAGTTTAAATTTTCATATGACCTCTCATTAGATTTAATGATTATTTAAGGGCAAGCACACAGGCAAAAACAACAACAAAGCCTCTGTCTTCGCAAATAAGAATATCCTGTTTCATTGATATACATAAATATAGACAATTTAAAAAGAAAACATTTACTAGGCATCAGGCATTTCACTTGATTCAATTGGCTTGACAGAATTACTCTGAAAACTAAGTCTCATTGTCCCCATTTTACAGATTAAGGTGTGTGCTCAAAGACATTAAGGAATTTGCCTAAGGCCAGAATTCAAATGTAGATCTTTCCAACCTTCAAGCTGCACCTCATTTACTGTGTTGCAGCTCCCACAGTTAACAGACATTATATTAGAGAATTAGATTTCTGAAAATAACCAGGGACCAATTTAAAATCTAAAAATAATGCATCAGGAAAAATGGTGCTGTAAAATCCTTTTAGATTTCTTGCTAGAAAATAACAACTACAGGCGCTTACTAAGAAAACGGCACCAAAATTACAGATCCTTTCAATAAGCCAATCTTTAATATCTCTAAGCACTATACTATTTAATTTGAATTTGGCTGTTGTGATGAATACAGTAAATTAACTCGTGAAATTAATCATTTTGTTTTTAATGAAAAAATATAAATACAGAAGTTTTGCCGTGTCTATACATATGGCTGACAGGGCTAATGGTTTATATTGAGAAATAATACTCTGTGGGAATTTCTACTGCTGTTTATGCTGTAATTCAATTTGTTCTATTTAAATACAAAAATATGCTAGTCCTTCAGACAATCAGTCCACTACTGAGTTTCACAGCAGGTTAAAACTGCCACCCTTTTTACTTAATAAAAATGTAATCGACGATCTAATTTTGTCCCCCCAATAGTTCGTGGCATTAGAAGCAGCAAGAATGCTTTATGAACTGGACCTATTCAATTAAATGGAATTGGCAAATATTTACTGAGTAACTTGATATGTATCCAGCAGTCCAATAGATGTTTTATATTTACCATCTTATTTTTTCCTAATAAAATCCCCATTTTATAGGTCATGATACTAACGATCAGAGGCATTATACAATTTTAGCCAAGGTCACACAACTAAGAAATAGTGGAGTAAGAATCTGAATCCAGATCTATCTAAATGTAAATTCCATGCTGTTTACATGACCTCAAACCATCTCTGATATTAACCATGGTAGAGACTGAGTGATACTGTGTGACAAATGCTATGACAGAAGTTTATACAAAATGACGTTGAAACACAGAGGTGGGGGATGCTGGTGTGGGAACACCAGGAAGACTCCCTAAAGGGGGTGACATTTAAACAGCCTGCAAAACCACTGGTTTTAAAAGGATGTGATCATATCGCCCCCTTCTACAGTAGAGACTGTGACCTTCGTTTTGAATAAAGTGAATGATACTCAGGTTAATACTCATGATACTGATGTTGTTACTGATACTCATGATCTGCCAATGAATTGAGAACTAAAATCCAGATTCTTCATCCTCAGCCCGTGGAGTGGCTCTAAAGGCTACAGAGTAGCTGTATAGGAGGTGATGAGCTGAATGATAGAGTGAATGGGTGGGCAGAAGATGTCACAATTGGGCACCTTCAGGGCACTTGATAATAAAAGAATCACAGAGAATCTCAAATCTTCAGAAAGAGATTGCCCAACATCTTGGACATTTATATCAATAGCTATAAAATAATGTATTATTATATAATAATTTATGCCATTTTTGGACAAGTTGAAAGTAATAATTAGTATAAGAAAAACAGGCAGAATGTGCTCTAATTCCTACAGGTGAAGGAAGGAAGTCTGAGGCTGCCTGGAAGAAATGGCATTTGAGCAGTCTTGAACAAGAAGGAAGATTTACATACATGAAGAAAGGGAGTAGATGGGGCTTCTGGGTAAAGTGAAGAACATGCTTAAAGTCATGGAAACATGAAAGTGAGAAGTTCCAGGGCTAGAAAACAATTCAGAGTGGAAAGAGTTTAGATTGTACGGGAGAGAGTGTGGGAGGAAGAAACTTACACTAACATACCAGAGCCAGTCTTGGAGAGTCTGGAACGCCAGGCTAGGCTTTTTATATCTTTCTCTGCCAGGTGGATGAACAAAGTCCAAAGAGAAGAATACTGCAGACAGAACCTTAAGGAGTAAGCAGAGGGGGAAGAACTAGAGAAGGAACGGTTGGAGACAGACTTTGCAGAAGCTAATGGAGAAAAGCATGTTAGAAGGTATGGAGTGGTCAATGAGCCAAAAGTATAGCCTAATTAAAACATCAGTTCTCTTCCCTCAACTCCTGCCTTCTTTGCCATTTCCCACCACTATCAAAATACTTAAAGGGAGTAATCCACATTTACTATTGCTATTTCTTTGATACTTGTTTATTCCTTAGTACACTGCAGTCAGACTTCTTTCCCTTTCACATCACTGAAATGCTCTGAAAACATCATCTGTGATCTCCTGGTTGTCAAAGGCAATGGTTATCTTCATCCCACTTGACCTTGGCACTGCTGACCAAATTTGTGTCTCTAGCTCAAATTTCCCTCTCTATCTCCAGACTCACATATCCAATTGCCCCTTCAACATTTCCACTTAGATTCTAATAAATACCTCAAATTTAACATGCCCCAAACTGAATTTCTGATCTTACCTCCACAAATCTACTCCATGTACAGTCTTTCCCATCTCAGTTGATGGCAACTCCACCCTTCTAGTGTGCAGAGCAAAAATCCTGATTCCTCTCTATCTTTTACTACACATCCAATCCTTGAAGAAATACTATTGGGTTTACTTTAAAAACATATTCAATAAACAATCCACTGCTACCACTTTGGTTTAAGTCGACACCATTTCTCGCCTCCATAATAGGAATAGCTTCATAACTGGTTTCCTTACTTGTAGCCCTATAGTTTGTTATCAACATAGCAACCAGAGTGATCTGGCCAACATGAAAAGTTTCTGAAATATACTCAGGCAAGCTAGACCAGAGCAGGTAATTTCCAGGGAGGAACTATGGCTATCTGCACTGGATAAGAAGAGGATGGAGCTCAGGCACAGCCATATTTGTTGGTTTGCCATTTACAGAAACACTTTTTAAGTACAATAATTCATGCAAATCTCATAACCATTTTGGGATCCAGGAGTTACCATTTCCATTTTACAAGTGATCAAACTGAGACTCAAAGAGGTGAAGGGGCATCATTCATTCATTCATCCCTTTATTCCTCCCATCTTTTACTATTTATTGAGATCCTGCCATGTGCCAGGCTCTACAACTAAGCTAGAGCTTCACAGCCTGTCCTGGTAGAGCAAGAATTTAAACCCCTTTAAGTCCAAGGATTTTTTCCTCTCCATGCAGCTGCACAGGGGACACCCAATGAAGACTTCTACAGACTTTTTGTGAGTGAAAGCATGTGGGGAAATGACACACACTTACAGTTGGACAGCAATTTATATACAATAATCAGCACTCAGTGAATGTGTTAAATGGATAGGTGGATGAATGTGAGGGTAACAATGCTCTTCCCATTTCATAGGACTATTAGGAAGGTCAAATGAGACCGTGGTAGAAAGGGTCTTGGCAAAAGACTGTTTTAATCTTCTTTTTTATGGTTTGTTGCTTCAAATCCTATGTGGAAATAGGCAGTGATGCATCAGACTGGGTTAGATCCACTTCTCTAAAGAGTGATGACACTTGGTTACAAGTTATGACCCTGTCTGTTTTTACTTATTGACTCCTTCACAAGATAGAAGCACTTACATTTCCTATCTCCATATGTGACCAGGTCCATGAACAAAATAAGGGCTTAATATTTGTCTCTTGAATGAACTGATGAATTCCAATTTTATAGATTAGAAAGTTGAAGCTCAGGAGGCAAAGTGAATAGCATCAAGTCACCCAGCTATCAAGCAGCAGAACTAAAATTTGCACTCACGCCTTCTGACTCTAAGACTTTCTATAATATACTACTTTTTTGACTGAATGTTTGACCTCACAAGCTATTTAGATAATAATAAAACAATAATAGACAGAATTTTTGTAACTGACGTGGTACTTTCCCATATATTTTCTATTTGACTCTCACAACAACATTACAAGCACAAACTATAGATGTGTAGAATTGTCCAAGGTCACAGAGCTAGAAAATTCAGAAGCTGGGCTCTTCTCCAGGCTGAACATCTCCAGCTCCTTCATCTTCATTTCCATGCCCTTCTCCTCTCAAGCTGACCTGTTCCAGGAAAGCTACACAATCCTCCTAAGATGGGCCACCCATAACTGTACTCAGCACACCAGGATAGGCCAGCACAGAAGAATATGGCTCTCCAACTTGCACAGATTTCCGAAAGGAGATATTTTCCCATCTAAAAAAGCTGTCAAGGCTCCAGGGGCATGATTGGTGAGGAACCAAGCCAGCTGGCAAAGTATTTGACAAAAGCCAACTGCTGGTGATTCTCAAGTTACAGGAGACAAAGACTTCTTGGATGTGCCCATCGACCTGCACGCAGTGTAACTGAAACAGGATCTGCAGGCATTGTCAGGTTGATACGACATGCATCCAGATATTTTTTTTCCCTTTTCTTTTATTTTTAGGCTTAAAGTTTAGTCCTCTTTCTTTGGCAGTTTTTGGAGCCATGTGACTGGCACAACTCTGGCAAGTGCTATAAATGCAATGAGATTGTGCCTAAGGGAAAACTGCCATCAACTGCCATCGTGTAAAACTAGGACTAAATATTTGTACTCAGTCTTGGGGCTTTTAAAGGTGGGTGCCACTTCTGAGAGTTAAGAAACTCCTTTAATTACTGAGCAATAAAATCAAGGGAGAAACACAGTTTTAATGGAGTTTATATTTAAACACAACAGGAATGCTTAGTCACATTTACTGGTATTAAAAAACGGGGGGGTATTATTAATTTCATTCCTCTTAGATTCAGTTACTTTTGGTTTAACAAACATTGCAAAGACAATGTAAACTGCATTTCTTCTTAAGTATAAATACCACCCTATGATGAAATCAAACGATTTGGAGACTGAGAAGTAACACATTTAATTCATTCATTCTTTTATTTACTCATTAATTCAATAAACATTTATTGAGCATGGACTCTGGAACCAAAGTCTTGGTGTAAGTCAAGTATCTGCCACTTAATAGCCCTATGGTGTTATTTTTAATCATTGTTATTATTACTATAACATATCAAGCACTTTTCTACATATTTGGGAGACAAGTAATAAGAGTAAAGGTCCACACTGTTGTGGAGCTTGAATTCAAGTTATTTCTGTTTCCTGTTTTGCTGTCTGACTACTGGCTGTTGCTCATGTGTGTGTTAATCTACTTGCTATGGCAGCCCTTTATCTTTTCTGTTTCCCTTCCTATATTTTAGTGTGGACTATGAAGCCAGCCAATCAAGCTAATCAGAAATATGTCTAAGGCAAGAATCAACAAACACTAAATGAGAATCTGAGGATGCTCTGGAGGACCTAAGAGGAGACAACATGGTACTTATCCTTGCTGGAATCAAGGTGACAAGACACAGGTAGGCAACAATCAGGTAGTAATATAAGATAGTTTCTTGAGCTCAAAATAGAACATGCTGGAGCTCGCAGCCAGTGTCAAATTCCCACCATTTTAAGGTGGATTATTACTTCACTTAAACAAAATTTTAGCAGTCTCCTACTAGGTACTAAGCCCTCTACCAGATGCTGGGAGTTCAAAAGAATAAAATAATGTTGTTATTCTCAAGAAGCTCAGCGAAGAAGATGTTTATACATCTTATAACTATAGTATAAGTCAGACTGTGATAATGCTATGAAAGAAGTACAAGCTGCTATGGAAAGACAGAGAAATGCATTCATTTATTTAACAAAGAATTATTGAGTGCCAACTATGCGTCAGGCACTGTGTCAGGCACTGGCAATACAGCAGTGAATCAGACAGACAAGATGTCTGCTCATGTAAAGCTTACATGCCAGGGGAGTGAGAAAGAAAATTGATTTTAACAAGAAAAATAAAACAGGTAAGTTCAGATGGTGATAAATACTATGAATAAAATGAAACATAGTGATTTAATAGTGATGCTGGTGTTTGGAGTTTTGCTACTTTTGATTGGGGAGTTAGGGAAGACTTCTGTGAGGAGCTGACATTTGAGCTGAGGAAAAAATGACAAGAAAGTCCCTTGAAGATCAGGGTGAGAGTGCTCCAGGTAGAGAGACTGTGCTGGGTATCTTCTGTCTGTTTCTCCAGACTCACTCTCACCTCAGCTTTGCAGTTTGCCTCAGAAGGCTGAACTGTACGTATTGAGTTGAACTTGATGAAATTGTTGATTTGGGTAACTGGTTCAACCTACTAAATAAAAAGGGCTTCCTTGCCCTCTAGCTTTCAGGTTGGGTTTAGACAATGGGGAGCCCCAGAAAGATATGGGAAGGAGAGAAGAGAAAATTGTGTGACTCTCTGTTTCTCTGGATCCTTCCTCGTGGAGTTACCTTAAGCTAGTTGTGTCCCTCAATCTATCTTTCTCAGCTCCAATCAGGTGACCCTCTCAACAGAACTGTCTTATTTCGGGGTCTGATAACCACTTCCACTCTTTGTCTCTTCAGGTCTTGGGTGGTAACAGTGCCCTAATATTACTAGTTCCAGATACTGCATTATACCTTGTGATTTCCCTACATCCTGCCAACACTCTTGTAAATAAATTCTCTCTAAATTCCTGCCGAGACCTTGATACAGACTCGGAATAAGCTTGGAATATTTGAGAAAACTGAAGAGGCTAGTGTGGCTGGAGCTTAATGAGAAACGGGAAGGGAAGAGAAGATGAAGTTGGAGAGAGAGGCAGAGATCAAATTACGCAGGGCCTTTTAGACTATGATAAGGAGATTGAATGCTACTTTAAGTGTAATGTGAAAGCACTGGAAACAGAGGAAGACGGAGTAGTTAAATCTGCATGAAGTCAACGTAGAAACTTCAAGAAAGAGTTAAGCCTTAATGGTTGGACATAATATTGATTTCCAGAAAGGAAGGGAAGAACACTTCAGGCATGGGACCTAGTAGTCCAGTGGAGTTACAGGAAAGGAACTGGAAGGAAACTAGGCTAGGGAGTCAGGCTGAAGTTCCTCTAGGAACCTAATATGATGACTATGAAAATTGGGCAGCTTCCAATGATTTGAGGGCTTACAGAAACCTACAAAGACTAAATTTGTTGCTGGATATATAGTCCAGGAATTTGGTGTCTTAAAAGATAAAAACAGAATAACAAAATGTATTATTTAATTACAATTTTTACAAACTTAGTAAACACCAACATTGCTATGTCACTGCTGTTCTCTGAAGTTTTCTTCATTTGGCCTCATCTTCCCCTCAAAACAGCCTTACTTAGATCTCCCCTCTTCAACAACATACAGTCACTCACGCCTTCAAGTCAAGACCAAAACAAAACTGTGACATGGCATTCAAGACTTTCTGGCCAAAATTCTTCAATGATCCTAACCCACCTCCTCTTTCCTAGCTTGGAAGGGCTCCTCATTCTCTCAAACACATGCCGTATTTATTCCCATTTGCAAACATTTCCTGCCTCCTTTGCCTTACTGTCCTCTTTCTCCAACAAACTCAGTGTACAGAGAAGAATGCAGGATTTGGACTAATGCATACTTGGGTTATAATCCTGGCTCTGCCATTCACTAGTTGAGTGACTTTTGATAAGTTTTTATAACTCTTTCAGCCTTAGTTTCCTCACCTATAGAATGGAATAATAATACTTGCCCTCATGAGAGCATGAGAGAATGATTTAAGTGTGAGTAAAGAATCTATCATAGTACTTGGCTCATAAATACTCAATAAATATCATTTTCTTTCCCTTCTTTTCCCCTATTTCTATGCTTACAATAGCGTTACTGCCATGAAATTTAGTACTAAATAATATACCAGGAAAGTAATCATAAAACTTTTTATTACAAATGCTAGTTCTGTTATCTGAGGGATATTAAAATGTCTATTGAGCATATAAACTTAATATAATAAACAATATAATAATAAGAAACATATTATAAATAATTATAACGACAAAAATTTTTATAATTCACAGATTATTTTCATACCCATTTCTTCATTTTCTTCCCAAAATAACCTTATAGGATGGGCAGGTCAGACACTATCCCCATTTTATAGGTGATGAAACAGGCTTAAAGATATTACAAGACTTGAACATGTTCACTCAATCTGTAGGGGATGGACAAAGAAGCAGAACCCAGGTCTTCCAGTCGCTTTACAAAGGTTCAATCTATTCCATTCCTAAAAGACAGGGATATGCATTAACTATGTAAGTCACTTTCCTCCTGAGACCTTCTGTTGCCCTAGGACTAGCCATCAAAGTAGTCTGTCATATATGCCCACCCCCACCTCCCAGTACTTATCTAGCCTTATCTCTCCTCATGACTAATAGTTTAAGGAGAAGCCGTATTGAATTTGTTGCTTGCTCCTGGAACACATCAAACTGTTACTTCTGGGCACATGCTGCTGCCTCTGCCTGGAATGCCCTTCCTGCTCCTGAATACCCAGCTAACACCTCTTCCTGAATCTTTGAAGACTCAGCCTAAGGCTTGCTGGGAGGGCTAGGAGGGCTTTCTTGATACTCCACGTAAAAGTGGCTCCTTCATCTTCATCTTGTACCATGCAATTCCGTCTTGAATTTGGTGCAATTGTGTCATCTCTGTATCAATTGTATTTGGTGCAATTATGTCTATCTCTGTCACTGGACTGTGAGGGCAGAGAATGTGCCAAGCTTTTTAATATTCTCAGTGCCCAGACAGGGCTTGGCATGGGGCAGGTGCTCACAGAATAGTTGACAATATGATAGATAAATTAAGTTTCCTAGGGTATCCTTGGGTCTGACCCAGAAGCCTTATGCATAAAACGAAAACAGTAACTCACAGATCTTCTCAGGAAGGAGTCAGTCCTCACCACCTACATATATTAAGGCATGGGGAGCAAAGTGGAAAAACAAAAACAAAAATGTAGAAGTTAGCAATTACTGGAATTACTGCTCTTTGGGACACAAACCTGAACATGTCATTTTCTCAGCAGCAAATCTCTCACCATTTTATCTCTACATGTCATTTGCCAACCCAGACTGAGCTGGTTCTCCAGTGTAAAATAGCCTTAATCCTATTGAAAATGGTTCTGCCAGTGAAAAAGCTAGGTCATCCATGGTGAAATTCATTTTAGCAGGCCCATGTGAACAGAGACTGGGTCTCACAAGCTCTCTGAGCCTTGGTTATTCTATCTGTAAGGTACAGATTATATCCTCTCTTAGCCTCTCCACCAGGAAGGCTGATCGTGACATAAGGCAACAATATGAAAATGCTCAGAACACTGTCAACCTGTCTTGTCCTGGAACCCATGGAAAGAAGATTGGGAAAAAGGTTTGAGCCAATGTGTTGCTGGCTGATGACTCAAAGTGGACACCAGGGCTATGTTAGAACTCTGCAAAAGAAAGAGGGAGAGGGTCTGAGGGGTTATGCTAGGAAGACTTTGGAGGCAGGGGGCCTTTGGGTGCCCCAGTGAGCCATTCACTAAGGAAGACTCGGGAAGGTGTAATATGGGGTAAGGAGCAGGGCTTACTCTTCTGCATTTCAGAACCAAACACAAAATAGACATTTAATCATTCCTAGAAGAAAGAAAGGGAGGGAGGAAGGGGAGCTAACCAGTTTAAGTCTAAAGGCTTACCTTTAAAAGCAGCCTGAATCTAGCATTGTTTTTTGTTGTTGTTGTTTTTGCTGAGGAAGATTTGCCCTGAGCTAACATCCACTGCCAATCTTCCTCTTTTTGTATGTGAGCCACTGCCACAGCATGGCCACTGACAGAGGAATGGTGTAGGTCCATACCCAGGAACCGAACCCAGGCCACCAAAGTGAAATGTGCCAAACTTAACCACTAGGCAACCATGGATGGCCCTAGCATTGGGTTTAATGAGCATTAACCCCTTACTGTCTCTCACTTATACCTCACACTCATGCTTAAAGGCCCAGCTTACTTTAGTGCAATTCCATACAATTTATCTAATCTACACACACCTGCTGAACCCTCAGACCTATGCTGGGTGCTAGAGACCCTGATATGAGTGAGACACAGTCCTTGACCTCAAGGACTTAGCTGAGCCAGACCTAGAAACAGACAATGACAACTCGATGATAAATGCTGTGAGGAGTTCAGGAGGAAAAGGCACACAGATCATGGACTGACTAACTCTACCTGCAGAGCCCTAGAAGACTTCACAGAGAGGAAGGCACTTAGGTTAGGCCCTGAAGGAAGAGTAAGAGCTTTCATAGGCAGAGTGGCAGAGAGGCAGAGAGAAGATTCCAGGCTGAGATCACGTTGAGAGCAAAGGCAGGGGAGTTTCTGGTGATGGTGGTGACAGAACAAGGCACTCTTCTCTGGGGCTTCTCAGAGAGCACATCTGATGGCTGAAAAGAAGATAGGGAGAAAGGGTGGCTAGAGAGAAGGCAAGAAAGACCAGATAAGGTCAGCCCAGCCTCATCCAGGAGCAGGCAGAAGTGGTGTTCTAGGTAAGGGAAACAGTAGCAGCAAAGTCAAGAGGAATCTGGGGCTTGGCTGGAGGAAGGATTATTTCAGAAAGTCATAGGTTGAAAAGGGTTGTTTCAGAAACTCATGAGTATAGTTAGAAAGTAAGAGCAGGAAAGAATAATCTTTAAATATCTGAGACATTATCTGGCTTTTTTTGCTTTGATTTGTCTTATCTGAAATCATCCTCTCTCCTCCACCCTTGCCACCCCACCCCACACCTCTGCTACATAAATTACAGATCATAAACAAGATTGCCTGGTTTTACATCACAACTCTACCATTTATCAGTTCTTTGAAAATTTTCCAACTTTTCTTAGCCTCAGTTTCCATATCCACCAATGGTGATAATAATAGTATTCACAAGATTATTGTGTGTTTTAGTAATAATAGCTAATTTCTATTGGGTATTTACTATGTGTCAGGTCTTGTTCTAAGCATTTTTTATGTATTAACTCATTTACTCCCTAAATAACTGTTATACTGTTGGTAGTATTTGTGTCCCTATTTTATAAATGAAGAAAGCAAAGCCCAGAAATGTTAAGGATTTGGCCTCAGGTCACACAGCTATAAGTAGAAGATCCAGGATTTGAATCCAGGCATTTTGACTGCAGAGCCTATGTGCCTAACCACAGTGAGCGAGATCATCTATGTAAAGTGCTTAGCATCATGGAGCATCACAAAAACTCCGTGTTTGTTGTTATCCCAGTGGCTCTGTCAATTTAAATAAATGGATGAGTATCTGATTAATGGGTGACTGAGCAGACAAATGAACAAATGTTGGTCGAAAGGGGAAGCATATAGCTGAGAGGAGAACCCCACCTCAGGTGGCTGGCCAGCACGGTGAGGAGTTGGTAGCTGTAAGGTGGGATGGTTGTGGTAAGTGTCCCCCTTTATCAAACATACCTGGTATATGAGCACCATTGTCCTGAACCCATGAATAGAACACTGAGAAGTGCCCCAGAGCCCCTCCAGGGAACATGATGGGGCCTGCATGGTCACCCTAGGCTCCCTGTGTGGCCCTATGATTGGACTTCAGAAGGTAGCTTTTGCCATTCTTCTGCCTCATCCATCATCATAGGCAATCTAAATTATGGTTACAAAGGCACTGCCTGGTGGCAATGAGCAGCCAGGGAGCCCAGAACTTCAGAGCCAGGAGGAAGAGGAATAGAGATGGAAGGAGTCATAATTTACCAGCTTCAGCAAGCTCAGAATGCTGAAGACAGCACAAAGCTGATACTTTGGACCTGACAGAAGAGCAGCAAAGGCAAGGGAGCAGCCTTAGTGAGCGAAGGGACATAAGAGGTGGAGCAGGAGATGAGCTTTTCTGTCCACAAATGCCTGCGGACATTACATGACTTTCCCCAGGCCATACAGATAGAAGTAGAGAGTCAGAATTCAAACCCAGAGCTCTGTGACTCCAAAGCCTGTGCTCTTCCTCTTACACCACACTGCCCCGTGATCACACAGGAGGGGATCCTAAGATGTGTGTGCTCAATTTGATGCTACTGCTGCACATCAGTTTGAGAAAGAGAACACGTTAGCAAGTTGCCACTAGATCATCCACCCAAATTCCCTATCCTCACTCCCATTTAATACATTAAAAAACTCAGGCCCAGAGAGAGGCAGTAGCCTGACCAAGGTCACACAGTGTCTAGCATCCAGGACTCTGAGTTTCCACAGCATGAAAAAAAAGTTGCTGTCTCCAGGTTTTCAGTGAAAACTACTTTCAAGGCCAGCCAAGAGCTTAAAGGTCATCTGCTAGGAGGCTTCACATGCTTGTTTACTTAAAGAAAGGGAGGAAACCTAATTTTAGCCCACTGAGGAATGAAATGCTGATGTACAAATGCAATCAGGAAAAAAAAAATCCAATGGCATGTTTGGGAAGAGTGGAGAGCCTACAGGCTTGAAGGAGGGACAGTGATTCAGGCAAAGAAAAGAGAGGGGAGAGTAAAAGCACCCTGGCCAGGTCTTAGGCCGGAAGGGAGGTGTCTTAGGTCCTGTAAGCCCCGCTGTGCACCACCCTGAGTCTGTATCCCATGCAGGGCTATCTTTCTTCACTCTCAGAGGGCACTTCCAAGCTGGCTTAGAAAAGGCAGTAAGATGCAATGCAAAGAACCTGGGTACAAAGTTATGTGGGCCTGGCTTTGCCACTCACCAGCTGAGTGACCTTGGGTAAATCACCTCCCTTCTCTGAGCCTTGGTTTCTTCATATCATGAAATGGAGGTAATATCTACTTTGTAGGGTTATAGTAGGATTAAAGGTCACATATGTGTAAAGCACCTAGCATGGTTCCTAAAATATAGCAGGTATTCAATAAACTTTAACTATTATACTTATTACTATTATTACTACTGTCATTATTATTATTATTATCTATCCCCTTTGAAGTGAGGAGCATGTCACTGGGGTATTTACACGATGGTTTCCGGGATTTGGCTATTTTCTGTTAAAGGGATATGCTTTTCTTTCAGAACAGTGGAAATTACATATGTTTCTCTGAAGTGAATGTACTTAGCTCCCACTCAACACCCAACCTGCCTATTTTGAATACACCTCTGAGGGTGAGGGAGGAATCATTTCTTTGGAACTTGTCACTAAGCCAGAACTGAAACCTGTGGACCAGATTCAGTAATGCCTTCAGACTCTGCTAAATGGGGCCTCTGTCTCTGGTCTCACACTTTGGAGTGTCTTTATGAAAACTAAGTCCCTTTCCAGTGCCTGGGTTGGCTGTGTAGCACAAGCAGAATATTCTGAGCCCAGACTTGGTTCCTCTGGGTCTTGGTCACTGGAAGTGCCTATCCTGAAATCTTCCAGTTGCCCTCCAGTGCCTGAGATCAACCAGGGATAGCAGTGACAATACTCTCAAACCCTCTACCCTCTGTTCCTCACATGTAGAGACAACCAGATTATCTGAGGAGCTCCAGGACTCATGTTATGGGGTTGTTCTATGGCCCATGGCTAGGCCCCAGTTTCAAGAGGGTGGCTGGGAGAGCAAATCACTTCTATTAGCTGGTGTGGTATTTCTTTCATAGGATGATGCAAAATTGGGTTTAATGGTGTTAACATGATGATTTTGGGTGACCCCCACTCATGTTAGACATAGGACAAGTCCAAGACTCTGGGCTACTGATGGTCTGCCACTGACCTCTGGGCTTGAGTCACATATGTGGGCCCAGGCATTGGCTCTTACCTGTTTATGTTCCAACCATGGTGCTGTCTTTGGGGTGACAACTGAAGACAGCACGGGTGGCAGCAGGCATCCTTTACCCTGTGTCCCCTCCTGGACAGCAGTGCCAGTCTGTTCTCTAGAAGTGGCTGTGCCTATCTCATGCTTATCTTCTCTGAAGTCTTTTGAAGTGGATGCTCTGCATTTCCAACTGATTGTTGTCAACGGATGTGTGAATGTCATGCTCTCCTGGGTCTGTCTAAGGTGTGTCATGAGAACAAGCTTTCTTTGTGCAAATGGGACTGTTCTTCTCTCTTAGCATATGGGTCCTTTGTCTATTCTTCCTGCTGATGGTGGTGTGTGGAAGGTAGTTAACACTATGCAGTTAACATCAAAAGAGAACACTTTCTAGGGGTGCAGTAATTATGGCCTAAAGCTAAAGAGTTCAAGAAAAGACATGATTAGAAGATATGTTGATCTATGTTTATACTATACCATCTTGGATGGTACATTTAACATGACCATAACATGAATTGTCATTCACATTTTCCTGCATACTTGGAACGAGTGCTGCATTTGTGTTCCTCATCAATGAAGCATCATAAAAACTTTTGAGAGAATCATTAGAAACCAGTATTTGGGGGAGACACTGACAAAGATTCTCTCCTTGACCAAACCGTACTCAGAATCCTTTGAACTCTCTTCTCAACTAGGCCCTGACTTTTGGGCTTCCATGCTTGTCTCTGCATTATCCAATTTTAGCAAGAATCCTGCTAAGTCAGTTTAGTCAGAATCCCCCATCCTCAATATCTGACACCCTTGATATCTGATCAGGTTCTTCATCCTCCATCACCCCACAGGTGATGTCCGACTACCTGGTCTGTCTTCAGGAAAAATCCTATTCTGTTGGTTTAGCCAGAACCCCCCCTTACCCCTGATGTTTCCTCTTAGTAATGTGCAATTTTCTATCCACTGACCACCACTCTCCCTTGCTCCTTGGTTATAAATTTCACTTTTCCTTATTGTGTTTGGAGTTGAGCCTGATCTCTCTCTCGTACTACAAGACCCCATTACAGTAACCCTCCTAAATAAAGTCTGCTTTACCGTTCTTTATCAAGTGTCATGAATAATTTTTTCTTTAACAAGACTAAGAATGATGAAGTACCATGAGTAACGATATAACCAGCATTAAATAAATGGTATTAGGAAACTGCAGAGGCAAGAAGATCTACATTGTTTTGATACAAACATGTTCCAAAGAGCCATGTACCATGAGTAATATCAGGGTTGCTACCTTTTTATCCAGATGGGAAATATGAAATTAACCAGGAACTGTGCATTTGGCAATAAAGAACATGAGAAGATGGTGCCTGGATACTTCGCATGCACTGAATGAACAATAATCAAATATCTCTCTGTCTACCCATTGTTCTAAATCTTCACCTAAATTCATGGACTTCACATGGGCCCATGAAATTTATAATATAATTTTTAATCAAATTGTTGATATAGACAGGGGCCCTACCAAAAAATATTTACCAGGAGCCCTGCACACCTTAGGGGTGGCTTTGGGCAGGTCGATATAGTGGCTTAACCATGGAGTCTTGTCACTTGTCATCAGGGGGGTGATCAAGGAAAACATCTGGGGACTGCTTGGAGTACTGTCATCCCTCCATTATAGCTGAAGGGTCACTAGAGGTTTTACCTACAGAAACATCATAATCAGTCATTAAAAGAGAAGCTTCAAAGTAATCTTTCACAGATTGGATATATACTCACAATAAAATGTTAAGAGCAAAGAGATATGCATATATATTCTAAGTTCTACCATGTAAAGAGAAAATGCATAGGAAGAAGACCAAAGGGAAATAGGATACGATTTTAAGAGTTGCTTTTAAGAGGAGAAATTAGAGGGGATTTTCCTGATTCATGTGTACCTTTCTCTACTTTTGAAATTTGCTACAATAAGCATGTGCTATTTTCACTTTAATCTTTCAGCTCACCGAACTTATTTTAACATGCATCTCTTACTTCTCTGCATATGATCTTCCCTCTTTCCTATAGACTCATTCTCCTCAACTACTCACTTTCATTTGGATAAATCCTACTGATCTTTGAGACCCGATCAGGAACATCACTTCCTCCAGACACCCTTCTCTGACCCCTTCAGGCTAGTAAGCGTTTTTCTAATGAGCTCCCACATTACCCTATAGATTTTTATCACTTTACATGTAACTGAAACTTTGATTGCCTCTTTCTGTACCAGTCCTACCCTCTAGCAATGCCTAGCACTGTGCATGGCAAACGGATTCTCACATGTATTTGTTAAATGAATAGATGAATGAAAAGAAAAAAAAATTTAGCGGCCGGCCAGTGGCGTAGCGGTTAAGTTTGCGCGTTTCACTTCGGCAGCCCGGAGTTCGCAGGTTGGGATCCTGGGTGCGTACACACTCATCGCTCATCAAGCCAGGCTGAGGCAGCGTCCCACATAGAGGAACTGAAAGGATCTACAACTAGGATGTGCAAACATGCACTGGGGCTTTGGGGAGAAAAAAGGAAAAAAAAAGGAGATACAATAGATGTTAGCTCAGGGCCAATCTTCCTCAAAAAAAAAAAATTAAATTCCTTTTTAAAACATATATACACATGAACAAAGCCTAGGGGGCTTAGGGAAGTTTTTGCCACTGTTGTTGCTATTTGTTTAAGTTTCCCACTAATATTTTTAAAAAATGTTAATGGAGTGCTTAGGAGTAAACAGAGAATCTGTGGAACTGATTCCTGTCCTCTGACAGGGACATAGAAAAAACAGTCTGATAATTCATCGGGGCAGTGCTGGGCAAATAAGTTCCTAAGAACACTAATTCCATAAGATACTCAGAGAAGAAAGCAGCGTGCGAGTCTATAGTCAAATAACTGCAGAAAATTCTCTATGCGCTGGCCCCCTCTGAAGACTGACAATGTGTATTAGCATATTCCAATCTTGTAAAAAGTCCTGCTGTAAAGAATCTGGCTAATTTATTTTTAATCCAGTGCTTCTCAAACTTATTTAAATATGAATCTTTCCTTTATGTAACACCTATTAACATCTATTTCTCAGAACACTTTGAGAAATGCTGGGTTTAAGAGATAAGCCTTCCAGAGGAAGGAATTTTCTGGCTCT
Organism: Diceros bicornis minor; assembly: GCF_020826845.1. Classification (NCBI taxonomy): domain Eukaryota; kingdom Metazoa; phylum Chordata; class Mammalia; order Perissodactyla; family Rhinocerotidae; genus Diceros; species Diceros bicornis. The sequence goes on from NC_080752.1 coordinate 11,879,816, forward strand.
TGATGAAGCAAGAAGTAGCAAAAATACAAAAGGGAAAGAGACAAAAAGAATTAAAAAAAAAACTACACTAATAAAGTGTAACATTTATTGAGAACCTACTATGCGGCAGATAGTGTGACAAGTATTTTACATATATCAGTTTAACTCTTATAATAAATTTAAGAAGTGGGTACTATTATTGCCACTTAATAAAAAAGTTCAAAGAGGTTAAATATGCTGTGGACAGTACCATGTCTGTCTGGGTTACTTCAGATTCCCCTCTTAACCACTGTGCTCCTATCACTGAATGACATAAACTCTCCCTCCCCCAGGGGAATAGGTGAGGAAACAGGCACACTGCCTTCCTTTATCCCTCTTCCCTTCTCTCCCCATCTTTCCCTCTCCCTTTCCGTCCCTTCCCTTCTTCTCGCTCCCTTCCCTGCCTTCCTTAAACATCCCCTGAGTGTCCACTGTGTTAATAACTGTGCTGGGTGGACCCGGAGTTTCAGAGATGAATCAGAACCGACCCCTCTTTTCGAAGAGCCTCCACTCTAGCCCACTAAATTGATCAGCTTCCAAGCCCTGGGACAGATGAACAGGAGGATGAGAAGGAAGGCAACCCCGTAGATTGCAACAAGAGCATCAGAAAGGCTGCTGAGGTGAGGATGGAGCCCCACCTAGAGCTGCTTTCCACACATTTCTAAGACTGGATCCTTAGAAGAGGCATCTGCCAGCATGAGAGGAGGGATAGAAAGTTTCATGCATATCACCAAATTAATGCTGTTTTTGTTAACTAGATTTATTAGCGAGACTTTGGGGTAAGCACACCTGCCCCCTATTTCAAATATTCCCTGGAGTTCTGGGAGAGGAGCAATATGCCAATCTGGCTATATTCCAAGAAACTATCTGGGGAAATGGTGTAAAATTTCACTCACATTGGAGTTACAAAATAAATATAATTCAGGGCAGAAAAAAACTTGGTCCCTACCTTTGAACTTAAAAAAAAACAAAAACAAAGATAGAAACAAAAAAACATTCTCTTTACCCTCCTAGATCATAGTGCCAATCATATGGCTCTGTGTCTGCTTCCCAGTTAGGATGGGGAGGTCCACTGAGAACTAGAAATCTTTCTTCTTTTCTGTCTCCATTCCCAGCCTCTGGCACAGGGTCTGGTACATTATAGATGATCACTGAATGCTTGAAGTAGGATAGATGAAAGGGAGGTGGGGAAGACAGGATGGAGGAGACTTGGATAAGACAATGGAATCACAGAATATTATGGGAAGTTCAGGACTTCGATCCCTAGATCCTCTGGAACAAGGTTCAGCATTAGGAAGATATCTACCACTTCCCCACAGCTGCCTCATGGTGCCCTCGTCACCAAAGAATCTTGGGCTGACCTAGGGAAGCATTTCTGATCTCACCTGTGGATAAGGAGTCTCAGGCCTGCCATCCTCCTTGTTGGAGACTGTCACTGAGGGAGGAGAGGTGAAGGTAAGGCTCTACTTGAAATTCAACTATTGCTGCATAAAGAGTAATGCACATGAAAAATTGATCACGACACTGCATGCAGGAAAATATTATTAATAATGCAGTATTTAAACACACAATATATCCCTCTTAATGATGAAAAGAAACCCAAGGTCACAGCAAATAAAAGTCATTCCAATGAGACCAAAAGGAAGAGAGAATTTCTCCATGTGGATCTCTCCATAATAGTTCCCTTTATACTACCATCTAGCAGAGTGATAGAAAGTAGCCTTTCTATCAAGAGGGGAAGCAGAGCCCTTTTCAATAGGAATATTTCAAATCACTAGGCAGTTCTAGAAGAGAGCAGAACCCAGGGGTACTAACCCTCCTTTTCTCAATCTCCTTATTTATAAAATGGAGCTAATAATACCTAAAACAATGGGGCTCTTATAAGGATTAGATGATTTATGTAATATATCAAATTAAGTACACGGTAATATCTCTATAAATTTTATTTCTCTTTCCTTTATTTGATTGAAACTGAAGTTACATAGAGAGTTGGTGAATTTTCAAAGGCTTAGGTGTATATACACATGGGCAAAGTAAAGTGAACTCTTAGTACATACTCTCAGCATTTGTCATGAGCACAGTCTCTGTATGGATCATTAACCTCACCCCACCTCTAACAACAATCAATGCCTCAGGCTTCTGCAATGATACCATGACGCTAATAAGCAGGTAAGAAGCAGCAGTGGAGAAAACACTGAACTGGAAGCTGGTTTTGGTTTCATGTCTATTAGTAACTCACTCCTTCTTTCTGGGCCTTGGTTTCCCCATTTACAAAATGAGAAGGCTTCTAGATGATCTCCCAGTCACCAAACTGCAACTCTGAATATTTGTAATCATGTAGATAAGGCAAACTACTAAACGCATGGGATTTGGCGTCTTCTGACAGATCTGGGTTCAAACACAGCTCTTTTACATACTTGCAGTAAGTCCTCGGTCAAGGTACCTAACCTCTCTAAGCCCCATATTCCTGAAAGATAAAATGAGACAATGGCAGCTCCTACCCCAGAGATTTATTTTGAGCACTAAGTAATCCAAGATAACATTGGTAGTGAGGGGAAGACGTGGAAAGCAAGCCCAGGTCTGTTTAACTTCAAAGATCAGGCTCTTTCCACTATAATAGTGGAGAATATCAATATTAAACAAATGTCTACAAAGCCAGGCAGAGTGTACTAGAAGCACAAGCATTCTACTGTTGAATGACAGAGGCAGGAGGGATTAATGTTGTATATGGGTGAAAGCAGCAAGTTGTTCCATCATAAAAAGAGCTCTGGAGTCAGAGGCCAGGGATTCAAAACACTTAACCTCTCTGGGTCTCAGTTTCTTCTCCTATAAAATATGGATAGTTACAGTACCTGGTTTATAAAGTTAAGAGCATAGATAAGGTAATGTATGTAAGCACTTAGCACAGTGCCCAGGACATAATAAAAGCTCAATAAATGACAGCTATTACTATTATTATGGTAAGTTCTTTTAATGACATGAAATTAAATATTATAAATGATCAAAACATTCTGGAATGACCTAAACAGCCCACAAGATGCTGCCAACCCTAAAAGAATCAGAAGCCCAGAAGAGCATTTTTCCATTGGCTTTCCAACTTCTATATCACAAAAGAAAAAAGTCTGGAAATCACGTGCTTTGGCCTTCAACCAGGCTCTACTCTCAGAGGTATTATTTACATTTCAGATTTATTATTGTCTTCCACGGTGCTGACATGAAATAACCTTCCATTCTCTTCCATGTTAAAAGAGTACAGTGTTTCTTGGCTCAATAAATAATTCAGAGCTATATTAATATTTTAAGAAGAATAAGCGATGTATTTTGGACCCTAGAAAAACCATGAGGACTGAAATTAGTTATTTGTAGCTGAAAATTTAATTGAACCAACATATTTATTGTTTTTTCTTCCAGGTTTTATTGCCCACACAATGAGGAGGAGAGCCTGCTTCTATTCCAAATGCTGCATACTTAATTATATCTGTTAGATTTTGTTTTTATAAAAACCCAAAAGCATCCAACCATGAACTTAAATGCTTTTGCCCATCTGATGCTAAACATAGAACCACTCCCCTTTCCTTACAACAGTGCACTCTTCTTCACATACATTTTTGAAGGATGATGGATGCTATTTTTTCATAAATATCAGATTTCTGAGTTAGCACTTATAACTTTGCTAGTGGAGAAAAAAATTGTAATTTTATTTTTACCTACTCTGTCTTTGATCTTATGTATGTATGATCTTATTTAATCCTTATAATATAACCCTCTAGTGTAGATAATATCTTTTCCTTTTACAGGTGAAGAAAGTAAGCTTCAAAGAAGTTAAGTAACTTGTTCAAATTTACCCAAAAAGTGCATCCAACCCTAAAGCCCAAGTTCTTTCCACTACACCAAGCTACCTCATAGTACTAATAATGATAATAATAGCTGAAAAATATCGAACATTTACAATGTGCCAGGCACTGTTTTAAAATGTTTACGTGTATTAATTCATTTAATTATCCCAACAATCCTTTGAGACGGGGCTATTTTTATCCTATTCTACAGCTTAGGAAAATAAAGCTTAGAGAGTTGAAGTGGCTTTCCCAAGTTTCCCTGATACTAAGTGGTGGAGCCAGGATTTGAAGTCACATAGTCTGATTCGAGGGTCCAGTCTCTTAACCATTACACACACCATACTCATAGACACCAAAATCTAGGAAAATAGGGAAGTGGGCTTCCATCAGTAGGTGGATGAAATAAGACCAGCAGGGGGTCCTTTTTTCTGCTCCACATGGGACATTAAACAGATTTCTAGGAAAGATAAGTCACTATAACAGAAAACTCACAGTCGATGAGTAGACAGTGTTAACAATGCCCATTTCTGGATATGGTCTGGGATCTTTGTTGCAAGCATAATCTCCCAGGCCAAACTTGGCCTGCCCAGCCAAGAGGAGTTGGCCAGGGGCCTCTTTACTACACTGTGGTTGTACCCTAATTTTTCTAAATTGTATCCACATAGGGCATTGCCTCCACCATCTGCGATGACAGTTCTAGGAGGAAAGAGACTGGGCCCAGAGTCAGCTGAATGGTCACATGGCAAGCTGCTCTTCATTTGACAAGGTAGATCAGTTACCAATGTGGTAACTAGTCTGAATTTAAAAGAAAAATGGGAAATAAACCTTATTTTTGGTAGACCTGCAGACATATAAGCATACCTTCATGCACTTATGCATGTGTACACACACCACACACACACACACAGACACACACACAGTTCCTGGTCTTCTCACAGTCACTGGGCACACATAAGTACACGGCAGAGTTGTTGTAGTCTGGATCTGGAAGCTTGCCCTTAGCAAGAGAGACAGATCCACCTACTTATGGACAGGTGGACTTGGCTCAAGTGTGAAGAATCTAGATTAACAGATGTTTGAGTACCTACTAAGTGTCAGGTCCTATGCTGGGTTTCTGACTCTTGTTTGCTACCTCTGCAGCTTCAACAATCTGAAATCAGTATTTTGACTCCAGCCTGGTCATGGGCTTCTAGATACTACATTTCCTTTTACTCAGTGCATAAGGGTAACAGCTCCCAATCCTGACATTTGGGTTCATCCTGACTGCAGTCATCCCTAGAGTAGACAATAGACAAGAAATTCCCAACCCCAGATATTAATACAAGAGATGAATCAAAGCTCTGAGAAAGGGCTATCGAATGTAAATGTCAATTTTCATTAGACTTGAGTGACAAAATAGTGTGTTATATATTGCTGTGTGACAAATTACTCTGAAACATAGTAGCTTATAACAGCAAACATTTATTATCTCTCACAGTTTCTGAGAGTCAGGAATCTGGGAATGGCTTAGCAGGATTGTTTTAGCTCAGGGTCTCTCATGAGTTTCAGTCAAGCTGTCAGCCTAGGCTACAGTCATCTGAAAACTTGGCTAGTGCTGGAGGATCCACTCCCAAAGCTCACTTGCATGGCTATTGGCTGGAGGCTTCAGTTCCTCCCCACGTGTGCCTCTCCACCGAGCTTTTCATAAAATGGCAGCTGGCTTCACCCAGAGCAAAAAATCCAATAGACAGAGGGACAGACAGACAGACAGAGAAACCAAGATGGAACCTGCAACGTCTTTCATAACCTTATCTCAAAAGTAACATATCATCACTAATGCCATATTTTATTCATCATACACATTAGCTCTGGTACAATGTCCCTTTGGGACTATACAAGAGCATAGGTTGAGGATCATTGGGAGCCACCTTGAAGGCTGGTTACCATAAACAGCAAATAATACAATATAATCTTTAGAAGGTAATTGAAAGATATTTCTCAACATTCATCCTAAGATTATTTGGAACACAGACAGAAAAGAAGTAGATTTCATTTAGGTTAATTGGTTGTAGAATGAATTTAGTTCAAGTCAGGGCTAACTATACGTATGATTTTCAAAGGTTCTTGAGGCTTTCTTAGGTTTGGGAGATCAGCCCTTCAGGGTTCCTATAGATGAGGCAATCAGAGATGTCCAAGCCCCAGCGATTACAATGGGCCAGATTCAGTACTTAGCATTTGGGGAACAATATGTTTCCTTCTAAATTCCACTAGCATTTGTTGAGTATCCACTACTTGCCTGGCACTTGGCACATACTATTTTTTATTGTTACAACCACCTGTCAACAGGGCTTTTAGGTCATGGTTTGCAGATGAGAAAACAGAGGATCAGAGACATAAAGTGACTTGCCCAGAAAATCTGTGGCAGAGCCAAGTTTCAAACCCAAATCTGAGGACTCCAAGAAGAGTCTTTAAACAAGTGTTTTTAGATAATTCCATGGTGCCTCCACTGAAACAAGGTGAAAAATACTATTTTTTGGTTTTTCAGATATGATGGTAAATTGTAGCTCCTCTTTGCTTCAAATTATTCTCTTTGATCAACCTTATATGATAAAGTATTAAGACAAAGAAATGAGGCTTTTAAAGTTATGTCATAGTCATATGAGCTGTTATGTCCTTTCTCTATCCTAGCCTATCTCAGGTATTCACAATCAGCATACAGAAATCTGCAGATTGTGTTGCCCCTCTACAGAACTACCAGAAACATCCTGGTTCTACAGTATTAAAATTGATTCGGCTCTTAACTGCTTGAAGCCTGAAGCAGCAAATGAACCAGTTTTGGGACAGTGTGGTACTCCCTCACTCCCATGTGGCACCTGATATTCCCATGGAGAAATCAGGCTGCATATTGGCCATCTTCAGCCAAAGTCTCTTGGACTGCCATCTCTATTTCCTGACCACCCACCTCAGATCACTGGCTCCCTCTATAGAGCTGTCCTGTACCTCTTTTTCCATATTGCTCCTCCTAGCCTCATTACCAGTTGATTCTATCACTAAATGACTTCTCTTCAACTCTTAGATCAACTGATCCAAGCCACTATCATCTCTCTCCTGGACTATTAAATGATCTTTTTGAATCTTGTCAAGCACTCTCCCATCTATTATCCACCTAGCAACTAGAATTCTTCTTTTAAGATAAACACAATCATGTTAATCCCTTGCTTAAAACCCTCTAATGGCTTCCTATTATACTTAGAATAAAATCTAAACTCCTTATCATGGTCTTCAAGGCTCTGTATAATCTGGATTTAGCCTACCTCTCCAGGCTAATCTCATGCTATCTTTTCTTTTTCTTTCATGTTTTCTCTAGTCCATAGCTATATTAGTTTATTTCAATCATTCAAGTATTCTGTGCTCTTTCCCATCTCAAGGCCTTTGCAATTTCTGTTCCTTCTGCCCATAATGCTTTTCTGACTCTCTGTATGACAGGCTCCTTCTCTTCTTTGAGGTCTCAAATAAAATGTCGTATTCCTCAGAGAGGCATTTTCTGTCCACTTTATCTAAAGTAGGTCTCTTATTTTTCTCTCTTAGCATCTTGTTTGTTTTCCTCAAAGCTCTTATTATACTCTATATTCACTTATTTACAGAGGCATAGAACATAGTGGTAATAAATACAGAGTCTGAAGTCAGAGTGCCTAGATTTAATTCCTAGTTCTGCTATTTAACTGTGGACCTGGGGAAGTTACTTACCTCTCTGTCCTTGAGTTTCCTCATCAGTCCTAGTACCTATTCTACAGGGCTGTTGTGATGATTAAATATAAAGTGCTTAGAACAATGTCTAGCATATAGTAAACACTCAGTAATTGTTATCTATTATATATTTCCTTCTTCCTACCAAAATACACATTCCACAAGAGCAAGGACCACTTCTGGTCATTCACCATTATATCCTTAGTGTTCAGTACATTGTAGGCACTCAGTGGATCTTTGTTGAGTATGGGATGAAGTCTGCTCCTAGCATCTTCAAGAGACAATGGACTTTACAATCAGACTTACCTTTAACTTTTGTTTTCACATGACAATAACATGTAATAGTTATGAACACAGATGGGTTTTAGAGTCAGATTGTCTAAATTGGAATCCTGATTCCACCACTGATTAATTTGGCAAGATATTAGCCTTTCTTATGGTTCTTAAGTTTCTTTGTTTTTAAAAGGAAGATAAAAGTAGTACTACTTTATAAAGTTGTTATGGCAATTCAATAAATTAATACATAATAAGTTCATAGAAGAGTTCCTGATACGTAGTAAACTCAATATGTTTTACTTCCTTGATACTCAGAGTGTGGTTCATAAACCAGTAGCATTGGCATCGCCTTGGAGCCTGTTGCAAATGCAGTATCTTGGGTCCCACTACCGAACTACTAAATCATAATCTGCATCTTAATAAGACCCCTAGGTGATTTATATGTGCATTAAATGTTGAAAAGTGCTGATTTAGCTGACATCATCATCACCACTACCACCATCTTCTAATGTTCTAATCTCTGTCCCTTGAGTTTCATACCTGGACACTCTTTCTGTATCTAGCCCTGCCTGGCCCTGACTCCCTTGGCTGGTCTACTTGGCTTTTTGATTTCATACCTCACCCAAGACTCTCTCTCTCAATTTTCCCTTTTAGTTCCCTACACTGCAGTGTGCCTACAGGGAAGTAACATACTACACTGATTCAGCTACAGCTTCTAAGATACTGTTTCCTGCCCAGAGCTTAGCAGTCCCTCCCAGGATCCTGCTTCTTGAGAAGGAACTATTTGAGTACTATTTACTGATTGTGTGGTCTTGAGAAAATTACAGTTTTTTGCCCCTCTGAGCCTCATTTTCCTATCTGCAAAATGAAGATAAAATTACTCAGCTAGTCAACAAGTGCAATCTTACTAGCTATTTGATCTTGGGTAGTTATTTAACCTATTTGAGCCTCATTTTTCCTCATCTGAGCAATACAGATAATGGTATCTTTCTCAGAGAATTATGAAGATTGAGATAATATATGTCAAGCTCTTAGCATTATGGTCAATACATTGGTCAATACCAATCAAACAAACTGTATCATAACATATTATGATGATGATGATGATTATGACATATCTCATTTTTTCATGATGTCCTGAAAAATGACTCTGTCCAGCATTTGACACTCCCTCTTAAACATTTGTCACTTATTTCTGGAGTTACTTTAAAAGGAACATCATATATTTGCATGTATAAATTCCAGAGTATATATGAGTCACATGACATTTAAAGTCATCTCAGGAAATATTTGATACATGAATAAATGAACAAATGAATGAATGCTTCATATTTGTGAAGAATCAAGGGTGATATTTACTTGTTCTTGCCTGTGAGAACAAAAATAAATCTCTCAACTTAGCATTCATATTTTCATTCAACTTGGGTTTCTTCAAATTGATCTTTCATTAATGCCCAAACAAATCTACCATTCCAGCCAAATCAATGTAATAAGCTTATCTTTTGAACTGTGTATAGTAGTACATAGAGTTTGGGCTTTGAAATGTTTGGCATGAATTTGAACAATGGCTCCTCTATTTACTATCTATGAGATCTAATGCAGGTCCCTTAACCTTCCTGAATTTTGGTTTTCTCCTCTGTAAAATAGAAATAATTAGTGCTCAATATCGTTGTGAGATTCCAGTGAGATCATATATATAAAAATTGATAGCAGAGCAACTGACACATAATAAGCAATCAATAACTATGAGTTCCTTTGTTGTTTTGCTTGATACACTCTTTTCAAAAGCAATTCAGTAATATGTATCAATTCTCAAACTTTTCCTTCTTTCCAGGAATTCTATATCTAGGAATTCTCCTCAGGAGATGACCTAAATGAAGACAAACATTTATGCATAGTTATGTTTTACCATGTCTGCATTTTTAATGTAGCCTTTCAGCAACTGATAGATTGGACTTCTCACAGTTGACATTCACTCAGGGTAACTCTCTAAACTATTTTAGTGTGTATCTCATCATCAGGCTAGCTTCTACAGAAAGCATTCTTTTACATATTCATTCATTTACTCATTCAACAAATATTCATTCGAGCATTGATTATGCGCAAGGCAAAGTGAAAGAGAATAAAGAGATGAATGCGACACTTTCTCCTCTCATTAAGATTATAATGTGGTAAAAATTCACTTTACTGAGCCACTATTCTTCTCTGATTTTGGCAAACTCTTATCATTCCTTGGTCACAGTTCAAATATTGCCTAATCTATGATAGATTCTCTGATCTTTCCAGAAATCAAAATTCTTGGTTCCTTCCCCTTTGCTTCCATAGGATTCTGTTCATATCTATTTTTAGGGTTAACACATTATATTTTCAGTCTATGTTCGCAAATATCTTGTCTCCTCCCTTGGACTGTGAATCTTTCAATGGCAAAGCCTTCTCAATCTTGTTCAACTTGTAAGGGGCCTGGCCAAAAAGTTGGTACTCATGTTCAATAAATGTCTGTTGAGTGAGTGAATGAATGAATTAAAATTACACATTGTAACTGTGACTCAAGGCAAAATATAGGACATTTCATGAAGGAAGAATAAAGTCTTTAAGGAGGTCAGAGGAGGAAGAGCCTACCAGGTTTGGAACTCAGGAAAAGTTTAATGGAGAGGGTAGTATCTGATATGGGCCTTAAAAGATAAAAAGGGAATAACAGGACATTCTGGGTCAATACGTCAGCCTGAGTAAAAGCATAGAGCTGGAAAAGTTGGAGAGGGGTATGGTTTATGCATGTTTGGAGACTAGTGTACAGTCCAGCTTGTGGAGTTGTAGGAGGTAAGACTGTGAAAGTAGGTTAGGATCATTTTTTGCAGGACCTTGAAAGCTAGAGTGAAGGATTCATACTGAATTTTACATGTTATATGAGTGTAGGGATGCCAAGGGATATATTTTAGGAGGATAAAGTTACTAAAGAAAATCGTTCTAGCAACATATCAGTTATATCTAGACGTGGGAGTGGTGTGTGAGTGAGAATGCAGGTATGCCGGGAGAGACCAAGTAGGATGCTAGAGGAAGGGAATTTACGTTAGAGTAGTGGACACTTACTTGAGACCCTGGACACTTACAGGAAAACCACCACCTCAGCTGCCTCAGCTTTAGGGCACCAAGTATTACATGGAAGCATACCTCCCAAGTATGCTCAGAGGGAATTCATTAAAGCTTTTATCACCCAGTGGCCCAAGACCAGGATTTTGGTGCTGCTGCTGCGATATAAATGAATGAGGCCCAGGCTCTGCTTCCTGACAGCTTTTTAGCCCAAGAAGGAGACAAAGAGGCACACAAGCAACTATACTCTTAGACAGATGGCGATAAGTGACACAGGTGTAGCCAAAGTGCTGAGGGAGGCCAGGAGTCCAGAGCTCTGGTTCTGATAACCTGCTTTGTAATCTAATCTTCCTAGGACTATTTTGCCTGTATTCATGTCCAAGTCTGCTACTTAGTAAAGGTATAACTCTGGAACATCACTTAACATTTCTGGAATTCATTTTGTTACCTGCTGCCTACTGATAGGCCAATCAAAATTATGTCTGCTTGCTTCAATTTTGGAAAATTGTCTCTATCACTGTGCCCCACTCATTTGTGGGACACTCCACAGGTTTCATCTTCCCCCTGTGCAGTTGATTATCCAACTGAATCTGATCAAGGCTTCCACAAATTTTGAGCAACTAGAGACCTCAGCACATGAAGCTTGCTCAGCTCCCCACTGTGTGGAGTCTAGTGCCAGCTCTAACTCTTTACTATTTCTGCCCTTCCATAAATAATCAGTAGCAAGATACTTCAAAAAAATAGCCCCTAAGTGGAACAATGTATAATGTATACTGAAACATTCCAGTCAATGACACGTACATCAGGTTCGTACTAACCAGAAGAGTTAACAGAGTTAAGTGAGGGTTAGGTCAGTGAAGAAGGTAGATGATACTTAAAGAACTTAAAGAATTTAGACAGAGGAAAGAATTTCAGGGGGGGTACTAACAAGAGCAAAGGCATGAGGGGAAGAAATTGACATGGTGCATGAATCGGACAGTAAAGAGACTTTCTAGATTCAGAAAGAAGGGTGTGTTGGAAGTAGCAAAGAAGAGAATATGAAGAGAGAATCATCCACTTGATGAGGAAGCACAAGGAGACAAATTTAAGTTCACTTTACGGAAGACATTTCTAAGAGGTAGATTTGTTCAGAGAGACACTGGGCATTCCTGGAAGGTGATGAGTGGCTATGACTAGAAAAATTTGGGGGAGATTGAATGACAACTTTGGAGAGTTGCTGTAGAGGATATTCCTACCTCAATTTGGGATCTGGCATTAAATCATGAACTCCAAAACTGAAAGAGAATTTAATGAATATCACAGACTTGAGAATGTGATAAGAAGAGAAGGGGCAAATGGTACAAGGGGAACAAATAAGAAAGGAAGGAGGGGAAGGAGGGAGGAAGGGAAGGAAAGAGAGGAAGAAGAGAAGGAGGAAGGGAGGGATAGTGCAAAGAAGAAAGGAAGAAAAAGGTAGGAGAGGGACAAAAGGAAGGAGGGAGAGAGATAATAGGGAGAGAGGAAGGAAAGGAAGAAAGGGATACATGGTTGAGTCATGCCCAATATTGGTTCACTGAGCATGGATCCTCTCAATTCATTATTGTTAATAATAATAAACTCCTAGGGTCTATCCACCTGTGAATTTCTAATTATGTGACCAACCATGGATAGTATAGGGATACTCTTAGTCATAAGAAATAAAGCAGGAGGGCCCAGCTTTAGGTTCTGGACCCTCTCAAAAAGAGAAACAACAGCTGGCTAACAAGGCATCCTAATTGGCTGCATCTTGTGGACTTTAAACGTGTCAGAGCAATTTAGCCTTTGAAGAACTGCACAAAATATTTTGTCACATCCCTGCCTTGGTAACTTTAATAAACTGTGGTGCCTTCAGGGACCTAGATCCATATAAATTAACTGCCTTCAACTTGGAGCATCAGGGTCTTTATCTTTTGTCAGCTTAATTACGTGTTTAATTTTTTTCAACATTTTTTAAAATGACGCACACTAAGAGCATCCTCAATTGTTTAATTAAACAAATGAATATTGTTATATCTGGCATGATCAAAACTCTAATTTGTCATGTTAGTCTTTTATAGGGAAACAGAGCTCCATGGTGGAACTCAGGCAAATCAGGCACTTAAAAGTCTATCTTTCTGGGGCCGGCCCGGTGGCGCAAGCAGTTAAGTGCGCGCGCTCCGCTGCGGCGGCCCGGGGTTCGCTGGTTCGGATCCCGGGCGCGCACCGACGCACTGCTTGGTAAGCCATGCTGTGGCGGCGTCCCATATAAAGTGGAGGAAGATGGGCACAGATGTTAGCCCAGGGCCGTCTTCCTCAGCAAAAAAAAAAAAAAAAAAAAGAGGAGGATTGGCGGATGTTAGCTCAGGGCTGATCTCCTCACAAAAAAAAAAAAAAAAAAAAAAAAAAAGTCTATCTTTCTACCTTTCCAGGAGTAATTCAGTGGTCTAACTTGGTTATGCAGCTATCTTGATACTAATCTGTGGTTGATTTCACCAGAATACCAGTATGCTATTAGGTATGTATCTAACTTCTCTTTGCAGGAGTCTTTGCCTGGTGTACGTTAGAGACTTGAAAGGGGTAAAGTGGTACATCCAGAATAATTTGAGCTCCCAACGTGTTTAAGTCCATAGGGAAAACATCAGTCCATAGCCACCAGTTTTCTTTATATCCTTTACATCTCCTGTCAAACCACATTACTCTCACTTCCAAATAGGTCAACCTTTCCAACCTGGCCCTTCATAGTTCTGTTCAGCTTTTAGGCATGGTCCCTTACTTCATAATCACACAAAAGCAGGAGTCCTAAACCTTTGCTACACTCAGAAGCTTAGCCTTGACCTCTTGCACTGACTTACTTACTACTCTGCATGTCAACTTACTGATAATCCTCATGGCTTTAGACTTCATGACTTTTTTTTTTTTTTCTTCCCCATTTTGGACCAAGCTTGATTTCTTGTTTCAGAAACACATAAACAGCCCTTCCAGTATGGCTTGGTGTCCTAAATACTCTGGACACCCACACCCCATGTGTATGCTCTGGCTCCTTATAGAGGTTCTGAATGTCTCCGTCAAACAGTTTTCCTAAAAAGAGCTTTGATCATGTCCTTCCTGCCTAAAGTCATTCAATGATTTCACATTGTCACCAATATAAAGTACAGGTTCATTAACAAAATACTCAAGACTTTGCAAACTTTGGGTCCAGATCAATATGTTAGACTTATCAGCTTCTAGCTTCCTACCGTTATACTTACATGACAGAAAATGGACCTCTCATTCTTCCTGGAATGTATTTTATGCTTTCCTTCTTTCATGCTTTTGCTCACACTTTCTCCGTATGCTCAAACATCCTTATTTCCAGCTTTCCATCTAACAAAACATGTACCCTCTAGAGGAAGCTCATCAGAATATCCATGATTCTATTATACCTACCACATGATTGAGGGTATCAACTAACTTGTGCTGAGTCGATGTTCACATTGCTATATCATTACTCACAGAGGACTGGCCTCATGAAAAGACAGACTAGGCAACAGCCTACATCTTGGTCTCTAGAAATGCTCCACTGCTCCTTCCCAAAGGAGGGATATTTACTTAGGCTGAGGCCTAGAGGAAGAGAAGGACTGGCTATGGAAAGAGCACAGCAGGCCAAGGAAACATTATGTACAAAGGTGGTAAATAAATCACTGTATTCTAGGAATTCCAAGTGCTCTATGCTGTGATGCAACTAAGACTCAGAATAGGAAGAGAAACTTTGTTTTAAAGAATGTTGGGTATACAGAATTAAATTAACGATAATCCATGTTTTATGAGACATTGTTATCTGTGCATGGCCTTATTTTACTTTATTTTGTTCTGTTTGTTTATTTTTAAAATAAATTCTAGATTTTTACCATTATGACCAGGGTTGCTATGATCAATCTTGTATCCTGGTACACATTTTAAGAGCTTCTTTTGGATATTGACCTAGATTTGCTGGGTATTAGGCTATGTAAATGTTCTATGTTTACTAGGTAATGCCAAATTGCTGTGATCTGGAGGATAGCAATTAGAGAAATAGTCCAGAAGGGAATACCCAAATAAGTTATTCACCTCCCTACATTTGCTCAGCCATAGTTTTTCCTTGATGCTACTGATGACCATACAGGAAGATCCCCCAACATCAACCACAGTCTTGGAAGTTGCGGAAGAAGAGGTTTGTCTTCATTGGAGTGAAGTTTATTGAGCTCCTTCACCACCTTCATGGTGGGGCCAGGTTGCCGTGGCACTCTGCCTGTTCATCTAGCTAGGCCCACTGTGGTGGCAGCTCTAGATGTTTGTTTATATTGCAAAGGAATAATCCAGCGGAGCCTGGACTCACATTTTGCATCATGCATCTCTTGCCTCCTGCACCCAAGACTCACTTGTTGTTGCTGAGGTACAACACTATGAGACCTGCTTGGTGCCCACATATTCACACAGGCTCACCTACCCAGGCACATGAGGCTACAGGCTTCAGGTGAATCAGCACAGAGTGCTGCTGGCTTGCACACCACCCACCTCCTTAGTTACTCACTCTGTACCCTGTGACTCATTCTGCGGATACATCAGCTGCTGCTGTCTTGGAACTTGTTCCCCAGAAGCCACTGGGAGACAGGTCGCACAACCTGAAGTATGGAGCAATTGATGCTCAATAGGGCACATTTTCCCTAATGGGAGAGGAGAGAGACTGAGAAATCAAATATGTTTGCCAGAAAGCTGTGGCCAGCCAGAAAGACACCTATATGCATTTATTTTATCTCGTTCTCTATGTTAATTCTCCTTTTCTCTCACTCTTGGTTCTAAGATTCCCTCCCTCCCAAATTAAAAAGCAATATTAGCTATAAGTCTTTTTCGCATTGTTTTGCAACCACCACCTCTATCTAGCTCCAAAACATTTTCGTCATCCCAAAAAGAAATCTCATACCCATTAAGTGTTCCGCTGGTCACATATTTTTTTCTTAACACCTTTCTTCTTCTCCACCCCCAATATTCACCTAATAAATTTAGGAAAACATATACCTATTTATCTCCTCCAAAATCCTTGTTTGATGAGTAAAAAAATATGTAAATCATTGCTAGTAAGTTCAATTTAATATACTCTTCTAGTGATATGAAGATATCAAACAAGATAGAAACCTTCTGAACCATAAGAGAGGATTCAATTAAATTCCACATTTATTTATGAAGCACCCACCATATGTAAGGCTGAAGGAGCGTAGAGGGTTTAAATTCACATTTGAGTGATTCCACGTGCTAATCACCAATGACCTTTTGGTCATACAGTCCTCACACTAAGCCTATAAAGTTAGAATTGTTTTTCCTGTTTTGCGGATGAGAAGATTAAGGCTCAAAGAGGTTAGGTGAGATGTACAGATGACCAGAACCCAAATGTGCAAAGACAAACCCCAAGCCTCTCTACTAAACCATCCTGCCTCAAAATTGTTAATATTTTGGGAACATTTAATAATTATGTTTGGATATTTAACAATATTAAACCTTAAGTAGTGAATTCTATAATATGGCAGTTATCTATTGCTACATAACAAATCACTCCAAAACTTAGTGGGTTAAAGCAACAATCATTTATCTGTTCACAATTGTGTCCATAAGCAATATGGGCTAGACTCAGCTGGGCAGTGTCACAAGGGATTCCTTACGTAGCTGCAGTCATTTGATAGTCAAACAGGGCTGGATGATCTAAGATGGTCTCACTCACATGTCTGGAGGTTGGTGTGACTGAATCTGGGGTGCCTCAGTTCTCCTTCATGTGGTCTCTCACTCTCTAGCAGGTTAGGTGACTTCACATAACGACAGAAGCATTCTAGTAGCACCAAAGCAAAATGGCAAGGACTTTTAATGCCTAACTTCAGAAATCACAGTGTCTCTTCTGCCATGTTCTAGTGGTCAAAGCAAGTCATAAGGCCAGTCTAGAGTCAAAGGGTGGAAAACATACTCCACTTCTTGATGGGAAGAGCATCGAGATCACATTACAAAGGGGCATGAACTTGGGGAGCTATGTTTCATTCGAGGCCATTATTGTAACAATCTACCATATATAATCTGGAGTTAATTCTCCCCAACTGATTGCTTTTCTGTTTTTATAAAGGCCCAGGCACAAGGACCCCTTCAAGTGTTCTTTGGAGAGCAGGAACCAGGTCATCGTTCAGAGTCACTGTTCTGGTGCCTACAGTGGTGGACAAGGTAGGGGGTTTGAATAGTGTTTCCATTTGTGTGGGTTTCACACCACTCATAGTCATCAGCATACTCCAGTACAAGGCTTGATCATAGCCCATATTTCAAGTGATTTTGGGATCCAATCAAAATACTCTAGTTCTAAATGAGTTTAGAGTGGAAACAGATGAACATTTTAAAAAGACTTTTTTTTTTTTTTTTGCAAGAATATGTCTAGAAATAAACTCTGGAAATAAATGATGTGGGAGCAGAACTCACATATGTTTCCAACTATTAGAAGTGCAGGAGCTACAATGTGATAGGCATTCCACTGACCATCATCCTTCCTGGGTAACTTGTTCCTTCTTTACATACCAATTTAGCACGTATGATCAATGGCTGTGGGATGTGGCTAGCTCTGGGACCTTAAGGCATCTCTTTCTCCAGCACCTCTGCATATCTTCCAGGGAAGATATACCTCTGTGTATCCGTCTTTTCTTCCCTGCACATATTACTTGTGCATTTTCCTACGGTGGCCATGAGGATGTACCTTGCAAACCTTCCACTACAGGGAAGCATAACTGACCTGGGACTTCAGCTGTGCACACTAAAATCCATTGCTGCATTTGCTCCAAAGCCACACTTCTCATGAGTTGCTCCTAGCTAAAGACCCAATGACTAAGCATGGCAGGAATATTAAGGCAGATTCATTCTTGGAAGACATGAGACTCCTCTGACAGGTCACTGGCTCAGACTCCTAAATGACTTTGTTGAACTTTTCACCCAACCTTCCTTCCCTCCTTTGCTTCCTTCACTCCTTTGCCTCTCTCCTTTTTGGGGGATTATAATTTTATATTGTGTGATTAGGAAAGGTAGCATTTGAACAGAGACTTCAAAGAAGTGGTGAAGTGAACCATGTGGCTTTCTTGGAGAAGAGTAATTCTAGGCAGAGGAAATAAGAGTATAAGTGTCCTTAGACAGGAGCTTACTTGACATGTTCATGGACTAGCAAGGAAGCCAGTGAAGCAAAACAAGTGAGGGGGAGAGTAGTAAAAGATGAAGTCAGTGAGGTCACAGGGTGGTAGAACATGTAGGGCCTTGTAGGCTAAAATAAGTACTAGAAATTTTACTTTAAGATGGAAAACCATTAGAACATTTGAGCAGAGGAGTAACAAGATCTGATTTGCTATGTGAAGAATAGAATATGGGCAAGAGTGGAAGCATGGCAACCAGCAAGGAGACAACTCAGTAGTTTAGGCTGGAGATGATTTTAGACTAGGTGATTGCTGTGAGATAGCTGAGATGTGATCAGATTTGGGATTAATTGTGAAAGTAGAGAAAAACAGGATTTGCTGAATGATTGGATAACAGGGTGTGAAAGAAAAAGAAAAGCCAAAAATTAATCCAAGTTCTTTGATCTAAACACCTGGTTAAAGGATGGTTCCATGAATATATATATGGAATACTATGTGATATATGACTGGGGGAAAGTTGGAGCTGGGGATGAAATATATCTGAGAGTCACTAGTATATAGATGGTACTCCAAGCCACAGGACTGGATGAAATCACTTAGAGAGTGAATGTAGATAGAGAAAAGTCCAACGTTTACATGTTGAGAAGGAGAGGAGGATACACAAAAAAGGAATGGTCAAGAGGTAAGGAGGAAAATCAGGAGAGGGTAAAGATTCAAACTCAAGCAAAGTGTTTTAAGAAAGAGAGTGTGTACAAGGATTCCAATTTCTTCACCTCCTTGCTAACAGCAGTTATCTTTTGTGTTTTTTTTTTTGATAACAGCCATCCTAACAGGTGTGAGGTGATATCTCATTGTAATTTTGATCTGCATTTTCCTGACAATCAACGATGTTGAGCATCTTTTCATATACTTTTGGTCAGTTGTAAGTCTTCTTTAGAGAAATGTAAGTAAGACAGGGAAAGAGGGTAAGGCAGTTGAAAGTGTATGCAGAGAAATGATCATAAAGATAAACTATGGACTCTAAGCTGATAAGGAAGGAAATAAGGATACAAGGAGGGTGAGAGCATTAAAAACATATTAGGATCAATGGTTTGAGTTTCCAATGAGGGTCACAGAATTATAAACGTGGGGGTATGAAGGGGATGAACTGAAAAGATAAGAGATGATACCGGTATTTTTTCACATTTTATCTTCTCTGAAAAGGGAAATGTAATGGCATCTTAGATTAAATAAAATATGTTAGTAATTGATAAAGTCTAGAGTATGACAATGAATACAGTCTCTGAGGAGGGTGAAAATGAAAGAACTGAGATGCTAGGGCATTAGAATACTGAATGTTAAAATCATCAAGAATGATGACAGGAGTAGCGATAAGGACACTAGAATATACGTGTTCTCTAAGATGCTTTCTAGCTCTCATACGCTATGGTTCTATTACTAAAGCTAGCGTAGGAAAATCTTACTTGATTGACTTGCTATACACAGCAAGACTAAAGATATCTGTCAACAGGACAAGATCTACAGGGAATCATATAAGTTGCACTGAAAAGTCAGTAAGCTGTCCTGAGGTCCAAATCAGGATTGAAGATCCTCACTCATGGATCTGTTGAGATCCCAAATAAGTGGCTACGTGGGAAGTGCTCTGAGCTACCTGCAAGAAAGATGAGATGTTACCTGAGTAGATGGCATGGTGATGAGTGACAAGTCATGAATGCAATGCATAGTTTTATTCCCAATCTAAATCACTTGGACAAGAGTCATTAACTCCTCTTGATCAGAAGGTTCTTCCTGCCTGTATAATTATGTACACAATCACCCTAGGAAGGCATAGTGTTATTAAAGGAAAAACAAGATCAGAGACTTGGTTTTCCACACTCTCTAGGCACACAGTAGGCATTCATTCCATAAATGTTTGAGGATGATGATGGGAATGAAAGGGCAATATTCTCCACACTTGGAAACTGTGTATCTTGTTGACCTATTATTAAGCAGGCATTTGTCGAGCACCAACTGTACACAGAGCACTATAATGAGTCCCAAGTTGTGGTAACGTAGGTGAAAAGAAGTGGAATCTCCAAAAGTAAAACTTAGTAAGGAGCCCAGACGTATGCATATATTTACATACACATGCGCACACACACACACACACACTCACACACTTCCAGAAACACATGAATCTGCATACTTACTCATAGGCACCAACATGCACACAACACTCCACAAAAAGGAAAGGCACATGTAGAGTACTCTAATCCTCTTAGTATAGTTATCTTGTGAAGGGACAATCCATCAAGTTATAAAATAGTGATGAATTCCTCTTGCTTATACAATCACCAAAGAAGGCTTGAAACATGATTTGGCTTTCCATATGGCTTGCTGATAGAAGATAATGCATAGCTGATAGAGCACATGGACCTTGTGTAATCTGCTTCCAGTGGAAGTCATTTCTCAAGATAAATTAATAAATTGATACACTGACACCTACCTTAATCTCCTATACAAAATTTTAGCTAATACAGGTCTGTATTTCAGGGCCTGATCACTCCTGGGTACTATCAAAGAGAGCTGCAACTTTCTAGAGATCTCTCTTCCCCGTCTCTCTTTTGTATACACATCTCACACACACACACACACACACACAGAGGCTAAGTCCTATAATGTCTATGAGGAAATTTGAAATGGGGCTACCAGAACACAAAGGTGACATCATGGCGTGCTCCCATATTAAATTCAACAACAAAAGAAAAGGCTGATAGATAGTAAGGAACTGGCCTGGCCCTAGGCCAGAAAGAGTAACAAGTGGCAACCCCTTGACAAATCTTCAGCCTGTCTTTTAAAGGTCACCTCCATTCAAACAATCTGGCTTCAAGGTCCTATTTAGACTCTATCTTATGGAGACCACACGGTACAGTGGAAAGAGTGCTGGAATATCCAAACCCCTAAATTCTAATTCTCATTCTACAAATGAACTTGATGCATCCTTAGTCCTGTCTTTTTGCCTCATAATCTAGTATAGAAATGCACACATACAAATAATGTCTTTAAAGTGTGGTATGATGGAGTATACTTTGTTGTGTGAACAGAGATGAGGGCTTGGTCAGCCAGACCAAGATGGTTTCATTACCATCTAACCATTCTTATGTGCTCTTTTAAACAATCGGATCATAATCGTGATCACTAAGGAACAAAGTGTGAGTAAAAACACTTTTCACTTATTAAAGCACTTTTATAGACATATGTCAGATGATCCTCCACAAATCAGTGGGGTTGACAGGACTTATAGGACCATGCTCATTTCAAAAACTGAGGCTCATAACAGAGCAACCTATCAGTCAGATTGAAACAGTAACCCTGACTCCCATATAACCAGTTTCTTCTGATTCTCCATAGTGCCTAGGATGATGCTCTACGCTTGGCAAAATAGAGTGCCATTTCTTCTGCCTGACTCTGATCTTTTACAGTCCACCAATTTCATAGTCCCCCTGAAAGGGAAATCAAATGGCAGGGGGCAATTTCTTATTGAGGGATGGGGAGGGAATAGCACTTGCTGCTTGGAAAGAAAGCCTGAGATTTGCCAGGGAAATTCAGGTATCACCAAATTGGTGGGAGGTAAGGAAACAAGAAAGGAATTAATGTCAACTGGAAACCAATTGTCCTGAAATGATAAATCTCTTTTCCAGAACTATGGCCCCAGAGCAGGCCTGCATTGGGTTTCACCTGGAGAGCCTCAAACTGAACATGACAGTAAGAAGGCTGTGATACATGAGAATTATAAATGAAATTATGATATGTCTGAGGCCAAATGACAAAGTCTAAAAAAAGTCAGTGCATTTACCAGGGTGGTGTGAGGAGAGCAAAGGCTTGGAAGCCACACATATTTGGGCTAGAATTCTGATCCTGTCACTCATTAGCTTTGTGACATTGGGAAAGTCACTTCACACTCCTGACCCTTAGTTTCCTCATCACTATAATGCAGTGTTATAAATATTAAAAATAACATTCTCTGTAAAAGAGCAAAGCCTGGCAGAAATGTCAAGTATAGCATTTGCTTAAATTTGGCGCTCATGTCGTAATATAGTACCATATGTATTTTTAAGGTCTAGTTCTACCAATCATTTCCAATGAAAAGTCCTCCCTGATCCTGCATGTAGAATTCAAGTCTCTCTCCTCTGGGTCCAACAGCCCCTTGCATAGAATTCTGATCTTGTATTTACCACTCCATATGGTATTATGACAACTCTGTGTCTGTTTCATTCACCATTGTATCCCTAGGGCCTGGCACATAGTAGGTACCCAGTAAAAATTAGGTGAATACATGAACAATGTCTTTCCTAATAGACCATGAGCTTTCCAAGAGCAGGAACTAGGTCTCATTCTAGTATTTAATCTTTATGAGAACAGGGACCATGCCTGTTTTTTGCCTGTTGATCACTGCTGAAATCAGTAACTAGAATAGTTACTGGGGTTGAATGAGCTGAATCTGTATCTCCAGCATCCAGTCCAAGACCTGAAACAGAATGGATGCTCAGTGAATGTTTATGGCATGAATGAATAAATGAATGAAAGCATTCTTCTTAAATTGGTGCTCTCACTAGGTAAAGATCAATCTGCTTGGGATACTTGGAGAACAGTCAGTAATTGGTAGGTAAGTCTTGGTAAGAGGTATCAGGGCTGCATAGTTCCATCCAGATGAAGGCAAATCTTGGGTGTTAGAGCTAGAAGGATCTTTAAAGACTATCTAGTCATCTTATGATGGTACAACTCCTTTGTGTTCTTTTCTCAAATATGGGGGCTTTTATTTTTGTTTCCATAATGCTAAGAGTAATGGGAAGCCAATAAAGTATTTTAAGCAGGTTTACATTTTTCAAAGGTCAATCTTGCTGCAGTATTAAGAATAGTTTGAAGGTAGACACAGCCTGGATACAAGAGATCAGTGAGGAGGCTACGGCAGTAGCCCAATGAGAAATAATAGTAACTTGAACTGTAGGATGGCAATGGAGATAGTGAAAATCATACATATTCAAGAGATATTTAGGAAGCAAAATCAACAGGTCAGGGTGATGAATTATATATGTGAGTAAAAGAAAGGAACGGGTTAGGAATGCCAGTGGCATTTCTCTATTTCTGTTTGTCCTGGACAGGAACTGATTTCCTTTAAAACAGTAGCTCTGTTTGTGTTTTAGTATTACCAGTGCCTCACACTGGGCCTGTAACATAGTAGATACTTGGTGAACGTTTGCTGAAGGAATGAACAAATCATTGCCCAGCAGGCAGAGAACAGAGGAGCAATATTCAGAGATCAACACCAGCAAGGAGAGGTCATCGGGTCTATCGATACTGGGCTGGAGTTTACAGGAAGGACTGGCAGGAGGAAGGCAGTTCTAGATAGGCTATCAAGGGAAGAGCTAAGGCAGAGAGAAACAGAAGGTATAAGGGAGAGGGTATAAGGTGGTATGTCTGTCTTAGGAAGAGGACACATGAAGCAGTTTTGAGTTATGGTGAAACCAATGAAGCAGTTATGATTCAGGCTCTGGACCAGACTACCTGGGTTCTAACCCTGACTCTGCCTCTTCTAGCTGTATGACCTTCTTTGGGTAGTTACTTAACATCTTTAAATCTCAGTTTCCTTATCTGTAAGTGAGGATAATAAAAATACCAATCTCATAGGTGGTAATTAGGATTAAAGGATATAATGCACTTATCAATGACAAGCAAAATGTCCTCATCCTCAATAAAGATTAGCCATCAATCAATATATAAGGGCCAGACAAGAAGGAAAATGACAATAATAATAACAACTGTCATTTATTTAATACCTGCTAAATAGTAGGCTCTTTTCAACAACCATTTTAAAGATGGGGAAACTGAGGCTCAGAGAGGTTAAGTAACTTGAAGGTAGGAGGCAGAAAATTCAAAACCAGGTCTGTCTGAACTTCAAGGCTCATGTGACACTGCTAAATTTACTGAATTATTTGAATTGGGACTCCTTTTAGCCCCTGACCAACCATGGCCTTGGTATATCCAGTGCTGAAGGTACTAACCTAAAAGATAGGGATCAGATTTCCCCGGTGAAGGTACTGAGCCTTGGCAAGGGGAGTGGCATCAATGAGCAAGACAGAACCTGATGCCCTGCAGAGGCACCCTACATCCACACACTCCCTGAACCAATAGCAGCGAGAGACACATGCACTCCATAATTCATTCCGGAAAATGGATAATTATAGGAGGTTGTCAGATTCAATAGGCAAATGTTGAGGAAATCAAAACAACAAATTATGTGAGAGCTGATATTTGTTCAGGCAGACATCTGTCTTCTGTTAGAGGATTTAGGGATGTTTTTCAACACAAGGTTTTAAATATGGCTTGGAAAAACCTCTCCTCAGCATGGTCTGCAGGGTAGAGCCAAATTCCTGCTTTCAGTGTGTCTTCTCACACTTACAGAGGGCTGGTCCCCAAAGCTAATGGGGGGGAGGGAACCAGATGCATATTTAGGCTAATAGCCCCCCTCTCAGACAAATCAAGTTGTCCTCCTCCTCAGAATGCACTTTCCGCTCCTGTGAGACCACAATCACACCACCTCCACTTGTGCCCAACTCATTCCCACCTCCACAGCCGTGCACACTCTGTTCCCATGGATGTCTTGCTCCCTCCTCCTTGTCTCTCCAAACTCATCTTTAAACTCCCAGGTTCTTCAGGACACCTTCCCCAAATGCTACATCTCACATCACTCCCCATCAGATCCCCAATCTGGGATCCAACAACACTTGGCATCTGAACTGCATGATCTAGAACTTGCTCATCTACTGCAACTTTGAAGTAAGAGAAAAGAATAATGCATTCAGTCAGAGGAATGGATCCTCGACCACAGCTCTGCTACTTCCTGGCTGTGGGGACTTGGGCAAGGCATAAATATCTCTCTGAGCCTCGGTTACTTTCTCCATAAAATGAAAATACTAATACCTACCCACAGGGCTATTGCATAGGTTAAATGAGATAAAGCATTTAAAGCAGCACTCAAGATACACTTTTCAGGTGGAGTCTAGTGCTGTCTACCGACCTCATCTAAATGTGTCTTATCTTCTAGGGAACAGGTATTATGCTCTCTTCCTCTTTCCTCGGAGTAACAATCTGCTTAGTTGCATTCTCTTCTTTTTCTCTATATTCCCACATGTGAGATAAGCCAGTGAGAAACTCCAGACCACTGAGGGCCCTGAGTCAGTGTCATAATGAATTTGGTCTTGCCTGTTCTGTTCAATGGGATTTCTAAGGAGGCCAGAGAGAGGACTGCACAAAAGACGAGAAATAACAGGAGACAGGAGCTATGGCTTCCCCTAGGGGAATCCAGGAATTTAAATCTCAAAGTAGGCTGAGGGCAGCAGGATCTAGGTAGTGGCAGTTCGTTCTTAATATCAGGTGACTTCCAGAGGCTACCTGGCCCAGATGGCTACATTAAGCAAGGATAAGACTAGGAGAATGGGGCAAAAACCCTCAGCAGATTAGACCACTTCCTAGGGCATTACTGGAATCCCACCCTAAGTGAGACAGGGGCAGAAGGCCAGGCAAAGAACAACCATCCTCAGAAGTGAATCCTGAAAACTAGCTGGAAACAACACCAGATTGCAGAGTTCCAGGCAGAATGAACCCTTTCTCTTCAAGGTTTCCTTTGCACTTTGTTTCCACTATGAAACTACAAACTGTAAATCCTACCACTGGCAGGCTAGAATTTGGTTTATACGGTACCCTGTACCTACCACAGTGTAAATGCTTGAGCCAGGTAGACTTGCCCTGCCACTTGATAACAATCTGGTCTTGTTCAGTCACTTAACTTGTTTGGATGTCAATTTCCTCATCTGTTTAATGGGGCTAATAATGTGCCTTGTCTTGGTTATTTGAATTGATATTGGAAGCTTGACATGAAATAGTGGATGTGAAGGTGATTTGTAAACTGTGAAGCATTAGAAAGATTATTTTTATTCATTATATCTCATCTTTCAAATCAGGCTATAAATCCCAGCAGGTACAAGCTGTTCTTTATTCATCACTTGATCTTTATAAACTAGGGGCATAAAGGAGGGGACCATTATTAGTTGAGCTGCCCTTATGCCAGGCACTGTGCTAGGCACCTTATATGCCTCAGATAATTTTATTTAATTCTGATGACTCTGTTCATTTTTTCTTTAGATCTGGCTGCCTCCCAAGAAATAACAGATACTCAGTAAATATTTCTGGATTGATATACACAGTTCACCTTTCACACTTCGGGGTTTGAATGATATAATTAGAGAACAGATATGGTATGAGGGGTATAATTCTGCTAATGAGTGACAAAATGGCAGTGACCACCAAGGAAGCAGGGGGTACTGATTCTCTTTCTAAACACAATGTCATCATCTATTCTCCTGGAAAACATCAAATTCCTGCTTTTAAGCCTGATCAAATGTATACGGTGATTCTCTTGCCTCAGGAAGCTTCCTGGCCACAAGGTGATGTTTTATTAATATCCACATTCAATCCTAAGGATTACATAGAAATTTAGAAATCCATCTGTATCTCCAAGGAGATTTAGGAGAGATTGTATTTTGTTTAGCATACGCATATATGTAAAACTGACCTCTATTTGTAATTACATACAAATCAGAGAATCAGAAAAGGTTCTGCCTCCTCCTAGTTCTATATGAGAGTCTTTGATGTTGACTTCACTGGCCTGGTCTTTCTTATTCCTCCTCCATGTCAGCACATAATCACAGTTTCTGCAGCCAATTGATCTCTTTACTGCCCATAAATACGCCATGCTTATACTGAGAACTCCTGCAATTGCCTCCTAACTGGTGTGTCTGCCTCTGTTTGGCCTCTCACAATCCATTATCCTTATAATCACAAAAGTGTATTTCTAATAGTCAGAACTGATCATGTCCCCCTCTCCCCTTCCATAGCTCCCCATCATCTATGGCATAAAGTCTAAACTCCTTAGTACTTTAAGATATCCATCATCTTTCCTACTCCTTCTCCCACACTCACAACATATACATGCATACCTACACAACAGTCACATGTCCTGCTTTTATTGACAAACTTGCAGTTTTCTGAACCTTACTTGCTTTCTCTCACCTTTGGGCTTTACATAAACCGATAAATATGCTGTTCCTCTCCATGCTTAGGTGGCTCTTACACTTCTTCAAGAGTCAGCTCAAGTATTGTCATCCCAAGGAAGACTTCCCTGACCTCTTTCTCAATAGCTCCCAACCCACCCTCTCCAGGGCTAAGTTAGTTCTCCTCCTCAGTACTCTCAGAGCCCCCATCACCCCATCACAGCACTTCCCACTCCATGTGGTAGACCTTTGGTTTTTGACAGGTCTGGGGCCTGCACAAAATCTCAAGGTTAAAAATACAGACTACTTAGGTGGACTAATTCACTACAGACAGAAAAACTGAGGCCCAGCAAAGTGAAGTGACTTGCTCAAGATCTGAGACTAGAACCCAAATCTCTTGATTCTTAGCAATTACTCCAAACACCAAAGACAAAAAAAAGAAGAAAGGAAACTAACATGTATAAGGTCTCAGACACAGAACTGAATAGAACTAGCTCTTTCACACACACTGACCCTCTGACACACTTCTCTTAACCATTTGCTCTTGTTCCTGTTCTACTGAGGGAGGCCGAGTTTCCAAGAGTCCCAGGTCTCCAAGCTAAGAGAGGGCAGAGTTGGGATTCCATGCACATCTCTGTCTCCAAGTAGAGTGCTTCCTCATCACTCAGCGCATGTTTTGCCCTCCCTCAAACCACTCAAGACTGTTCTAAGTGCTGTAGGAGGAATAATGAAAGTAAAAGAGAAAAAATTGATTTCCACCAAGTAGAGTTTACATAGGCAAAATGATTCTGTACTCAGCACACTGAACAGGCATCACTAAATGGAGAGATGAACAGAAACGAGGAAAGATAGCAGTAGCAGATGAGATCTGTGTTTGTAAAAGCACTATCACCCCAGTTCCCACAGATGTGTATGCAAATGTCATGATACACAGGTTTTTAGGGACCATGATGATAATTAGGGCAAAGATGTCTCTTCCTAGACAAAGTCAGGTGCCATTGCTATGTCCTTTAAGAATGACTCTTGACCTTCTATGATAGGTTTCTGTAAAAACTTACACGTAAATGTCAGTATTTCAATAAAATTGCCTCACATTTGTGCAGCATAGAGAATAAGAACATAGGTTTTTTCAAAGTCAGACAGAAGAGGCTCTGACACCTTTGGCTTGCCACTTACTAAATGTGTGGCCTTAGCTTCTATGAACCTTAGTGTCCTCACTTGAAAGATGAAGACAATGATAATGTCCTTTAAAATTGTCATGAGATTGAAATATGGTGTTGGAGGTAAAGCACCTGGCACAGGACATAACACGTGATGGATCTCTTCCCTTTATCTCCTTCTGCTAATTATAATGTTTCTCCATGTGTATTCATATGCCTTGGTCCTCACAAGGCATATGAATCAAACAGGACAGATGCTGTTTTCCCATTTTACAGAGACTTAGAAACTCTATAAAATTTGCTTAGAAGCCTCCAGTTAATAATTATGTGAACTGGGAACTAAACCCAGGTTTTCCTAATCCATGTTGTGCTCCATTGAGTCATTCAACAAATATTTACATACCAGACTCTGTGGATACGGCAATGAGTAAGATAGACCAAGTCTCTGTCCCTGTGGAAATTCCTCTTGACATAATAGATTCTACAGAAGAGGGCAGAGGAAATAGCCGTAGAAGGCCGAGATAGATGCCACAGACACTATAGGCGAGCCTGCTGCAAGAAAGCATCACAGCTCTTGTGTCAGTCCCCTGGCTGCTAAAGAGGGATCCCCCAAAATCTGGCTGGAGGTGGTACTATTTGTCCAAAGTTAATGATGTGCCAAAGGGCCAGTTACATGTCACCACAGGAATACAACAAACCCTCTTTCCCTTTCACCACCCTTGGAACAGACTGTGATGCTACTTTAGAAATGTTTCAGTGTGTCTATAGAGCTATTTTAGCCTTCTCTTAGATATACCAATCAACACTTCAAAACAAGAGAAACTTGGACATATGTTCTTCCTGATCATGCCTCACATTGAACTAAAACAGTCTTAACACATTAAAAACACGAAGGAAGTTCTTGCTACTTCCCCCTCACACCTCCCTGCCTCATGACCCAGTTTAAGGACTGATTTTACTTGGCTTATGCAATGCCCTCCCTAGTTCCCAGCCCTCACATCTCTTCCCTCCCTAAAACTGGGGCTCCTTGACTCAATCTTACTCTTACAAGTATTTAAGGATCCTTCCTTCATCAGTTCAAGGAAATCAGCATCAAATCAGCCTCATTTGGTTCTATGTGTCAACTCCAGGCAACATCCAGGTGACCAGTCAATTAAAAATGAGCTGTGGCCCTATTTCCCTCGCTAGCTGTATTTCCTGGCTCTTTCCCTGCAACATCATGAGCTTTTTCCATGCACTCCTGCCTCCACCCAGGACTTCAGCCTATCCCTCCATTCCTGGCCCTGGGACTAAAGTCCCCCTCTGCTCCACACCCATAGCCTGTCACAATCTGGACATAATTTGCCCTTCCAGTCTTATGCCTTTCCACCTCCTTCATAAAAGCCTTGGCATCAGCCAACTTGATGAGCCAACGTTCCCTAACACCCTCTGTCCCCGTCACCCAATACATACATATTTCTTCATGGCTACTTTCACGCTTCCTCTACCTGGAATAATCTCATCTAACCTTTGCCTTCAGAACTCCTAATCCATTCATTCTTCAAGGCTAATTTAAAAATGTCTTTTTAAATTACATCCTTCAACACTGGGCAAATAAAGCAAGAAAACTGTCTAGTGTGGCTGAAAGAGTATGAGCTTTTAGTTGTATAATAATACTTATCCTTAGCTTTGTGGTTCTTGGGAAACTCAATGAACTTTTCTGAGCCTCAGTTACCTTATCTCTAAAATGGTGGTAACAATACCAACCATACATGGTAATAATAGTACTAAGCCTGGCACATTGCAGGTGCTCAATAAATGACAGCTATTGTAATTATAAGAGGGCGTGTACACAAACAACTGTCAAAGGACTTGGAATATGATGGGTGCCACAGATTCCAGAAGGAGGAGAACTCATATCTACTTGTTGGGCTCATGGAAGTCTTCTTGTAGGACAAATCATTTGAACTTGGCTTTGGAAAATGGTTAGAACATCACAAAGTAAAGATAATAGGAAAAGTATTCTAGGAAGAAATAATGGCATAAGTAAAAGCATGCAAGTGGGAGAACATGGGGCATAACTGGACGGTCAAATCTCACAGGTTGACTGAAGTAGGAGAGGGAAGAGTAATCAAGAGATATATTGCTAGAAATGATCTTGCTGGAGATTCAAACAATGTCATCTACATGGACAAATGACTGAAGCAAATTGTTACACAAATTCTAACACCACCAGAAAACTTGGAAAACATATCAACATTTGTCTGGCATGGATCCACGAGAAGGTTTCAGTGAGAACAATTTGGCTTTTGCCAGTATTCATAAAAGGTGTGAATAAGATTCAGAACTTTTAGTACAAAGGGAAAGCTTAAAGCACTCTTTTTTTTTGTTAAGACACAGCAGCCTTTTTGGGCTTTATTAGAAAATTCTCCTGCCAGCTGTCTCTTTTCTCTGACTCACATTCACACAATATGCCTCCCTCTTGTTTTTCGTTGCCCTGCACTCAGATACTAATGAGTTTTCGGGAATAGAAAACCCAATGGAATATTAAAATTGGAAAGAGAATCTCATTGAGTTAATTTCGCCGAAGTGCATCACAACATACTGCAGTGTTGTAAGAATGAATATTCAAATAAGAATTCAGTCATGGGAAAATTAATTAAGGAAAATGTTATTGCTAATATTGCTTTTTATACATATACATATGCAGAGACACACAACCATCTATTGGCTCCAGTGGTAACAACAATAAAAGCTAAACATTTATGAAAGTCAAATGTTCAAAGCCTCTTGATGAGTTGGTGTTAAAAAAATTTTTAATTAAAAAAAAATTAACTACTATTCCAGAAAGCTCTTTCTAAAAGACAAATTCCATCATGTCACTCCTTGCTTAAAATTCTTTACTAGATCCAAAACATTCTTCAGAACAAAGTAAAAATCTTCAGGGCCACAATATTTACTGTGCGGCTTATGCACGCCTCATCTCATTTCATCTACTCGCATTCTCCCAAATATGTTGTGTTCTTACAAATCTCCCTGTCTTTGCACATATTGCTCATTCTGGGTGCAACATTCTTTGGCGCTTTTCAGATACAGCTCTGTGTCACTTCCTCCTCCCTCCGCTAGAGAAAGGAGCCCTCCTGGGGGTCCCCGTATCACACTGGGCTTAGTGCTAGTGAACAGCAAACACTGTGCAACCACAGAAGGCTAGAGACCATGCCAGGCAATTGCATATTTTATTGCCATAGTCTGTTTACTTGGCACCCCCTAGACAGTAAATTTACTGATTGATTAAACAAATACTATATAACAGCACTGTGCTCAGCACTGGGGTTCAATGGTGAACAAAAATAGAACCCCAGCCCTCAGGCAGGTTATAGTCTAATTATATAGATGATTATTATATGCGTTTTGAGTAATAATCTCTATACTCCCTAACACCTGAATATATTTTGAATGAACAAATTAAAATGAATGAGTAAGTAAGTGGATGGATATGGTATTCCATAATATGGAACATGAGCAGAGCAGCACACAGATCCGGGGGAACATAAAATTAAAAAGCAATTTGATGTTATCAGTCGGAAAATTGAATTTGGAATCAAAATATTGATATGTGAATCCCAGACCCTGGACTTACTGAATGTATGACTTTGAGCAAGCCTCTTAACCTCTGTGAGCTTTAATTTTCTAATTCATAAAATACTAACACCTGTTGGTTTAGAAAGAGGTCAAAGTTTTCACTCCTCTCTTCATACCCAAGAAACAGAAGCATAAAGAACACAGTGAGACTACCATT
Source organism: Diceros bicornis minor (assembly GCF_020826845.1). Lineage (NCBI taxonomy): Eukaryota > Metazoa > Chordata > Mammalia > Perissodactyla > Rhinocerotidae > Diceros > Diceros bicornis. Next base: position 11,911,943 of record NC_080752.1, read on the forward strand.
CCAGGAGTCATTGCTTTTGGGACCAACTCTGATCAATTGGCAATTGCTTTCTGGAGCATTATGTTGAGAAGGATTCTGAGATTGAATCCAGATTCATTAGGAAGAAGTACTGTGATCAATTAGCAATGTCAGCTCATGAGGACATAGGAGAGTGGTTATGCATGTAGCCAGTATTTGCTATCCCATAGGCAGTGGGTATCCATAGAAAGCTCCTACTTAGATGAGTGGTGTAAATCTGGGTGCAGTGTGGAATGGAATGGAACAGAATGGAGAACAAAGCAGAAAACCATAGTCTGGCTAACTGAACCATCAAAAGGATCCACCATTTCACAAGCCCTCTTAAGCTACTTAAAGTAATATGCCTTCTCTTATAGTTGTCTAGGCATATTATCTTTTACTTCTAGACTAAGAACGCCTTGTTCCTGGCACATAGGATAGGGCTGACAATGTTTGTTGGATGAATGAGTGAATGAATAAATGAATGAATAAGTGAATGATTACATAGCTCTTCTGCTTCTTCTCTGCATGACCTTGGGCAGGTCCTTAATATACCATATCATATCAAACTATAATTTGATATAGTACTCAACAGTTTACAGAGCACTTTCCCTTCCATTAGCTCATTTGATCCCTACCACAATCCAGAGAGGTAGACAATGGTATGACTATTTTAAAAATGTGGAAACCAAGTCTCCAAGATTAAGTGGTCACTTTTGTATTTTTCCTATGTGGTCATCAGTTTCCTTATCAGTGAAAAAGGGGGAAAATAAATCTTGATTAGCTTACCTCTTTCGTTTGTAGTAAGGTTCAAACCACTGTAAACTAAAAAGCGCTGTTTAAATACAAGGCAAGCTCTTGATAATACTTTGCTTGCTGGGAACTTTGCATTCTTTTGCTTATTTTGTTCTCACAAAAATCCTGAAAAAGTGAGTTTTGATATCCAAATTTTATTGATAAGAAACCAAGTCTCAAGCCCAAGGTCACTAAGCAATTAAGGGGTAAAACTACTGTATTTCTGAAACCCATACTCTTTTCTCTAAACCATACGACCTTTTCTTCAACAGGGCACTCCTGTTACAACAATGCAGTCTTTCTTTTTATTTTCCTCCAAAGACTAAAGATATTAGTTGTGGCAAATGGCATGAATAAACACAATTTGCTTCAAGAGAGACAGGTTGCTAGCATGCATGTAATTCTTCACAGAGCTGTACAGACCTGGAGGGGAGGGGTAGCCAGAGGCAAACGAGCATGCGTACCAGGGATCAGGAAGACAGGTTCCTCTGAACCAGCATGGCTAGGGCTGGGCCTGCCCCTGGATCTGAAGCTGCACACAGTTTCCAGGATAAGCAGGGGGTATGAAAGGCCTGTGAAATGCTGCCTATTGAAATGCCGGTCTCACAAAATAATACATAGCTCCCTTGTCTCCTCAGGACCTGCAGCTCTGGGCTTTGTTCCTGGGCCCACAGATGAGCCTTTTATTCTATTGTCTAAACAGGAAAATTATGGTTCCCTGAGGGGAAAAGGCTTGGGTCTGAACTTGACTTTTTATCAATCATGTTAATTTAGAAATAAGCTATTGGTTTGACTTTGCATTCATCAGAGTCAAGGGTGGATTGTGTTCCTTTGGTCCCCTTTGTTCTTAATTAACAGCCATTGAATGCCCATATTAATTAGTGGGGCTGAGAGATATTTTGCCTCACCCTTCACCATGGTGGATAATTAAAAGTCCCATTAATAAAATAGCTGCATTCATAATTTCTATGAACCTATTATGAAACAATAAACATGATTATAGGGTAGCTTTTCTTCCTCTCCCAGCCTCCCTTCACTGTTCTTGTCTATTTCCATAAAGGTCTTAGAATTGCACAGGGAAGGACAAAGTAGAAAAGGCTGCATGTGGTAACTTTGGGTCTAATCACTCATAGCATGTAATTAACAGGATAAATCAGACAAAAGTGATCTTGAGAAGAGAGGAAGAGACCCACTTGAACTAAAAATGCGATATGGTCTTATAGGCCTGGAACTTCTGCCTCTTTTGGATTTTAATTTCAAGGAAACTAAAAGCTTTGTTCTTAATTGGGCTGGAAATATCCATCATGGGTTTTAAATTGGATCTTCTGACATTTTTGGCTCAACTCAGTTTAGCAAACATTGTTAAGCACACACCGTGTGTTGAGCATAATGCACGAGAGATATAGAGATGAATCAGAAATAGTGCCTACCCTCAGAGAGTTTGCTGTCTAGTGGAATGGAAAGCCCCTTAAACAACAAACTCAGATTCAACGAAGGTCCTATATGTTATGAGAAGGAAGAAGTCTCCACCTACAAAACATTCTCTAAATCAATGTCTCTCACTCCACAACAAACTAGACTGGGAGTTTCTTCTAGATACTCCCATTGCCCCCCATACTTCTCCAGTCATATCATTTATCACAAATGCTTCTTTAATCCATAGTGGAGGAAAGCTTCATTATAACAGCAACTAAGTTTGTCTTAGTTCAGTATTCTCAATGCTGGCATATCACGGGCACATAATAAATATCCATTGAATGAATGAATGAAAGGGCATTTGAGTATTAGCCGACCATCCTAAGAAATAAAATAACCTTACACAGACAGAAACAAAGCTCTAGAGGATGCAACCTTTCACAAACATTCTCTTATTTGATACTCACAACAACCCCTGTCCTATTTATTAAAAAAAAAAGGAGATGCAAAAATGATAAGTTGGTGAGGTGACCACAGCACACAGAGTGGCTGACCCTAAACCTACTGCTCTTCGTACTATAACATGCCTCTGCTCTGTACCTGCTGAAGTCCATCCTCTATTCAAGAGTCTTCCTTGCCTCCAGCCGCAGAAGATCCTTCTTCTCAGAATTCTCACATGAACTGCAACACCACGAGAGCTGGTGTTTCCCAGTGTGATACATGCTTCCTTTTTTATCCCTACTGGATTTGAATCCTTGAACTCTCTCCAGTTGCTGCTTGAAGACAGCTTCTGCCCCTGTCCTGTACTCCCCAGCATCCTTTCACTCTTACTGGACCCACAGTAGCCGTCATGATTGCTCAGAATAAAATTTCTCATGCATTCTGAGCCAGTTACTCCTCACTGCTTCAAAGTCTTCTATTGCTTTGTCTCTTCCACAGGGTGTAACACATGGTAGGTGCTTAATAACTATGGATTACCTTTCATTTGCAATGTCCTACCTGCAAAGTCTCTCCTTGTAGAAATTCTACCCTTCCAGGAGTTTACACTTGCTGTCTTTCTTTCTTCACCTTTCATTTGCTTTTTAACCCGCAGCAGAAGGGCTTCTACTACTGAAATTGCTCTTACTGACTTCTGATGGCCCATTGCAAGAGTTCTTTAATGTCATTGTTTTATTTTATTTCTCTGCATCATTACAAATAGTTGAGCAGTCTCTGTTTTAAAATACTTTCTTCAATAGTTAGTTGGCAAGGGTTCCTTGGGGACTGAGCTGGGAGTGGCAGAAGGAGTGGTGTGGATAGCGGGGTACGTTCATTGTCTCAATTGTAATGATGGTTTCATGGGTGTATACTATATCCAAATTTATCAAACTGCACACTTTCAATATGTGCAGTTTTTGTATATCAATTATACCTCAATAAAGGTGATTTTTAAAGTTTTATTTCAAAAAGTCAGTTGGGAAAGTAGTCTCTCTTGGTTTTCTTTCTAGTTATCTGACTATTTCTTCTAAATTTCCTGTCCTAATCCAGGAGATAAATTCAGTTCTAGGCTTTCGGCCTTGGCTGCTTGCCTTTTCCTACTACAAGAGATTGGACCTGTCCACCTATTTCTGAGGTGGCAGCCAAACAACTAATTAGAGATGAATTCCAACTTGCACAAATGTGCTTGGTATAGGTTTGTAAAATTAACTTAGGTTAAATGCATATGAAAGAAAGTTGTTGTGTCATTGTCAACATCATCAACATTATATTTGTCTTCTACTTCTGCATCCTTCTTATTTTTATCACTGCCATTATCATTATCACTACATTTATTAAGTGTTTACTATATGCCAGGACTTGTGCCAAACATCTAGCATCTCGTTTAATCCTCAAACTACTATAGGTACTATTGGTATGCCCACTTTACAGATGAGGAAATTGATTCATAGAGAAGTCATGCAACTTACAAGAGCTAAAAATGACAGAATCCTGAGATGAGCACATAGTCAGTTAACTTCAAAGATCAAATTTTTAACCACAATGCTATGTTATCAGGAGCAAGACTACTTTAGTTTTTCTGTCTTTCTTCTCCATAGAAAGTATCTGAAGATCACAAACTAATAGGATCTATGAAAATAGGAGACTGGGAAGTATCTCTCCAGCTGCTAGAAAGCCTCAGGATTACTGAAAGGGGCACCAAAGGCACTTTATTTGGCTTTCCCCTTAATATGGAAATCTCACGTACAGCTCTGGACATACATTTCTAGTGACGGGAAGCTCATACCACCTCTTGAGAAACACCTCTGGAGACAGCCTTCCTCATCACTGCACGCTCCCATTTTTGTCCCCATAGGAGATCAAAATCTGCTTCCCTATATTTCTACCCACTAGTCTGGTTCTATTCTCTTGAAACATCCAAAACATACTTGGTCTCCTGGTACCATGACAAGCTTTTAGAATTTTTAAGATGCTTTCCTGAACGTTATTTCCAGATTAACTAGTTCAGTTATCCTAGGTTAATGTTTAACTATGACCATGCTCTCTGTGAGTCAGAAGTTGCACTAGACACTCCCACATCTAGTGCTCTAGTCAGGTGACTAGTTTTTGCCTTTGTCCTGGTTCCTTTCCTGTTCTTTGTCACGAAAATCTCTCTCTCTGTCTGCTGTCTTGACCCTTCTCAGAGCTGCATCTCTGTCTCATAGTCATGATATGAGGACAGATGTGACTACTTATGTCAGAGGGCAAAAGTGGACAGGCTCTGGTGAAACTCTAAGGAAGCAGATATCCTAGAAGATTTTGGAGGAGAGACCTGGTCATCTCTACAGCTCCTGTGTACTCAGGATTCTTTTACTCTGGGTAAAGTCACTGAAACAAGGCAGGCAGGGTGCTGCCCTGTGTCCCCCCAACCTTCTGTCTAGGGCCTGTTCACCACAAATTTCTGTGGGTACTGTCTTCCCAAGGCCCTGCCCTCCTCCTCTCCACATTACTCTTCTCCCATCCCCATCCTGCTGCCCCAAGCTCATTTCAGATACATTCCCTTAGACAAAAGGACTCTATATTGAATGTGTTCAACATACTCACCATCTCCATTCTCACTGTTGAAACTTTATCCCCTCCCTATTCCCCCCAACCCCCAGATGTGAAAGCACACTGGACCAGCCACTCTTCGTGGTCCTGCTTCTCCTATTAACTTCCTGCTCACTCCATCTTCTCCTAAACTTGGCCTTCCAAGCCTGCCACACAACAATAGAATTCATTTTAATTGCTTGCTGGGCCATATTGTAACAAAAGTATTCAAAGCACCTTACATATTAGTCTAATTTAAAAACAAGGAATTTGCAAGTCAGAAAGGTTTAAGTGACTTGCCCAAGGTTACACAGCTTAAAATGAGTGCTAGGATTTGAACTTTTGACAGGTCAAAAAAGCTTTAAGATATTTTACTATCCTAGTCATGTTCCATTTTGTCAAAGTCCCTTTTAATGTGCAGTTCCCAGAACTGAATAGAGCTTAACTGTAATTTTTTAGAATGTATATGAGTGCACTGAAGTGCAAAAACATCTGTGCCAAACAAATAAGAAGTTACTTCTTCAGTTTTATTCAAAATGCAATGACATTTCATACCAGGTCTTTAAAAAGTAAAAGCAAAATGACATTCAAGAAGTCATTACAGCTTCCTCACCAAGGAAATCCACTTGAAATTTCAGGTCTAAAGTAGCATCCAATTCCATAACCCTGTTTAATTAAGTAATCCTCAGTACTTTCTGCTGAGGATTTGCTCGCCCTCCTGAGTTCCCAAAGGGCTGATTAGACTTAGTAAATTTAATTTTTTTTTTTTTTTTTTTTTGTGAGGAGATCAGCCCTGTGCTAACATCCGCCAATCCTCCTCTTTTTTTTTTTTTTTTTTTTTTTTTTTTTTTTTTTTTTTTTGCTGAGGAAGACGGCCCTGGGCCAACATCTGCGCCCATCTTCCTCCACCCTATATGGGACGCCGCCACAGCATGGCTTGCCAAGCAGTGCGTCGGTGCGCGCCCGGGATCCGAACCAGCGAACCCCGGGCCGCCGCAGCGGAGCGCGCGCACCCAACCGCCTGCGCCACCGGGCCGGCCCCAGTAAATTTAATTTTGATAACAACTTCCTGAATTTTTCCTGTATTCCCAACCAGAAAGATTATATATGTGTGTAGAGTATAGAGGTGGGAGAGGTGGAGAATCTCATGTTATTAAAAACCAAAGAGTGAAAAAAAAAATCCAATGAGTGAGTATTCACTCCAGTGACAACAAAGAGAAGAGCACAGTAACACCTTAATTCCCCCAGGAAATGCTATCCACCAAGGGGCTCCCTCAATACTAAAAGCTAAAGGCTCGAGAAGAATGACTGCTAATCCACAGCTACATCTGTGTAAATGAGACGTAATGTGAGTGAGACTTGTGCTTAAGAAGATTAATTGCTAAAAGATAAACTGAAGATGAAATGTTCAACTGTAACATAATAATTTAGATGGAATCAACAATATCATTCATTAATTATTCTAAGTGCATTTTATAAAACTATATGCACATATGGAATCTCAAAGGACTCTGAATAGCCAAACCAATCTTGAGAAATAAAAATAAAAGCCGGAGGCCTCAGAGTTCTTGATTTCAAAACACATTACAAAGCTATGGTAATCAAAACAGGATGGTACAGACATAAAGATAGACATATAGACCAATGAAACAGAATAGAGAGCCCAGAAATAAACCCTCATGTATATGACCAAATAGTCTTTGACAAGCCTGCCAAATCTACAAATCTACACAATGGGGAAAGGACAGTCTCTTCAACAAAAAGTGCTGGAAAAACTGGATATTCACATGCAAAAGAATGAAGATGCACTCTTATCTTACACTACACACAAAAATTAACTCAGAATGAATTAAAGACCTAAACATAAGACATGAAACTATAAAACTCTTAGAAGAAAACATAGGGGAAAAGCCTCATGACACTGGAATGGGTAATGATTTCTTGGAATGACATCAAAAGCATAAGCAACAAAAACAAAAACAGACAAAAGAGACCATGTCAAATTTAAAAACTTCTATGCAGCAGAATAAATAATCAACAGAATGAAAAGGCAACTGGTAGAATGGGAGAAAATATTTGTAAAAAATATATCAGATAAAGGATTAATATTCAGAATATGTAAGGAGCTCCTACAAATCAATAACAAAAAAATAAATAACCCAATTAAAAAATGAACAAAGGACTTGAATAGATATTTCTCCAAAGAAGATATAAAAATGACCAACAAGCATATGAAAAGATGCTCAACATCACTAATCATCAGGGAAATGCAAATCAAAACCACAATGAGATACCAGCTCACACTCATTAGAATGGCCACTATCAAAAAACCAGAAAATACAAGCATTGGCAAGGATGTGGAGAAATTGAACCCTTCCACACTGTTGGTGGGATTTTAAAATGGTGCAGCTGCTACAGAAAACAGTATGGAGTTACCTCAAAAAATTAAAAATAGAACTACCATATGATAGAACAATCCCACTTCTGGGTATATATCCAAGATAATTGAAAACAGAAGAGATATTTGCATACCCATGTTTATTGCAGCAGTATTCACAAGAGCCAAGATGTGGAACCACCCTCAATGTCCATCAATGGATGAATGGATAAAGAAAATGTGGTATATACATACAATGGCATATTATTCAACCTTAAAAAGAAAGAAATCTTATTATTTGCTACAAATGGATGTACCTTGAGGACATTATGCTAAGTGAAATGTCAGTCACAAAAAGACAAATACTGCATGATTCCATTTATATGAGGTATCTAAAGCAATCAAATGCATAGAAACAGAAAGTAAAATGGTGGTTGCCAGGGGCTGGGGGAGGGGATAGTGTGGGAAAACAGAGTTGTTATTCGATGGATAAAGAGTTTCAGTCATGGAAGATGAAAAAGTTATAGAGATCTGTTCTACAACAATGTGTATATAGTTAACAACACTGTACTATATTAAAAACTGGTAAGAGGGTAAATTTATATTATGTGCTTTTTACAACAGTAAAAAAAATATTATATACCAATCATGATGCTCAGCACTGGAACTACAACTATAAACAAAGTGAGCTGAAGATTCATGGGGGGCAAGCAAGGTAGGCAGGGACATGGGAGTAGAAAACAGTAGCAGGTAGGAGTGTAGAAGCCATTTCAAATAGAACAGCTTGAGCAAAGGTACTATGTAAGAGACAGCCTAGTATATTGAGCCTACTGTATACAGTTTACTGTTGGTGGACAATAAACTAAAGAACCAAATCTTGGAAGGATGTATAGACTTTGTTAAAGGGTATGGTCTTTATTTCATATATAACTAATAACCATTGATCTATTTTAAGTAGGGATGTGTCATACTCAGATTTATGTTTTAGAGAGATTATATAGGAAATAGGTGTGAGGAGGACAAGGCTTAAAACAATGAGACCAGTTTAGAGAATGTTTCAACATCCAGATGAGAGATAATAAGAGACCTTGTCTAGAAGTAGTATGAATATATAGTATGGAGTAGATTAAGAAACACCTAGGAGGGGCCGGCCCCGTGGCATAGCAGTTAAGTGCGTGCGCTCCGCTACTGGTGGCCGGGGTTCGGATCCCGGGCGCGCACTGACGCACCGCTTCTCCGGCCATGCTGAGGTCGCATCCCACATACAGCAACTAGCAGGATGTGCAACTATGACATACAACTACCTACTGGGGCTTTGGGGAAAAAAAAAGGAGGAGGATGGGCAATAGATGTTAGCTGAGAGCCGGTCTTCCTCAGCAAAAAGAGGAGGATTAGCATGGATGTTAGCTCAGGGCTGATCTTCCCCACAAAAAAAAAAGAAACACCTAGGAGACAAATTTGGCAGACTTAATGATAATTCAGATGTGAATCTAAAAGAGAAGTTGGAGGCTCATTTTTTTAAGCTTGAGTAATTAGGTGGACAGTGGTACAAAAAAACAGAGCGCACTGGTAGAGGAAGAACAGATTTGAGATTAAAGTAATGAGTTCAGCTTTGGACATGTTGAAGGCAAGGTGTAATAGGCACATAGGTGTTCACATCGAAAGGAATTTGGATCTATGGACCTGGAGCTCCAGAGAAGATCTGGTTAGGGGAAAATAGACTTTAGAATAAGCTACATATTAACAGCAGTTGAAATTATAAAAGACGATAAAATGCAAAGATAAGGAAGAGTAAAAGAACAGTGAGTCAAGAACAAAAATGTGAGGAACATCAACAATTAAGGAGAAGGTAGGGGAAGAGGACTTACAAAGGACAGCAATAATGAAGCGATGGAAGTGTAGGAGGATAGCATAATAAGAATGTATTGTCATGAAGTCAAACAATAAAAAATGTTGAGAAGGAAATGACAAAAAGTGTCCAATTCTAGAATTCTTAAAAGGATGAAAATGGCCCTTATATTTGGCAATTTGGCAATTAAGAAGTCTTTGGTAACCTTAACAAAAGTAGATTCAGAAGAGATGTAAGAACGACAGCCAGAATTCAGTAGACCGAGGACTAAATTAAAGATGAACCAAGATCCATAAACCTTTTCAGTGATTTCCAAGGGGTGAGAGCTAGGGGAAATATGACACCAAGGAAGGGACATAGCTGAAAATTTGGGGTGACTTTATCAAACATCACATGATCTTTTCCCCTAGTGATTACAATCTAATAGTTTCTCTCAAGCCCTATTCACCCCCAACTTCACTGCCATAGTGAGCCTCAGAATGAAAGGCTACAAATCTCTGATAAATCAAATCCTTAACTTCTTTTGGATCATAGATTCCTTTGAAATGCTGATATAATGTTTACACTCAAAACTTTAGATACAATTTCAGGAGGTTCAAGGACCCTGAAAAACAGTCTGCCTTCATACACTGTCAAGAACCTCTTCTCTGGATAATGTCCCAAGATAAGGCAAATTATAATAATAGTTATTATAAGAGTATACTAATAATAAGCGTTTATATTTGATACTTCATAATATACAACATGCTTTCACATTTTTTCTCTTATTTGATCCTCCCTAAACTCCACATTTTATAGATAAGGACAATGATGTCACACACTTACAGCTAGTGACAGATACAAAATGTGATTCCAGGTCCCTCACTGCAAATTTCCCGCACAGACACTTGGGAGCTTGTCACAGAGCCTGGTAAGCTGTGAGTGCCTTTCAGATGTGGGCACTCATCACCACTGGAACTCACATCTGTACAGCTTTTCTAATGGCACCACAGACTCGGGGAGGCAAAATGATTTCCTCACACAGGTAGTGATTGGCAGAGATCCTGTCTCCTGACGCTTTATCACACGATGCTTTCCTTCTCCTGGGCACAACTACTCAGAGAGGAGCGCTGGATTACTGACCTTGTCTTGGCTGATTCTTCTGTGCTCTGAGTATCAAGATATTGGGATATAAACCATAGGCCAGACCAACTCTATCTTTTCTGTGCCTCTTATCTCCTCATAGAGCCAGAGTTTTGATTGAATAGCCTCCTGAAAAATTCATTTCTTCTTGCTTCCCCACATGCCTTTAATTTATTGCCAAAGTGACTTCTTGGAAGTTCCATATTTCCTCTTTCAAGGGCACAGAGGAGGGCAGCATAGAATTTTTCCTTCGTAAATAAGGCTGCTCCTCTTCTTCATTGTTCTCTGTGTCCCTTAAACAACCTCCATCCATCTATATTTAGCTCCTATTGATCCTTGCTTAACTGTCTTGTTCCTCCTGGACTCTGGAAAGCACTTCAACTCTGTAGAAGCTGAGTGTATGTCTACTTTCTCTGACCGCATGAGTAAACAAACCATAGGCATGTGCAGTATAAACACTCGATCCTGCCTCTGCCCCCAGGATCAGTCTCAATAGAAAAGTGGGGTGGGGTAAAAGTAGGGAGGTGGAATTCCTGTTTATAAGGGTATTGGACTGGGAGTCAAGATAAGACCTAATTCCAGCTTGCCCTAGTGGTGTAATCTTGGATGAATCCCAGTTCCTCTGTGGGCTCAGGTTCTTTGTCTGAAAAATAAAGGGATTTGTACTAGGTGACCCTAAAAGCCCTTTTATGTTTCCTTTCCCAAATTAAATGTCACTTATATATCCATCGCATAATATTAATACCATGTAAAATTATAAATAAATGAAATTTTGTAAAAGTATCCTATAATTGGAAATCCCTTCATAAACGCACTTCCTCTGACGATGTTGTGACTGAATTCCTGGATTTCCACAAAGCTCCAAGGACCTTGTACCTTCACATTAGGAAAGAATCCTAGTTTTCTTCCAATCCTCACTCTGATTTAGCTATGGAGTAAAGCTACTAGGAAAATAAAGTTAATCTGGCAGAATGAGGAGGCCATTGCAGACCTAGACAAGGAGAGTGGAAAGGAAGATTTAGGAAGTCAATTTTGGCATTAGCCAAAGGAAGGAGAAAACAGGCCAAGGTTAGAGAAGTGTTCAAAGTCACTTCAGTATCTGGGTTGAGAGAAGTGGTCAAGGAAGGGTTGAGAACTATTGGTCAGAGGAACACCTGCATGTTTTGGAGGGAAGGAGAAAGTTTTAGAGTTCATAATCAGCTTTTCTGTTCTTTTATCTTGTGCCTTGCTCCCTTAAGGGAGACCAGAATAAATGCACTGAACTTCAGCGACTGGGTTCTGAGATTTGGAAAATCTCTGACCATTGGGATGACCTTGTGAGAGGGAATAACCTTAGGAATGAAAGTTCTATTACAACTATTATCATTGTTGTTATTATTACTATTATTACTTCCTCCATTGCCTACTTTTCTTAACTATTCTCTTCTCCATGTCTATTTTTTATCTCTGCAATTAGGGCTTTGACCCTGCCCAAACACAACCCCCTTCCCTGAAAATACATATTCTTTTGCTGCATTAATAGAACTAGAGTGTTTAGAATGAAGAAAATGAAGGTTCCACTCCACCCTTCCCCCAGTAAGTAGGCTTTAGGACTCTCGCGTCCATATCTAGGTCCCACACTGCAAGCATGTCACTGACAAAAAGCCCAGTAGAGATGACCAGGGTGGGGATGGGTCTGGAGGCCAGTACATTTTGGAAAGAGTAGAAAGAATTGGAAAAACAATAGTCCCAAAAGAAGAACTGGAATCAATGGGTGAAAATTTTATAAAGAACATTCTGAGTATTAGACTTTGGCGGGAAAGGAAGGGGAGGAAGCAGGCGTCAGGTAGTTGGAACTAGAACTGGAGTAATAAACCTATTCAGTGGATTGTTCCCTCCCCTTTCCTCCCCAGTCCATAGAGAATTGATGACCTCAAGATTAACGCACTATTCCTAGGAGAAAAGAAAATTCTGGCATGGTTCCTGCAGGTATTATTATCTGAGGAGGCTGAATACAGCAAAAACAACTAGGGATGGTCTCAGGAGGCTCTGAGTAGGGATGAGCTGTAATACAAGCTTGGGATGATGACCTTGTCATCGGGCCATTCTAGCTGTCTGTCTGTCATTGAACCCAGTTAGAGAGGGGTTTATGAATGGCAGTATCCAAATTCTCTCACCCCATGCTGTATAACCAATTGATTTAGCACAATTGATTGACTGACAAGATAGATGGAAAAGCATCTCGAAAGGCAGAATGATGCTCCTTTGAGGGAGATCAAAATGCAGGATGGTGCTCCATTAAGTTCATGCTCCCATTCCAAACAAGAGCCAGAAACCACACAAAAGAAGCCTCTTTTACAAATGTACTCACCACTAACTGCAAATGTTCTTGCTCTTTTCTACCCTCCACTCTCTTGGCCACTGACTTTGCCATGCATCCTCCTGATGTTTTCTTTCACTGTATATTATTCTTTCCTCTCCAACTCTTACTTTTCATTCCAGTACTGGTATAATAAAGATAATAACAACTATAATTTTTAGATCATCTAGCTTGCTCTATGGCTTCTTCTGAGTGACCATATGTGTGTATGTGTATGTGTATATATCTATCTATATATATTTTTGTTGTTAGTGCTGTCCAGTCAGTTCCACCTCCCAGCGACCCTATGTACAGCAGAGCGGAACCCTGCCCAGTCTCTTTGCTCCATCCTCTCACTTTCCGGGGCTATATCAGACAGTAATCCGCTGCTATTCACAGGGTATTCATGGCCAATTTTTTTGGAAATGGTGGCCAGGTCCTTCTTCCTAGTCTGTCGTAGTCTGGAAGCTCCATTGAAACCTATCTACCATGGGTGACCCTGCTGGTATTGGAAATACCTGTGGCATAGCTTTCAGCATCACAGCAACATGCAGCTGCCACAGTATGGCAACTGACAGAGGGTGGTGTGGTTCCCTGACCGAGAAATGAACCTGGGCCACTGCAGTGATAGAGCCGAATCTTAACCACTACATCACAAGGGCTGATATTTACTTACTTACTTAATTCTTAGACTATCTTATGCCTATGAGTTGATTCTGATGTTAACTCTGTTTTGCAGATGAGGAAACTGAGTCTAGGAGAGATTTGTTACCTGCCCCAAATCACACAGGTAGAAAGTGGCAGAGCCAGGTTTCAAAACAGGTCATCTCTCTGACTTGAAAGCCCATGCTTTTCCTCCTGAGCTACAATGTCTCACTAATGATTTACTTCTTCTCAATAATAATTCTCATGATCTTGGTTCTCCTTCTAAGTGTTGTCACCTCCATAGTCTGCCTTGGCTGACACCTGAAGTCCTACCCTATCAGCAGTGCTCCCTCCTCACCTCCCCCCTCCCATCTTCTTCAGCTTCACAGGCAATTCTCAGACAACAGGAACCGAAGAGCTAGAAATTAGAGGAATTCAAGACAGATTTACGTAGGACAAGCTGCTCCTTTTGTGGACACGTGATGCCTGTCTCAGAGAAGATGCATTCTTGGCTATTGCCTAACATGGCAGGGTACGGGAGTGGGGCGAGGGGGGGGGTGGGTTCCAAGAATTTGGCATCACCCCCAGCGATCTTTCTCTTCTCATCTTTCTCTTCTCATCTCACCCCAGCGCATCTGTCCTGCAGGGCTGCTGGTTTTATGAGTAATGAGCAGATTTACTTAAGCTATAAAAATGAAGTTAATTCAAGTCATTGTTCCAAAGAAACTCAGAACAGGGTCATGCCTGATTTGGCTTCCAAGGAGAGAAACTTATTCGTGATATGTCAGAACTCAGCTCTTGTTGGACCCACACATGTATGCAGGCATGCACATTCACAAATACACACACAAACACACACACGCACACCCCTCCCAACGCTGAAGCTATCTTCCAAAAAAACAAGATAAAGAGAATCTTCATTACCAGAAGTAGAGAGTGAGTCAGTGTTGGTTAGAACAACTAAGCAGACAGTTCTAGTAGGAGGAGTGCCAGGGCACATGAAAAACAAAAGCAGCGAGCTCAGCCATGGTTGCCTGGGACCTTGGAAACCATTTTATCCAGCAGTACTAATACATATAGTCCAGTAATTTAAAATGTTCCATTAGTTTAATATTTTGAAACAACTCAAACAAATAATTATGAAATTAACTTTAGATATTTCTGACCTCATTAAAAAATTAAACATATATCATCCCAATCTTAGATCATAATCAGGTAAATGAGTTTGAAATGAAACTTCAATCGTGTTTTTAAGTCAAGGAGCAAAGGAATCACACAGATGAAATAGTAACTTTCTATCTGTCTAGATTTAATTTTCTTCCTTAACAACATTTTGGTTAAAGGAACTATTTCTACTCCCAATTATGGTCACTCTCTGCTGGACCTCTGTCAATATCAAGTTTACAATGAAGGGTCCACATGTGGATACTAAAGTCCAGGGGGGAAGGGTGGAGCAGGATCTTCCGCCTCATTCTCAACACTTTATTTCTATTGATATAGCAAAAGATATTTAATAATGGAAGTGTTAATAAAGGACATTGTGTTAAGGGAACAGAAAAGCCTACAAAGTCTTTCCTCTGCAAATGAGTAATCTGCAGGGCATGATCAGGGAAGGACAGGTTGCCAGTGGGGACTGTGAGGTGAAAACTGGTTAGAGATGAAGTAGAAGAGGTCAGCTGGGAACAGTTGATGAAGACCTTGACTGTCATGTCTACAAAGAGGAAATTTAATTCTACAGGTGAAGAAAAACCCTGGCTGGGTTTTTGGAAAAGAACCATCATGACAGGATTTGTGTTTGGATATCTCCTACTAACAGTAGGTGGAGAACAGATTTGAAGGGGAGAAATTTAAAAGTAGGGAAACCAATCAGAAGGCTGGTGCAACAATCCATGTAAGAGGATAAACTTCATGAGAGAACTTGGTATTCCCAGTGTATTACTGCTGGATGTATTCTCAGAACCTAAAATATAGGATGTGCTCAATAAATAGTTGTTAAGGAAGAAGTGACCTCCATTTATGTCCAGGAGGGAAGTGAAAGAGAGGGATTGGTTAGCAGGTCAGATTTATGACAAAGAGACTCCACTTATCCATAGGTTTCCAGATAACTTTTTTTTCCAGATAATTACCCAGACTGTGCTGGCTAGCTGCCTAGATTAAGCTATTTTTTATTGAGTATCATGTCCAGATCCCCATGCTTTGCATCACTGTGCACACATGATCTCATTTAATCTCTTTTTAAAATAAAAGATCCCAGGAATTAGGTATCGTTGTCCCCAATTTATGTGTGGACAAAGTGAAGTATCTTCCGCAGGTCACGTAGCTACTAAGTTGCACGAAGATTTGATCACAAAACTGACTCTAAAGCCTATGATTGCTCCACTATCCTCAGAAGAGCATGTGTCACTTGTCTTATCGAACAGGGGATTTTACGTATCCCATTCCCATACACATTCCAAAAGAAGCGTCTATTTCACAGCCTCCACAAACAATAGCAATATATTTTGAAAATTTGTGCAAACGCGTTTTTAATAAACTACTCCAAAATTTTCTGTATGGCTTAATAAGTTTTTGTATCCTCAGGATACAGATAAAGATAAGACGTTTTAGAAAATCCCCCATCCCAAACTACTTGAAGATGCATTAATCATTTTAAATATCCCCCAAAATCATGGGCAAAAAGTCATATTGTTGACTCTAGCTTAATGAATATAAATGCTACCCCTTCCAACATGAAATATCTTTGGATGAACTTCCACATATACTGAACTTGAGGTGGACCCAGAAATTCCTCTAAACAAATAACAGACTCTACCTAGCCCTGCTGCAAGTCCTATCTGATTATAATTCTACCCTTTCCTTGCTCCAGCTTTCTCTTGTTAAAGCTGTTTGAAAGCATATTGCTTTTCCACCGTGGAAATGCTATTTTATACTCCTTTGTTTTTTTTTTTAATTTTTGTTTATTGCAGTAACATTGGTTTAGAACATTGTAAAAATTTCAGGTGTACATCATTGTACTTCTATTTCTGCATAGATTACATCATGTTCACCACCCAAATACTATTTGCAACCCATCACCACACACATGTGCCTAATTATCCCTTTCACCCTCCTCCCTCCCTCCCCTCCCCTCTGGTAACCACCAATCCAATCTCTGTCTCTATGTGTTTGTTTATTGTTGTTACTATCTACTACTTAATAAGGAAATCATACGGTATTTGACCTTCTCCCTCTGACTTATTTCACTTTGCATAATACCCTCAATGTCCATCCATGTATACTCCTTTGTTTTTAACAGGGCCCTGGAAGTAGCGACATAATATTCTTTTCCTTCCAGATGTTGCTATTTCCTCTTTAGAAAATGAATTTTCCACCTATCCTTTGAAAGTACTCTGCCAAATGGTGTCCTGCTTATGGCCCAAGTGCATCCCAGCATGCAGGCAAGATGTCTCTCAGGGACGAAAACAACATTCCATCTAATCCAAGTAATCGCTTTTAAAATGCCCATTGTTTTTATTTTTTATTTTTTTTGTTTTCATGTCAAAATAATATTTATACTGAGAAACAAGATAAAATGGGAAGTCCTGTGAAGTACCAGATTCTGTATCTCTTGAATATTGATGTTTGTCTTCATGTTCTAGATATTTAATTTTTACATGTCTTACAAATTATTTTGGCTTCATGATATTATCCTAACATCTCAGAACTTAATATAGGCTTAGGGTATGATTTATTATTTACATAGTGAATACAAATCCATAGAATAAATACTATTCTGTAGACGTTATTTTTTGAAAACTTCTTGTGAGATCTGATTAGATCATCACTTTTTTTATTTATTTTTTTTATTTTTTGTTTATCATGGTAACATTGGTTTATAACATTGTATAAATTTCAGGTATACATCATTATACTTCTATTTCTGCATGGATTATATCACGTTCTCATGTTCACCACCCAAATACTAATTACAATCCATCACCACACACGTGCCTAATTATTAGTAGTCCTTCCATTGCTGTCATAGGATGATCATACTCTTTTTGAAATGTCTTATTTTCCATTTATGTGTTGAGAAAATATTTCAAGCACAGAAATATGCAGTTGAGTTAGAAAGACAGTTCTCATTCATCCACAACAAAGCCACAATTTCAGAATTTTGGGGACCTGAGAGAGAGAATAGACTAAAATTTACTTTTGACAAAAGCCATAAGAAATAAAAAGGGTGTGAGTGAAATTGTCAACTAGTTATGTCTAGAGGATCATAACAACTCTGAGCTGATTTTATTTGTAAAATAGGGATAATAATGCTCATATTACAAGGTTTTTATAAAAATTAAATATTATACGTGAAAATGCCTGGTTCAATTTTCTAGTTTGAACTAGAAAAATTCAACAAATATCCATAGTAGTAACAGTAGTAGTTGTTGTTATTGCTGTCAATATTTCAAGAGAAACATTAAACCTTCACTTTTTATTTATCAAACTTTTACTGATCATATATGACACAGTCCCCCACGGAAGAAGCTGTCAGTGTAGCGGGGGAGACAGACACGTAAACAATCAACTACTATGCAATATAATTTAACTTTATTTATAATAGAAGTACTGCTCTATGAACACAGATGTAGCAATTTAAATAATACCTTATATTTATATAGCATTTTACTGTTTTCAAAGCTATTGTCTCACAACAACCATTTGAAGTAGGTTTTAACTACTGAGTTTTAGAGATCATCATCATCATCATCATCACCCTGGCAGCAACCATTTGCTACACGCTCCTATGCCAGGCCTTGGGCTAGGAGCTTTACATGTATTACATTACTCTATATTCACAAGAAATCTGCCAAGTAGCTACTTTTGATTGCCATTTTACAGATGGTGAAACTAAGATTCAATGAGTTTTACTGACTTCCCCTAGTTACACAACTAGTAAGTGATGTAGTCCGAACATGGACACCAATCTGTCTGTCTCCAAGTCATAGTCTTTTCTCCTTCACAGTTGAGTTATAGATAGAAAGCAGCTCAGAGAAAATTATACTGGGGATCAGGAAAAAGAGAAAATTTTTCTCTCAATATTATCTAATACATCTATCTTGAATAAATAATGCAAAAGAGAGGCTGACAATAATACCCTGATCCCTACACTAGATATGGATGTTATGCTTCTTCTAGATTTGTCCCATTAGTTTTTTGCCATTCAACAAAGCTAGGGCATATCAACAGGCAACAAGTGGCCTTTGGAGAAGCTATTACACCAGATCAGATAGCCTATGGTTGAATTTTAACATTGACATTGCCAATTTTGGCATTCAATCTTTCAGAAATTATATTGGCCATCCAGAATATAGAATAGATAACTTTCAGATGGCTGCCAGCTAAAACCAAATGTTTAAACAAGCTGCTAGCCCTTACACAGGAAAGCTAAAAGTGTTAAGGAAAACCCTTAATTATATTACTGCAAACTAAATCAAGACAAGGAGAACAAATCTTCATTATAGGAACCTGGTAGTTCAGGGATGGTCCACAATATTCTCTCAGATCACTGAAGACCACTTACCCTTATTTCTGCCAAAGGCTGGCTCCCTGAGATAACAATTATGTGGCTTAATTTGCCCCTTAGAAAGTCCTGTAGGAGAAATTTCCGCCAGGTGAAAAACTTACTCCCTAAGGAATTAGCATGTTTCTTTCTTTCTGACAGTAAGAACTATGTAACCTATCATGTTGCCTTTAGTCCTTGGTGGCTAGAAAACTTATGATTGATTTTTCTATTAATTCACAGCAACTAAGTTAATCGTAAGGTTAGTATTTTTCCTTTCTTTATTCTTATTTCTAGTAGGGCTCCATTTTTAAAACAAGGGATAATAAAAGCATGTATTTTTAATAATTATTCTATAATTTTATAAAATAAAGGATACAGTGTCTTTTTTTCCAGATCCTAAATTTATCATTGGTGTATGAACCTCATTCCTTCTTTTAAACACTTATGATTTACTATGCTTTATCTGTGCTGAACACTGTCCCTGTCCCCTAGTAGTAGGGAAGAAGGTTAACAGATAAAATACAATGTGACCACTACTACTAGTACCACAATGTGATAATTCCTACAATTATTTGTAAGCTATACAGAATGGGTATCAAATGTGTCCCTTCGTATCCACATGTACTATAGGCTTGTGTTCTTGATGGGCAGAGAAATGCTGACTGCCTGATTAATGTGGCTTTATGAAATGTATCTCAGAAATTCAAGAACGTTGGAGCTTTGGGAGAATTAAGAGGTTTTAGATCTGGACAGACCAGTACATACACCTCCTTAGAAAGGCCTCTCTGTCGTCTGCAATCCACAGGGATCTCTCTAGCTCTGCATCCTGAGGTGTTCCCTCCAGATAAGACACAAAAGGCTCTGATCATCTGATGCAGCCAACCACAGGAGACAGGTCCCCAGCCTCGGTGTGAGCCCTCAAGAGCTTAGGTTTCATTTACTTAGTGCACCAAGCACCTTAATAAAGCTTCTAAATTCAACTCAGTTTAACAATCATGTGTTAAGCTCCTATTTTTGCCTTGAAGCACAGAAATAAACAAGACTCTCTATTCAGAGTTCAAGACTAGTTGGGGAAACAGACACATAAACAGATTTAGTATAGTGTATGAATTATGGCGATAAGGGTATGTCCAGGTTGTCTGGCCCACGGTAGGGCTCATAATTTGTTTGGGAAAGAACTTCAGTGATGCTGGCCAATGGAGAGTGGGAGGAAACAAGGAACAGGAGGAAAAGAGTGAATAACCCAGTTACCTACTTACCATCTAGTGCAAAATGCCAAGGTGGGGCCAGAGTGACTGAGGTAGAATTTTGTCCCAGGGACCCAATGTGGCAAGTGAGTGGCATGGACAGGGGATCCAAGCAGCAGGTGAGGCTAAAATCAAGCAGGCAGTAGAGATTCTGGGAGGCCAGTTCATTCAGGGCAGTGCGGTGAGAAGACTGTCTTTCTAGGGGATGCGGTTGACTTGAGGTTGGTGTCAGAACTCCAGTCAAGCAAGCTGGGATTCAGACTTGAGCAGTAGTCTTACCTAATCCTAGTGGGAAACTAGAGTGCTGGACAATGAAACTGAGGCAGAAATCCAGTTGCTTGTGGTACAGAAAGGCTCTCCATGACCATGCAAGTTGCTGAGGCTCCCCACCTACCCTCACACCCAGATGCACTGAGGACTATATTTATAAGTAGCAAGACTAATTTTAGATACCATCTGCTGGTAGTCTGGGACTAATAATAAGCCTCCTATTTAGAGAAAGATTGGCATAGGGTCTTGACCTGAAAGCCCTGAGATTGAAGGGGTAGAGAAGGGATAAAGGCAGTATCAAATATATTTGTTATTGAAACATTTTTGAAGGTTGGAAAAAAGTGATTCCCCGCCTCTTTCCTGTCAAGACAAAGGGGAGTCATCTTTTTCTCATTTGTCTGAAGTTATCAGCAAGAGGCATCATCATTCACTGCCATTTTTGTAACCTGAGTGTCACATAACTGTTGTAATAGAAACTTGAGAAAGTAAAAAATCTCACTCTATTTTTCTCCACTGAACTTCCCCCATCTTCTATGTATATGTAGATTCATGAATTTTTTTCTCTCAGGAGAGCCACAAGGAACCTGTCAGAAATATTCCAGCATATGCAAATCCTAACTATCCTAACTAGACAGACAAAAATAATCTTTGTTCTTTTCCTCATGTGCTCTGTGGGAGTTTGGCCTTGTTTGCATGATTGATCAGTTTGCATGTTACTTTTCAAAATCACTTTTCAGATGGAGACATGAAGCAGAAAATAAAAGGAGGAGTATCTAGGCGTGTGCTGGGTGAAAGGGCACCCAATCCACGATAAACCCTTGTAACAGCTTAGGAATATTCCTCCTGCACATATCAGATGGTGACTCTCAGGAGCAGTTTCTGCAGCCTCCATTGTATGAGCAACAGGAGATGAAATTCCCCAACGATGAACTGTGGAGTGAACAGGCTCTTTTTGTTTTTTTCTGGTTGACAGTACTTCTATGTCTAAATACATTGGATGGTACGTAAACTGCCAAAGCCCTGCCAGGATCCCTAACATTCTCAGGACTTGTTTCCCTTTATTCCAAAGTTCATGGTGTTTCTGGCCCTTCCTATTGGGCAGTTTCTGCACTCTTCTTCAGGAGCTCTCTCCATGTCTAACTTCAAGGAAGAAGATTCATCACTCTGACCTCTTCAGAGAGATTCCCCTCTTTGCCCAGCTCCAGGTACAATGTGCCACTTGTATGTAAGCCATAGGAAAGACAATCCACTGCCATGAAGCACTGTTCTAGAAACAATCACTTCAAAATCTTACTTTTTCTGGGTTTTACCTCCTCTTCTCCATCTCACCTCCACTGCCTTTGTCCAAGCTTGATCATCTCTTACCTGTATTACTCAAATAGTCCTTTAACTTGCCTTCCTGTGGCCATTATCTCTTCTTCCTGCTTCCCCAACCTCTTCCACCTCTCATCCCAAGCTTCTCATTCACTATTCCATTGATAGTGATTCCAAAGTGCAAATATTAAAATGTAAATTGTTCGATTAAAAAATCATAACCACCTTTAATCAAATGCTAAGGAGGAAAGAAGAAAGGTAAAATAGCAACATTTTTGAGCATCTGCAATTTGTCAGACTTTGTGTTGGATTCTGTTATATACATTACTGCCCTATATGCTCACAACAATGCTTCAATGTAATGTATTATTATCTCTCATTTATTGTCAGGAAACTAAGGTTCAGGGAGCTTACATAATTTGCCCAAGGCCATTGACTAGTAGATTCAGTACATAGCATCTAAGGTCTGCAGGCAAATGTCGACTTCTGTTACTTTGCCACTATCAATTCTAGGTTCTGGAGGCATAGAGATGAATAAGATACCTCACTATGTCTGACTCTGAGAAGCCTATACTGGAGGGGACACTCACATTAACAGTAAATTACAACACAATGTAGAAACTAAAAGGCTGAGTGGCAAAGTCAGTGTTTGCACTTAAGTCTCTCCCAATTAGACCACAGATTGCCGATTTTTACATAGATGAAAACCTGTTACATGTTAAAACTTTCCTCATACCTTCACATCATGAGATTTGTATTTTTACTCAAGAACTATGCAATGGCAAAAAAGTTACAATTAATTCAGTGAAGCTTTCAAATGAATTTACATTTTGTTTGTTTATTTTTTATTTATTTATTTTGTGAGGAAGATTAGCCCTGAGCTAACATCCGATGCCAATCCTCCTCCTTTTGTGAGGAAGATTGGCCCTGGGCTAACATCCAGGCCCATCTTCCTCTACTTTACATGGGATGGCACCACAGTATGGCTTGACAAGTGGTGCCTCAGTGCGTTCCCAGGATCTGAACCTGCGAACCTGGGGCCACCGAAGCGGAGTGTGTACACTTAACCGCTAAGCCACTGGGCCGGCCCCGAATTTGCATTATACTAATCACAACAGCAACAATGTCCATTTGAATCCACATTTTTGTGAAAGATACTATTGGTCAGTGTACAGACAGTGACTGCACAGCCACATCTGAATTTGAGACCCCTTTGCAATAATCTTGTAGCTCTCCCTGGCTCCTTAGCCCATACACTGGGAATGAGTGCCAGTCTCGTAACCTCCTCTGATACAATATCCTTCCTAACAGGGTTCTGCACTATCGACAACTAGAGAGCCAGAATGAAACATGCTCACGTGGAGGTCAGGTAAGCATGTGCCTTGGTTAGACCTTGAAGAGTGATGAAAAGCCTTTGGTCCCTCCTCTAACTCATCTAGACATCCACACACAGGAGAGGAAGAAGTAGAGAGGGAGGGAACTACTATTTCTTAGTGTCTGTTGTGTGCTAGCCATATAATTTATAATCCAAAAGTTACATTGAGTCTAGTGTTTAAGCCTTTTCGAGAATCTTCCCTCCCTTCTTTTAGCGTGAGTGCCTGCCTTTCCCTCCCTTCACCCTCTTTACCTTCTTCTCTCTTATTTTTCCCAAACATACTTTGCTCTTTTACATCCCAATGCCTTTGCTAAAGCTGTTATTCTGTCTGGAAAATGCATGACTAGCTCCCATTTTTTATCCTGCCGAACTCTCTCATGCTTCAAGATCTAGCTCCACTCTGAAGCTATCCCCAACCTATGTAAGAAGTTGTTCTCCCTCTCCTTCATGCTCCCGCCACACTTGCCTTGTCCTTCCTTTATAGCACTGAGCACATTATATTATATTCGTTTACATACGTGTCTTCCTCACTGGCCTATGTTCTTTTGGCGGCTGGGACTGCATCTTATTTCTCTTGAATCCCCATCTTGTAGTATTGTGTCTGGAGCATAATATGCACTCAATAAAAGGTGATTGAATGAATAAATAAATAAACAAATGCTGCTTAATAATCCTTAATGTCAACGCTGACATTCTTTTCTGAAATTGTCGGCTTCAAGTTTGGTGAATGTATTTCAGCTTTGGGTCCTGTCATTTGTCACTTTCTAACCTACTCATCTGTTGAGATGATCGTAAAAGCCCAGCATGATCATAAAAGCTTCCAGCATAGCATTGGAAGAGATCTTAAAAGCCATCTAATCCGATCTTCCTACTAGGGCAAAATTCCCTTTCTGTGATCAGGAGTCATTCATTCTCTGATTGAATACCTCTAGTGATAGTGAGTTAATTGCCTTATAAGTGAATTCAATTATTCTTTAACAATATGAATTATTAGAAATGTCATGCTATATCTTTCTATCATTTCTCCCTATTGTTCTTGCCCTCGGAAACTATACTATTTATATGTATCGTCTCCTTCAAATGACATACTTTGAGCTATCTGATGAAAGACTGAGAAACTAAACAGTTACTTGCATAAGGCATTCTGGGACCTCAGAAACCACTACTCGTTTCTGGAATCAAAGCCGAGGAGGCAGATTTAGCTATAGTGGCAGCTGGCAGAGGCAGTCAGGTTCAGTGACCAAGAGATTGGCAAATATGGACTTAACCCTGGAAGGCACCAGGAATTTAAGTGACAGAGAGTAACAGAGGGAGCCTAGGTGACACTTTAAGTTGAGGGCAGGGAAGGCAGAATAGGCAAAATCATGACATTAACAAAAGCAGTCCAGCAACCTAGAAAGATAAAGTGCAAAATGGGACATAGAGTGATAAATGTGAGGCTGGACAAGTCGTCAAAAAACTGAATGTCATAGAGGTGTAGTGACCTGTCCAAAGTTACATAGCTAGATAGGGAAAGAGGCTGGCTCTAGCCAAGATCTTCTGGGTTCAAGTCATTTTTGCTAGTCAAATAGTCTTTATACCATCTCACAACATCTTCCTGTCAGCTCACCCCTCAGTACCAGCCAGTGTGATGACTCAAAAATGACCCATTAGATTTAATTTTGTTTTCTCTCTAGAACCTTCACACTGCTGTGCCCCCATACTCCCATTTGCCCCCATAACTGGCTCCTAAAACAGGTTTATACCACAAGAGTATTCAGGTCAGAGCTTCCAACTCTAGAACTACTGCACAACTCCCCTTTCTATGATGCACAGGATTATCATCCACTGTGGATCAACACATTTTTCTTTAAATATATTAGTTAACCAGTTAGTCTCATAGATCTGAAAGCATTTTTCAAGATTATTTTCCATATCTTTCCTCTAATCAGTTTTGTGTTAAGTTTAACTTCAGAGAAATCTAATTTCCATTGCTCTAACTTAGTGGGAGGCACCTCATTTTTCTCATTTTATATCACCTATACAAATCTCAGCTTTTGCTACTCAAAAAAATACAATAAAAATAAAGGTAGGACAGGCCTCTTGATAAAACTTAGCTCGTGACATGGATTCCAACCAACCTTTCCAGTTTCATTTCTTGCCACTGCCCCTAAGACCAGTCCCTGGGAACTCAATCCCCTTCCATCTCGAAGGCCTTAGAATAGCTAAAGGTTGTCTTGTCATGCTTGGTGAATTCAGATAGCAGTGATTTTGCCAAGGTCACACAGAAAATTAGCATCAGGGAAGAGGTGAAAACCTCTGGATTTTGCCATGGTTTTACCTTGAGCCATGATACTCATGAAAGCTGCCAAGAAAGTGATGGAAAAAGAAGATGTACTACATGACGCAACCTATTTAAGGAAATGCATGCCCCATGCGAGGCTTACCTGGACAAATTATTCTTATATCGTTAATTTAGGCAACAAATTCAATACAAACATAAAAGAAAACCTCCCACCCCACGGCAATGTCCACAGTCCCCAAATAAATGGAATATTTACTGTTCCTAGTAGAGCTGATATAAGTGACCACACTGAAAAAGCCGTTAATTTCTGGGCAAAGTGTTTGACTCCTTGTTGATCACTTTCTTGGGGGTCATTCAATCAGTAGGAAAGCTTGGCTGTCAAAGATTCCAGAAATGCTCCTTTGACACAGTGCTGAGCAAAACATTTGGATTGCTTTCCAACGGCCAATCTAACAATACTCCCTCACTTTTCTTTGAAAACCTATGCAACTATTTACTTCTGTTTAGGTAAGGAAAAAAAAGGAATCTTGCCTCATAATCTAAGAGTAACTTCAAAACATTTTAGTTTTTTTTTTTTTTTTTAGACAGGCAGAAAGAACCTTAACTGGATCAGTGTGAAGCAAGGCTGGGTAATAAACATCTGGTCTACACAACAAGTAAAATTCATTGGTTCTCTTTTAAGTTAAACTGCAGGAAGGTCACCTTGATTACAACATCTCAGACACATTCTCAAATAGCTACCAGCTTTGGTCTTTATGTCCAGAGCCCATTATTCTTAGGGATGAGATGAGCTAGAACTTGGAAACCAAAAAGATGAATCTCTCAAGAATTGTATTTTGCTTCCTTGCTCCCTCTTGCTTTTGCTGGTCATTCTTGCCTCTGTGAACTTGTTTCCCCGTTTCTTGAGTCCCTTTCCATCATTATGTAGTAGAATGAGCACGGACCCTGTCATCATGAAGACATGGTTTAAAACCTAACTATGCTATTTGCCAGCTACCTTGCTTTGGGTAAGTTACTTAACCTCTTTGAGATTCAAGTCCTTCCTCAGTAAAAGAGGAAAAAGAATAGCTATCTTTGAGGATTATAGAGAAAATTAAACTAGAAAACATCTATGAGAGAGCTTAACACAATTCTTAGCATGTAGTATGTGCTCAATAAATATTACTTTTCTTCCCTTTATTCCACCACATCGCCCACCACAACATCCAGTGGTTCTTCTCAGAATTGAGCCAGCCTATCTTCAGCAGATTTGGTGCTCTGGTACCCAAAGAACTCCTTCCCTCCTACTCTGAAGTTCTTGCAGAGTGATGGCTTTTGGAGCCATAAGCGTGTAGGTTTGCATCCTAGCTCCTCCAGTTCCAAGCTATGTGAACTCGGACAAATCTCTTAACCTTTCAGAGGCCCTGTTTCTTCACCTGGAAATAAAAATGTTACCTATGCCATATGTTTGCTGTGCTGTGAAGACTAAATGAATGGAAAGCATGTTGTGGAGAGCATGACCCATCACAAAGAAACTGTAGCTTTTTTATTTAATTACTAAGAATTCACTAGGTTTCCTTCATCTGCCCAGTATAAGCTAAATATAAGGGACAGAAAGAAAAATTTAAAAAAACCTGTTTCCTGGCCTCCAGAAGCTCACAGTCAGGAACAAGATGTTCAGTTAATTAAGTGCCCAAGTATACTTGGGGAAGGGTCTGGAAATGCATTTTAGAGATCTCTCCTCACAGTGCATTTAGTTCTAACGGAGTTTTACTGTGCTGTAAACCATAAAGGACAACCATCCTGGTTTCATAAAAGGTTTTTGTTTCAAAACAAAAAAGGGAAATAAATCCAAGCATTTTAACTAGGTCTAAAGGTCACATCCAACTCTCTGCAATGATGGGGTTCTCTCTTCAACATCCTCTAGAGGTGACAGAGTGCTCAGTGCCTTCAGAGGCACCCAGTCCTCACTGAATGCTTCTGACTGCTGGAAAGCAGAGGCTGACAGGGAACTACAGGGGAGCACTCTCTATATTTCATTCACTCAAGTGGCTTCCTCATCCCCAAGGCAGATCTTTAAAGGGGAAGATTAAATTTCTTCAAAAGGTAAAATTAAGATGCAGAATTTGGAAAAAGAGAAGCGTGCTTTGTCAACACCGTGTACTCCTTTCCTTGCATAATATTCCCTATATTTGGGCAGCATTTTACCATTTGCAATCCACATTTTTATTTAATATCTTATTTACAATCCTTAGAGAAAACCTGTGAGGAAAGTTTGAAAATCCATTTTTTCACATTTTATATTTTCTTTGAAATGGAATTGTGTTTTACAATCAACATAATATTTCTTTTCTTTCCTGAAAAGTTGATAAATCAATAAAATCTTTATTGAATTGTTGTACCATGCATGCATCTTAACATTAAAAAAAAAACTTTTTTTTTTTCTTTTTTACAGATATTGGAAGCTAAGACCCAGTTAAAGTGTTTAACCCAATAATCCAGAGTGAAAGGATCAGGGCTGGAATTCCTAAACCTTGAGTTGCAGGTAGTGCTCTTTTTCACCATCCAGCTCTGGTCCAGACTTAGCAGGTAGGACTGCTCTTCCTAAAGGAAGAATTAGAGCCTCACCAAGACATGTAACTGGAAGAACTACTCTGTCAATCACAAATGTTGTTGACCTATTAGCCAGTTCTATTGCCTAAAATTTGGCATCTTTGCCTTTTCCTTTGGGCTATATAAGCAATCCCTGATCCAACACCCATAGTACGTCTGTCTGTCTGTGTGTACTATAATTTTATGCCCCACTTCATTTCACAAAGGATTTGAGGTCACCTAAGGAAATATAAACCATAAAATTGAAAAAAAAAACAATATAAAAATCAAGATTAAGAAAACAGGTCAAAGCTGTGCCTAGATAAAATGTTAAGACAGTAAAAGCGAACTGTATAGCAGACAAAATAGATCAAAATAATTTGGCCCAAGTACATGATTTCCTGAGGGTAAATCTTGAATCAGTAATAATTCATACAATTTATAGAGGAATGGATGGACTATACACCATCCCAAAGTATCATTTAGCAAAATAACTCATTTTGCTAACAATAGAGAGTCCAGGAGGCAGTTTCTGGCAGGGGTCTAGAGTATAGACATTGTGTGTTCCTGTCTGAGGGAAGACCCACAGCCTCAAACAAGTGTGGCCAAGCTCTAAAGACACTAAGAGGCCTGAAACGTCTCACCCATCAGTGGACATCCCACAACCACGTGGAGAGCCTGTCAAAGGCGAGGACAAATGGCAGGATCTAGAAGTCACATTTGTCTGCTAATGACCTGTAATACATTACATATTAGCTTTTCAGCTTAACCAGTTCAGACTTTGGCCCCAAGAACCTAGGACACAGAAAAATAAATTTTGATAAAATAGTGAGGGCAGTGTAAGAAGGTCTTATTATTAGTGTCCTAAAGTTTGGAGATGGAGGGTTGAGATACAGAAAAACACTGAAGAGGAGAATATCACGATAAGGGGAGAGGAGGTGGGACTTGGTGGTATAATAGGAAGGAAGAGGCTTTATGGGTGCGAATAACAGCAATGGTCTTGCCCTGCTGCTTCACTGGATATTCTTAGGCGTCCCACACAGGTATATACACGTGAAAACCTTCTGTCAAGTGTAAAAGTTTATTTAGGGCAGTCATTCTTTAATTTTAGCTCCTTCTCAGCTGGTTTATTTTATTTGTTTTGTTTCTTTGATGCTGTATTTTGCCTTTGAAATGACTTCTTACAAGACTGACTACATAGTTTGTGAAGCCCCAGTGCAAAAAGAAAATATAGGCCTCTTGTTCAAAAATTATTAAGAATTTCCAGAGGGCAAGACCAGGGCATTAAACTAAGCATGAGGTGCAGGGCCCTTGAGACTGCACAGGTTGCATGCTCATGAAGCTATCCCTACACTCCTGAATAAAATTAAATTAAATATTTTTAGGCAGTTTTACATCAGTTATTGATTGGCCCTTCCCATTCTTCCTCTTTCCCTTTGCTATCTGCCCATTGATTCTGACAGCAATATATGCTAGTGATGATGATGATTGTAGGGAGTAAGCATGGCAATGAGGATGAGGACGATGATACTTAAAAAATCCCTGGTCACAGCCAGAGGCCCAGATTTGGAGGAATTGGGTTCAAGGGATATAGGCCCAAAGAGGACTCCTGTGGTGTGAGGCAGTAAGAATGCCACACACATTTATGCTCTTTTCAAGATTTTTCCCAGAACTGGTTAGTATACCAGAATTTTGTGCTTGAAAATGAGAATTAATGTTTCCTGAAACTAACTGAGAAGCTAACTGAGGAACCATTCCAGGGAAACCCACCAAAAAACTGAAAATTCAGCTTTGAGTTTTATCAAATCCTCAACTCTCTGCCCTTCCACTAGTCTGGTTACTTTATGGTCTTTCTCTACCTCTAATACAGGCTCTATCTTTAAATCATTGCATGACCCTGGGCTTCATTTAACTTTTATGAATCTCAACTTTCATGTCTATAAGATGGGACTATTATTTACTGTACTATCAAAGGCCAAGTGTGAGGATCAAATATGTTTTGCACATAGTATATATTCAGAAAATATTGTTAAGGTGACATAAAGCTGTATCACTGACACTTTCTTGTGAGGTCTAGATCCTCTTCTTTCTCACTTGGAAGTCTATTTTAAAAAGGTAGCTATGTGCACATTCAAGGGACTTGAGCCATCAATAAGCAAGCAGAAGAAAATCAAGAGAAACAAAAGAGTAGACACAGAGCTTGAAAGCTCATAGATCTGGACTGATTACATCAAATTCCACATGGTCTTGGAATTCAACACTACAAAAAGTCTCAATTTCTCTTTGCTGTGCAACCAAACCGACACAGGGCAGGTGTTGTGGCAGGCCCTGTGCTGGACCCTGGATGTACAGAGATGAATCAGACCCAGTCTACTCTGGGGGCTCACAGTCCAAGACCGGTCCACTTAGCAGAGGAGTTGAAGGAGGAGGTCAGGTTGGGATGGGGTGGTAGGGAATTGTACCACTGAATCTTTTAATCAAGTTCCTTTGTAATAGAGCCAGCATCCACAGAGCATATATGTACGTATGTGTGTGGCTGTGTTCCCATGTACAAATGTATACTTGTATGTGTGCGTAAACCTGTATGTGTAATCTCTAAGAGAAGACAGAGGAAAAATTATGAAAAGGAAAACAAACTAGTCAGATGATGCCACATATGCTAACTACAGAAAAATAAGGAAGGCCCTAAGACTCATTATTGACTCCTTTCATTCACTCATTTATTCACTCAACCAACCAGAATTTACTAGGTACCAGCTACACGCAAGCCACTGGGAGCTAGGAGGCATATGAAAATGAAGACAGGCACAAATCCTGCCTTCAATACTGGAATCATCTAAGTTTCTTTCTTGCTCACTGTAACTGCCTCAAAATCAGATACTTTGTCTATTCTGTATATTGCAACAGAAAATATTTGTGGAACTGAACTGAGAGTGAAGAAATAGAAATTTTCTTCTTTGGTATGTCATAGAACGTTCTGTTTGATATCCCATTCTTAAAAAGAGAAAGGGTTACAACCGCAAAGACATACGCTATTTAGCTTGCTCCCCCGGTTGCCAACAAAATACTAAAGAACTAGGCAGAGAAGCCAGAGGCGGCTTCCAGTCAGGCAGATTAATCATGGACTTCCACTAGTCCTGAGGTGGGACTGCTTCAAGCTGACCCCACTTACCTTAACGAGGATAGGATGTCCTGGTGGGATGAAATTAGAGAAGCTGCCAAATTGGCTTTAGTATGTCATGTTCATGTTGGCACAGCTCACAGAATTTTGTTAATTGGGAGTTCATTTTTAGCAATCAAACCCTGGTGTGGGCCATCTATGACAAGCAAACTAGATTCCCATGGATTACAGAGTGAGCGCAGACAAATGCTCCATCTCCTTGGGGCCACGAGGGCTAGTGACCATCAAGAATCATGGCTACCAGCCAATCCAGAGTCAATGGTTTCTGAAAAATAGTGATGAAAGGCTCAGTGCAAAAAGATCAATCACCTTGAGAACTGGGTTCATAGGAAATGGGCATTTACTAAGTACTTCCTAAGTGCTAGGCACTATATTGAGTGTTTTATGTTCTCTCTCTTTAATTCCCAAGATAACCTTAACTGCATTTAGAGATGAGAAAACCAAGGCTCATAAAGATTAAGCAACTCATCTGTCATAACTAGAAAGTAGAAGAGCTAGAAATGAATCCCAGGTCCATCTGTTAACAAAATCCATACTCTTTCCTTTTCGGAACCTTCAGGCAATGCAAGACTATGCAAAAGCAATCTGCTAACACCAAACATTTTATAATTATTCACATTCCCAGCCTTAATACATAGTGAGATCAGATGCAAAAAACCCCAAATCCTGACAAATCAGAGTGTATTTAAAATTTAACTTGAATAAACTTTCTGATAATAAAAGGATTAAGGTGCACAAAGACATTAATATTTAGGGAAATAAGAGAAAGTTGCTTTTATCTGTTGCAAACTGTGTTGAATATTTAATGATCTGATCTATAATTATGCCTGTTGGAGCTGCTATGGAAGGCAGGAGGAGTCTCTTCCCACATTATGCTACATCTCTGGAGGTGTCTTGAACTATCCTCCATGTCTTAGTAACAATGAAATCTCCATCTCCTTCCTTGATATCTTTCCTGAGCTCCAGATTTACATGTCCAACTGCCAGCTGGACTCTTCTACCTGGATGTCCCACAGGCTCTTGTGCAAAAATGGACATATTATGGCTTTCTCTCACCTCAAACCTGTTTCTCTTCCTGTATTACTTATCCTTTTACCTGTCTCTGGGAATAGGACTATCTTCTACTTTATCCCCTAAACGAATACCCAACAGTCTTCCCAAACATTGCTCTCTTTTCTCAGTTGCTAAGTCCTTCCTTACATTCAAATTTCTGTCTTTGAAATGCATTTATTGCCTTTATAGTACTTATCAGATTTTGTAATTATACATTTGCTTTTGTGGTTTTTTAAAATTTGACTTTATGAATATTCAAATAATATTTCTTCCCCGTTAGACTGTAAATGTCATAATAGCATGAGCAATATCTCTTTTTTCTCACCATTTTATCCTCTGCACCAACATTAGTGCTTCATACATAGTAAGCATACAATAAATACATGTAGAAAGGATGGATAAATCTATTTCCTAAACCTTGTCACCCCTGTTGCCACATTTCTGGTTCACATCTTTACCATTTTTCATTCAGGTTATATAAACAGTCTCTTAATTGGTCCCTGGCCCATTGAAAAAGTCATCCTCCATTTTGCCAAAATGAACCTTCTCAGGTGCACATCTGATCACTAATAATTTCCCTTCTTTTTTCCCAAGTGAGAGCTGATTCAACCAAACAACTTAAAGGTTGGTGCAGCCTCGCCTTATAATGGAAAGCACTCTGTATCATAAAGTAAGAAACCTGATGTCTGATGTCCAGTTGACATGCTAAGCTTATTTAGCAAATTCTGAAACTTTTAAAGTCACAAATCTTCATAAGAATCAGTTGAAAGATATGGTTTATGTAGAAATATGCATAAAACTTTAAATACAATATCAGTATCTTCCTAGATACGAAGGTAAATTCTGATCTCGTGATAAGATGCCTTACTTAGCTGTGTGACCCTGAACAGTCACCTAACATTCATGGCTGCAGTGACCTCTTCTCCAACCTTCAGCCAAGGATGCCTTTACTATGCTGGCGTCAGGAGACTGGAGCTCATGATCACTTGAAAGCCTCCTCTCTCCTGCAATCCACGTTGCTGTAGATTAACTGCTCCCTGCTCCTTTCTCACATTCTACTACTCTAACACTCAAGAAGAACATGAGGGGCCCAAATTCAAGGTGACCTCTCTCTCTTATGATGTCCACGGCATCTTCTCATGTGACCTTTAATACGTATTACCTTATATTAGAACAGAGGGACATGTATCAGTCCTTACTCCCTTAACAGGCTGAAAATTTCATAAGCATAAAGGAAACATCTTATTAATTTTATGTTTATAAAATGCTCAGCATAGGAGAGGTAGTCAGTAAATGTTTCTTGAAGCCCTATAATAAATATTTATTGAAAACCTATTATGTGCCAGGCACTGTTCTAGGTACTCAGGATATATCAACAAAGAAAGCAAAGATCTCTACCTTACATTCTAGCGGGAAAAGATAGGCAATAAACAACAAATGTAATTTTCAAAAGTAAATTACGTAAGTCTGCTAGAACATGAAAAGGACTATACACAACAACAAGAAAACAACCAAAAAACTAGAGCAAGGTAAGAGAGATCAAGAGTGCTGGGGTGGGGGTGCTTTCAAGTTTTAAATAGGATGACCAGGGTAGATGCCATTGAGAGAAATCTGAGCAAAGACTTGAAGGGGGTAAGGGAGTGACTATATGGATATCTGAAGTAGGAGCTTTCCAGGCAAAGGGAACAGCTAGAGCAAAGGCCCTAAGGCAGGAGCGCATCTGGCATGTCTGAGGAATAGCAGGGAGCCCAGTGCAGCTGGATCACTGTGAGCTAGGGGGAAAGCAGTAAAAAATGAGGTGAGTAAAGGTGTGACATGATCTGACTGGTGTTTTGAAAAGATCACTCCTTTTCAGAGTTTTCCTTAACAGCCTGCGCAGAACTGGTCACCCTCCTCTTTGTTTCCCTAGCATCCTGTGCATACTGTTTATCTAGGTGTATTATAAATAGATTCCTGTTCAGCTATAAATCACGGGTACTACGAATTATTCAATGCCTACAATATCTAGCAAAAGTCTTTGCCTTCATTATCTTTTTACTAAACACAGGGAAGAAGTTAGGAAGGGAGAACAGAAAAAAAGGGAGAGAGGAAGGAAAGAACTAATACAAGCCACTTTTGAAAGGCTGCCAACCTGGTCTGGAAACACCAATTGCATGTGGTCCTTTTAAAAGAGACAATGGGGAGCAAGCAGAGTAAGAACCACTCAGGTTCCAGGCACATTTCTCAGCAAATGTTCAGCTCCAGAAATAGCCTTGGAAACTGGGGTGGATGACATGGTCAGTGGAAGTCAGTCATCTAGAACATTCCTCCAATCAGAACAAGCATCTGGTTTCCTTGATCAAGTTCAAAAAACGTCTTAGTGTTTGGGTCCTGACTCTTGGAGACTGCTTGAGCTGTAACGGGGACACAAATGTGCTGAGCAGGAGAGAGTGAGCAAACAGCTCTGCTGTGGGGAGTGACTCAGCACTGCCTGGAGCTGGCACTCAGCACTAGACCCAGAGGACTAGGGCTGAGGAGAGGCTGAGAGGTTCTGGAAAACTAGCCAGGCCTGCTCATGGCAAAGAGTAAAGTCTAAGCTAAAGAGGAGTGGGTAGGGAAAGGGGATGCCAGTTGCTATACTGGGTGACTCACCCCACCTTATCCCACTTAATCCTCATAACTACACTAAAAGCTAGGCATAATCATCTTTGATAGATACAGAAATTGAGGTGTAGGGACGTTAAGTAACTTGTCCAAAGGCATACAGACAGCAGGGAGAGCCTATTAGCACCTGGGTCTGTCTTTCTTCAGATCGCTTTCTATCTGTGTGGCTGCTCAGCATAGGAGTCTGGCTCTGGCCTGAGAAGAGACCCAAGTTCCAGACATGGTTCTGTCCACCCTAGCATGTGTCTCTGGGAAAATAATTTCTCCTCTCTGAGTCTCATTTTTATCATTTGGGTTCATTAAGAGTTAGTGCCAGGCGATCTTTAAGGTCTCTTCAAACTCTGAAATTCTATGATGTCCAGCAAGAATTTTCAAGATGCTACTTTATTCTCTCCTTCCCCTACTCCTCCACCATCCTCTACTCACACCCACCTGCCCTCTCAAGAAGCAGCGTGTAAAAATATTTTTATACTATCAAGTTTGGAAAGAGAAGTTTGACAAAGGGTAAAGCCTCTAGGGACTTTATCACTGTTGATTTACTCAGAATTACATACCTTCCCCCACATTTAATGTCTCATTTTCTTTGTTTTTGTCAGGAAAATCTACCCTCCACCCAGCAAAAGAGAGCTGCCTTAATCTTCCACCATTCACTCTTTTTAAACTCTATCATGGGGTTTCAGTTGCACTAAAGGACTCTATTCAGCATGTAATTAGAGAAAATATAATGGAAATATTGAAATAAAAATAATATTTTCCCTAATATATTCATTTTAATTGTTCCTTTTCTTCTCACCAGAGTGAGTGGGAGGTAATCCCTTCTATTTCAGTTACATCTTCTTTAAATGACTGTGGTTTTACAATGTGCTATTTTATGAACAGAGATTTTTCTTTTTTTTTCCCTAACTCCCTTATATTAAACCACATCTGGGTTCAAGTAAAATTATTTTATTGTTTCTGATATACTTGATCATAAGCCAAAGAACAATAAGTATTCTGCTTATGATCCAAGTATCCTTATTAAGTTCTTACATCAAATAAAGATTTCTGGAATGGGTTGAAAATACAGACCAGACAACAAAAGCAAACTTTCATAGACAGGCATTAAGTTCCAGAGACAATGTAGGGTTTTTATGAAAAAAGAGCAAATTGAACCAATAATTCTTACAGCTACAATATATTGGGGGGGGGGTATTACATAGCTTTAATTCTTACAACAACATTGTAAGATGGATATTATTAGCTCCATTTTATATAAGAGGAAACAGAGGCTCAGAAGGGTTACATAAATTGCTTAATCATCCAACAAAGTAAGTAGTAGAACCTGGCTTTTAAATATTGGTTCCAGAGAGAGAGATCAAGAAGAAAAGGCACATTGCTGGGGAAGGAGTTTGTCTTCTTCCAAACTCTCCATAATAATTAATCTCAATAACTACCTTAAGAGACTGTTGGCAGCCTGAACTCTAAGACTGGATCCCATTCTAGACCACTTTGCCTTGTTACTAGAAAGGACAGGGATACTGTCCGTTCCAAAACTTGGAAACCCTGGGATCCAACAGCACATCTGCCTGCTTGGTGGCTGCCAGGCTATGGGGTTGATTGCAGGTTGCGACCAAGCAAGAGCTGTCTCAGGCCAGCAGGGATCTTTCTCCGGGAGGCATAGAAAATGCAGTACCTAAACAGTATCACCAGTCCTGACTCTAATGCAAAAGAGGCACGTATGTACAGGTACACACACATGCACACAACATACGTACACATTACTCACCCATACACACACACAAAAACCACAGATACCACACACACCACACACACACAAACCTACACATAGCATGTAAAACTCACACACACATACACACACACTACGTGGGAGAACAAAAATTAGAATCAAAAAGGGAATTTATACACTGATGGTGAGGATGTAAAATGGGTGCAGTCACTTTGGAAAACAGTCTGGCAGTTCCTCTAAAGGTTAAACAGAGTTACCATACAACACAGCAATTCCACTCCTAGTTATACACCCAAGAGAAATGACAAGATTTGTCCACACAAAAACTTGTACACAAATGTTCATAGCAGCATTGCTCATAATAGCTAAAAAGTGGAAATAACCCAAACATCATCAACCAATGAATGACTAAAATATGGTATATCCATATAATGGAATATAATTTGCCACAAAAGGAAATTAAGTACTGACACATGCTACAATATGGACGAACCTTGAAACCATTATGCTAAATGAAAGAAACCAATCACAAAACCCACATATTGTATGATTACATTTATATGAAATGTTCTGAATAGATAATTCGGTAGAGATGGAAAGTAGATTAGTGGTTGCCTAGGGCTAGGGCTTGGAGAAAGGAAAGTGGCTGCTAATGGGTACAGGTTTTTATTTAGAGGAGTGATGAAAATGTTCTAATATTGATCGCAGTGATGGTTGCACAACTCTAAATATACTAAAAACCATTGAATTGCACACTTTAAATAAGTGAACTATATGGTGTGTGAATTATATCTTAATAAAGCTATTATTAAACTAAAAGCGGGATCCGATCAGACCCAGATCTAGCTGGCATAAGAATATAAATCCTAAATTCAAAGACCTGCCCAACACTGATAATCTGAGCAACCTTCGACTCAAGAAGAATATGATCTGCATAAAAAGACTATGTGATATGGGCTGTTAAGGAGGAATTCATTCAATCATTTAATAAATATTTGAGTACCTATTTGTGGAAGTGGAGCTGACTCTGCCAGCTACATACCAAAATCCACGCTCTCCACTTCTTCCTGTACAGACAGCTGGACATATTTCACAACTTTCTTTACAGTTAGATGTGGCCATTAAACCACATTTTAGCCAGTGGAATTTGACTGAAAGTAATATGAGCCGCTTTCAGGACTGCAAATAGAAAGCTCCCACATGGGCTCTTCCTACCTGTTTCTGCATCTAGCTGGCTGGAATGGAGAGGATGGCCAGGTAACCCCGGAAGCTATGCACTGAAGATAACAGTCAGCCTGGGTTCCTGAATGACTATATAGTTAAGAGATGCTCTTTCCCTTTGTTCACGATGAAGAAAAAAATTTGTATTTGCTTGATGCATTAGACATTTTATGGTCAATCTAATACAACAGTTGGCCTACTGTAATATATACAGACATTGAGACATGATAAATTAATTTGTCATGCCCTCAAGGAACTTACAATCTTATAGGGGAAGGAAGTAAATCCATAGGAAAATATGACACAGTATATGATAGAAGGAAGCTCTGTGAGTACATGAGTGCTTAATCTCTTAGTGATCATCTTAGTGATCCTAGTGATGAAGATTTCCCCAAGGAAATGACATTTAAGTTGAGGCCTGACACATATACGGGAGTTATCAGGAAAAGAAGGAGA
This sequence comes from Diceros bicornis minor, assembly GCF_020826845.1. Classification (NCBI taxonomy): domain Eukaryota; kingdom Metazoa; phylum Chordata; class Mammalia; order Perissodactyla; family Rhinocerotidae; genus Diceros; species Diceros bicornis. The sequence continues at coordinate 11,950,410 of NC_080752.1, forward strand.
AGGAAGAGGAAAATAAAGAGTATCCCCGGCATAGGAAGAGTGTGTGCAAAGTTTGAGACATTAAAAAAAACATTGGTGCATAGGATTTGTATAGTTAGAGAAAGGGGGTGAGACATTCTTAACGGAAAGAACAAATGTGTAAGAGGGTGGGCCATAAGGCTTTGGAGTACATGCAAAGTGCAGGTGGCTGGTAGGAGCTCAGACGATGACATGACTGAGTTTTTCTTAAATACACTGACTTGTGCCAGAGGACTGGAGTAGGAACATGGACATGCAAAAGAGAGAACAGACTGAATACAACTAAAGCTTATGTACTGGATTATATGGAAAGGAAAGTTAGGCTTAAGACTTCCTTATCAGACAGAAGGTGACCATTGGAAGAACAAGGCAGTCCCAGCTGCAGGAAGGGGTCAGCACCAAGGAGCATTCTCAGAGCATCTGGTCAATCAGAAAGACCAGGAGGTCTTCAAACACAAAGCAGGGGTGGGGGTTGCAGCCTGGTGGCAAAGTGGTTAACTTCGAGCACTCTACTCTGGCAGCCTGGGGTTTGCGGGTTCAGATCCTGAGGGCAGACCTATGCACCACTCATTAAGCCATGCTGTGGCGCTATCCCACATACAAAATATAGGAAGATGGGCACAGATGTTAGCTCAGGGCCAATCTTTCTCACAAAAAAAAAAAGTCTCTAATCAAATTAACAATTTACTGAGCAGCTACTTTGTGCTAAGTACTGTTCTAGGTACTGGAGATACAGCAGTGAATGAAACAAAGACTAACCTCAGGAAGCTTCTAGTACAATGGATCTAGAAACAGAAAGTTGAGTGTTCAGTCATGATCAAGAGTATACGTTCCATCTTATATTTAATATTGTTTAAACTGTCATATAGAGTGCTTTCACACCCTAAGATTTATAATTATATAACCATTAGGCAGAAAGCAGTATTATCTCTATTTTATTGATAAGGGAAGTAAAGCTCAATGATATGAAGTAATATAGTACAATAATAATTGCCACCATTTCTGGACACATTAGTATGCATCACGTGCTTCCAGGAAGGTGATTCACATACATTCTATCAAATCTTCAAAACCATCCTGAAAAACAGAGTATTATTATACACATTTTTACCTGAGAAAATAAGGACTTAAGTCAGTGGCAGCTAGAAACTGAAACTGAACTATGCTGGAATATTCCATTTGCCCCTCTGTAATCACTCTCCACCCTTTTCTCTGCCCGAGATGACCAACCTCTATGGATTACATCAACTGTATTCTGTGCTTCTGGCTTCTGGTTAGGTCTTCCAATGGGGAAGTCTAGCAAGAGATCAGAGGCAGGAAGGAGGGAGAGGTCAGAGTATTTATTTCCCTGGACGCTTTCCTATAAAGTCACCTAAGGCTGGCTGAGTCTCTTGATAGAAGGTCATTGCTACTTTCAAATCAGCCCACTTTACACAACTCTCGCTTTCTAGGTTCCAATAACTTCTCTTTCCTCTAAGAGTGGTGACAATTCTGATGCTACTAGTATCAGGTTCTTGCACTATCCTTTGTGGTTCTATACACCACCCTCCTTAATACAATGGCCCTTTGTAAATAAACTTTCCTGAAATTATCCTAATTTGGGTGTGTCATCTCTTTCCTTTTGGAACCCTGAATGAGACACAGTCCTGTGAATACAAGAATATACATTTTCCCATTCATTTCTTCAGCCTCTCACACATTTAAGAGGTGCTGGTATCACTTTGAGATGTAGCGCTACCTCCCCAGACGTGAGTCCTAGCTAGTTGAGGAATAATTTCTCAGCACCCTCTGGCTTCTCTCCCTTCAGGATCTTCTTCAGGAGGTCCAGTTCCCTGAGGCCTGCGTCATGAGTCCTGACAAAGAGACCCCCATGACCACAGAGTTGAGAATGTAGTCTGGAACTTTTCAGTTAGTTTTATCCACAGAGATTTCCTCCATGTGTTCTTTTATCATTTAACTTGTAAGACATTTATCTGAATTTCTGGTTTAAGGCCATCTAAAGGCCTGATTTGTAGCATTTTCCAATTTCCATGATATAAATACACAATGATTTTAAGCAACCAATAGTTTAAAAAGCAGCTCACAAAATTGCTAAATTTTTTTTTTTTTTATGATATAACTAATGTAATTTTGTGCTCTTGGGGAGTATATAATCTAGTCAATGACACATATTTGTATGCAAATAAATTACATCAGGCAAAAGGTGAAGACTTCTATACAAATGTTTATAAAATGCTGAGAGCAGAGTATAGATTCATACTAACTGTGATGATAATTAAAAAGTTCGTCAAAGAGATATCGGTTAAGTTGGACTTTTTAATAATGAGTAAAATTTTAGGAAGTGTAGATAAGGAGATTATTTTTGGCTGAGGTACTTTACTGATCTAAGAACAGAAGTATAAAAGTGTATTCATGGAGCTAGCCCTGTGGCCTGGTGGTTAAGTTTGGCATGCTCCACTTCAGCGGCCTAGGTTCACAGGTTTGGATCCTGGGCACGGAACTACACCACTCATCAGCCATGTGGTGGCGGTGACCCACATACAAAATAGAGGAAGATTGGCACAGATGTTAGCTCAGGGCTAATCTTCTTCAGAAGAAAAAAAAAAAAGTATATGCATGGAATGTTCTGGGAATAGGACAAAGTATAGTGTGCAAAAAGAACACTGGGCATAGACAGTTTAAGATGAAGTCTGGAAAAAATTTTGGAGAAGTTACCATATCACAAATTTCTTAAAATGCTACAGTAAAAAAAATTTCTTCTATGCTTAGTGAAGAAAAAAGAGAATTATCAAATGGGGTAGTGATATAAACTGGGAGTTATGTGTTGTAAAAGGATAATTTGAAGTCATGTTAAGGACTTGTTGAAGTGGTAGAGATGGGACAGAAGGAGACTGGTCTGGGAGATGTGAGGTGATGAAGGATTGGACCAAGTCAGATTTGTAGTTCATATTTCTTGTCTCAAAGTGCCCTATCTACTACATTCTCAATATATCAGCTTCTAAGATATCTTTATTTTCAAAGGAGTTTGATTATCCCGATTTTGTCTCTGGAAATCTTCCGAACATAAAACAAGACTCTAAATAAGATGGTTTATCTAAGTCTCATTGGAATATAAATTCACAATACAATGCTCACTGGCTATTGTATAAACAAATATTTATAAATAGTATTTGATCCTAGGGAGTTTTCTATGGCAATCTGTAGTCCCATTTGAATTTTAATTAGAAGATTACATAAATACCCAGAAAATGAAAGTCACCAGAGTGTCCAAAGTACAGGTTTTCAAATGATTTTATATATATAGATCATTTTACAGTGAAAAAAACACGATAGACAATGCCTTAACTAAGTAATCAAATTTAACATCACCAATACTGGGACAAACCAAATTTATATGCTTCCTGATATGAACTGAAAATTACTCATAATTTGTCTAGTATCCCTGCTAAAATACATAACGTAAGTCTAATCATAAGAAAATATCAAATACAAATGTAAAAAATATACAAAATAAGCAGCCTGTAATCTTCAAAAATATCAAGGTTATAACCTCCTCCCACGCACACAAAAAAACTGAGGAACAGTTCCAGATTAAGGGAGAGTAAAAAGATATCACAACTGAATGCACTGGATCTGATCCTGGATCAGGATGCTTTTTCCTTTTGTTATAAAGGATATAATTGGGACAATTGGAAAAATTTGAAAAATGCCCTGATCATGATAAGTATACTGATATAAGACAATTTGCTTTTCATGGGAAATAATGCTGAGGTATTTGTGGGTAAAGAAGCATTATGTCTACAATTTATATTCAAGTGGTTCTGAAAATAATGTGTGTGTGTGTGTGCGTGTGTGTGTGTGTGTGTGTGTGTGTGTGTGAATGGAAAGAGAACAATAAAGTAAATGTCGGAAAATATTTACAAATGGGGAATCTCAGCCAAGGGTAAATAGGAATTTTTGCAATTTATCTAAGTTTGAAATTTTTTTTTTAATTTTTTGTTTATTGAAGTAACATTGGTCTATAACATTGCATAAATTTCAGGTGTACATCATTATACTTCTATTTCTGCATAGATTACAACATGTTCACCACCCAAATACTAATTACAACCCATCACCACACACGTGCTGAATTATCCTTTTCGCCCTCCTCCCTCCCCCCCTTCCCCTCTGGTAACCACCAATCCAATCTCTGTCTCTATGTGTTTGTTTGTTGCTGTTATTATCTACTACTTAATCAGTGAGATCATAGGGTATTTGACCTTCTCCCTCTGACTTATTTCACTTTGCATAATGCCCTCAATGTCCATCCATGTTGTCACAAATCGCTGGATTTCATCGTTTCTTATGGCTGAGTAGTATTCCACTGTGTGTATATACCACATCTTCTTTATCCATTGGTCCCTTGATGGGCATTTAGGTTGCTTCCAAGTCTTGGCTATTGTGAATAAAGCTGCAATGAACACAGGGGTGCATGTATCTTTACGCATTGGTGTTTTCAAGTTCTTTGGATAAATACCCAGCAGTGGAATAGCTGGATCATATGGTAGTTCTATCCTTAATTTTTTGAGGAATCTCCATACTGTTTTCCATAGTGGCTGCACCAGTTTGCACTCCCACCAGCAGTGTATGAGAGTTCCCTTCTCTCCACATCCTCTGCAACACTTGTTGTTTCCTGTCTTGTTAATTATAGCCATTCTGATGGGTGTGAGGTGATATCTCATTGTAGTTTTGATTTGCATTTCCCTGATAGTTAATGATGTTGAACATCTTTTCATGTGTCTGTTAGCCATCTGTATATCTTCTTTGGAGAAAGGTCTGTTCAGGTCTTTTGCCCATTTTTTAATTGGGTTGGTAGTTTTTTTGTTGTTGAGATGCATCAGTTCTTTATATATTTTGGAGATTAAGCCCTTATCAGATGTATGGTTTGCAAATATCTTCTCCCAATTGTTAGGTTGTCTTTTCGTTTTGTTGATGGCTTCCTTTGCTGTGCAGAAGCTTTTTAGTTTGAAGTAGTCCGATTTCTTTATTTTTTCTATTATTTCTCTTGCCCGGTCAGACATGGTGCTTGAAAATATGTTGCTAAGACAAATGTCAAAGAGCGTACTGCCTATGTTTTCCTCTAGAAGTGTCATAGTTTCAGTCTATGAAACATTACATTCAAGTCTTTACATTCAAGTCTTTAATCCATTTGGAGTTAATATTTGTGTATGGTGTAAGGTAACGGTCTACTTTCATTTTTTTGCATGTTGCTGTCCAGTTTTCCCAACACCATTTGTTGAAGAGACTTTCTTTTCTCCATTGTATGTTCTTGGCTCCTTTGTCAAAGATTAGCTGTCCATACATGTGTGGGTTTATTTCTGGCCTTTCGATTCTATTCCATTGATCTATGTGTCTGTTTTTGTGCCAGTACCATGCTGTTTTGGTTACTATAGCTTTGTAGTATATTTTGAAATCAGGGAGTGTGATACCTCCAGCTTTGTTCTTTTTTCTCAGGATTCCTGTAGCTATTCGGGGTCTTTTGTTGTTCTATATAAATTTTAGGATTCTTTGTTCTATTTCTGTGAAAAATGTTGTCAGAACTTTGATAGGGATTGCAATGAATCTATAGATTGCTTTAGGAAGTATAGACATCTTAACTATGTTAATTCTTCCAATCTAAGAGCATGGAATATCTTTCCATTTCTTTGTGTCTTCTTCAATTTCTTTCAGCAATGTATTATAGTTTTCGGTGTCCAGATCTTTCACCTTTTTGGTTAAGTTTATTCCTACGTATTTTATTCTTTTTGTTGCAATTGTAAATGGGATTGTATTCTTAATTTCTCTTCCTGCTACTTTGTTGTTAGTGTATAGAAATGCAACTGATTTTTGTATGTTGATTTTGTATCCTGCAACTTTACTGTATTGGTTTATTACTTCTAAAAGATTTTTGGTGGATTCTTTAGGGTTTTCTATATATAAAATCATGTCATCTGCAAATAGGGAGAGTTTCACTTCTTCCTTTCCTATTTGGATCCCTTTTATTTCTTTTTCTTGCCTGATTGCTCTGGCTAGGACTTCCAATACTATGTTAAATAGGAGTGGTAAGAGTGGGCATCCTTGTCTGGTTCCTCTTCTTACAGGGATAGCTTTCAGGTTTTTACCATTGAGGATGGTATTAGCTGTGGGTTTGTCATATATGGCCTTTATTATGTTGAGGTACTTTCCTTCTATACCCCTTTTATTCAGAGTTTTCATCATAAATGGATGCTGTATCTTGTCAAATGCTTTCTCTGTAACTATTGAGATGATCATGTGATTTTTACTCTTCATTTCATTAATGTGGTGTATTATGTTGATTGATTTGCGAATGTTGAACCACCCCTGCATCCCTGGAATAAATCCCACTTGATCATGGTGTATAATCTTTTTAACGTATTGTTGTATGCGATTTGCTAGTATTTTGTTGAGGATTTTCGCATCGATGTTCATCAGTTATATTGGCCTGTAATTTTCTTTTTTTTTGTGTTGTCCTTGTCTGGTTTTGGTATCAGGACAATGTCGGCTTCGTAGAATGAGTTAGGGAGCTTCCCCCCCTCCTCAATTTTTTGGAAGAGTTTGAGAAGGATAGGTATTATGTCTTCTTTGAATGTTTGGTAGAATTCACCAGGGAAGCCGTCTGGTCCTGGACTTTTATTTTTGGGGAGGTTTTTGATTACTGTTTCCATCTCCTTACTGGTGATTGGTCTATTCAAATTCTCTACTTCTTCTTGATCCAGTTTTGGAAGGTTGTATGATTCTAAGAATTTATCCATTTCTTCCAGATTGTCGCATTGGTTGGCATATAGCTTTTCATAGTATTCTCTTATAATCTTTTGTATTTCTGAGGTGTGCGTGGTAATTTCTCCTCTTTCATTTCTGATTTTACTCATTTGAGCCTTCTCTCTTTTTTTCTTGGTGAGTCTAGCTAAAGGTTTGTCAATTTTGTTTATCTTTTCAAAGAACCAGCTCTTGGTTTTATTAATTTTTTCTATTGTTTTTTTAGTCTCTATTTCATTTATTTCTGCTCTGATTTTCATTATTTCCCTTCTTCTACTGATTTTGGGCTTTGTTTGTTCTTCTTTTTCCAGTTCCTTTAGGTGCAGTGTTAGATTGTTTATTTGAGATTTTTCTTGTTTGTTGAGATAGGCCTGTATTGCTATAAACTTCCCTCTTAGAACCACTTTTGCTGTATCCCATAAATTCTGGCATGGCGTACTTTCATTTTCATTTGTTTCCAGGTATTTTTTTGATTTCTCTTTTGATTTTTTCATTGACCCAATCGTTGTTTAGTAACATTTTGTTTAATCTCCACGTATTTGTGGTTTTTCTTATTTTCTTCCTATAGTTGATTTGTAGTTTCATACCGTTGTGGTCAGAAAAGATGCTTGGTATTATTTTAGTCTTCTTAAATTTATGTAGACTTGTTCTGTGGCCTAATTTGTAATCAATCCTGGAGAATGTTCCATGTGCATTTGAAAAGAACAGGTATTCTTTGGTTTTGGATGGAATGCTCTGTATATAGCTACTAGGTCCATCTGTTCTAGTGTGTCATTTAAGGCCAATGTTTCCTCATTGATCTTCTGTTGGATGATCTATCCGTTGGTGTAAGTGGAGTGTTCAACTCCCCTACAGTTATTGTGTTACTGTCTATTTCTGTTTTTATGTCTGTTAATAATTGCTTTATATATTTAGGTGCCCCTACATTGGGTGCATAGATATTTACAAGTGTTATATCCTCTTGTTGGATTGCTCCCTTGATCATTAAGTAATGCCCTTCTTTGTCTCTTTTTACAGTTTTTGTTTTAAAGTCTATTTTGTCTGAAATGCGTATTGCTACCCCAGCTTTCTTTTCATTACCATTTGCGTGGAGTATCTTTTTCCATCCCTTCACTTTCAGTTTGTGAGTGTCTTTAGGTATGAAGTGTGTCTCTTGTACGCAGCATATATATGGGTCTTGTTGTTTTATCCAATCAGCCACCCTATGACTTTTAATTGTAGCATTTAGTCCAGTGACGTTTAAAGTAGCTATTGATAAGCCTATACTTACTGCCATTTTTTAACTTTTTTTTTCTCAGTGTTTTAGTAGTCCTTCTCTGTTCCTTTCTTCTTCTATACAGAATTGATGGTCTCTTTAGTTTGACCTCTGTCTGAAAGCTCTACTCTTTAACTCCCCTCCTCCCTCCTTTTATGTTTCTGATATCATATCTAACCTCTTTTTTGTGCATTTGTATCCCTTACCCTCTTATCAAGGAAATAGATAATTTTTCCTATTTGTGGTTTTCTCTTTTCCCCTGAAATCAGTCCCTTTAACATTTCTTGTAGCACTGGTTTCTTGGTGACAAACTCCTTTAATTTTTGCTTGTCTGGGAAACTTTTTATCTCTCCTTCCATTTTGAATGTTAACCTTGCCGGGTAGAGTATTCTTGGCTGTAAGTTTTTTCCTTTTAGCACTTTAAATATATCGTGCCACTCTCTTCTAGCCTATAAAGTTTCTGCTGAGAAGTCAGGTGATAGCCTTATGGGGTTTTCTTTGTATGTAACTTGTCTTTCTCTTCTGGCTTTTAGGATTCTCTCTTTATCTTTAATTCTGGACATTTTCATTATGATGTGTCTTGGTGTGGGCCTCTTTGGGTTTATCTTGTTTGGTGCTCTCTGTGCTTCCTGTACCTAGATATCTGTTTCCTTCCTTAGGTTAGGGAAGTTTTCATCTATTATTTCTTGAAATAGATTCTCTGCCCCTTTGTCTCACTCTTCTCTTTCTGGGACACCTATAACACGGATGTTAGTGCACTTGATGTTGCCCCAGATGTCCTTAGACTGTCCTCACTCTTTTTAATTCTTTTTTCTTTTACCTGTTCAGCTTGGGTGATTTCTTGCTAAAAATTTAATAATCAGCTACTGCAAGCTGATAGGTGCAGCTCAGCACACCACTGCCACAGCTGACTGATAGATTTACATGCCCATCTGTCTCATTTCTTAATAAGAATTTGACTTTTTGTCATGACTTATATTTCCAAATGCCTCTCACTCTCTCACTCCTAAGATCTCTACTGATCTCAATAATACCCTGGGAGCTCAGAAGGACAGGGTACATTATATCCCTTTTACTAAGATGAGGAAACTTATTCCCGGAAGTGATGTGACTCACCCCAAATCATATTACAAGTAATTTTAAACATCATTTAACCAACTATTATTTTATTTTAATAAATATTACTTTGATTTCTCACAAATATAAAATTGTAGAATTTCTAAAAATATAAAAAACTCTAAAGAAATAAAAATATACCGTAATCTTACCATCCAAAGACACCAGTTAACAGCTTTATATGTATGTGTATTTAATATATATGTAGATTTCATGCTACTGTAACAATTACATACAGTATTCTACCCTACTTTTTACTCTTACAAGATCAGCATTTTTCCCGTTATTACAAATGCCTAGAAACTATTTTTAATGCCTGCATAATATTGTACCAAGTTGACTCACTATAATTTACTTAATAATTTTCCTGGTTTTGGACATTTAGGTTGGTTCAAGTTTCTGTCATTATCTACCACCCTATAATGATCACCGTGGTATACAAATTTTTCTATAATATGAATCTTTTTTGATTGTTTAAATCTCAGAACAGTATTACCAGGACTAGGACTCAGATTTTTAGATTCCTATTCCTGATCTCTTTCTACTACATTTTGCATTTCTTAAAATACTAAACTACATGGACATTTTAATATAATGCCATTGTAAGTTTTCATGTAAATGTTCAGGTTTTCTTAGTGATCCTTAATGTATGGTGGAAAGAGAGCACTTTGAAATTTAACCTAAATGCAAACATAGCTCTTGGTACTATTATTTTATAGGAAAATGTTCCAGGGTAATCGGTAATAACATTAGCATTGATGATAAAACTGATTTGAGTATTAGTGGACTATGCCAATTTGTTTTTATGGACTTCGGTTTTATCGTCCTAATGTTAACACAGGGTCTTTCCTTTGCTCTGTCTTTAGAGCTGCCTCCCTGAGTCTTCATTTCTGCCTCCTCACTCAAGAGTTGGGAGACCAATTTGGCTTTGTTTTCCCAGGAAATTTCCAATGTAACGCTAAAGTCTAAATTCCTACATCCCAGGAAACCCCATAGTTCCAAGCAAACCAGGATGGTTGGTCACCCTACCAGTCAAGAGTGGGTAATGGAAAGTGCATGGCTAAGGGTCACACAGATCTGGGGCATAGTTTTCACTCTGCCCCTGACTAGTTGTGAAACCTTTTTCTGAGCACCGATTTCCTCACCTGGAGGTGATAATCTCTGTTTTTCCTGCCTCCTAGAGTTACTGTAATGATACGATTATGATGCAAAATCACTTTGTAACAGTAAAGCGCTGTGCAGACTGTTTGGAATTGTGGGCAAAGAGTTAGAGGGACTGGGTTCAAATCCAATTCTTGCAGAGTAGTTGGAGTTTTTAGACAAATACTTCTCAGTCCCTGAGTTTCTTTGTGTGCAAAATGAGGGCTTTAGGCTAGGTGATCACTAAGACTCCTTCCTTCTGGGATGTTGGCCCCACATGTCACAAACACTGGGTCTCCTCATTCCTGTCCTGGCTTATCTGCTGTGAGAGTTAGAGAGAATTCAGTCAGCACACTGGCACAGTGTCTGTTTTCCTTGAGGTTAATTATAGTAGCTATTATTGGTGTTGCCCAAAGGCAAGAGCTAAGATTTGAATTCAGGTTCAACTGCTTGACTGCAAAGCCAGAGCTTTTTTCCCTGAATCAAGCTGTCACACTTCAGCCCCTTCTCCTGAAGTAAAAGCAAAGGGAGGCAGTGTGGCAGCATTTCCTTTTCCACAAAAAAGAAAGTGATGGGCCTGTGAGTCAGTCCCATGCGGACTCCAGGCTCTGTTCTGCACTTACTTGCTGTATGGTCTTGAGCAAGTTACATATCTTCCTCATGACAGACACAACAGAGCCAGTTTCAAATTCAGATCCTCCCACTCCAAAGCTTAAGCTCTTAACCACTGCTATACTAGAATAGGAAAAAGCATTAAAATTGAAATTAGTGACTCTGTATTTAAATCCCAGCTCTGCCACATACTAGCTTCCCTAAACTATTAGGACAAGTTACTTCATCACCCTGAGCCTCAGTATCCTCATTTATAAAACTGGGAAAATGATAGACACCCTTCCCAAAGTTCTGAGATAATCAAAGCACCTAGCACAATGTCTGAAAACTGTTTATGGCAGAAAGATGTGCATTAATCTTGAATTGAGTTGAACTGAATTCCATACAAAGAGCCTGGAATCCTAATAATTTAGGCCTAATTATTAATCCTAATAATTTAGTAATAATAACAATTTGAGTTTGAGGGGATCTTGGAAGTCAGCACCTTCTGGTTCATTAATCAGCATATTCTCTTCACCTCTCACTCATTTCCTCTTTGGTCTCACCATCCATGACTGGGATTGTAGCATGGATTCTTTCTTTCCCTCTTCCCTTCCATGCTTCCTTCCATTTGGGTTTTGAGGTTAAAACAATAATAACAACTATAATACTCTACCAGCATGCCCTAATATTTGAGTGGGAATACTGATACTGATATGATCCACTGCCCCCCCTCCCAGTTCAGGAATCTCCTCCACTTTCTCCCTGACAAGTGGCCATCCCCCTTCTACTAAAGCAGCTTTAGAACTCACCACACGCTGAGAGCCCTCCATTGCTGGATCAGCCCTCTTGATAGAGTACACTGTATAAAACTAAAGGAAACGGTTTGAACTTGTCACCAAGCTCAAAGCTTTCAAGCATTATTTGAAGGCAGTGTGGGAGCAGTGAGGAAAGTGACAGGCCTACAAGTCAGTACCATGTGGGCTCCAGGCCCTGTTATACACTTGCTGTATGATTTGGGGCAAGTCATATACCTTCTTCTGGTCTCTATTTCCACATCTGAAAGACTGTGGATCATTTTATCTATTTTATGTAGAAGGGGGAGGGGCATCAGTGTATCTCTTTTTTAAACCAAAATTAGATTCAGATCACTGATAAGGAAAGCAGAGAAAAGCACATCTGCTCTGGTGGAAATAAGAGAGAATGGCTTGCTTCTTCACTGGTTTTTCTCCTTGCCCTATGCAAGAACTCTCCAGGTAGCATAGTGTGAAAACCATCTAGAGTGGACAACCTCACTGTGCTCGGTGTGAGGAGATGGTGGCACAGAGAGGATACGTGACTTATTCCTGGTTCATTCCATGAGCTAGCAGAAGACCCAGAGATGGAATATAGAGGTATAATATACTACTACCCCACTGCCCTATTTCTAGTTTCACATTTCCTCAGGCCACATTATCCACTCTGAACTTTTTTGGGGGGGAGGGGTTCCTTTTGTTACATCTCTGGCTTCAAAAGGCCCCTCTTCATGTTTCTCCCCACCCCTCATTCAATCATTGGGAAGCCTCATATCTTCCTGTACTTTTTGACATTCTTCAAAATATTCTTATACTTTTGGGGCTTTTTTTCAATGGAAGGAGAGTTAAGTAATATGGGTTTAACTTTTTGTTTTGAGATAATTATCGATTCTCATGGATTTGAAAAAATAGTACAGAGAGGTCTTGTGTACCCTTCACCCAGTTTCCCGCAAAAGCTGCATCTTTTATAACTACAGTACAGCATCAAAACCAGGAAATTTACATTGGTATAATGTGTGTGTATAGTTCCATACCATTTTATCACATGCAACCACCACCACAGTCCAGATACAGAACTATCTCATCACCAAAAAGATCTCCCAGATGCAACTCCTTTATGGTCATACTCACCCCCCTCTCTCTCTCACCAACTTACTATATTATACATACATAACTTGTCACAGTCTATTGATGTTGACATTTACCAATTTGAGTGAAACGTAGAATTTCTGCCTCCTTTTAAGTCACTTTACTTCTCCATGTATAATAAAATTGTGTTAAATATTTCCTCCACATACATTGAAAACCACATCAATGTTATAATTTTTGCTTCAACACCAAACATAATGTAGACAACATAGAGAAAAAGGGAAGTATACTGTTATTTACCCACATTTTTACTCTGTTATTTTACACTGTTATTTCTTCCTTTCTGATATTCCAAGAGTCCTTCTTTTATCATTTCTTTTCTGTTTCAAAAACTTCCTTTCTCTATTCTTTTAGAGTAGGTCTGCTGGTGATAAATACTCTTACTTTTTCCTTTACCTAGAATATTTTGATTTCCCCTTCATTCTTGAAAAATATATTTTTGCTGGATACAGGATTCTGGGTTCACCATTCTTTTCTTTTAGCATTTGAAAAATATTGTGCCACTTCCCTCTGGCCTCCATAGTTTCTAATGTGAAACCTGTTGTATTTAATTTTTTCCCCTGTAGGTAAGATGTTATTTCCTCTCACTGCTTTCAAATCCCTGTCTTTGTCCTTAGTTTTCAGAAGTTTGATTATGATGTTTCTTAGCATGGATCTCCCTCAGTTTTTCCTGTTTGGGGTTCACTCTAGAGTCTCCAGAATCTGTAGGTTTATATCTTTGGCCAAATTTGAGAAGATTTCAGCCATTTCAAATAGTTTTTTTCAGTCTCACTCTCTTTCTCCTCTCCTTGAGTTTTAAACACATGAATGTTAGATTTATCATTACATAGGTCCCGGAGGATCTGTTCATTTTTCTTTTTAGTCTATTTCTTTTCTTTTTTTTTTTACTGAGGAAGATCGGCCATGAGCTAACATCTGCTGCCAATCATCCTCTTTTTGCTTGAGGAAGACTCCCTGAGCTAACATCTGTGCCAATCTTCCTCTACTTTGTATGTGAGACGTCATCACAGCATGGCTTGATGAGTGGTGTGTAGGTCCATGCCCAGGATCTGAATCCATGAACCCCAGGCTGCCAAGGCGGAGCGCCTGAACTCAACCATTACACCACCAGGCCAGCCCTGTTGTTAGTCTATTTTTTTTCTCTATGGTTCAGATTGGGTAATTTCTATTATTTCACTCTCATGTTCATTTATTCTTTTCTCTGTTCCCTGCACTCTATTGTTGATCCCATCCTCAAGTGGGTGGTGGGAGTTCAGACTCCTCACATGGTCTGACATCATGGAGAGGAGGGAGGGATTCATAACTGACAAGCAGAAATGAAAGTCCCAGTTCCCTACTTTTATCTGACACCTCCTGCTGGGGAGATTGGAGCAAAGATGGAAGTCTAGGCTCCCCACTCACCCTTTGTTGGTGAGGGAGAAAATGGGGCTACAGTTTTTTTCCACAGTGTTTGGCTAGAGTAGGAGGTAATTATTGTCTCAACGTTTTCTGTCTTTTTAGCCCACCCCTTTCCTGGTCCTTCGTTTAGTGAGAACAGGCTTTTGAAAAGGCTTGGTTTTTGTCTGCACCCCTTGGCATTTCCAGGTGGCCAGTTTCTCCAGCAACCATTCTGGCATGTATGAGGCAACAATAAAACCCAGAGTACTCACCCCTGTATCATTTCTCAGGGAAATCATGATTCCCTGAGAAATGATACTTCCCTGAGAAATGATACAGGGGTGAGTACCCTGGGTTGTATTGTTGCCTCATATATGCCATATTGTTGCCACAGCCAGTCTTCCCTCCTCTCTCTACCTGTTAGTTTACTATGCTTGTTCCATAAGTGATGTGTATGGTTTTTAGCTATACTTAGTGAGAGAAATAGGGAGAAATGCATCTACTCCATCTTGTCCCAGAACCAGAAGTCTTTAATGTCTTACCTTTTCTTTCTTTCTTTTTTTTTTTTTTGGTGACGAAGATTGGCCCTGAGCTAACACCTGTTGCCAATCTTCCTCTTTTTGCTTGAGGAAGATTGTCGCTGAGCTAACATCTGTGCCAATATTCCTCTGTTTTGTATTTGGGATGCTGCCACAGCATGGCTTGATGAGCAATGTTTGGTCTGTACCCAGGATCCAAACCCGCAGACCCAAGGCCGCAAAACTAGAACATGCAAACTTAACCACTATGACACCAGGCCGGCACCTTACCTTTTCTTTTCTTTTTATTTATTTTTTTTTTATTGATGTTTTAATGGTTTCTAACATTGTGAAATTTTGGGTTGTACATTTTTGTTTGTCCATCACCATATATATGACTCCCTTCACCCCTTGTGCCCACCCCCCATCCCCCACCCCCCACCCCCACTGCCCCTGGTAACCACAGTCCAGGTTTCTCTGTCCATGTGTTGGTTTATATTCCACATATGA
Source organism: Diceros bicornis minor (assembly GCF_020826845.1). Classification (NCBI taxonomy): domain Eukaryota; kingdom Metazoa; phylum Chordata; class Mammalia; order Perissodactyla; family Rhinocerotidae; genus Diceros; species Diceros bicornis. The sequence continues at coordinate 11,965,676 of NC_080752.1, forward strand.
GTGAGATCATACAGTGTTTGTCTTTCTCTTTCTGGCTTATTTCACTTAACATAATACGTTCCAGGCCCATCCATGTTGTTGCAAATGGGACGATTTTGTCTTTTTTTATGGCTGAGTAGTATTCCGTTGTATATATACCACATTTTCTTAATCCAATCGTCAGTCGAGGGACACTTAGGTTGCTTCCACTTCTTGGCTATGGTGAATAATGCTGCAATGAACATAGGGGTGCATAAGCCTCTTTGGATTGTTGATTTCAGGTGCGTTGGATAGATTCCCAGTAGTGGGATGGCTGGATCATAGGGCATCTCCATTTTTAATTCTTTGAGGAATCTCCATACCGTTTTCCATAGAGGTTGCACCAATTTGCATTCCCACCAGCTGTGTATGAGGGTTCCTGTTTCTCCACATCCTCTCCAACATTTGTTGTTTTTTGTCTTGGTGATTATAGCCATTCTAAAGGGCGTGAGGTGGTATCTTAGTGTTGTTTTGATTTGCATTTCCCTGATGATTAGTGATGTTGAGCATCTTTTCATGTGCCTATTGGCCATCTGTATATCTTCCTTGGAGAAGTGTCTGTTCATTTCCTCTGCCCATTTTTTGATCGGGTTGTTTGTTTTTTTGTTGTTCAATTGCATGAGTTCTTTATATATTATGGAGATCAACCCCTTGTCTGATGTATGTTTTGCAAATATTCTCTCCCAGCTGGTTGGTTGTCTGTTCATCTTGATTCTGGTTTCATTTGTCTTATAAAAGCTCTTTAATCTGATAAAGTCCCACTTGTTTATTTTTTCTTTAGTTTCCCTAGTCTGGGTAGGCATGTCATCCGAAAAGATTCCTTTAAAACCAATGTCACATAGTGTGTTGCCTATATTTTCTTCTATGAGTTTTATAGTTTCAGGTCTCACCTTCAGGTCTTTGATCCATTTTGAGTTAATTTTTGTGAACGGCGATAGCACATGGTCCACTTTCATTCTTTTGCATGTGGCTGTCCAGTTTTCCCAACACCATTTATTGAAGAGACTTTCCTTTCTCCATTGCATGTTCTTAGCACCTTTGTCGAAAATTAGCTGTCCGTATATGTGTGGTTTTATTTCTGGGCTTTCAATTCTGTTCCATTGATCTGTGTGTCTGTTTTTGTACCAGTACCATGCTGTTTTGATTACTATTGCTTTGTAGTATGTTTTGAAGTCAGGGATTGTGATGCCTCCTGCTTTGTTCTTTTTCTTTAGGATTTCTTTAGCTATTCGGGGTCTTTTGTTGCCCCATATAAATTTTAGTATTCTTTTTTCTATTTCTGTGAAGAATGTCATTGGGATTCTGATTGGGATTGCATTGAATCTGTAGATTGCTTTAGGTAATACAGACATTATAACTATGTTTATTCTTCCAATCCACATGCATGGGATATCTTTCCATTTCTTTATGTCATCATGGATTTCCCTCAATAATGTCTTGTAGTTCTCATTGTATAGGTCCTTCGCCTCCTTGGTAAGATTTATTCCTAGGTATTTTATTCTTTTTGATGCAATTGTAAATGGTATTATCTTTTTGAGCTCTCTTTCTGTTAGTTCATTATTAGCATATAGAAATGCAACTGATTTTTGTAGATTGATTTTGTACCCTGCAACTTTGCTGTAGTTGTTGATTGTTTCTAATAGTTTTCCAACAGATTCCTTAGGGTTTTCTATATATACAATCATGTCATCTGCAAATAGTGAGAGTTTCACTTCTTCGTTACCTATTTGGATTCCTTTTATTCCTTTTTCTTACCTAATTGCTCTGGCCAAAACCTCCAGTACTATGTTGAACAGGAGTGGTGAGAGTGGGCAGCCCTGCCTCGTTCCTGTTCTCAGAGGAATGGCTTTCAGTCTTTCCCCGTTGAGTATGATGTTGGCTGTGGGTTTATCATATATGGCCTTTATTATGTTGAGGTACTTTCCTTCTATTCCCATTTTATTGAGAGTTTTTATCATAAATGGATGTTGTATCTTGTCAAATGCCTTCTCTGCATCTATTGAGATGATTATGTGGTTTTTATTCTTTGTTTTGTTGATGTGATGTATCACGTTGATTGATTTGCGGATGTTGAACCATCCCTGCATCCCTGGTATAAATCCCACTTGATCATGATGTATGATCTTTTTAATGTATTGTTGTATTCGGTTTGCCAATATTTTGTTGAGGATTTTTGCATCAATGTTCATCAGCGATATTGGCCTGTAATTTTCCTTCTTTGTATTGTCTTTACCTGGTTTTGGTATCAGGGTGATGTTGGCCTCGTAGAATGATTTAGGAAGTGTTCCATCTTTCTCTATTTTTTGGAATAGTTTGAGAAGGATGGGTATTAAATCTTCTTTGAATGTTTGGTAAAATTCACTGGGGAAGCCATCTGGTCCTGGACTTTTATTTTTTGGGAGGTTTTTGATTACTATTTCAATCTCTTTACTTGTTATTGGTCTATTCAGATTCTCCATTTCTTCTTGGTTCAATTTTTGGAGGTTGTATAAGTCTAAGAATTTATCCATTTCTTCTAGATTGTCCAATTTGTTGGCATATAATTTCTCATAGTATTCTCTTATAATCCTCTGTATTTCCATGGTATCCGTTGTAATTTCTCCTCTTTCATTTCTAATTTTATTTACTTGAGCCTTTTCTCTTTTTTTCTTAATAAGCCTGGCTAAGGGTTTGTCGATTTTGTTTATCTTCTCGAAGAACCAACTCTTTGTTTCATTAATCCTTTCTACTGATTTTTTGGTCTCAATTTCATTTATTTCTGCTCTGATTTTTATTATTTCTCTCCTTCTGCTGGCTTTAGGCTTTGTTTGTTCTTCTTTTTCTAGTTCTGTTAGGTGTAATTTAAGGTTGCCTATTAGGGCTTTTTCTTGTTTGTTAAGGTGGGCTTGTATCGCTATGAGTTTCCCTCTCAGGACCGCTTTTGCTGCATCCCATATGGTTTGATATGGCATGTTATCATTTTCATTTGTTTCCAGATAGTTTTTGATTTCTCCTTTAATTTCATCAATGATCCATTGGTTGTTCAGTAGCATGTTGTTTAATCTCCACATTTTTGTCACTGTCCCAGTTTTTTTTTCATGGTTCATTTCCAGTTTCATAGCCTTATGGTCTGGAAAGATGCTTGTTATGATTTCAATCTTCTTAAATTTATTGAGGCTTGCTTTGTTTCCCAACATATGGTCTATCCTAGAGAATGTTCCATGCGCGCTTGAGAAGAATGTGTAGTCAGCTGTTTTTGGATGGAGTGCTCTGTATATGTCTACTAGGTCCATCTCATCCAGTTTTTCATTTAAGTCTACTATTTCTTTATTAACTTTTTGTCTGGATGATCTATCCATTGCTGTCAGTGGGGTGTTAAGATCACCTACTATTATCGTGTTGTTGTTGATTTCTCCTTTTAGGTTTGTTAATAGTTGCTTTATGTACATTGGTGCTCCTATGTTGGGTGCATATATATTTATAAGTGATATGTCTTCTTGATGTAGTGTCCCTTTTATCATTATATATTTCCCTTCTTTGTCTTTCTTAACCTGTTTTATCTTGAAGTCTACTTTGTCTGATATGAGTATGGCAACACCTGCTTTCTTTTGTTTGCCATTAGCTTGGAGTATTGTCTTCCATCCTTTCACTCTGAGCCTGTGCTTGTCTTTAGTGCTAAGATGTGTTTCCTGAAGGCAGCATATTGTTGAGTCTTGCTTTTTAATCCATCCTGCCACTCTGTATCTTTTGATTAGAGAGTTCAATCCATTTACATTTAAGGTAATTATTGATATGTGAGGGCTTAATGTTGCTGTTTTGTCACTTATTTTCTGGTTCTTTTGCATTTCCTTTGTTTCTTGTCCCATTTGTTTTGGACTGCCAATTCAGTTTGGTTGTTCTGTCTTATGATTCTTCTAGTTTTCTCTTTGTTTATCATATGTGGTTTTGCTTTGATTATTTGTTTAGTGGTTACCTTGAGGTTTGGGCAAAAAATCTTGTGTATGAGATAGTCCATTATCTGATGGCCTTCTATTTCCTTATACTAAGTCAATTCAGTCACTTTCCTCTTCCCCTTCTAAGTTGTTCTTGTTATACCTTATTCTATCTTGTGTTGTGGCTGTGTGTTTACAGTGATGAGGTTAAATTTATTTTTGGTGAATTTCTTCCTTTGATCTTTGAGTTTAGTATTTAAGTGGTTGCTAACCTATTCCGGTAAAGATCTACTATTTCTCTGATTTTGTCTACCTACTTTTCTCCTTCCTCCAAGCTTTGTGTTCCCTTTCTCTTCTTTTTTTCAGGCCTGAGGGCCTTCTTGAGTATTTCTTGTAGTGGGGGTCTCGTGGTCATGAGCTCCCTTAGCTTTTGTTTATCTGGGAGAGTTACTATTTCTCCATCATATTTGAAGGATATTTTTGCTGGATAGAGTATTCTTGGCTGAAAGTTTTTGTCTTTCAGTATTTTGAATATATCATTCCAGTCTCTTCTAGCCTGAAAAGTTTCTGTTGAGAAATCCGCTGAGAGCCTGATGGGAGTTCCTTTGTATGTTATTTTTTGTTTTTGTCTAGCTGCCCTTAATATTGTTTCTTTGTCGTTGACCCTGGCTAGCCTTACCACTAGGTGTCGTGGTGAAGGCCTTTGTCTGTTAATATATATAGGTGTCCTGTTGGCTTCGCTTACTGGTATTTCCTGCTCCTTCCCCAGATTTGGGAAATTCTCAGCTATTATTTCCTTGAATAGGCTCTCTGTTCCTCTTTCCCTCTCCTCTCCCTCAGGAATACCTATAATTCTTATGTTACATTTTCTAATAGAGTCAGATATTTCTCGGAGTCTTTCTTCATTTCTTTTTAGTCTTAGTTCTCTCTCCTCTTCCATCTGGAGTATATCTGTATTCCTATCCTCTAAAGTACTAATTCTTTCCTCCATATTGTCAGCTCTGTTCTTTAAAGATTCCAGATTCTCCTTTATCTCCTCCATTGTGTTCTTCATCTCTATCAGCACTGATTGGTTTTTCTTTATGATTTCAATCTCTTTTGTGAAGAAACTCCTAATCTCATTGAATTGTTTGTCTGTGTTGTCTCGTATTTCATTGAGTGTTTTTATGATAGCTATTTTGAAATCTCTGTCATTTAGTTTACGGATTTCTGTGTCTTCAGGGTTGATTTTTGGGTGCTTGTCATTTTGTTTCTGGTCTGGTGATTTCATATATTTTTGCATTGTGGTTCCTGTGTTGGTTTTGTTTTTCCTCATTCTGGAAGTCTCTGGTTGCAATTTCCACCTGCCGCCACTGTCTGGTGGTAAAGGGCTGTGTAGTCTAAGCCCCCTGCGCTCTGCCCCGGTTTTTCTGCTGTGATCCGCAGTTTTGTTTTGTTTTGTTTTCCCCGCTGCGATCCACGGGTCCAGTTGTTTGATCAGGTCTGCCTCGGATCACTAGGTCTGGTCTGGTCGAGCTGCAGAGTCCGGGTTGCAGGGAGAGGGGAGCTCTCTCTTTTGCCCTCTGGGTCCCTGACGTGGGAGGCTTCTCATTTGCCCCTCTTTATCCGCTCTCTGGGGTGCTCAGATGTTGATGGTAGCCCTGTGGCTCCTCTGAGTCCTCTGTGCGGGAGTTTCCCACTGGCTGAGAGAGTCCGAAGAGCCATGGTTTCCCCGCCGAGGGGGGCCCCTCCCCCCTCTCTGGGAGCAGCGCGGACCGGGATCGCTGATCTGATGGGGAGGGAGCGGAGTTCTCCTTACCTCTCCCCACTTCCTCCGGGGACCCAGCACGTTCCACTCTCAGATGTGCGGCAGTGTGGATCCCTCTGCTCTAGGTTTTCACTACCTGGGATTCCGTTGTTGGTCTGTGACTGTTGCTTTTGTTGTATCTTGTCGGGGGAAGAGTTCACGGGAAAGCTCACTCCGCCATGATGCTGACGTCACTCTTCTACCTTTTCTTTTTAATGCATATATATTTATTTTTGGAAATTTCATTTTGTAGCATTGCATTAATGCCAATAATCTCAAGATCTAAAACTTAAATGAGAACAAAACAACTGCAAGGACCATTTTACAGCTCCTAAATGCGTCATTTTTTTTCAATGCCAATTCTTCATGCTGTCCAGATTGCAGTAAAATTGATAGAGTGACAGACCAAGAGCAGCATTTTAAATTGGTGCAACATATTTTGAGAGCATACATAGCAGGAGCTTATAGTCATTAACCCTACAATCTGTCTCAGGAGCTAATTCTAAAAAATAAATTAACAAAACAAAATCTATATAATATTATCTACTTTAGAAAAAAATATAGAAAATCTTAAGGCCCAGAAATAAGGATATGATACAGTAAGTTGTGATACACAAAAACAGTAAAAAATTCTCCAACTATGGTATAATGAACACTAGGAGAAAACATGAGAAATTGCTTTGATATAATGTTAAATGAAAAGAACAGAACACAAATGGGTATATACATTTAATTGTAGCTGTGTAAAAATGTGTCTATGGAAACAAAAACTAAAAAGGAAAATGAAAAATTAAAAATAATTGTTTAATGGATTAATTAATTTATTTAACAAATACATATTGAGTACCTACTATGTACCAGGCACAACTCTAGGTGCTAGGGATACAAAAGTGAATTAAAAAAATGACAAAAATCCCTATTTTCATGGTGCTTACTTTCTAATACAGGGAGAGACAGCTAATAAAATAAGTAATACTTTATAGTGTGTTAGATGGTAATAAGTACAATATAGAAAAATAAAGCAGGGAAGGAGAATAGGTATATGGGGGGCAAGGAGATATAACTTAATTGTAAATGTACAACTCATTTTATAAAATATTAATTCATGACTTTATAATTTTCCAAATTATTATTTTTGTAACAATAAAGCCCTATTATTTCAGAAAAAACATCATTAATTTCAAAATTTTAGATATTTTTTTTTACAAAAGTAAGGTTAAAGATTATCATTACATTAACAATAATAGAAAGTATGGATCCATTGCTTATTTATATATAACTCTATCACTGCACTTAATTCAAAAGAATATTATAATTGTCTGTTTATTTGCTGTCTATCCCATGGGCTTATATCTCTTTCCTCCATTTTTGTAGCCAAACTTTTGAAAGAACCGTCCATATTTATGGCCTCCATTTCTTCACATGTTCTCCATCTCCCAACTCACACAGCCTGGCTTGAACTCCCAACACATCACTAAAAGTGCACTCACCACAGCCTCTAATAACCTCTGTGGCACTTTGGGCATTTTTGTTTGTTTGTTTGTTTGTTTTTGTGAGGAAGATCAGCCCTGAGCTAACATCCATGCTGATCCTCCTCTTTTTGCTGAGGAAGACCGGCTCTGAGCTAACATCTATTGCCAATCCTCCTCCTTTTTTTTCCCCCCAAAGCCCCAGTAGATAGCTGTATGTCATAGTTGCACATCCTTCTAGTTGCTAGGGCTTTTGTAGAAAAGCTCTCTCTCCTTGGTTTCATAACACCACACTTTCTTGGTTTTCTTCCTACCTCTCTGGCCAGTCCCTCTCATCCTCTTTTGTGAGTTTCTCATCCTCTACCTGACCTTTAAATGGAGGGATTTCTCAGAGCCACGTCCTAATCTTCTCTCTTACTCCATATGACCTCCCTGGGGATCACATCTGTTCCCACAGTTCTGGTTATCATCTACAGGCTTATGACTCCTGAATCTGTACCTCCGGATTCCTCTCTTGAGTCTCTTACCAATATACCCTATTGCCTACTTGACATCTCTGCTTGCATGTCTCTCAGGGACTTCTAACAAAATGTTTCCAAGGCCAAGCTCATCATCTCCCCTACCCAACCAAATCTGCCAAAACTGTCTCTCCTCTTATGATTCCTATCTTTAGTAATGGCACCACTATCCCTTCTGTTGCCCATGCCAGAAAACTTGGGAGTCATCCAGCACTCCCCCTCTCTTTTACCCTCCACATCTAGTCAATCATAGTTAAGTTGATTCAATCTTCTGTTAACCCTCATATCCATCCACTTACTTTCATTGCTACTATTACCACCCTAATACATCATCATCTGTAGCTTAAGGCATTGCAAAAACCTCTCCAAGATAGTCTCTATTCAGCAACAAGACTGTTCTTTCTAAAATGACAATCTGATCACGTCCTGTTTCTGGTTAATCTTTTCAATTTCTTTACATTGCCCTCAGAATCAAGTCCAACTCTTTAGTTTGGCTTACAAGGCTTACCTCAATTTCACTCCTATCTACCTCTCCAGTCAACTTCTCTTTAGAATTTCATGCTCTAATCACATTGGGCTTTGCTCATCAAAGATGTAATGTTCTCTCTCATCTCTTGGCCTTCAAACACATTCTATCACTTCACACATATTCCCACCTGCTACAATCTAACTCCTATTCATTTTTCAGTTCTCAGTATAAATAACATGCCTAAGGAAGGTTTCTAATCCTTTGAACAAATTAAGTCTTAAATGCTATATAGCATGCTGAATAGTTTCCACAACATGTTGAATTTCCTCTGTTGTAACAGTTATCACATTTAGCTAGAGTTATGTATTTAATGTCTAGCTCAGTAGACTATGAGCTCTATGAAAACAGTAATCACGTCTCTCTTGTCACTGTTTTGTTTTAATATCTTGCATAATTCCTGGTCCGTTGTAACTACTCAGTAAGCATTTATTGAGAAGCAGAAGGAAAGAAGAAAGGAAGGGACAGAGGGAAGGAAGGAATAATGCTCACCCAATCAGTCTTGGATGAGTCAGGGGAAAAGCAAAAAAAAAAATGATCATGAAATTCATTGAATTAATAAGATCTTTGAGACTTTAAAAAGTATTTACACATCCATTTCACATTTGTTTCTTAGAACAACTCTGTGAGAAAGTATTATTATACACTTTTTACAGTGAGGAAACCAAGGCTCATAAAAGAGGTATTATGGCTCATCATGTTATATCGTCCTCTTCGAATCCTATTTCCTTAATTTTGTTCGTTTCATTTCCTTGAGATCTAGCTGAAACACCACCTGCCCCGAAAGCTTCTTCTTTTCTCCCTACAGTCCTAATAGTATCATTTTCTTCCTCTTCTCTAATCCCACAGCACACTTTATATACCTCCCTAATGGTTCTTAGCACAATGCTCATTATATCACACCTATTTATGTTTGTGTTCCATTTCAACATCTAAAGAATAAAATTTTAAAAATATAATCCAGATCAGATTCATATTTATCACCCCAGGACCTAGCACAAAGTTAGATGCTCAATAAAAATGTGTTAAATGGAAGCCACCTCTAAGATTTAGTTCAATCTGCTCAATCTACTATAATGGACAAGTCAATCAGAGAAGTTATTTCACATCTACAAAAGGCCAAAGAGCAGCATGCTACTTCCTGCCTCTTTGCGCCTCCTTCCTCCACTCTCTTCATGCATGGAATATGGGAGGAACAGCAAACTTGGAGTCCTGAGGTCTCTTGTTAATGTCACCACTTACTAGTTGTGTAAATATTATAAGCTTAGTTTCTGCATAGGTGAGACTATAGATATCAGCTGTTTTTGTAATGCCAGATCCTACCAGTGCCTAGCACTTAGCAATTGCAGCCTTTGACAAAGTTAAAAAATATTAATGAGTTATGATTGCAGAAATTTGATGCTACAGAGTCCTAACAACCAACAATCCTTAAAAAGTCTAGTATGTAAACAGAATTAGAGTGAACTAAAATGGGCAGAAAACTCCTGAATCTTCCAGCTTCTCCTTTTCGCTACTCAGTATTCTGACTTCATCTCCTCAAGGTAGAATAGCCTTGAGTGGCTATATATTTGCATAATGCCTTTTTAGTTGCTTCTTTTGCTCATTGCTTTCCACAACTAATTGATTACCAAACCTGTGCTAAGGCCTGAAGGCATCTTTGCTTGGGATCAGTTACAGCCCCTATAAGAGGTGAAAGAAGAATGTTTATTTCACCTTGAAAAGGTGAAGAAAGTTTGTTTTCCCAATTTGGTATATATTTAAGCCAGGAAATTTAGGGTTTTTAATGTTTGTCATGAGGTTAGAATTTTTCAAGGCCTAGTTGCAACATTAATGGAAGTAAGGCCCTTAGACAAAAGAAGTACCAGATACTTCTTTAGTTATGGTGGTTGCCTTGGTATTGGGAAAACTGGAATTAGGATGACACTAAAAAAGATATTCTAATATTGAGATCTGTAAGGTATTTGTTAACTTTGAGTCTGGCCATTTTCTAGAATCCAAAATGTGATGAACTCCTTAGGGCCAGTAAAATCTAATATTCTGAGAGCCAAACAGTCATATACACTTGTTTATGTTACCCTGGGAACATTTAGGAAAATTACTACTGGAGGATAGCTTCTGGTACAGGTAATTGACACAAGGAATAGAAGCAAGTCCTAGGCTGAAAGCACAAAGGGGCAGAATGAATCTTTAGAACAAACCAGTAGCAAAGAAAGTAAAAATTATGGTCTGAAGAGATCAGTTAATAAAATTCTAAAATGAAAGTTCCATTTGGGAACAGATCTTTTGTTATATTCATCCTGTATTCCCAATATCTAGAATAGTGCATGACACATTAAGGTGCTAAATAAGTAAACAAATATCTAAACGTCTGGCTTGAGGAAAGGGGCCTGGGAAGGAACATGAGTAGCTTTGCATTCAAGGTCTGGGGATAATAACGTAAAAAAATAGGAAAGATTAAACATACCAACAACTTGATTTGCTCAGGTACCTTGTGCCATACTGGCTTGATGAACTACAACAAACACAGTTATGAAACTTTAAAATCTTTTAGACCATTAGAGATGCCCAATAACTGGATAATGGCTGCTGCTGAGAGCCTCCCAACATTAGATAAGAGCACTAACTTAATTTTAAGGCACTACAATATAAATGCAAGGACTCATTAATATTTCAAAATCTTGTCAAGAGTCCTGATAGAGAGGACCCAAATGATACTTCATGAGAAACAAAACAAAACAAAACAAAATAATTAAGGGTTAAGGATTTTCAAAAGCACACACACACAAAAAGAAAAGACTCCAGAACTGAGCACTTTGGAAAAAAGGATGGTGATTACGGTTGCTGTGTAAGATCCCAACACAGAGCCTGGTAAAAGAAGTACAATGTAATTTTGAAGGCCCTCATGAGCAGATCAACAGTGATGTCCTTTTGTTGACAAGATTTGAAATACACATCTACACATATGCCTATTAACAGAGAGATGTGCTCTATTATTATCCATTTGGGCTGAGTTCAGAGACTCAGAGTAAAGACCTACTCCTTGCCTAGATCTCCCTGCCAAAAGGAAATCAAGGAACAGCAGTACAGTTGACTTGACGCAGCAAAGCAAAAAACAGGCCTAGGAAGATATTTTTATCTTTTAATAAACAGTTTTCATTATCATCATCAAATGCCTACATTTTTACAAACCTCAGTTTCTCAGCCCAGCATTTATAGAAAATTGCCAAGTATCATTTGTAGATAAAAGCACAATTCAATATTTATGAATTGCTAGTTTTCTATAAATATAGACATTTGAAGATAATCTCACTAGTGATTAAAATTTGAACAGGGATCAAAGCTAGAATAATATTAACAATTCCTTGCATTTGTACAGTGTTTTACATAATACTATTAATAATAGATGACATTTATTGAGCACTTAGCAAGTGCCAGGCACTTTACTTGCAAATTCTTATAACAACTTCAGTTCAGTTCAACAAGCATTAACACCTACTGTGTGATCGATGAATAACACTTGGTTTCTGTTTTAAAAGCTCTCGTTTTGGTGCACTCAATCAATGTTTGGTGAATGAATAAATGAATGGATGGATGAACAAATTAATCGGTTTGAATGGCAGTGCGGGGTAATAAAAATAACATAGGCTCCTCCCCCCACTATCTCTGGTCTTGAGAAAGTACTTCACCTCTCCTAGCCTCAATTTCTTCATCTGTAATATAGGGATATTTAAAATCTCCCTTGCAAAAATGTTGTGAGAATAGTAACAGCCAATGTAAAACATCTGACAAAGAATGAGCTTTCAGTAAGTTAGAATAGTTATCATCATCATCGTCACTATTATTAAGCAATCCTATCCAATTCTCCTCATCCTCACTATAGCAATGGGACAAACAGAACTTTAACATCCATAAAAACACACAATATCTATACAAAAACACCACAAAAACTAAGCAAAGCAAGAGAAATTTACTAAACTGTTGCTCCCAATGTGCTCCTAGGTTACTGCACAACATCTATGCTTAAGCTAGAAAAAAAACCCGTAGAATCAATTTTAATTATGCTTCCAAAGAGACCATGATAAAAGGCAAACAGGACAGGAAGCTTACCAAATAACAGATTGTACCTTCCCTTATAATAGAATGCTGGTCACTCCAAATGTGGGACCATGTTCCCTATCCCAACATTCCCAAAGAATACTACCTAGAGCCCAGATGATGGGCATTCAGAAACTCATCTTATTCTTCTTAGTGCCAGTGAGGCTAACCCTAGCCATACAGCATAAACTTGACCCCCGGGCCAAATTCTCCAACCAGAAGGAGGTCCCATTCTGTGGGTCACTTACCATTTCGGTCTGCTGGTAGACTTCACCATAGGGGCCATCCCATCTCTATAAAGACTCTTGGTTTTGCTGAAGTTAACAATGTTGAAAATAACTCTCTGAAAAAGAAAGAGGGAGAAGTTTTGCAGAAGACTATACTATGCAAGTTGCCACTTCCTGATAATTAGGACTGGAAACAATAAGCGGGGTTAAAGGAATCCATATGGACTAGCTGCCAAGAGTATAGTGAGGATAAATGGTGCCCATAGAAATTCAATGTGTTTGTGCCAGCTTAGCATGGTAGTTAAGAGCACAGACTCTGGAATCTGGAAGCCTGAGTTTTAATCCCACTCTACCACTCTCAAGCTGTGTGACCTTGCCAAGCTACTAAACTTTCTTGTGCCTCAGTTTCCTCATCTGAAAAATGGGGATAATTATGGTACCTATAGTTACTGATGATAATAAAATAAGTTAATATATGTACAGTGTTTGGAACCATAGTTGGTATATAGTAAATGCTATATAAAGTTTTAGCTATTATTATTAATTGTGCCCTGTCTAGGTTGACCTGGAATTTGCATGGAAATGAATAATATTATCATTAGAGTGACCATAGTGCATTTGAAGTTCAACAAAACTAAAGATAACAACTGAGAGCAAAATTGAAGTTAAAAAATTCTGCAACTACTCAACACTCCTTTGACTAGAACTGGAGGATGTACGTCCTCTTCTGTACCTGCTTTGTTATCCTCTGCTAGGGGCCAGAGGTACTGGGCTCAACCCTAATCTCAGCATCAATTTATAGGGCCACAGGTGTATGGGTAAGTCCCTTCCCTTTCTGGGTCTCACCTATAAAACAGGGGAGTGGAGTGTTCTAGATGGCTATAGCCCTTCCAGGAGGGCAATATAGTTAAAAGAGATCAGGCCTTTGTTTTAGTAAACAACTTTGTCACAAGTGAGGAGAGACTGGGAAAGAGAAAAGAATTGGGGTTAAAGACCCTAAATGACTGTGCAATAGTCCAAAGGAGAGAGTGTGAGGATCATAGCAAAGACAGCCAGAATAGCCGGAGAAAGAGGAAAGTCTTCAAGAGGTTACGATAGGCTAGCTTTTCTATCCAGAGGCAGTGAAAGAGAGAGAAGCATCAAAATTCATGTAGTATTTCCTTCACTAAATATTTATCGTGTGAGTTATTATATAATATCAAGTGTCAGGAATTTTATATATTTAAATTTTTTAAAAATATTCTCCTATAACTATAATAAAAAAAGATATTAACATCTCTATTTTACGGATGGGGGAACTGAGGTTCAAAGAGGTTAACTAACTTGTCCAAAGTCACACAATTAATAGATAGAGTTGATATTTGAATCCATGAGATATAAAAGATAAGTAAGATGTCCATGATGTCTACCCTTGAGTTACTCACTAAGGTTTCCAAAAGTTCATAACTCTAACCAAGTCTGTTTTCCAAAATAAAGGCAAAAATAAATATAATGGCAATTTTTTCAAGTCTTTAAAATTGTCTTTTCTTAAAAAGAGAAAATACAAACCATTTCCTCTGGCCTCACATTAGGGACTACCATAAAATGCTTTGTTCTATCAAACAAGGTCTTAAGAATAACCCATGTTTTCCTTTCTCCTCAGAGACTCAGCCACTGACCCCATCTCCAGGCATTTCAGTTTCAGACCTTCCCTCTGTCACTACATTAAGTCATCAAGAATGTCCAAGGCTATTTCATTATTAATAACCTGGACCTGCCTGTTGTCAGTTCAGTTACTTCTCCCAGGGTCTTGGCTACTGTCTAATTTAAGAAAATCAATATCAAGGGGACAAATGGCCTTTGAACCTCACAGGGTTTAATCTCCTTTTTTCTTCTGAGATTCCCAGCGTCAGATCCATTTCCAGTGACCCCAGAAGCCATACTGCACTTTCAGGATCTACATTAATGCTAAATGCAGGGGAAAATCTAATACAGAAATAATGTGCATATGTGAAGCTGGAATAAAGAAATGAGCAAGTGGAACATTTATTGACCATTAATATCCTACTATGTGCCAGGAAAATTTCCCAGATGTTTTAAATATGCTGTATCATTTAGCTTTTCCTTCCATAAACAAAAGCTGTTTATTGTAACTCGATTTTAGACATGAGGAAATTGAAGCTAATAAAGGCTAATTGGCTTGCCCCCACGTCCCCAAAATCCCAGAACTATTAACTGGTAGAGCTAGGACTTAAATCTTTGGTGTTCTGACCATAAAGATCATACTTTTTCTATAACACTACAGGCAAAAAGAACACTATCGCTTACCATCCCCTATCCATGCATTGTTTTTTTAACATTTTCCAGCCTATTGAGCAAGGCAGCATGTGGTTGCAAGAATCAAAGGTATTTGGAAGTAGGCAGTACAGAAAATCTTGGCTTTCCCTATTTTACACTTAATTATCAGTAATTTACTCAAAATGCATCACAAGAAATGGTATCTAGGAGGTAATGGCAACAACAAAAACTATAATAATAGCTACCAACTTCTGAGCACTTTCTATGTACCAAATTTTTACACACTCTTCTTAATTTTTCATGTATCAGATAAGATATAATGATGGATACCAGAAAATATTTAGAAATGAAAAATTAATTTAGCACTACATATCAGAGCTTGTGGCATGCAGAAAAAGCAGTAAATAGAGAAGTTAAATTTTAGCCTTATGTGCATATATTAGAAAAGGAGACTGAAAAAAAAAAAAAGTGCTAAGTACTCAACTTAAAATTCATACCACAGAATCCCAGAGACACAAAACCCTGGAAGCAATTGGTACATCTGAAGGTTTGGGTGTCAGGCAGGGCTTGGTCCAAAGTCCTTATCAAGAGAAATTAAGTTCCCAGATTCTTTCCCTCACACTAAGCACTCAAGTCACTACTCTTTCTCCATCATGACAGGAGACTAGAGGGTAATTCTCCAGAGAGGTTGAAGCACAGAAACTCTGGATTCAAAATCCAGAATACTGGTAGTCAAGCTTATCTCTACACTCAAGAGATTAGAGAATTCTTCTGTGGAAAAACCAACTCCCAATCAAAGATAAAACATATATTAACATAGATATAGGAGACTCCTCCAGTGAAATGGCTGGTTCTCCATTGGCATGGTCCACACATGCATTTAGAACCTCCATTTCAACTTTTAATGTCAATCTGTTAATGATGAAAGACATTCAATAGAAGCAGAGACCAAAGCAACCAAACAAATATATAGGGGAAAAGAAAAGAACTCAGAAAAAACAGAGGCAATGTGCAATAGGTGCATTGAAAACTAATTTAACAGAAAAAGAAGCAACTATTAGTAGAAGGCAGGAGGCACACAAGAGGTAGTTGTAGAAGAAAAAAACTTAATCATATATCATAAAGCTCATCTATATTAATATTTGCCTATTCATAATAAAGAGAAGCCTGAATATTAATTTAACCTAAAGAGTGATATAAACATGAAAGGAATAGAGGTGCTTGTATTTTATAGCATAAATGGTAAAGAATAGGGCCGGCCCCGTGGCTTAGCGTTAAGTGCATGCGCTCCGCTACTGGCGGCCCGGGGGTTCGGATCCCAGGCGCGCACCGACGCACCGCTTCTCCGGTCATGCTGAGGCCGCGTCCCACATACAGCAACTAGAAGGATGTGCAACTATGACATACAACTACCTGCTGGGGCTTTGGGGAAAAAAAGGAGGAGAATTGGCAATAGATGTTAGCTCAGGGCCGGTCTTCCTCAGCAAAAAGGGGAGGATTGGCTTGGATGTCAGCTCAGGGCTGATCTTCCTCACAAAAAAAAAAAAAAGAAAAGAAAAGAAATGGTAAAGAATAAAATTATCATCTTCATAATACCAAGTTGATAAATATTATCTAAAACCAAAATGAATAAAGAATAGCAGTATAGAAATTTTATTTAGAAGTATAGAAGTAATATCAGAGAAAATAGTGAAAAGAACTATGAGTGATCGCCTCAAGAGCAGGGGCCAAGTCCTGCCTGCTGCCTGTCTTTGTAAAAAAAATAATAATAATAAAAAAAAAAGCGGTGCTCATTCATTAGGAGTTGTCTATGGCTGCTTTTGCAACATAACAGTAGAGTTGAGTAGTTGTGATAGAGACCTGATGGCCCACAAAGCCTACATTATTTCATAATTTGTTCTTTATAGAAAAAGTTTGCTGATCCTTGCTTTAGGAAGCAGGGATCAAAAGTGGGGACATAAGCAGAGGGCTATTTTCTTTTTGGCCTTTGTAGTATTATTTGACTTTCTAAATTATGTACATGTATTTATTTTATAAAAAATGTGTGCACCTGAAATTTACACAATGTTATAAACCAATGTGGCCTCAATAAAATGAAAAAAATTAAGTGAAATTTTTTAAAAAAGAAAAACATGGAAAGCTACTCAACTCATTTTATGAGGCTATTATAAACTTAAAGCAAAAATAGGCAAGGACAACTGGAGAATGGAAAACTATAGCCCCATGTCAGTTATAAACATTGATTGAAAAATTTTAAATAAAATATTTCCAATTCAGATCCAGCAATAAATTTACACACACATACATACATATAGTATATCAATACAAAGTAAGACATATCCTAGGAATGGAAGGATGATTCAACATCAAAAAGAGCTATAATGTAAGTCATTACATTAACAAATTAAGTGAGAAATAATTATCAACAAACAGATATAGTAAAAACATCTGATAAAATACAACCTCCATTCAAAAATTTTTTAAAAATCTTTACAGGCTAGAAATAGAAGAGAATTTCCTTTATCTTATGAAGAGTATCTATGAAAAATTTAGAGGAATCATACTTAATGGTGACATGTAAGAAATATTCCTATGAAAGTCAGGAAAAAACAAGGACGGCACTATTGTTGCTTCTATTCATCATCATATTGAAAGTTCTAGTGCAATAAAACAAGAAAAGATAGTAAAAAGTTTACTTTTTAGTAAAAAAGATGTAAAATTCATTATTCACAGATGATATGATTGTCTACATGTAAAATAAAAGAGAAACTAAAAAAACTTTAAAAATAAATAGAGAGTCCAAGAAGGTGAGTGGATTCAAGAACAATATACAAATTTCAACAATGGACCTATAAAACAATGGACTTATAATCAAGAAAAATATAGAAATAAAATATAGAAATAAAAAAGGGAACAAACTATAAGCATTAAAAAGATTTTTAAAAATATTATAATAAAAAGATATTATGCAAAGAATTTGAAAGATTAGGAAAAAAAGCACCAATTCTTAGAAAAACAAAAAATGCCTCACCAAAATCGATAGAAGATACACAAAATCTGAGTAGTTCTATTAAATTTATAAAGGTAATTGAATATATTATTAAAAACTTTCCCACAAAGAAAATGCCAGGCCCAGACAGCTTCCTCAGTTAAGCCTCCCAAACACTTAAAGAAGACAAAACACTAACATTACACAAATAATTCCATATAATTGAAAGTGAGGGAGCATTTTCCAACTTGTTTTATAGGACCAACATAATCTTGACAATGAAATCTGAAAAGGATATTGTGAGAAAATCTCTTTCCCAAACATCTAAACCAAAAATTAATAATCTAATAATAAAATTAATAATCTAATAATAAAAATTAATAATATCATATTTATAGATTAAAGTAGTTTATCTCAAAAGATGAAGAAAAAGCATCTGATAAAATGTAACACTCTTTAATGATAATCAACTCTTAGAAAACTGATTATGGGAAAGCACATACTCTGATAAAGGATATCTATCTGAAGAACAAAAAAAAAATAACAGCACCATGATGCTTAATCATGAAAACTGTAAAGCATTTCCACTGAATTTGGGAACCAGAAGAGAACGCCTGCTATTGCTATTGCCACTCCTATTCAACCTTGCACTGGAGGTTCTAGTCAATGCAATAAGGCAATAAAAACAAATAAAAAGAAAATGGATGGAAAGGAAGAAATAAAACTTTTATTATATACATGGCCAACATGATTATGTATGTAAAACACCTCAAATTAATCTACAAACAATTAGAATTCGTTGATACAGTCAGTATTAAAAAATCAACTTTGTATCTATATACCAGCAATAACAATTAGAAAATACAATTTAAAAGTGATACAAATTATGATAGTATCAAAAATATCAAATACCTATAAATAAATGTAACAAAAAGTACAAGACCTCTACACAGAAAACTACAAAACATTATTGAGACAAATCAAAGAGGTTTAGATAAATGGAGGAATATATCATATTCACAGATTGAAGATTCATTACTGGAATCAATGTAATTCATTAAAATCCAAGCAAGGGTGTGTGTTGTGTGTGTGTGTGTGTGTTTGTGTGTGTGTGTGTGTGTGTAAAAATTGATAAGCTGATTATAAAATTTATATGTGAACACAAGAGCAAAAAATAGCAAAGACAATCTTAACAGATAACAAGACTTACTATAATGTTACAGTAATTTTGCGGCTTACATTGCTTCAGATCTATGAACCAATGGATCAGAACAGAGAGCCTGGGAATAGACTCAATATATATCAGAAATAACATTGCAGATCAGATTGAAAAGTTGAACTATCAACAAATTGTGCTGGACCAATGGGTCACCTATATGGAAAAAACATCAAGTTAGATCCCTACCTCATATCAAATACAAAAACAAATTCCAAATGGATTAAGAAATAAAATGTACATAGTGAAACACAGCAGATTATTTTATAGACTCAAGCTATGTAAAAACTTTTTAAACAAAGCACCAGAAGCATAATCCATGAAAAAAACATAGATATATTTGACTGCTTTAGTTATTACATCAAAATATCCCACAAACAAATGAAAAGACAAGCCAATAATTGATGTAGCTACGTATAACCCTTATATTGGAAAAGGATTAGTACATAAACCTATAAAGAACTCCCATAAGTCAAAATATAAAAGAGCAACAATCCAATAGAAAATAGGCCACTGATATAATCAGACAAGTTACAGAAGTATTGTAAAGTTTATACACACATGAGAAGTTGATCACCCACTAGTAATTAAGGAAACATAAATCAAGAAAATAATGAAATACATTTCTTACCCATCAGAATAGCAAAAAACTCGTAAATCTAAAAATAGCAAGTGTTGGTAATTATGTAGGAAACAGTGATTTTTGAACATCGCTGGTAAGCATGTAAAATAGAATAGCCTCTTTGAGGGGCACTTGACAATAAAGATAAAGATGCTTATAATCTATTATCCAGCAATTCCACTTCTATGCGTTCTCCTAAGACAAATTTTGCACATTGCATAAGGAGACATATACAACGATGTTCACTGTAGCACTGTTTGTTTGTAATAGCAAAATAAACTAAAACCATTTAACTCAGAATGAGAATAGATAAATTGCGGTTCATTAATACAATAGACTACTATTCAGCATTTAAAGCGAATGACCTAGTGTGACATTTATCAACAGATAACCCCCCAGAACTATGTTTAGTGAAAAAGGTAAGTATTATAACAGAAAACAATAGTATATTTTAATGTAATAGATACATGTACATTCTGTTTTATACAAAAGTATAAAATCATACATGGGAATATTATCCATTAATTTCAGGACTGTGGTTACTTCTGGGAGAAAGAAAGAGGGAAGGAGAGAGAGGTTTAGCTGTACCTGTAATGTTATATTTATCAAAATCAACACAAGAAAGCAAAATCTACAGTATGACAAAATGTTAACACTTCCTTCATCTTAGTGGTAGATCTTTGAGTTGTTTTTAGATTATCTTATGTATATTTGAAAAATTCCCCTAATTTAAAAGTTTAAATACCTTTCATTGATTAGGAACTTTAGTGTAAAATATGAAGAAGCAGCACAACATTTTTTTCCAAATGGTTAACAAGTTGTTCCAACATCTTATTGAAAATCATCTCTTTCCTTTCTAATTTCAAATATCACTTTTTCCATATAATAAATTTTTATATGCTTGGGTTTATTTCTGGACTCTCATTTCTGTTTCACTATCTGTGTGTTTATTCTAGCAACAGTCAGGCATTGTTTTGATAATTGTAGTTTTCTATATTTCAGTTTACGTTAGGGCAAATCTCTAGTTAATGTTCTCCTTTTACGGTTTTATATGGCTTCACATCCAGTGATGTTTTTTGTCTTTTACTGGTTATTTTCTTTCACGATTCATTTTGTTTATGCTTCCTTACAATTTTTTTTAATTTATTATATTTCACAATTCCTTGAAACCTTCGTGTTTTCCCTTTTTTTTAGTAATTTGAAAATCATCCATCCTAGTTTTGTTCTACTACTGTTATATTTAAATTTAAAAATAAATTTGATTCCTTAAGTTAGGCACGAGTAGTTTTCATATGAGTGATGTCAGTAACTACTTTTGAGACAATCACTTGTTACTAACCTATTCTGATAATACAGAGAGGTATATAACACGATGGGAGAAAGCTGCTTGGAGTATGTCTGGTTACACGTTCCAGTCATGTGCCACCATGCAGTTGGGTTAGCGTGAGTTGGGCAGGACTGCACAGGAGTTTACGGTGAATTTGCCTTGGTGTCATGACACATAAAAGGTTATGTATGTAATGTGGCACAGAGCTGAGGATAAAATCTAGGTATTTATTTTTTCAACCCATCAGCTACTTTCCTTCAGAGCCATATTTCATGTTTTCATATTGCCTATTCTGAGCCCAACCTGATTCCCAGCATTGTGGAAAGAAATGTTAGAGTTCCAAGCCTACTTCTCCCTGTGTTACTCTGTCCGTGTTTTATCATCTTTCTGAGCCTTGTTTGCTCATCTGTAAAGAGAAAAATCATATTATTTGATACAGTTGTTGTTAGGATTAAATATAACTGCCAAGACAGTGTGATCAGGAAACAACAAAAGACTACACACGTGTATATGTAAATGTTCATGTACATATATATGGATATATACATATACATGTGTGTATACATATACATGTATATATATGATTAAGTTAAGCCTCCTGCCCATGAAGAACCAACAGGTTCACCACCATGTTCCTAAAAGAATGCCAGGAAATCCTGGACCTGATATATCAAAAGCATGAAGTCTGGCATACAGATAATGCCTATATGAAAAACAAATCCTTATCTATTATAAGCTGATGTTGAGGAGTCACGGGAAACCAACGAAGTTGCTAATCAGCTGCACCTGTGTCTTGTTAAGTGGAAATTGTCAAAATCTTCACACAGATACTGCAGTCTGATAGAGATAACAAAGAAATGGCTTACAGATTGCACATTAGAAGATTCTTCTCCCTCAATGAGAGCTTTGAGAAGACAGCCAAAAGAGGTAGAAGGGGAACGGAGCAAAACATTCTCATCAAGTGAAGTTTAGCATATCAATAAGGGCATCAGCAACATGACAGAAGAAAAATAAGATCTTTCAGGGAGACTCTTTCTTCTCCCTGTAGCTCAGAATAAATATCCACCAACATAAAGACAAAAAACCCCTCTCTTTTCCTCAATCTGACAGCATTTCCTACAGAAAGGAATTTGTTCTAAATTTCATTCATTCATCTATTCAAGAAATGTTAATTTAATAAACAGTTATAGCACTCCTAATCTGCCATGTGCTGGGACTATAGAAATGAATAAGACCCTTTGCCCTTAAAGGAACTACCTAGTGGGGGAAATCAACACGGTAAAACACACACAAAATGCTGAGATAGCATCTGCAGTCAGGCTAGTGGAAGGAAAGCTGTATCTTTATGGATGAATAAGGACTGGCCAGGCAGGAGGGATAAGTGTGGAAGACATTCCAGTCAGGGGAACAACAAGAACAAAGGTTGAGTAGTTTGTGGAATTACAAGCATTTCCTGTGGCTAGAGCAAAGAATTCTGGAGTTGGGTGGGGTAAGGGATGAGATTGCAGCATTAAAAGCCACAGTGAACCATGTGAACCATGTTAAGGAGTTTTAACTTTTACTGAAAGCAATATGAAGGGGCTATTGAAGAGTTTTAAGTGTAGGTGTAAAAGTTTCAGATCTATGTTTTGGAAAGAGCATCCCCAAATCGACTTCCTGTTCTCCTCCTAGGGTGATGGAAAGGCCAAGGAAAATGAATAGATTGCCAACTGCCTGGATGGCTCCAATCCTAGGCCAACCTACAATGCACCAAGAGAATGAATCTCTACATTTATTCACTCCATGTTTCCCTTGCCCAGAGGTGCTACTGAGTTAATAGGACAGATAGGGCAACAGGTGTACACACATATTAGATTTACTAAATGGGCTACTCATTAGGCACAGGGGAGGAAGCCACAGGTTCTTTTCAGCGCCTCTGAAATTCTCAAACAGGAATGCATACGTTTCCACACTTAGGCAAAACCAAAAATCTCTCCTTTTCTTGTTCATCCAGTACCTTTCTTAAAGTAGGCAAAACCAAAAATCTCTCCTTGTCTTGTTCATCCAGTACCTTTCTTAAAGTGGACTTATCACCCCCTGGGTAGTCCCACAGTGCTACCCACTTCTGGTGTCTATTAGGTTTGTACTCTACTTGCTTGTATTATCATTTTATTATAATATGGGGAATGATTTCAATTCATGGGGTATCTTGTTTAATGTCGACACAACTCTTCCTTGTTGAGACACTTAATGCCTATTTTCTTACAAATGCATATAAATCATATGTGGCGGACTGATGGCAAAATTTTTCACAATACTTCTTTCCACCCTGTATCCACATTCTTCATAATATGATTTTGCTGCTGCTCCTCCCATCAAAAGGTGAGTCTCTTGAATCTGGGCTGACCTTGTGATTGGCTTTGGCCAACAGAAATTTGTGGAAGTGACAGTATACCAGTTCTGAGCCAAGATCTCAAGAAGCCTTGTGTAGTTCCATGTTCTCTATTGAAATCCTACCACGAACATTTGATCAAATCCAAGGTTGGTTGATAGAGTAGGAGAAATCACACTGAAGAGAGCCAGTTGTTTCAGCTGAAGCCATCCTAAACCAGCCTACAGCCAGCTGACTTGCAAACATATGAGGGAACCTCGCCAAACTTACCAGATTATCTACATGATCCAGAGCTGACCATCAATACAGAAGAACCATCCAGCTGGCCCACGGACTCATGAGCATTAATAAATGCTTATTCTTTTAAGCCACTGAATTTTGGGGTGCTTTGTAATTTAGCAATAGCCAAATGATATACTATGTAATGCCTCAGTGATCAAAACCATGCAAAAAACAGAAAAGAAAAAGAGAGAGCAAAAGAAAGAAAGGAAATATTAAAAAGAAGGGAAAGAAATGACTCATATGTGGATTCTAAAAAAGCTGAACTCATAGAAGCCAGAGACTAGAATGGTGGTTACCAGGGGCTGGGGGATGGGAAAAAGGGGGCGATATTGGTCAAAGTACAAACTTCCAGCTTTAAGATGAGTAAGTTCTGGGAATCTAATGTAGAGCATGGTGATTTCAGTGATACTATATTATATACTTGAAAGTTGCTAAGAAAGTAAATCTTCAATATTCTCACCACAAAAAAGAAATGGTAATTATATGACATGATGGAGGTGTTAGCTAATGCAATGGTGGTAATCATTTTGCAATATATAAGCGTATCAACACCTTGTACAGCTTAAAGTTACACATTGTTATATGTCAATATCTCAATAAATCTGGAAAAAAATTTTAAAAGAAGAAAAATAAAATAAAATGAAAAGGAAAAAGAAAAGTAATTTACTTCACATTGTAGTTCATAGTCACACTATATGTATTAAACTGACTGATTCTTCTTTACTGTCTTTGTAATTTTTTTGAAAGAAATCTATTCTTCCTTAAATATTAATTCTACTTATTTTTAAAATAATATTATTTAAACTTGGTCATACTAATACATATTTTTTATCAATTTTTCTCTAGATTTTTACTCTCCAACTTTAGGTGGTGAGGAAAATATCATTTCCTATCCTTGAGAATTTTGCAGTTTGGCTGGGCTGGGTTCATGGGAGGTGATATGGATATGTTACACAGCAATGTCAGTTTCTTTCTCTTGACTTATCTGTAAAATGAGATTATAGTATTAGGATGCAGAAACCTGAGTTCGAATCTTGCCTCCACCACTCACTGTCTTCGTAAACTTTAGTATGTTTTATTTTACCTCAGTTGACCCATCCGTTAAATCAGAATAATAATACTTGACCTGTCTGAAGGCTCAATCTTCAGCTGGACAGCTAACACAAATACTCTTGTGAGGGTTCTTTCAGCCCTAAGATATAGGTTTCTCTGGTTCTATTTTTATTAAGTACTTATACACCAGGCATTTCATCTGCAAAATCTCATGTAATAATCACAACAACAATTGTGAGGAAGGTCTTAATATTCCCATTTTACAGACGAGGAAACTGAAGTTCTCAGAAATTAAGTAACTTGCCTAAGAGCACAGTGCTGAAAGTGGTAGAATCAGGTTTATTTGACTCAAAAACTGGAGCTCTACATAATAAAACATACTGTGTCCCTCTTCTCAGTACTGGACAATCTAGACTAAACAAAGAAGTAGTAATCTCCTCTCTTTCCATTTAGAACCATGTTGCAAATTAAAAGGCAATATTAGAAAGATCCATGCTTTCAAATTGTCTCTGAAGACAAAGATTTTTTATGAAAATCTCCTCATGTTTAGCAAACCATAGAGCAGTGATTCTAAGAGAGAGAGCAGCACTTGCTCAGACAGGGTCTTTCCTTCTCCCAAAGCACCTGGAATTATGGGATGACTCTTCTACAGCACAGCTTTATGGTACTGCTTTGCAGGGCAGAGACCAAGCCACTAACTGCTATCAGACCAGGTGCGTGAAGTTGTTTGCCAGCAGGAGGAAGGGTTATACTAAGCCAAGCAAATTGTCTCATCCAGTTGCCCTGAGGCCAATGGCAACTACGTATGAGCTACTGATAAGATAGACGTCTAGGTTCAGTCTCTAGCCAATATCAGGGCCGTATCTAGGCCCATGTTCCATTTCACAGTTGGGGTCAGGTCTAGAACCAATATAAGAGTTCAGTTAAGATTCAGTCCATCAGAGAAAGGAATTAGTCACTCTCTACAATTAGAGGACAATCCAATAAACAAATCAAAATATTTTATAATTGCAACATGAAATAAATGTGTTTTGAAAAGTTGATGCAACATTATCCTATCGTATTTACAACGTTACCCTGCTATGTTTAGCTGACACATTTTTTATCACTCATGCAAGGCTCAGGTTGAGCCTTTTACAAACTTCAAATTATTAGAATCCACATTCATGGAGCTTCACCTTATAGCAGTTTTGGAAACCTGAGAATTGGAAGAGATCAATTTTAAATGGAAAAAGTGGGAGTATCTTGTGGATTGCAAATAGCAGATAAAATGTTTCTTTTTTAAAGGCTGCTCTTTCCAATGAATTTCAGAGAACACTAAGATCTCCCCTTTGTTTAAAGATAATCATGTTTTTCTCAGAGTGGTTCACTAGGGCTTTACCTTAGGCATGAATTTTTCATGACTGATTGATTGAAAAGACAATGCCAACAGAGAATAATACAAGCGTAGGCACCTGTCTTACAAGGCAGAGTTAAATTACTCCAAGGGTTAAAATGACAAACCCAGGGGCTGCCTTCAACTCAGCAAGTAAATTGACAATTACAAATCTGTTGAAAAATGAGAAAAATCAATTAGGAAAAGGCTGATTTGTACTAAAAAGTAGTGTTTGCTTTATTGAACACCATTCAGTGGATTTTGGAAACAAACAGAGAAAGCACTATGGGAAAATGCCTATCTTGGAATGGGGGATGGGAAGAGGTGGAATGGGAGGAAAGTTGGACTGAGAGAGAGGAGATCTGTCTTCTCTTC
The DNA here is from genome assembly GCF_020826845.1 of Diceros bicornis minor. Taxonomy (NCBI): domain Eukaryota; kingdom Metazoa; phylum Chordata; class Mammalia; order Perissodactyla; family Rhinocerotidae; genus Diceros; species Diceros bicornis. Next base: position 11,992,113 of record NC_080752.1, read on the forward strand.
CTGGTTTATGTCACTGACTTGTTACTTGACCTCAGGAAGATTACTTCCTATCTCTGATCCTCTGTTTTCCCATTTCTAAAATCGAGATAACTGACTAAGGTCCAGAGTCAAGGACTGAGGAGTTTGGACAAAATAACACAGTTAAGTCAGGTCGAGAGTGAAAAGGGAGACTCCAGAGTCTATATACATCTGTATGCGTAATTCCTTTATGCTTTCAAGAAACATTTATTGAACTCTGTTTATGTGCCCCAAACTATTTTATGTCCTGAGGATACACAGACAAACAAGACATGCATAGTTCCTGTCTTCATGTAGTTCACATTTTAGGGGGGAAGACAAACAACACACAAGTAAATAAATAAATATATAATGCAGTATCATGTAGTAATAAGAACTATGAAGAAAAATAAAATAACAAAGGGTCAGGGGATAGAGTGGAAGATGACCTATGGTCTGTCTGGCTTAAAATTATTATTATTCTCTATACAATTTGTTGAACACCTACTAAGTTGCAAAGAAACAGTTAGGTACTTTTACATTTCATGTTATTTCTAATCCTTAAAAAGAAAGTCTTACAGGTAAATATTATTTTTAATTTTACAGATTATGAAAAGTAATATGAAGAAAACTAAAGGATCAAGAAACTTTCTGATTGGTCACCCTTCAGAGATGGGATGAACTGTCTCACCCAAAATTTGGTTCGGATGTTGAGAATGATGATACTATAAATGCATGAAGAGAGTATGAAAAGGTTTATAACTCACATAATGAGGATTTCTGGCAAGTGTAGAGTAGACCCCCAAACTGGTCTGAAAATGGCTTGAGAGAGCAGGAAAGGAGGCTTGCTTGGAGTCTTATGTTAGTTAGAGACCAGGGTCAGGGTGAGGATTCTCACATGCACAAACCAGGGCTTGTGTGGTTTGAACTCCTCGCCAGTGCTAAAAGAGGGAACATCTGTGCTTTCTTATCAGCTTGCCTAGATATAGGGCAGAAGGGAAAGGAGGAGTAGGTCTTAAAAGGTGTTAGCAGTCAAATGTCAAAAATGGAATTGAATTGTTAAATAATGTACTTTCTAAAGATGATATAGCTTATGTAGCAGAGACAGGATGAATGAAACTGAGGTCTGGTTTTGTCTAGCTCCAAAGTCCATGCTTTTCTATTTTACACTATGGTAACTCAAATGGAAAGATTTTGTCATTTCCTCTCAATGGGCCTGGTAAACATGTCTCACAAAAGGTACTATGGTAAGATAGTGGGTATCTGGACTGACCCTACTACATAAAACAACTTTAAATGCTCTTAAAACTATGCGAGAACTAACAACATATCAAGTAGTTGTGAAGCAAAAATTTAAGTGAATTCCAGATCCAACAGAGAGCATTTGCTGAATCTGGTGAATCTCAACTTGGCAAAATATAGTTTGGTTTGCAGGGCTGCCAAGGCAGTTGAGAATTAAAGAAACCATAGAAAAGTGAGACCAAAATTCTGTGTGCAATTTCCCTTCAAGTCATTTGCAAAATTCCAAGCTGTTCATATACAGGCTAAGATACTAATAAACCAAGCAAAAAGAAGCATCAAGGAAATTAAAATGCCAAGTGGAGATTTCAACAGTCTCACAGTGCTGCAGAAAAAGAGTTTGGAGTTCAGGGCCCACCAAGTTGGAAAACCTTGCTAAATACAGTATGCTATCTGAGATAGCAGAAGGGCTATGCCCTTGGAGTAAGGGCAAGTCAAACATACACCTGAATTTGTATACCTGAAATTCAGCCTTGACTGGATAAAGATGATCTTCCCAAAAGCTATCTGCCCACCAGAAAAAATTAAATCCTCTCAGGGGAAAACAATATCAATGAAAGCATCCACATTTTTCAAACATAATATCCTGCATCAACCAAATTTACCATACATCTCAAGAAATAGAAACAAATGAATGAGGAAGAAAGAAAGAAACCCAACCCACAGGTTATCCAAATATTTCAGGTATCAATAGGGACTTTATAATGATTATAACCAATATTTTTGAGAAAAGAGAGAAAAATTTACCAGAGAACTAGAATATAGATAAAGATGCGAGTGGAAATCAAGAAATAAAGAAATTTAATAACTGAAATTACGAGTTTCATAGATGAATTTTAATAATACATAAGTCCCAGAAGAAGAAAGGAATAGTGAAATGAAACATTTGTCAGTGGAAAATATTCACATCAAAGCACTGAAAGAAGAAAGGATAGAAAATACAGAAGAATAAGACTCATACGGGGTATGGTAAAAAGATCTAAATATATGTCACTTGTGTTCCAGAAGGAGATGAGAAAAAATGAAACAGAATATCCGAAGAAATACTAACCAGGAATTTTCCAAAACTGACAAAAGACATCAAGCCACAGATTCAAGAAGTTCTATGCACCGCAACAGGATAAATACAAAGAAAGCCAGACTTAGGCACGTCATAGTAAAGCTGTTAGAAACTAAACACAAAGAAAAAATCTTACAAGAAGCTGGAAAAAAAATTATATACATCTTCAAAGGGCAAACGATAAGATTCAGAGTTGATCTCTCAACAAAAACAGAAGCTGATGATAGAAGGGCATCTTTCAAGTGTTGAAAGAAAAAAAAACCTGCCAATTTACACTTCTATGTCCAAAGATATCCTTCAAAACTTAAAATAAATACATTTTCAGGAAGAAAAAAAGTTCATTGTCAGAATATCTAAACTATAAGAAAGAATAAAGGGAGCTCTTCATGCAAAAGAAAAATGATACTAGAAGGAAGCATGTCAGTGTAGGAAGAAATGAAGGGTGTCATAAAGGATAAATATTTGGATAAGTCTGCATGTTTAAAAATATATATACACACTCATATGTATATACATAATATATGTATACACACTTATATGCATATGAATACATATACACATATATACATGCACACACACATATATATACACATATATGTATACAAATGTATATATTTACTTTATATATATACTTAAAATATATGAAAAATAATAACACAAAGGGCTAAATGGGGGAGAAAAAGGATTTAAAATATTATACAAACCTTACATTATACAGAAAATTGGAAAAGCATTAATTTAAGCTATAAGGTAATTTCTAGGGTAATTATGAAAAGAATAAAGAAAGAATTAAGAAGCTAATAGAAAGGGTAAAAATTAATAATAAAAACATCTAGTCAGAAAGTACAAACTTCTAGTTATAAGATAAATAAGTGCTGGGATGTAATGTAGAATATGGTGACTATAGTTAACAATACTGTATTGTATATTTGAAAGTTGCTAAGAGAGTAGATCTTAAAAGTTCTCATCATAAGGAAAAAATAAATTTTGTATCTATACGTGATGATGAGTGTTGACTAAACTCATTGTGGTGATCATTTCTCAATATACACATATATCAAATCATTGTATTGTACACCTAAAACTAATACAATGTTATATGTCAATTATATCTCAACTAAAAGAAAAGAAAATGTAGGAAATGTATAATCTGAACAGAAACCAAAGATGATTGAGGAGATGGTAAAAGAATATTTATATACTCTTCAGTGAATTCAATCTTCAACTACAGAAACAATTCCTACCAGGCTACTGAGAAGAGCTGTTCTAAGACTGAGAAGGTATTAAAATAATCATAATCATAACAATCATAATCACAACAACAGTTGAGTAACAAAAAAAAGCCTAAGGCCAAGAAAGGAGAAACTAAAGAACAAAGAGGATAAACAGAAAACAAGCAGTAAGATAGTAGATTTAACTGCAATGTGTCAATAATTACATGACATACAAATAGATTAAATGCCCCAGTTAATAAGGTTCGGATCTTGGACTACACACTGCTTATCAAGCCATGCTGAGGAGGCGTCCCACATATAAGGTGGAGGAAGATGGGCACGGATGTTAGCCCAGGGCCAATCTTCCTCAGCAAAAAGAGGAGGATTAGCAACAGATGTTAGCTCAGGGCTAATCTTCCTCACACACACACACAAATAATAAGATTATCAGACTGGATTTTCAAAAATTATATGTTGCTTATATATGTGCATAATTGTATATATATGTGTGTCAGAACATATGTACAAAAATGTCTAGGGCACCACATTTGTAATAGCTAAAAACTAGAAAAATACAAATATCCATTAAAAAAGAATGCATAAGAAAATCTGGCATATACATACTATATTATACAGTAATGAAAATGAATGAATTATATGCAAAATATGCATGATTCTCACAAACATAATATTGAGCAAAAGAAACAAGATATGCAAGACACAAAAGAAAACCTGTTACGTGATTCCATTTATATAATGTCTAAATGCTAGCAAAACTAATCCATAGTGTTTGAAGCCAAGATAGAAGAAGTATGGATTGGAGGCAGGAAAGAGTGGCCCAAGTAGTGGCTACATGTATGCGTTCACTTGTACAAGTTCATTGAACTTTACACTTATAATTTGTACATTTTTCTGTACATACATTCAATAAAATACTTATTAAATGAGTATGTAAAACCATTTTTACTGAAGGAATAATAATAAAAATACATTTTAAAACATGTAGGATGTAGCTAAAGTAGTGCTTAGAGGGGAATTTGTAGCCTTAAAATGCATATATAAGAATAGAATAAAGGTTAAAATCAAAGATCTAAGTGTATCTCATGAAGCTAAAAATTAAACACAAAGTAAAAAAGTACAACACAAAGTAAGCAGAAGAAAGGACACATTAGACACAAGAGCAAAAATCAATGAAATAGAAAATTAAAAAAGAATAGAGGGGCCAGCCCGGTGGCGCAAGCGGTTAAGCGCACACGTTCCGCTGCGGCAGCCCGGGGTTCGCCGGTTCGGATCCCGGGTGCACACCGACACACCACTTGTTAAGCCATGCTGTGGCGGCGTCCCATATAAAGTAGAGGAAGATGGGCATGGATGTTAGCCCAGGGCCAGTCTTCCTCAGCAAAAAGAGGAGGATTGGCATTGGATGTTAGCTCAGGGCTGGTCCTCCTCACAAAAAAAAAAAAAAAAAAGAATAGAAAAAGATTCAACAATGTCAAAAGTTTTTATTTGAAAAGATTAATGAAATTAATAAAACCTTAGGAGGCAATTTAACAAAAAGGGAGAAAATATACAAATTATTGCTATCATGAATTAAAAAAGGGAAAATCACTACTGATCTTAAAGATACAAAAAGATACAAAATTGCCTCAATAAAGCTGAAATTAAAAAAAGATGACATTATTAAAACTTTAGTTAAATTTCAAAATTTAGATGAAATAGTTGAATTACTCAAAAACACATTTTACTAAAACTATTAATTAGAAAATCTGAATAACCTTTGTATTTGTCAGGCTTCTACTAAGACCATGACATGTAACAACCTCAAAGTTTCCGTGACCTCCAACAACCTTGCTTATAAGCCTACAGATATTATAGCTTTTATAGCTTTGTTGACATTAGCTGAGATTAGCTAGGGTTCGCTCCCAGACTTCTGGGTGGGGTTCAGTCTGCCATGCACTTCCTCAATCTGGGACCAGCAGCTATCTGAGGACAAGTTCTTTTATGGTAGATGACAGAAGAGACCAAACGAAACCACTCCAATATATTTAAAGCCTCTATTTGAGTCACATATTCTAATATTCCCTGGTCTAAAGCAAGTCACATGTCTAAGCTCAGCATCAAAGGGTCAGAGAAATACACTCTGCTTACTCTAAAAGGAGGCACTACAAAAAGGCATCGTTTTTAATTCTATTAAGGGAGGAGAAAAATTTGAGAAAAAAACAAATCTACCAAAGTACTATATTTATTAAATAAATTAAATCCATAATTAAAAACCTTCTTTTAAAGACACTCTAGACCCAGGTAGCTTCACTAGTGAATTCACCCAATCATTGTAGGAAAACTCTTATACAAAGTCTTTTAGAGAATAGAAAAATAGAGAACTCCCTTCAAATCATTTTACGAGGCTAGTATAATCTTGATACCAAATCCTGATAAGGACATTACAAAAACGAAAGCTAATAGGCCAATCTCTTTGATAAACATAGATGCAAAAGTCCCTAAACCAAATATTATCATATCAAATCAAATTGGTCATGGTATAACTGTGTATTATACATCAATGAGAAAGAATAAGCAATTGCTAAACACAATAACATAGATAACATATTGTTGAACGAGAGAAGTCATATTCAAAAGTGTATATACAGTATGATTCCATTTTTAGGAAGTTCTAGATCAAGTAAACTAATCTGAGTTGATAGAATATCTGTTACCTTTGGGAGGAGGCACCAGAGGGTCTTCTGGGTAACAAGCAATGTTCTATATTCTGGTCAGGGTAGTGGTTATGCTGGTGCACTTATTTGTAAAAAATTCATTGAGCCCTATACTTGAGATTTGAGCATTTTACTGTAGGTATGCCAGTCTTCAATTAAAAAAAGTTTCCAAAAAATTTCCCACTAATATTTATAACTCCCTGAGGAGATTCTGAATATATAGTTGTTAATATGTCTTTTAGTTTTAAAAATCTGTGATTCTACTGCCAACTTTTACTAGTTGATTAGAACCTTTACTATATCTCCTTAACAACAGTAGATCAACACTAAAAACAGCCCTAAAAGCTTTAGATAATATAGAATACATCTAAAAATAGTTATAACAGCTTAAGTGAGAAAAACATTTGAAAGCCCATAAATTATTTTGAATGGTTGGCAGTTTGCTTGAAAATCTCTGTAGTGAGAGGTAAACCAGTGCTTTAATTAGGACAATAGCATATTTCCATACTAGGGGCCAACAAAAAACTAGAGCTGAAATATTACAAAGCCAAGTTGGTAGACAAATATATGATATTTCAGCTCTGGAGGAAAGCAAAATCTAAATGTCAAATTACGTAACTGAATATTTTACCCTCTACAATTTCAAAGGAATAGAAATACCAACAGCAGAGTTCCTGAAATTTAGAGACATATAATTTATGACATAATAGAAAAAGCACAGAATTGAGAGTGAAAATCTGCATGCTAGTCTTGGCTATGTCGCTTATTAGTTGCGTGATTTTGGAAAAATAATGTAAAATATCCAACTTTTTGTTCCCTCATGTATAAAATTGGTGTTAATAATATGTACCTCCCAGTATTATAGGGAGAAAACATATAGAGTATATCTAATTATCCAGATGATTTTTGAAGTACTTAGCTTTAGTTTGGTTTTTGAAGGCTCTTGTCTCAACAATCCAAACTATTTGGAAACTTCGAAAATCCACATGGATACCTCTGGGCAAGTGAAGCTACATGCTCGAGTTGCATTCTAAGCACGTACTTGTGGAACCCATCACAGGAGATAAACTGAGGTCATTCTTTTTCTGAAAAAGAACAACTCTCTCTAAAGAAAATATTTCCTCTAAATTTTTCCTTAGACAAAAGTGAGGGATAAGATCAGACCAATTCAACATCAGCTAAATCTTTCCAAATTGATTCCCTCTGCCAACTGTGGCATACCTACAAGAGTTCCCCAATTTTCAGTTTAATTGTGTTTTCCCATATCTAAATATGGTTCTGAATCCCATGTCACTAAGTCAATCTTTCCAATCTCATGTTCCCCAGCTTCTCCAGACCAAGCTCTCTATTTCTGCCAGACCTGGCTCACCAACAGCCCCAAACATAGCCCAAAACGCTGCTTCTCCTCTGTCAGCCTGGTTCACTCCTACTCATGTTCTGAGACTCAGCTGAGGTGTCATTTCCTCCAAGAAGCTTTATATAACCCTCAAGCTCACATAGGTACCTCCTCTATGCTCTCTCTGCAACCCGTATGTCCTTTCATAGCAATCATCATGCTATATTGTTAAAGGTTTATTTACTGGTCTATATTCCTCCTCCCCCAAAATGGAAAATTTTTAAGGATAAGACTTCTTTTTATTCTTTGTATCCTGACATTCAGTAGGCTCCTGCTGTATGTTTGTGCTAAATAAGTGAACAAATGTATTAGTGCGTAAGTGAATCCATGAATAAATAAAATAATTAAATGTATGGTGCTCATTCGTTCCAGCTTCCATACCTTTGTTCTCACCACTTAGGCTTTTCTGGATTGCTCCCTTCTACCTACCCAAATCCTATCCTACATTCAGTTCCACCTTCTACATACTAGAGTATAAGCATTGAAGACATAACAAAAAATAAGATGCACCCCCACTCTCAAGGACCTTACGGTAGATTAGGGAAGAGGTAGATGCAAATAATTGTCTACAATGCAGTGTGACCAGGATCCAGCAGAGTGAAGCAATGGAGCCTGTGGGATCACAGGAGATGACCAACCCCAGCCTGGCAGATCACAGGTGTCTTTCTAAAGGAAGCTCTTCCTGACCTAAGACTTTAAAGACAGGTAAGATTTCCAGGTAAAGGGTGAAGATTGGGGATGACATAAAACACTTAAGACAGAAAAAACTATGAACGTAGAAAGAGATGTGAAGTAGCATAGTGGAGGGAAGGAATTTAGAATCAATCTCAGCAATAAGTTTAAGTGACCTGTCTAGGACCAGAGTCTGGTCAGTGAAAAAGATGAGACTAGAGCCCAGGCTTCCTAATTTCTAGCCCAGTACCACTTCCATTACTCCCAAAAATATTATTGTGAGATTGCTTGTGACTAGCTTCTATGACTTTCTAATGGAAAATGCCTAAGTGTGGCACTTTATCTCTTTAAGTAGTGGGCCTCACACTCCAGGATTCCTTTCCAGTAGTTGCGGCAGGTCTCAAGGAGATTTAAGCAGCTGACTTGATGGTTTGAAGGCTGTCATATAGCAAGACATCTATAGTGTGCTGGAATGCTACAAAATGGTCAAACCCGCATAGCAACTTAGAGTCCTAGTCGTGACTCCATGAAGCAATGTAAACAAAGCCCAAACATCACCCAATGATGAATTCCTCTGACAACATATCTTTGTCTAAATAATGACAACTCCAAATTGCTGAAAGGAGCCAGAGTAATTGTGCATTCCTGAGATAAATGGTTTGTCAACCAAAATTCTCGAAAATGTTTGTTATTCCAATTTTGCCAAAGTATCTAAAAAAAACAGTCTACCTATCCTAATACGCAGTAGCTAATGTCTACTAAGTGTTAGGCATTCTGTGCTCATCAGCATTGTTCCTAACAATAGGAACATCAATATCTCTTTTATATGGTTGAGAAAACAGACAGACATCAGGCAACATTTCTGAGGTCACAAAGCTTGTAGAGATGGAGTCAGGATTCAAACTTGAGTCTGTCTGACTCTGAAGCCACTCATATTGGTAACTCTAATTGTGCAGTTAAGCAGGCACTCTCCATCTCTCTCCACCTCAAATTTAGTGACTATGGTTGTGGGATCAAGGAGAAAGTCCCCTACAAAGAGTCAGGGGACCCTAGTTATTTAACCACTACTTTTCTGTGTGACCTCATTCCGATTGATAGGAATGTGTCTAAATGATTTCTAAGGCCTCTGGTAGTTCTGACAGTCTGTGACTCTGTGAGATTTTTAAATATTCTTATATAACAACTTCTCCATGAAAAGGTCACGGCCCTGTGAGTTGCCTGTAGTGGGCAGATAGGAGGATAAAACCCTCAGAGAAATGGAATTGAGTTCTCCGGGCTTATCAAAGTGGAAAAACAGGCACCCAGCTGCCAAAAAGTGAAGGAGTAAGTCCATGGGAGATAAACTTAGTTAAGGCAGAGGCTCTTGTGCATCAACACTGTCAGCAGCAACCTCAGTCAAGGTCACAAATGCGGTAAAGACTCATGAAAAATATATTGTTGGTTTTGCTGAAGATGATAGGACCTTTGGACCAAGTGGTACATTAGACTCCACATTCTAGATCTGGACTTAGGGTCAAAAGACCCAATATCTTACCCTAGGTATCCAGGCTGGTGAGCATTTTTAATAGAGCCTTCCCTGCTTATGCACAAGGCCAAAAGTATTCCATAAAAATCCAAGGCAGCTCATCTCTTTAACTCAATTTCTCCAGACTCTGACTCCCACTCTCTGGCTTTTCTCATTTTTGTCTGATCTCTAGTTTCTGTTCCATTGCCTCACATCTGGACAAGAGAAGTTTGCTTCATTCATGTTTCAAATGTTTCAAAACATTTATTGAGTTCATACTATATGCCAGATACAAGCTCCCTGAAGTCAGTAATAGCTAGGCTGAGATCTGAATGATGAGTAGGATTTATCCAAAAAAAGATTGGGGGCAGGAAGCTGGGAGTGGTGAGGGGCCAGGGAGGGACCAGGGACAAACAGAAAAGTCTGGGCAAAGGACACAGGTTAAAGAAAGAGTGATCAAGAAATTAAGAGCAGTTCAGTATGGCTAAACTGCAGAGTATGCTGGGGAAGTTGCAACGCATGAAGCCGAAAAGGTAAGCACAGGATGACAGCTGTGGAATAGAGAATCTTGATTCTGCCACCTACTTACTATGTGACCAATCTCAGTTTCTTTATCTGTAAGATGAAGATAACAACTCCACTTCTTGTAGCACTTGGTTTCCAGCATTTAGTAGGTGCTTAAACATTCATTGAATCTGAATCCTGGAATGGAAAGGAAGGACGGGAACTGGAAAAGCATGAGACAGTGGGATTGGACAGTTTCCCTATGGGATGTGCAGGGACAAGAAAAAGTGGGTTTTTGGGTTGTCTAGGGTTCCTAGTCTGGCTTTCAAGGAGATGACAGGGTCAGGTTCAGTTCAGGTACCTAAGTCTTGTGCCTGTTATGGTTTCCTAAAATTCAGGGTATAGAATCACCCCAGCAGCTTTCTCACTCCTCATGCCATGAGTTCTGCACAGAGCCCTAAGAAAGTTGTCAGCCATGAGATTCTTTCCCCTCCAATGCAAACACACATGGCACAGGCATATGATTCCCATCTGGATCCACCCCCAGCTTCCGGCCAAGAGACCGCTGTGTAGGCAGGACCGTCTGCCTTTGAATTTGCCAGCCTAACCTGGTACCCTGAGCCAGCCCTCTCCAAGCAGTAACACACAGACCTGGCAAAATTCACACTTCCATAAATTCCTTTCAGGAGCCTATCCATCTCTACCTTTCCGTTGCCCTGTCAGAAAAGGTTGACTTAGGTCAGGGACATGTTTGCTCAGACCAAACAAATGGATATTTATTACTGGAAGAGAACAGGCAGCCTTTCCTTTAATCCAAGGAACAGATGCTAGCCCAGGAGGAGAATGGGCTGAAAGTCCCACCCATCACTCTAAGGCCATTAGGGCCAAGAATTGTTATTCAAAGCAACAGACCCCTACCTCCCCTCAGGTTCCCTGATGGCATCAGTGCCCAGCCACTGCAGAGTTATTACCATCATCATCTCTGCTGGATGCTATACCCCAGTCGAATTGGCAGCATTCCTTCTATTTGCAAACAGATTGCAAAATAACAACCCCAGGAAGGATGCAGACTGGCCAGGCTCCAAGGACCTTCAGCAGCGATCATGCAAAATCAGGGCTGCATCCCACTCCCTGAACAGCAGCAGGTGCTGGCACTGCCTCCCAATGGCCCTGGATCACTGGGATTCTTGGCCTCTCCTCCCTCCCTCTTCCTTCCTACTCTAAGGAGCCTGGGAAAAGGGGAGGGCAGCACTTCCTGGGAAATTATAAGCAAGAATTCATCATTTGGGCCCTAAACTACTCACGAGTTTCCTGACATAGGGGCTTTATCTCTATGAAGACTAGCCTGGAACATAGCACCAATAGAAACTGTGACTCATTTTCCTCCAAGGTTCCAAACTTTCCATCACTTTTCTGCCTTCGTCTGTCTTTCATGGTCCAGGCTTCTCTCCTGAGATGATCCTTCTTTTCCTGCCTATACCCCTTCATTCAGTCCCTTGATCACTTATCATCAAACTCAAGCAGAGGATAAAACCATAATAGCAAGGGCCTCTGCTATTGGCTAAGTGTTTATTGTGTAACAGGCCCTGTGACAAGTGCTTTACACATATTTTCTAGTTTAATCCTAAAAAATAAAACCAAAGAAGTAGGCTCTATTATTATCCCCATCTCACATTTGAGGAAACTGAGACTCAGAAATTGTAAGTATCTTGCCTAAAATCAGAAAACTATTATGTGCAATGTCGGGATTGAGATATCATTATTGCTTGAAACAATGTTTCTGAACTAGCTCTTCCTGTCCCCCTTTCACAGATGAGGGAAGATGTGCAGAGGTTTAGTAACATGCCCATGGTCACATAGCTTGTGGCAGACTGAAACTCAAAATAAGACCTGTCTGATTCCAAAGCCCTTACTCTTAATTACTACTCCTCTGTAAAATGGAGATTAAATTAGCTACCACCCTCCCTCAGGGAAGAGAAAGAAACACCTGTCTCATCTAACTCAATGACTCTTGCAAAATAGTGTCAGTGAAAACACAATGTAAACAGTAAGGCAATGGTGGATGTTAGTTACAATTGACATTATTTACTTCATATGATAAAAACATATTTTATTCATTTACTTTAGTAAACAACTTGTTTTTTCTTCCTTTTCAAACTGTATACATTTTATTTCCTTTTTTGCCTTTGCACTAGGTAGGACTTACAATACCTATGATGTTGAACAGGAGTGGTGAGAAGGACATCCTTGGCTTATTTCTGATCTTAGGGAGAAAACATCCAGTTTCTCACCATTAAGTACCATGCTAGCTATATGTTTCTTGGTAGATGTTCTTTATCAAGTTGAGGGAATTCCCCTGTACCCCTCTAGTCTTAGTTTGCTGAGAGGTGTTTTTTGTTTGTTTTTTAATCATGAATAGGTGCTGAATTTTGTCATTTTTTTTTTCTTTAGCCTGTTGATGTAGTAGATTACATTAATTAATTTTCAAATATTGAACCACTTTTGCATACCTGGAGTAAATCCCACTTGATCATGGTATATAATTTTTTTTATACATTGTTGGATTCAATTTGCTAATATTTTGTTGAGGATGTTTGTATCTATGTTCATGATCAATACTGGTCTGTAATTTTCCTTTCATGTAACACTTTTTTCTGATTTTGGTGACAATTTTCTTTTTATCATATAATGAAGGTAAATATTCTTCTAACCCTCTTCTAGCAATTTGTGCATTTTCCCAGAAATAAAAGTTTGGGAGTCAAGTTCCAGATCTAGTCTGGATCTACATCTACAACTGCAGACGTAGTAAAAAGAAAGAGCAGGGACTTTGGCATCACACAAACCTGGGTTTGAACCCCAGTTCTGCCATTACTCTGTGACCTGAGTCAGTATTTAACTTCAGCAGACCTTTGCTCCTTAATTCGTAAAATAAGAAATAATAATTTCTTCCTTGCAATGTTATATTGAGAATGTAAAAAAATAAAACAAAACAAAAACAGAGGCTAGTATATGGCATTAAAACATAATGAGACAAGGACATGATTATTTTAAAAATCTAATCTGATAACAAAACCAGAGATGAGTTGGTATGCTTTTACAGCTGTTCCCTGAACAGGAGACCCAAAGGTCTCCATTAATAGCCTCAGCATCCCCAGCATGATTTTTCTAAAACACAAATCTGACCATGTCTCATCCCTTCTGAAACTCCTTGAATGGCCTCTCATTGTCTTCAGGACAAATTCCAAGTTCTTGAACGTGGCAGTTGGTACCCTATATGATCATTCCTGCCTATCTCTTCAGACTCATCTCTTCCATTCCCGTGCTGTAATTCAGCCATGGAAACAACAGCTAGCTCATTATGCTGTTCTGCATACTCTGCTAAAATGCCTTCTTGGAATTCTGTGCCTGGCTAATTATTTTTTAACACTCACGAGTCAACTTTGGGATCCTCCTCCAGGAAGCATTTTCTGACCCCAACTTGTAGTTAGAAACACCTCCTTAGTGCTTGTGTTACCTGTGCTTGCCTCTCTCCTAACTTTAATGACTGTGATTTAACCATCTGGATATAACCTCTTTCACCCACTAGATTGTGAGCTCCTTGACAACAAGGACCATGTCTTGTTCATTTGTGGTACACAATAGGTCCTAAGATAATGCCTGCTAATTTAAAAAGAAAGAAAGGTCCATAGATGGCTTTTGTATCAATATCCATTGTGAAGTGGATGTTTGCTAATCTATATCCCTCAATTCATAGCATTGTTTCTATTAGGAGCTCTCAAATTATTCCTGGCTGTGGAACAGTTAGACCCTCTGCCGATTTCCTCTCCAGAGGAAAAGCAGGCAGTTAGTGTTTCATTGCAAAATGAGCCTTCCTCTTTTCTTCCTCCCCCTTTTCCCCCTTTCTTTGTATAGCAAGCCAACTGAGGAATAGCAATTATGAGAAAATCTACACTATAATTATTGTAGCACTTAATTTCGTATTGACATCTGTACAAGAAAGAACTCTAGGAACTGATGAACAATGATGCCTTTTCCTACCTTTCTTTCAAATGCACTTTTTTGCTTCAAAAAATATCACCACTTTTGACACATGTCTTAACAGTTTTGAAATATCTAGATTTTATATTTTGGGAGGAACTCTTGAAACATAAGAGGTATTAGACTGACAGAATTGGAAGGAAACTTAGAGACTATTAGTTTTGATTCCTTTTTTTACATTAGCAAAACTGAGGTTCTCATAGGGGGATGTCACACAGAGTTAGGGGAAAGAGTGGCAGTGAAGAGAAAACACATACGAGCTTCAGATCTTGGGTCCCATAGCCACTCTGAGGTTCAGTTTCTCCCTCTGTAAAATGCTAATAATAATGCCCGCCACATAGAACATTGTGAGGATTAAGGGAGTTCATATACGGAAAGCCCTCAAATGACCCAACACACACTAGATTTATTCTATAATGATAATTACTTTTATTATAATTTATGGTAAATAAGGACTAGAATCTAAGGCCCCTGTTCTTTCTGCTATACAATGTAGCCTTTTTAAGTAAACTCAAAGAGGATAGTAGCTAAATCCATGCCAAATAGGAAGAGAGTAAGAGAAAGAGAGAGAGAGAGAAAGGAGGTGGGGGAGAAGGAGGGAAAGAAAGAAGCAAAGCAGATTTCAGCTTAAAGAATTAAATTTGACACAAGTGCATAGGCAGAGGCCACAAAGAAAATTCATCCTAATCACACCCTGAACCACTTTATTTTTATCCAATAGCCTGCAAGTGGCAGGTAGGATGAAGGATATTTCAGTTTTGCCATCTGTCCAAAATGATTCTCTGTTGTTCCCCTCAAAGAAGCTCATTTTCAATATCTGAAGAATACGGGCAATGCCTAATTAGTAGGGCTATTGTGAAAATAAAAATTTAAATAAGTAGTGTATATAATGGTACTTTTCATATTATAAATCAACTTATAAATGTTAGACTTAATTGTTACTAAAAATGTTTTTCAGGTTTTTTTCAACCATAGACTTTGCTCAGATGCCAGCATATCACGAAATTAGGACCTAGTATAATGATTATATTTATTATAACCTTATATGGCTGCATATATAAATATTGAAAAATATGTATATTATCCTTATTGTACTTACTAATTTTTTTAGTAAATTGCACTAAATTTATTAATTGCACTGACATTTACTAAGCACCGTCTATGTGCCAACACTATCCTAAGCACTTTACAGATATTAACTAATTTAATGCTCACAATTCTATAAAATAGTTACTGTTGTCCTCATTTTACAGCATAGGAAACTGAGGCCAGAGAGGTTAAATAACCAAATATTATTTTTATTAGAGCTGATACATGAACTCAAGCAGTCTGGCTCCAACCACAACTTGTACAGTTAACTACACTCAACAAAATTATTTCATTTTGATTTCTAGTATTACACTGGCATCTATTTTAAGCTTCTCTTTAATTCAATCAATGACAAGTGTAATGAGTTATGTACATATTATAGGAAATGTGGCTGTTTCTTAAAAAGAAATCAATCAATCATTTATGATGTCATTAAAGGAGATCCAAAGAATATGATCAACATATACCTTATTATGTAGTTGATATTTTCATGATTGGCCTGAGAAAGTAATAGAAATTTATTATTCTTATGGCACAACATTGAGCTAGGTTCACAATTCACCTTTCTGGTCCCCCTTACCCCGGTCAGTAAAAGGCCTTTCCATCCCTCTTGCTATAGATTGAATATTTCTGCCCCCGCCCATCCACCACCAAATTCATATGTTGAAATCCTAATCCTCAATGTGATGAAATTAGAAGGTGGTGGCCTTTGGGAGATGATGAGGTCATGAGGGCAGAGTCCTCGTGAACAGGATTAGTGCCCTTATAAAAAAGGGCACTAAGAAAGCTAAGGAAAGCTCCCATGCCCCCTTCTGCCATCTGAGGTTACAGTGAAAAGATGGCCATCTATGAAGAAGTGGGCTTTTACTAAACACTGAATCTGCAGGCACCTTGATTTTGGACTTTCCAATCTTCAGAGCTGTCAGAAATAAATTTCTGTTGTTTATAAGCCACCTAGTCTATGATATTTTGTTATAGCAGTCCAAATGGACTAAGACAGAAAATTGGTACTGATAGTGGGGTGCTACTGTAACAAATATCTAAAAATGTGGAAGTGGCTTTGGAACTAGGTACTGGTAAAGGCTGGAAGAGTTTTGCAGTGCATGGTAGAAAAATCCCTACATTGCTGTGAAGGGATTGTCAAAGATGACTCTGGTGAGCACTCAGAAGGAGAGGGGGTGCCCTGTAGAAAAAGACTCAATCTTCCTAGAGAATAGAAAAGTGGTTGTGAACAGAATGTTAGGAGAAACATGTTCAGTAAAGGCCATTCTGATAAGGCCTCAGATGGAAATGAGGAACGTGTTATTGGAAACTGGAAGAAACGGCAATCCTTGTTATAAAGTGGCAAAGAATCTGGCTGAATTGCGTTCGTGTTCCACTGTTCTGTGGAAAGTAGAACTTGCAAGCAATCAAATTGATTATTTGGTTGAGGAAATACCTAAGCAAAGTGTTAAAAGAGTGGTCTGGTTCCTCCTGACCGTTTATAGCAAAATGCAAGAAGAAAAATGACTTAAAAACAGAATTGTTAATCAAAAGGGAAACAGAACTTGAAAATTTGCAAAATTCTCAGCCTATCCATACTGAAAGGAATCAGAAAGTTTGTTCAGGAGAGGACACAAGAGTGTGGCCAAATTTGATAAGGAGATTAACATGGATCAGCCATCTAAACAGATCCCAGCAGCTGTTGTCCAAAACAATGAAAAAATGACCCCAAAGGCATTTCGGAGATTATTGGGGCTGCCCCCTTCATCACAAGCCCAGAGTGCAAGGGCTTGCAGAGCAGAACAATATCAAAAAAGGGGTTGCTGCTGCCCCTGCCTCACATGGCACCTTGTGTCACAGACTTCATTTCCCGCATTCCACTACTGCTTTCCTCGGCTGCCCCCGGTACAGCTCCTGTGGGCCCCGGTCAGGCAGTGAGCTGCAACCGGCAAAGCACTGGAGGCTGGGGTGGCAGAGATGGGGAGTGGCTACCTCTACCTAGATTTTGAAGGATGGACCTGCTTGGAGAGGGTGACAGCAGGGGCAAGGCCATCGCAGATAGTCCCCACTAGGATATTGGCTAGTGGAGCAGTGGGGAAGGGACTGCCCAAACCCCGGACCAGTAGAGTCACCAGCACATGATTCCAGCTCAGAAGAGCAGCAGGCACGCAACTCCATGCCTTGAGAGCTGCACTTTGGGCTGCACCCAGCAAAGCCATGGAAGCGGGGCCACCCAAAGCCTTGGGGGCCAACTCTTGCTTCAGTGTGTCCAGAAGGCAGGAACTCTGCTCAGTAGGCCTGGAGGGCAGAGCCTTGACTCAAAGATTGTTCTCAAGCCTTAAGGTTTTGGATTGCTGGGGACCTGTTACCCTTTTCTTCCTTCCTATTTCTCCCTTTTGTAATGGGAATGTCTATTCTATACGTGTCCCACCATTGTATTTTAGAAGCACATAACATGTTCACAAGTTCACAGCTGAAGGGGAATTTGCCTGAGGATGAACTGTACCTCGAGTCTTAACATATCTGATTTAGATGAGACTTTGAATTTAAGACTTTTAAGTTGTTGCTGGAACAAGTTAAGACTTTGGGGGCTATTAGGATGGAATGAATATATTTTGCATGCAAGAAGCACACAAATTTGGGGTGGGTGGGTACAGGGGCAGACTACTATAGATGGAATGTGTGTGTTTCCTCCCCACCCCCGCAAAATTCATATGTTGAAATCCTAACCCTCAAGGAGATGGAATTAGGAGGTAGGACCTTTGGGAGATGATGAGGTCATGAGGGCAGAACCCTCATAAATTGGATTACTGCCCTTATAAAAGAGGCCCAAGAAAGCTCTCTTGCCCCCTTCACTCATGTGAGGATACAGTGAGAAGCCAGCCATCTACGGGGAAGCGGGCTTTCACCAAACACCAAACCTGCTGGCACCTTGATCTTGGACTTCCCAGCCACCAGAGCTGTGAGAAATAAATTTTTGTTGTTTGCAAGATATTCAGTCTATGGTATTTTGTTAGAGCAGCCCCAATGGACTAAGACACCTTTCATATGAATGTTTTATTAACATAGGAGACTTTTAAAAAGCAAGGAAGGGATCTGTTCAGTTACGGAGCAAAGAAGACCCTATAGCTGCAGACTTTCTAGCTCCAAGAAGTCTAGAAAAAAGCCTTTGCAATACCAAGGAGTCGTTGTTTCCAAGATATACACATGATATCCTCTACGATAAAAGTTAGGGATTACTGGTTTGCAAAGAACAGAAACCCATTCAAGCTTCCTTCAGGAAAGTAGGGTTTATTGTAAGAATGTTAAAAATCAGGCCCCAAAACATGGGTTCACGGTTATTAGAAAAGAGTCAGGTAGTTTCTGTCTCTTTCTTACCTCACAGTCTCTCACTTCTGCTATACGTTTGTTTCATTTTTGTCTCTCTTCAGCAGGCTTTTCTACTCATCCACTTTCATGTGAACCTCATAGCCTTTAAAAAATGTGGACTCGAGCCCAAATCAACTAGACTTCCTAGTTGCTTCTCATAGTCAACCAATGAATTGTCTAATTTCCAGGAAGAGAAAATGTGACTGGTTCAGCTTGGATCGGGTAACTAACTACTCCCAGTCTATTCTGAGGCTGAGATCACATGGTACATAGGGTTGTAAAATAAGAGCAATGAATGCTCCCAACCTAATAGGGTTAATGTGAAGATTAGAGATACTGCAAGTAGAATGCCTGGAACAGTAAATCATACAAATGCATTTAAGTTTCCCACATTTATTCGGTAAGTGCCTACTAGTGCTAGCCTACTAGCCTAACAATGTGCTAGGTTCTCTATGTGCATTGCTATCATGCTTCAGAAATGCACTCCTGTCTCTGTAGCCGGCCATTCTGTTTGCAGGAGATATAATGTTACTTTCATTCCTCCCAAAGACTCTCAAATAAATTAAGAAAATGAATGTAAGAAAGACCTCTCTAGTCTGGTGAGACACATCATCTGTGCTTACATTCTTGTGTGAGGATACATACATGACTAACATTACTTTTAATTCTACTATGCTTAAGTCATTGAAAGGGACAAAAATAGTCTAGCTTAATGTTCTATTGATTATATTAGGTATAGATATACATGTCAAATATTGTTACATGTATTTGGGTGATTTAAAATGTAGATATATCAGATAGTCTTTAATGTCTACGTAATAGTTGGTAAATTTCACTATAACAAAGACAGCAGAGAGTTCTGGAAAAAGGCAAAATGCAAGAGGATGCATGCTCTCAGGATGTTCTAGCTGGAAGAGACCTTAGAAGATTATTTAGTCCTTTTGTTTTAATAGCAGGTAAATCAAGGTCCAGAGAAAAGAAATACATCCTAGATCACATGGTAAATATAGAACTAGGACTAGATCCCAAGTCTTCTTTCTGTTTGCCCAGTGTTCTTTATACCAGACAAAGGACTGATAATAGAACAATTGTTTTTTCTTCTAACATTTGTATTTTCAGCCTAATCAGCTAGAATGCTTAGGAATGGGGACGATTTAGATGGAGAGAACAGAATGAGAAAAGGCAGGGTGGAAGAAATGTATAAGATGTATCCTGGGAACAATAAGTGGTACAAAATGCTGAAGTTCAGTCTGGAGTAGGCAGGAGGCTGGGAAAATACAAAGGGACATTAACTCTATTGAGCACTGTGTACTAGGCATGTGATAGACACTTTATACAGTTTATCTTATTTAACCAGAGTGATGGCATCCAGGTTATACCTTTTAGACTATGTATTCCTTGAGTATAAGGGACCATCTTATAGCTGGGTACATGAGAGTTGTTGAGTACAAACTTACTGCCAATCTGATATTAATCAACTCAATCTGATCACCATTTTAAATTGACTGGGAAGGCACACTATGATGACCAGCCTAGGTGTAACAGAAAAAACAAAAGGCCAGAAGGCAGGAAACAAGTTCTGGTCTAGGCTTAACATTCTGTGTGACCTTTGACAAATTGCTTCATTAGTAAAAATTAATTTAATTGCTATAAACCCTTTCCTACTATTTATGGCAATGGTTATTATGTTGTTCAGAATTTTTCTTATGTACATGTACCTCTTAAGGCAGTGGGCTGCAAACTTTAATGTGCATAAGAATCAGCTGAGGAGCTTGTAAAAAACATGCAGACTCCCACATGTACCCCAAGAACAAAATATGCTGATACAGTGTGTCAAGAGTGGGGCAGGAATCTGCATTAAACAAGCAAGTTTGATAATTCTGATATTGATAATCCGTAAACCATGTTTTAACAAGAACTACCTAATTCAATGTATTCCCCTCTTTTCCTTGGCTACCAGGAAGCACAGTTCAGTTTCAAGCTTATGTTTCCTTTCACTGCTTACCTCTGGTTATTTTATCCTTGATTCAATGGTCCTATTACATCATTGTGGGGTTTTTGTTGGTATTATTTTTTCATTGTTTTTAATGTAAGTATCTTACATTCTTTCCAGCAATGGCAGACATAAATGATAAAGAAATACAATTACATGGTCATTGAACTTTTCTGGAACACGAAGTTTGTATTAGATGACCCCTATGTGACTAAGAAATCCAATAATTTCATTACTCTATAATGCAAACAAATGCACTACCAAAATCAATATTAAATATTAAGGACCTACGCATACCATCTACTGTGTCAGTGAATAAACTAGACCTGTAAAATTAAGTGCTATAAAAAAAGTGGAGAGGGGCACAGGGAATGAGTGTGGTGAATAAGGTTGGAGTAGAAAAGGATTCTTTATTAACCACAGAGGTGTAATAAATCCTCACTAGAAGGTTGGTTTTCAGCAAAGATTTAAATGAGGGAATCTTTTCAGATAGAAGGATGCCTGGAATCCTCAAGGAAGAGCAAGCGATCAGTGTGGCAGGAACAGGGTGAGTGAGCAACAAAGTAGTAAGAGATGAGGTCAGAGAGGACAGGAAGCCAGATTAAGCAGTTCGTTCTAAATTATTTTAAGATGTTTTTATTCTGAGTAAAGTGGGAAGTTATTGGGCAGTGTTTAGCAAAGACATGACACGAGCTGACATATTTTGAAAGGACAGCCCTGGCTACTGTTTTCGCAATAGATTGTAGGGAGGCAAAAGTAGAAGCAGAAAGACCAATTACGAGGCTGTTGCAGTAATCCAAGCGAGAGATGACAGTGGTTCAGACTAGGGCAGTATTGGTGGAAAAGCCAATTAGATTTTGTAACAGATTAGATGTGGGAGATAAGGATTTAAGAGATATAGGGCTGCTATTTAGATCTTGCTTTAACTGATCAGAAAATGCTGTCAAAATTGTGGCCATGATCAATGGAATCATATAAGCCTCTCTAACGTGTTTACATAGAATAAACTTTGAAGGATAAGCAGAATTTGATTAAGGGAGAAAGATTCTGATCCTGTGGCATTCCTTTAAGCCATTAGGGTGATCCTGCAACATACATAACTCTACGACTACCATAGACTTTCTAGCCTCAAAGGAGGAAGCACAGGCTGTTAAGTTGCCTTATATTTATTCATCACTTTCTATGTGTCAGGCACTATTCTAAACACCTCAAAAAAACACCTTACAAAGCAAAAAAAATACTTCTGTAGTACACATTATTATTATTACTCCCTATATTATGAATAAGTAAACTGATACTCAGAGAAGTTAAGAAATGTGTCCAAGGTCATATAGTGAGTAAGTTGGGAAGCTAGAATTTAAACCAGGCAGCCAGACTCCAAAACTCTCACTCGTTAATCAGTACACTATATCACTTCTAAAGACTTCTCTAAGCCTCCATTTTCTCACAGGAAAGTTAGGATAATAATGGTATCTACTTCACAAGATTGTTGTGAGCATAATAAGAATGATTATTTAGCCCCAATATTAATAATAAACAACTATCAGTATTATGACATGATGTTATAGTTGACAAAGAAAAAAATGACCATTATTTTTGCTAGGTCCTCACATGGTTATTCTCACTCTACATATCAGTAAATTGAGGCTCAGTGATGCTTAAATGATTTGCCATGTCACAGAGTGAGGGGTAGTATTTGATTTCAGATCTCATATCTCTCACATCTTTTTCAACTCTTCTCATTGCCTCTACTGGATGAAGGATACAGAGATATGCAAGGGCACTGAATGCTGCCTACAGTTCCAAGAAACACAACTTAAATGCCTTATAAAAACCTGTGATTTAAATGGAACCTACATATAAGACTGAACAGCTTCCCCATATATCAGCAAAACCCAGTTTCAAAACACAATAGAAAAAAATATCTTATGCTCAATAGCAATAAAAATAGAAACTACTTCCAAATAAACTCACCAAAAAATGAAGAACTTGCATAAATGAAGTTACCCAAACTCTAGTATAGACAGAAAAAGATGAAAAACACCATGTTCCTGGATGGAAACGCTTAATATTGTAATATGTCAACTCTACTCAAATTATTCATTAGACTTAACACAACTTCAATGAAAATGCCAAAGATATTTTTAGAATGTGAAAGAGTAATTCCAAAAATCATCTTTTAAAACATAAGAGAACAGTAAAGAATACTTTTTTTTTAATAAAAGGATACTTATGTTTAAATAAAATATATTACAAACCTACAGGTGTTAAAAGAATATTCTAATGGTACGGAAATTGCTATAAAATGGAACAATACAGAAAGTCCTGAAGAATTCATTCATTCATTTATTATCCAACAGAAAGTCACGGATTATCTACTATGTGCCAGGAACTATTCTCTGTTAATACAGAGAAATAGGAAGATGAAGTTCCTATTCTCATAGAACTTATATTCTAATAATCTAAGATAATGAGAGACTTAACCAATATGATAAAAAATAAGCTTTCCATGGAGAAAGGATAGATTTTTCAACAAATGATGTTGGATAACTGGCTAATCATTAAGAAAGAAGTAAAGTTAGGTCCCTATGTCTAACTTTGCTAACCAAAATAAAGTAGATTAAATATTAAATGTAGAAGAAGGAGGAGGAGTAGGACAGGAAGAAAAGAAAATCCAAGCCAAGCCACTGAGCCCTTAAAGAGAGTATAATTGAACAATTAGTTATATACTTTTGAAAAGAAAGGGTCTTTCTTTGTTTAACCACAAAGACATAAGTCCCAAAGACAGAATTTATGGATTTGACAATGTGAAAATCAAAACTTTCTAAACATCAAAAATAGTATAAAGTAAACTTAAAAGTAAATAATAAAATGGGCAAATACATCCAATTCTATAAAACAGAAAAAAATGTTAATTTACTCAATATAAAAAACTTTCACTTAAGAGAATGAAAAGATATGCCACAGACTGGGAGAAAATATTTGCAAAATATCTATCAGATAAAGGACTGGTATGTTAAATGCACAAAACTTAAAACTTAACAATAAGAAAACAAACAACCCAATTAAAAAATGGTCTAGAGATCTAAACAGACACCTCACCAAAGAAAATACAGATGGCAAATAAACATATGAAAAGATGCTCACCATCAGGTGCCATTAGAGAATTGCAAATTAAAGCAATGTTGAGATACCACTACACACCTATTAGAATGGCCATTAGGCACATATGTATGGTGATGGATCATAATTAGTCTTTGGGTGGTGAACATGATGTAATCTATGCAGAAATAGAAGTATAATGATGTACACCTGAAATTTATATAATGTTATAAACCAATGTTACCACAATAAAAAAAAAAAAGAATGGCCCAAATCCAAAACACTGACAACACCAAATGCTAGTGAAGATGTGGAGCAACAGGAACTCTCATTCACTGATGATGAGAATGCAAAATGGTACAGCCACTTTGGAAGACAATTTGGTGGTTTCTTATAAAACTAAAAGTATTCTTACCATACAATCCACCAATTGTGATCCTTGGTATTTATCCAAATGAGTTGAAAACTTATATCCACACAAATAACTGCATACACATGTTTAAAGAAGCGTTATTAATAATTTCCAAAATTGGAAGCAATCAAGATGTCCCTCAATAGGCGAATAGATTTAAAAAACTATGGTAGTCTATACAATGGAATATTATTTAGCAATAAAAAGAAATGAGTTATCAAATCATGAAAAAACATGAAGGAAACTTAAAGGTGCATTGCTATGTGAAAGAAGCCAATCTGAAAAGGCTACACACTATATTATTCCAATTATATAACATTACGAAAAAGGCAAAACTATGCAGACTGTAAAAAATCAGTGGTTGCTAAGGAGGTTGGGAGAAGGGAGGAAGGGAGAGATGAATAGGTGGAGCACAGTGGATTTTTAGGGCAGCGAAACTATTATTTTGTATGAAACTGTAATGGTAGATACATGCCGTTATACATTTGTCAAAATCCATAGAATATTCAACACAAAGAGTGAACCCCAATGTAAACTACAGACTTTAGTTAATAGTAATTTTATCAATATTGATTCATCAATCATAATAAACATACCACACTAATGCAAGATGTTATATAATAGAGGAAATGGGTACGGGGTGGCAAGGGGATATGTAGCAACTCTGTACTGTTTGCTCAATTTTTTTTGTAAGTCTAAAACTGCTAAAAAAAAGTTTATTAATGTTTTTTTAAAAAAAAGGTCTCACAACCAAAATAAGTCATCATTATTATGAGAGCAAGCGAGAAAAGATATGAAAAGGAGATTTGCAAAAGAAAAAAACTATAAATTGCCATTAGTCTTACTGAAAATGTCTCACCTAACCAGTAAAGAAAGTTAAATCATTAAGAAAAGGGTATTATTTAGTTTTGAAAGCAATCAGAGAGGCTAGCACATTTATACACTGCTGGAGGGAGTACAAAATGACAGAATTTAGCAGGCGTTTTATTAATACGGCTCAAAAGTGTTTTAAATATATACAACCTCAATTCTGTATCTGGGAATTTGGTCTAATGAAACAATCATGGTGAACACAAACTGTTTATTACAGCACTGTTCATTATAAAACTTAATTGTCCAACACTAAGGAATTGATAAAATGTTATGATGCATCCAAACAATAATCTCCTGAGATTCCTTTAAGAGAATCTTACACAAAAATATTTAATGAGTGGAAAATATTTAGAATGTACTGCCAAGAGGAAGATAAAGTAGGTTTACAAAGTAGTTTCATATTATCTAACTTTTAAGAAAAAATATACGTGCATGATTTTCTTTTCTTGTCTCTATATATCTCTACAGCTAGCTAGCTAAGGAGAGAAACAAAAAAGTAAAATTACGCCAACATGGTAACAGCGGTTCTTTTTATTGGGTTATGGGCAGTTTTTGTTTTCTTCATTTTGGTTATCTATATTTTTTATAATTTCTACAAGGAACATGCATTGTATTTGTAACAAGAAAAAATATAATGTAGTGGTTAAGAAAAAAGGTTCTGGAGTCATTCTGGCTATACCTTGAGCTAGTTATTTTGCCTTTCTAAGCCTCAGTTTGTACCTCTGTAGAATGAGAATATTAGTTATTTTGAGGAATAAATGTGATAATGATTGTTAAGTATTTAACATAGTGCTTATCCTACAATAAGTGACCAATAAATATTAATAATACATCATCACCATCCCTATACAGGGAGTTGAGAATTAAAGGATAAGACCAAAGCCCATTTACCTCTACTGAGACATTATATCCAGGACTGAGAGGAGGTTGTAAATGGGCTTAGAGCCCCACAATTATTCAATAAAACAATAGCTAGCCAGAATCAGGGCTTCTGATTTTGTAAATGTAAATGTCTCAATGCAAATTAAGAAATCAGTCTCCACACAAATCCAAGCAGACATGAGAGAGCAGGCAGGAGTCTGTGTGTTGCTTCAGTTACACAGTGATAATTAAGAGCTGACATTTGAAACACCCACTTCAAAAATCTAACATCCTTAATATAGGGTAATATAACACTGAACTTGGTAAAAATGTTAGCTTCACCTCATATTATAATTACTGTATATGTCTTGCTCTTGTGAGGATTTTTGTGTAAATATAATTGTATTTCACTTTCTAGTTCTTTATTTCAAAAGAATTTTAAAACCACATCACCAGAAATAGTCAATTAGTTAATTGTTTAAACTACAGTAACATATATTCTTGCATTTCCAAATGTGTAATTGCTCAATGCCACCGGGAAAATGCAAGAAAACAGATTAGCCAACAAAATCAAAAACAGAGCTAGCTAATCAGCTTTGTAGAGTGACAAAAAAGTGTTTTTTGAAGTTATGGAGACCCAGGATCAAAATTCAACTTTTCAGATAATAATATGTGTAAGGCCCTCTTCTATATACATTTACATAGCTGTGTAACCTTGGGCAAATTACTTAAATCTTCCTGAGCCTCAGTTTCTTCAAGTGTAAAATGGGAATAAAGCTTCTATTCATCCCAATATTAATATTTGGACAAAAATATAAATGCATTAGTTAATTGATAGGTATACAAAATATGGGATATTCAAATGATGATGATGATAGTAAACACATGCGGCTATGTTCCAAGTACTATTTTAAACACTTTATATACATAAACTAATTTAATCCCCTTACCAATATGAAGAGTAGGAAACCGAGGCACAGACAGTTTAGATAATTTTTACAGGGTAAGAGCTAGTAAGTAGTGGGCCCAACTGAAAGGCAGGCAGTCTGGCTCCACAAGTTGGTATTGTTAATCACTAGACCATAGAGCTATTGTGTTACAATTGATTTGACCCTATAAATATAGCTGTATTCCTGAGCCATTTGGAAATGCATTGTCTTAGATGTGCCTTGTTTGCAGAAAATTAATTTTTTCTTGTGATATGTGATTCTGCCTACTTTTTTCATTTTGCTCAGTCTTCATGAACTGAACCAACATCTAGAAAGAGAGAAGAACAAAGAGGGAGAGTTGAGTTCTAATAACCTTGAGATGGGGCTGGATATAGTGGGCCAGGACTGGGATGCTGATTAAGGAGGGCAATGTGTGGAGATCTAGAATAACAAAGATCTATCATGTTTAGATCTATATAGAGGTGGGCAACATTTAAAAGTGGCATAAAACGCGGAGTTTTGGAAACCCAAATTAGAAGTCGGAAATGGTTTTGTCTATGCCTGATTTTGCATTAATTCCATTTTTTACTACAAAAATAATATTTGTTCACTGAAAGGAAAGAAAAAAGTGAAACAAAACAGTAAAACATAAAATAAAAAGAAAATATGCTCCAAATGTCTAAAAATAGACATTTAATACTTCAATATAACATTTCTATGTATTTTTTCCCAAAGATAAATGTTTGTCACCTAATAAAAAATACAAAACATTTGCCATGCTATTTTATACTCTTCCAAAGTATTATCTTTTTTACTTTCTTCCCAATTCTAGCAGTCTAATAGTAGTGACCTAAAGAAAATAAAATTGCAGGGAAACCTGCCCCCGACTAAGGCAGAATCAAAGATATCCGATTTACTTGACCTGTTGACAAACAGCTTATGTTTTCAAATGCTTTTTTCCCCCAATGGCTGGCTGACTAAAGAAAGAAATGAGTATGAATATCATCCATCTACATTCAACTGCTAAGTTGCCCAGTTAATTAAAACACAAGTTCTGAGTTCATGCATAGTAAGTAGCTGTTACTCCCTAAGTCTATGCACTACTTCCTGAATACATAAATATATCTGAAGACCTATTTCCATCCTGTTGCCACCGCCACTAGTTCTTCTCACCATTTCTCTTATGGATTATCGCACCTGCCTCTTCTCATCATTTCTCTTATGGATTATCGCACCTGCCTCTTATCTCATACTTTCTAACCTTTACCGATACCAGAGTGATACTCCTGAAATGAAAATTTCTTCCTATCCTTCCCTATTATCAGCACATAATTACAGTGTCTGGCACACTAATGACAGAAATACTGACTGACTAAATGAACAAATGAAAAAGAACAGAAGGATACAAATGTGTGGTTGAGAAAAAGCAGTTTCTTTATCTCTAACATGGGGATAACAAGACTGCCTACATTGTATGGTGGTTGTGAGCACTAAATGAGATAGAAAAGGATTTCTGCTTCAGTCCAAGTTGAAGTAACATGAACCAAAAAACTAAAAAACAGGAAAATATATAGGAAACAAGGGTTTTCAAGACAGTGGAGGTCTGGCAACAAAGGACAGTGTAATGCTCATGGAAAAGTAGATGGTACAACCGTTTTAGAAAACATTCTGGCAGTTTCTTAAACAATTAAACATTTACCTACCATCTGACCCAGTCATTCCTCTCCTAGATATTTACCCAAGAAAAAAGAAAGCATATACACATACGAAGATTTGTACATGAACGTTCATAGCAGCCTAATTTAGAATAACTAAACTTGTTTGGGGGGGGCTCTCAAATGTCTATCAACAGGTGAAAAGACAGACAAATTGTTGTATGTCTATATAATGGGAGACATATACAAAATATATAAAAGGGAATAAAATATTGATGCATGCAACATGGATGAATCTGAACACAGTTATGCTGAGTAAAAGAAGCCAGATAAAGAAGAGTACATAGGGTGTGATTACTTCACATAAAACTCTAGAAAACAAAAACTAATTTATAGTGAGTTAAAGAAGATTAGTAGATGCCTGGGGAGGAGATGGTTTCATGAATGTGCACACATGTCAAAACATCAAAATCTATACTTTAAATATATGCGATGTTATGGCAATTATATCTCAAT
Organism: Diceros bicornis minor; assembly: GCF_020826845.1. Lineage (NCBI taxonomy): Eukaryota > Metazoa > Chordata > Mammalia > Perissodactyla > Rhinocerotidae > Diceros > Diceros bicornis. Next base: position 12,021,292 of record NC_080752.1, read on the forward strand.
ATAGTTGTTTTAAAAGTGAAAAAGGAAAATGTAAAGAATACAACATGGTGCCTATCACATAGTCAGTACTCAGTAAATGTTAGTTACTATTATTATTAAAGTACAAAGAGATAAAAAAAACTTTATATATTACACTATTAAGCTGGCATCAGATTTCACGCTTAGGAAAGTCAATAAATTTGGGTATATGTAAAACATTGATGGCAAAAGTCCAAGCAATAAAAACAGATAGTTGTAGGGTTCAACATCAGCAAATGAGAGGAATTTGAGTTTTGCCCCCAAGTAGACAGAAAAATAAACTACAGAGATGGTGGTAAGTACAGGTAAGGATGATTATATACAGTTAAGAGGCTAATAAAAATTCCCTTGTGGTGGAGTGATTGAAGAATATTTTAAGACAAGAAGCTGTTTGGTTTTTATTTTTTGTGATGTAAATCCTTTCTCCAACACCTCCAACTTCAGCTAACTCTAATACACTTAAATACTTCAGGAGAATTGTGGTGCTGGTTTTATGTAATGTGTATGTGTGTGTATCAATTAAAAATAGGTATGGCAATGAGAAACAGAAAAATAATTACAATGTTTTAAATACAATAAAAGTTTATTTTCGTCTCACATAAAAGAAATCTGGAATTAGGTACTCCAGAAATGGTATGGTGACTCTACCATTATCAGAACATAGTCTTTTTCTATTTGGCTACCCATCACCTTTAGCATAGTACCTCATGGTTCAAGATGGCTTCTCAAACTCCAGCCAATATGTTCATATTCCAGCCTTCAGGAAAGAGAAAGACAAAATATGGTATGACTCCTCCTTTAAGAATACATGCTTCCCAAATGATGCACACTCTGCTCACATTTCTCTGGCTATAAGAGAGTATGGAGAATGAAGTTTGTTTTTTTCCAGGGAGTAATATACACAAATAAAATCAGGGGTTTTACTATTAAGGAAGAAGGAGAGGAGAATGAATAATAAATTAGGCAACTTGCAGTCTCTGCCATGGTGTGCAAAGAGAGAAAAAAATTTTACATCTGATTCAATGCAGTGTGAAACAGAGGCCATATACACAAGTAAGAACCCAGAGGCAGAGGTGACCAGGAAAATGTGAGATCTTCCCCAAGAACACTGCACAGAAACCTTGTGAAGTTCCTTGACTTCCACAGGGTGTGGAACAGGGATGTAAATTACCCTTAGCTAGGTCTCAATACGCTGAGAAACCCACCCTCACCCCCTCCCCAATACACACCTATTATCTGGGTTACAAAAATGTTTTTGGGAGGAGAGTGGCTCAGAGTAAACTACTTCTACCCTAGGATGACAGCATAATCTTACTCACTAGTGCTGTCTCTGAGGTCACTTCCACTTTGAATCTGTTAGGACCTGCAAAACCTACTTGATCCCTCCTGTCTTCTACCACATCCCAGGACCAGATTTATTTTCTGAAATCAGGGATTAATGCTTTATCCCTAGCCCCTAGTACAGCTTCTGGTATATAGTAAGCGCTCAATAAATATTTGCTAAGTTAAATTGAAAAAAAAATCTATCTACTTATCTATCCAGATGTTAAACCTAGTAATCACGGAACTATAAATTAAAATAACAATGAGATATCCTTTCCACCCATCAAACTGATGAAAATTAAAAAGCATGACAATGTTAAGGGCTGATAAAAATGTAGGGAAAATGGTACACTCATATACTGCTTGTGAGAATGTAAACTAATAATCCAGTTTGGAAACAATATGGTTACTAAATAAATAACATGCATAAACTATGACCCAAAAATCCCACTTCAAGGTATACGATTTGGAGAAATGTTCACATATGAACAAAAATTAATACATATGAATGCTTAATGCAGCATTATTTGCAATGTTAAAAACTTATAAACTCTCTTAACAGCCATCAATAGGTGAATGGGTTTATAATGTGGTATATTCATGTGATGGGATTATAGCAAAGTGATTTCTATTGCTCACTGTATCCAGTTCTCCTTTCCTTCTGGACATACTTCTACACCTCCTTTGCATTTAGATGGGTCATGTGATTATTTCTGGGCAATAACTTATGAATGGAAATGATACTTCTGCATCGAGGCATTTAATTGCTTGTAAGAAATGCTACTTTTCTTTTCTACTGCTGTGGTAACTGAGGAGGCCTTGATTTTCAGATGGGGTGCAGCCAAGATGGTGAAACCTTCTTCAACCTGAGCCCTGAGTGAATTGTAGAGCAGAGCATGCCGCTGACCCATACCAGTTGTATAGCAGGAGAGAGAAATTAACATTTGTTGTGTTAGATAACCGAGATTTTGGGGACTTAGTCTATCTTGACTAACAAAAATAATTAAGAGGAACAGACTATAGCATAGATAGTTTTAGTTTCTAAAACTACACAGTTCTCAAAAATATACCATTGAGATAAAAAGGCAAATTTCAGAATAATTTGTACAGGATGATGTTTTTGTAAATCCAAAACCATACACACACAGAAAAAATACTAGATGATTTTATATGGATGAAAATGAATGACGTAAAACAACATGAAAAAAGACAAGAAGGTAATATATCATCTTTAATGAGTGGGGAGATACCAGAAGCTGGACAAGACAAGGAAGGATTCTCCCCTTCTACTCTCCTCAATAGTCCGTGTGGCCCTTGATTTTATCTTAATTTTAGACTTCTGACTTCCAGAACTAAGAGAGAATAAATTTTTGTTGTGTTAAGCCATCCAGTTTGTGGTAATTGGTTGCAGCAGAGAAAACAAATATAATCTACAATGCCCCCTTTTTTAAGAAAAAAAAAAAAACTGGAAGGAAATATGACAAGATATTAATGGCTGTTAAATTCTGGGTGGGAAACAAAGATGTTTGTAAAGTTGTTCTTTATATTTTCCTACATCTTCTAAATTTCTCACAATAAAGTTTAAAAATGAATTATACTGAGGTTATGTTACTAAATGAATTTTAGTTTGTAGTATTTCTCTCTTTATCCAGTTAACTGTTTTGTAAATGCTTAAAACCCAGAGGAAAAAAACTATTTTGGGTTGTTCAGTAAACATGCTCATTATAGACAGTCAACCATAACAATGACTTTCAAGGCCCTTGACAATTGACCTCCATTTCACTTCAGAGTCTTAATTCTTATACCCTACAACTTCCAGACACATAACCCACGTTCTACCTTACCTATAGTTCAAAAGACAGGAAAATTTTAAGTCTTCATGTCTTTGCTCCTGTTGTTTCTTTCACTTAAAATGGCCCCTAAAGCCTGGGAATTCCTACTTCTTCTTGATCCAGTTCAAATGACATCTGTCAATGAAGTCTTTCCTAATTCCTCAGATAGACTTAATATGCTAACTAGATAAATGAGTGAATGAATTACTTCATTTAATAATTCAGTGCTTCTTATCCTGAATTTCTGTATGTTTAAAACATCATAAGCTATTGTTAATTTAAGGGAGAAATATGCAGGAATACAAATTAACCCAAATAGACCCAAAAAGTAATTTCTCTCTAACAGCGCTAATCATTAGAGACTGCCTTCTTAACCTCTCTATCATGACAGAAGGAAAAAGAGAAACTAACTGCAGTTGCTTTAATAACAGCTAAGTCATCTCACCTCTTGACTATGATCCCATACCCACTGCACTGGGTTCAGCCCAGTGACCAGTACTCTGATGGCATCCTGAGTCACTCTCTGACAGAGCTTGGCACTCTCTCCAGCAGCCTGACCCACAACTTGTTTCTGACAAACCTCAGCCACTTTGTTTACTTTATTAGAAGGGGAGAGAGAAAGAGAATATACCAACAATTTCTTTCCTCTTGGCACCAAGGTTGCCTGGAGGACTTCCCAAATGTCCATATTTAGAGGACATTAGAAAATGCTGAATTTGTCTCCTTAAAATAAAGCGAATCCTAGAAAAGCAGGCATATAGGAGTGACCTTAGGCAGCACATAACCAAGGGAAAATCACACCATCTGACCACATCCCTCCATCCTTACATCCACCAACATGCTTGCTGCAGAAATCCCTAATGTTTAGCCTGTTTATTGTCCAGTCAGCTTCTCCTCTACTCAGAAGCCTTCATTGACTACCATCACTTACTCACTTCTGAACACTACTATTTCTGAACACTTCTGAACTTTAGTCTCAATCTATATATATATATATCACATTGAGTGGCACACAGTGGGAATCTCAATGAATATTTATTGAATGAATGAGTGAATGGATGGATGGATGAATGAATGAATGGTCATACAGGCCTTATGTTAGCTGTATAAGGAGGAGAAAGGAGGAATATTGTCAAGTTGAATCCCATGTACAAATAATCTCAAGGGATTTATCCATAACGTTTTTCTTGCTATGTCAACACTTACCTTTTCATTTTCACTTTTTTCTTTTTACCGAAGATAACTTGCACACAGTAAAGTACAAAAAATTTAAGTGTATAGCTCATTACATTCTTACCTATGTCTGCTTCCTAAGAAAAAATACAAGATCTTATGATTGTTTAACGCCATTTACTCCCTTCTACCTTTTGCACCACAATTGTCAAATACATTATTTCTATGTTATAACACCCAGAAGACATTATCACTATTATTTTAAACAATCAATTTCATTTTCTTCATATATTTACTCTTTTCTATTGCTTTTCATTCCTTCCTCCAGTTGTGAGAATTTTAGTGAATTTATGAAAGACGTTTATTCACTGACTCAAGAAACTCAGTATATTTTAAGCAGGATAAATAAAAAGAAAACTACACTTAGGCACTTCATAGTCAAACGGCAGAAAACCATCTTGGACCATTTTTCTTCAGCCTGAAGAACTTCCTTTGGTACTTTTTGTGGTGCAGGTCTGCAAGCAGTGAATTTTCACAGATTTTGTTTGCCTCCAGTTTTGAAGGATATTTTCACTAGGTATAGAACTCTAGTTGCTTTCTTTTTGCTTTCAGCACTTTAAAGACATCAATCTATTATCTTCTGAATTTCATCATCTCTATTGAAAGTTCATATCTATTGCACTTTTGAAGATTATTGATCTTTTATCTATAAATGTGTTTAAGACTTTCTCTATCTTGGTTTTCAATGCTCTGAGGGTAGGTTTGAATAGGCTGTCTAAAGTTTAGAGCAGAGATATCTTTGGGAATTATTAGCATATAGGTGAAAAGTGGAAGTCATAATGGGCGAATGAGATTATTCAGGGACAGTATGAAGAGAAGGAAAGGGAAAGGAAAAAAAGAGAGAGAAAGGAAAGAGAAATATTTAGGAGGCAATAAAGAGGAGGTGGAGTCCATAACTGACAGAGAATTATCAGAGAAGGAGGAAGAGATTAAGGAGTGTGTGGTATCTGAGAAGTGAAAGGAATAGAGTCACGAATAAATGAGTAGTCAGCAGTGTCAAGCAAGGCAGGGTTCAGTTACATGAGTGTAGAGAGGTATTCTTTACACCTGGCAAAAGGGAAATCGCTGGAGAAAATTACCTGCTGTATGACTTTATTGTATTAATTTCCAATTGTTTTTCTAACAAATTACCACAGACTTAGTGGCTTAAAACAACAAAAATTTATTATCTTAAAGTTTTGGAGTTAAGATGTTCTGAAATCAAGGTATCGACAGCGTGACATTCCTTCTGGCATCTCCAGGGGAGAATCTATTTCCCTGACTTCTCCAGCTTCTAGAGGTCACTTGCATTCCTTGGCTTGTGGCTGCTTCCTCCATGTTTAAGATCAGGAGCACAGCATCTTCAGATCCTTCTCTCTCTCTGATCTCTCGGCTTCCATCATCATGTCTCCTCTGACTCTAACACTTCAGCCTTCCTCTTAGAAGGACCCTTATAATTATATTTGGCCTACTTGGATAATCTAGCATAATATTCTCATCTCAAAATTCTTAACTTAATAATACCTGAAAAGTCCCTTTTGCCATGTAAGGTAACATACTCACAGGTTCCAAGAAGTAGAATGTGGACATCTTTGGAGGGTTGTTATTTTGTCTACTATAATCCTGTCAGACAAGCCCTTATCTTCTCTGTGTCTCAATTCCCTTATTTGTAAGGTGAGTATAATTATACTGATCACATTAGGCTATTGAAATAATTCATTTAAATTAAATTGAACCCTGATTCAAGGTAGACAGTCATTAATAAACACTGGTTGAAACTGAATTTTAATTTCTCTGCCATTGGTGGGGGAGGGAGAGGGATTGTAGATTAGGGAGCATGTCAAGGCAGTCTCCCGGCAGAGGAGGTAGTGAGTGTGTTTAGGGTAGGGTTCCTCAGCAGCTGAGGAAAAGGGGACATTTCTGTTTTGAAAAAGGAGCCAAATATTCCCTAGCAATAGCACAAATGTCTCTTGGCAAACTGTCCCTAAGAAAGAAAATTAACAAAAACAAATCTAAGGGGAAAGGAACCAGAGAGAGAAATGAACCCAAGTGTAATCACCTGGGAACCTGTACCCGCTTAATCCGCAGAGGCCATGCCTTCCAAGATGAACCTAAGAATTGTTTGGCAGAAAATGATTAAAAATAAGGAAGGCAATATTGTCTTCCTGTTCATGATTTTGGTTTCCATTTCAAGTTTCAATTTCACCTGAGCAGCTGCTATCCTCTATCGCAGAACACTTATATTGGTTGAAATAAGTATCAGTGGAAGAAAAGGCGCTATGGACTGGGAGTGAAGAGATATGGGCTCTAGTTCCAACTCGGCTTGACTTATTGGGCAATTTTAAGCAAGTTTCTTCTTCTTTCTATGCCTCAGTTTCCCTGTGTATAAACCAAGAATTAGACTGAGCTAACATGCCATAAATTGTTTTATCATTGGATCTTGATGTTTTTGCTCTTGTCCTCTCTGTCTTTCCCTCAGAGATATCATTTTCATGACTTTGATATCACATATCCTAATAACTCCCAAATCATGCTCTCCTCTCATTATCAATTAGAGTTATAGCTCTAACTATCCACTAGTCATTTCTACTTGGTCATTTTGCCACACCTCACACTCAATATGACAAAAACTTCATTATTCTAACTTCCAAATCCCTTCTTAATTCAATGTGCTTACCTATCTAATCTTACTTTCAACTAGTCCCCAATACCTTCTACTTCATGGCAAGTGGGTGGCCATTCACTCGATCCCACCCACTCCTGTTACCTATCTCAATATTCCAAGGATTTTTACTGGATGTATGTTATCTCTGCCTATATGCAGTGTCCTCTCCCCTTGGACTATCTTAGTGTAGGGATCTCAATTTCCCATCATAAATATATTACAAATTATGATAAACAGGCATTTAGTAAAATTACCTTAACTATTAAGGGAAGGAGCACAGTTAGTTCAATGCAAAGAACATCAGAACAAAAACAAGGAAAGTTGGGTCCTATATCTGACTCAGGAATTGACTTAACTGTGTGACCTCAGATAAGCTATATAATCTCTCTGAACTACTATTCCCCCTTCTAAAATATGGACACATGAACTGTCCTCAGGCTATCTCCTTTGTTTATCAAAATTAATTTACCTTTTCAAGCATAGCCCCATTAATGCCAGCTATCTGCAATCCTCCTGAGTTTCCCATCTACCATGGAAATATACTGATAGTTGGAATGTGATCATTCTCCACGTTCACACTCTGTACCTCTATAATATCACTGAGTCTGTCTTGTATTACATTCACTTGAAAAGATATGTACCTATCTCTCCCATAGGTCAGAGACCATAACTACATGTGCAGTGTCTTGCTTGGTGCTTGTCAATGAGTAGGCAACAAGAAAATGCTTGTTGAATGAACGTGTGATCCTATCGAGAAACAGGGAATGAAAGGAAAGATGGGGAAATTAGACATCCATGTTTTACTCGTGACATTCCCTATTTGGAACTAGGAATGTAGCTACATAACCCCCTTTAAAATTCTCTTGAGAGAAAAAAAATCCCATGATATAAAAGCATTTAAATGAAGTTTAGAGCTTCATTTATCTTTTAGACTCCAAGTCTAATAATGCTATTTAGCATTTCTATAGTATTTAACATTTCCAAAGTACTATTTAATGTTAATTAGTTAATCCTAATGCTCTGTACGACAGGTCAATATTATGATCCTCTCTGAAAAGTTACGAAAATGAAAATTCAAACGTATTTTGGCTTCCCTTTTCAGGATGTGAGACACTGCTGAATGTTATTACAAATATAAAGCAGTATTTTAGAATAGAAATTAGCAAAGTTTAGAAATGAAGCAAAGGAAGTTGAATGGAGTTCTTCCTTTCACTATGGGACAACGTATAAAAGGCAAAAAGGGACCAAGGTATAAAGACTCCTCAGCTAGTCCATTCAGGCCCAAACAGACTGGCTTCTCCAGTCAGCAAGAGGACTGGGATTTAGGCAGGGAAAATGACCAAGAAATTCAAGCACACTAGATACCAGATCTATGGCAACAAGCTAAATTTCAGAGCCCACCTCTGAGTTGGTGGGTTGAGTTAGACGACAGACGCTTGGCATGATCAGGATTGGCTCAAAGACTGAGGAGCAGTGGAGGTGTTAAGCTTGTAGTTTGAAGTTTCAGTGACTGAAGCTGAGAGCCTCTGGAAAGCAGTTGCCACGCTTTTTACAAAGGAGGCACCCTAAGGCTATAGCTCCACTGAGCAAAAGGAGAGCAGGCCTGGCAAGGTTCCATTTGGTCGTCTCTCTATCCTTGTGCTCTTCCACCCAGCAGCCTTCTCGCAACTCTTAGTACGGAATATGCAAATAGAATGGTGGATGACATTTAAAACGATAGGATATCTTTTTCTTTCCTAGAGCTGAGTTTGATGTACAGGAAGCAGGAAAAGGCTACTCACCTTACGGAGCATAAGTCCAAGCAGAGGAGGAAACACAAACACAAAAGATTAGTAACTAGGTCAAAGAAGCTCTTTTCGATTAGAGGGAATAAGTCTTTGACACTTAACTATAACTAAGTCCTTCATTCATCCGTTCATTATTTCATTTATTCACTCATTTCTTCAGCAAATTGCTGAGTTCTTCCTCATAAAGAAATGAAATAAATAGAATACCATTCCCATACTCAAGGCATTCACAATCTAGTTCAGGGTTCCTCAAAGTATGGTATGAAGGGCCAATTGCATCAAAAGCATGCTTTTATAAAATGCAGATTCCCAGGTCCTACTATAGACTTATTGAATATGACTAAATATTTCCAGTGGACCCCAGAATTTTTTTTAACCAGGCACCTAAGGTGACTCCTATGTCCATTAAAGTCTGAGAACCACTGGAAGTAGAAAAGGCAGATAATTACTCAGACTGAGAGACAGTGTGGTATAATAAAAGAGCCCATGCTTTAGGGTCAATCAAATATGCTTTCAAATTGACTACCTCCTACTACATATCCTCTCTGAGCTCTAGTTTCTTCATCTGTAAACAGGAAAATACAACATCTGCTCTCACAGCTGTGGTATAAATTAAATGACAGAATATATATAAAGTGTCCAGTACATAATAGGCAATGAAAAGAGGGAGCAAGGGAGGGAGGAAGGAGGGAGAGAGGGAGCTTAATTGGTTGGTTCTTTCCCTCTCTCGATCACATTTGAATGCCCTTTTGAAAATATCTACTTTTACAACATGAAGGAAAGTCTTACAGGTGAAAATTTTTCAGTATGGAATGGTGACATTTTGATTGACAACATTGATTGATGAAAGGGACAAATTCCTTAAAATATATAACTTACCGAAATACTTTAAAAAAGAAATAGAAAGCCTGAATAAACAAATAACTATTTAAGAAAATGAAGAGGGAATTAAAAACCTTCCATTAAATAGAACACCCGGACAGATTATTTTATAGATGAGTTCTAATCAATTTCCAAGGTACAAACTCCTCCAGAGAACAGAAAAAGGTAGAATATCCCTTAACTCGTTATTCCATAAAGACTGTATAATTCTGATGCCAAAACCAAGAAAGGACAATAGGAAAAGGGAAAATTACCAATCCATTTCACTCATGGTGGATAGATGCATATCAGTGCAAGGATTTTAAACAAAACACTAGTATAGTATATTCTCACTGTGGAATAATATACAACAGTGAAAATAAATGAACTATAGTAAAACCTAACTACATGAATAAATCTTAGTAACACATCATCAAATGTAAAAAGCAAGTCTCAGAAGACCACCTACTACATTATAGCCTTTTTATAAAGCTCCAAAACAACAAAAACTAAATATGTTGTTTAACCACACATACATACTTGACAAAACTATTTTAAAAACATAAAATTCAGGATAGTAATTATCCTGGGAGATGAGGCCCAGGAATGAGAAGCAAATGAAAGATGTAAGTTATTGTTAATGTTCTTTTCCTTATATTGGATTGGGGGTTTTTGACTATTCATTATATTAATAAAAATAATAAAAAATAATCAAATAAAAGGGCCATACATAGATCAATAATGACAGCATATATGAAACAAGGATTATGATTAATCTAATTCAGTACACCTAAAGTACTTAATAAAAAATTAAAGACTGAGGTTTTCAAGGCCAGGAACACTACGTGCAAGATTAGAGACGGGACTCAAGCCAAACCTCCTAGTTCAGTTTGGCCTTGGCCAACACAACCCAGCTGGAAAAATACCACTGTTTAAATTTGTTGGAGCTCATTTAAGAAAACCCATCATAAAATCTGGCCCAGAGAATTTTGGTCAAGCCTGGATTCCCACAGGCCTCCTCGTCTGAGTGAGGATAGATGCAGTATTGAGCCATGGGCCAGGTGTCAAGAAGCAGTGAAATATGCCAGGTAAGAAGTAAAGGTTTCATTCTGTCTAGCCACTATCATCCACTGGTTGTGTATCCGTAAGTAATAATTATAACCATCCCTGAAATTTTGCATAGGCTGTTAGAGTTTTCAAAGTAGTTTCATTCACATTACTCTCTTTTCATACTCACAAGCCTGTGCAGTAAGCATGGAAGTAGGCATGGCAAGTACCGTTACTCAAGCACATAGGTAAGGAAACTGAGCCATAAATAAGTGAAGGGGAATAGAGGTAAAACTAGAACTCAAAGCTAGTTCTGTCTGATTCCAGGGTTAGTCCTCCTTCCACTATATCAAGCTACCTCTTACTTATCTTCTCTTTTCTCAAATTAAAAATTTGGAAAGTACTTTGACCATTTATATCCTTGAAAATATTCATACTCTTTGACTCATTAATCCCACTTCTAGAAATTATACTCAAAGATTTAACCTAAAAGGTGACTTAAAAATACCATTATCATCGTCATTACTATTAACGATAGTTACCATGCATGCTTACCAAATGGCAGACACTACTCTAAGCACTACACAGGCTGTCACAGTTAATCCAAGTGTTAGTGTTCCTGCGTTATAAATGAGGAAACAGGTGCAGAGAGTTTTAAGTTAAGATTTGATAAAAATCACATGGTCAGGAATTAATCCCATGGGCTGAATCTGAAGCCAAGTTCTTCAACGTTATTTTAAGTGGAAGCTTCATGGCCACAAGTGACTTTCTTTGGGAATTAAGCTCATTGCGTCCCCTCTATCGCCTTGGCAATGTAGAAAGCCTGACAGCCAGAGAAAGTGTTAAAATAACTCCATTCCCAGCCATGTGCGTAGGGACCAAGAGGGATCCAGGGTATGTTAGTGAAGTAGGGCAAAAGAAAATTCCTACCACAGGCAGATTTTGTTGCTGAGCTTAGTTTTATGTCCAACTGACAGTCAATTCCAGTTCGGGGCTAGGGAAGGCTTGGAGTTTTTGTCAAATAAACCAGCTCCACCAAATTTTCTGTGTTACATTGGGCAAGCCATTTGATCTCTGAATATATATAGCCTGCTATAATTCAACTGCCTGCTTGACATATACACTTCATTGTCTAATAGATATCTCAAACATATGGCCAAAACAGAACTTTTGATGTTTCACTCCCAAAATCAGCTCTGCTCTCAGCCTTCCTCACTTCAGTAAATAACACTTGCATTCACTCAGTTGCTCAGGTCAAAAGACCAGGAGTCTTGGATTCCTCTCCCTCTCAAACCACACCTAAGCAGGTCATGTTGACACAACTTCAAAATATATCCAAAATCTGTTCACTTCTCTCTATTTCTATGATTACTACTCTTGTCCAAGCCACCACCCTCTCTCATCTGGACTACTGCCATTGTCTTCTAACTGGTCTTTCAATCTTTTCTGTATATAATCCATTCTCCGCACACCAGCCAGGGTGACATTTTTGTGAACATAAGTAAACTGTGTTATCCTCCTGCTTTAAATCCTCTAATAGCTTCCTATTACGTGTAGAATAAAACCTGAACTTTTTACCTTGGGCTATAAAGGTCTATGAGATCTGGTCTTTCCCTAACTTTCCAACCTCATTTCAGACCCGTCTTCCCATCATTCATTACTCTCCCACCACTTTTGCACGTTCTTTTTTCTGAAAGGCACAAAGCTTATTTTCCACTTAGTGTCTATTTATTTGCTGTTCTCTTGGCTTGCAATAATGGTCCCTTATATCTTTCTAGGACTGGGTCTTTCTTGACATTTGGGCCTTAATTTAAATGTTTTATCTTTAATGAGTCCTTCCATGATCAATCAATCTAAAGTAGAGCCTAAGTCTCTCTGTACTCTATAGACTTTAAACATTTGTATTTGTTTATTGTCTCCCTCCATTAGAATGCAAGGTTCATGAGAGGGGGGACCCCTCTTGCTTGTCTTATTCAAAGGTATGTATCCAGTGCCTAAAATAGTGCCTGGCATAGTGTAGGCACTCAATAAATGTTTACTGAAATGATTTAGAGATACAACAACATGTAAAAATAAATGCTTGGTATGAAGGTGTGCTCAGCAGATACGGCCCTCAATCATGAGATCATGATACACTTGAACCAAAGATTAAAATCTGTCCCACTAGCTTTTCCTACTCAGCTCAAGCAGACATTCAGCAACTGCTTTGCTTCTTAGTGCCTCGGATCTTCATCTATAAAATGAGGATTGAAAAATTCTGCCTTGCAAAACTTCAGAGATTAAATGAGATAGCATGTAAAGCACCTACACATATTAAGTTCCCTTCTGCCCTTAGTTGTCATAAGGATCAAATGGGAAAGTGGATAGAAAAAGTGCTTCATAAACTGTAAGGAGCTATTTTACTGTAGGTTTGATATTCTCAAGCAGAGATCTGCAGAGAGACAGATGAAGTCAGATTCATTAGATTCTGGCTTTCAAATAAAATATGTTTTAAAATACAAAATTTGGACTATTCAGAATCAAACAGGATTCTCCCTGCCAGCAAGCAGCACAAGGCTCTGCCCAAAGCCATTAATATCACACAATCCATGCTTGGCAAAGCTAGCCCTCATATTGGCAGATAGGATTTTCAATTAACAGATGGGGATCTGGCTCTTGGAGCACTTTGGGGCAGGACTCAGTGGTGCTCTGGGTAAAACACTTGTGTGCACAGTAATCCACTGGTCATCACGTCCTTATTTCCCATGCCTGCTCATTTAGGTGGCCTGTACCTGCTCTTCTAGGTGATTACAGTTCCTCAAACAGGAGGGAAGGTGAATCCCCCATGGCAGCATCTATGATGCTTAACACTTTCCCCTCTGCAAAGGCTTCTATTTAGCTAGGAGAACTGATTATTAATTAGACTTTTTCCTGCAAATGCATGTAGATTTCAATGATGAGAAATGGTGCGTAGTCCATGCCTTCTCTGAATTGCAAAACCTGATTATCAGCAAAGGCACACGTTGTGAGCTTCTGTTTCCACTACAAAGTGCCAATCTCCACTGGGTCCTATTTCTACAATTATTTAACATTTATTAAGCACCAATAATGCACCGGAATCACTCTCTCTCTCTAATCGTGTCATTAATGATCCATCAGGCTCCTGTGGGCGATGGGAAGGAAAAACAAGTTAATTATCAGTGTAGCATTCAATCTGAATCAGTTAAATTGCCCGAATTATTGAAGTTCACCTACTCAAGTAAAATGGTGACCAAATTTCTGCAATGAAAACTAAGACATCTATCTTATTGTCTTTAACAAAAGCTGAGAGGAATAGAAGAGAGACAGGAGAAGGAAAACATAAAATAACTGTTCTGTTAAAAAGGAAGTCAAAGATACCTAAAACAGGAAATAATCAGACACTTCTCAAAGGAATCTATAACTTTTAAACCTTTGCTCATGATGTTCCTTCTACCTGGAACACACTTTTTACCCCACATGTTAAAAAATTATTTATTAAGAACAAGTTCAAATGCCAACTTCACCATGTAACCTGGAATGATCTTGGTATCTTCCTATACATTTCTTTCCTTCATCTTAAAAAATCTATTCATTCTCTAAGTAATGTCAATTCTCTCTGTTAAATACCTTTCATACCTTATATTTTAAGAGCAGAGACTGTTTTAGTCATCCCTACATCTTTGTCCCACATCCTTTCCAAGGCAAATGCGGGCTCAGAGCCTTGGCTCAGGCTGGGTTCTACAGAACCTGTCCAGGCAGGAGAGTAGTGAGGCTGGTTCTTATTTGTGAGCCTAGGTCAAAGAACAACAATTATCTAAGACCAGAAGAAGGTGGCACCAGAAAGCAAGGAACTAACTAAATGTCAAGGCCCAGATCCAAAAGGAAATAAGTATCTGCTCTGGTGATACTCAGCAGAACTTGCTCAGGTAAGTGTGCTCAGGGGGGAGTGCCTAGAGAAGTGCTCTGAGGCTGGTAGAGGGAGTCTTTATTGAGGTGCAAGCCGTGGGACCAAAGGGCAGGAGTTAAGGGCTCTGAGCCAGTCTGAACATCTCTGGAATCTATCACAGTGTCTAGCACATATTGTCCTCAGTATGTGTTTTTTGAATAACCCCAGTGCCACAGAATTTGTCAGTCCCTAAGGTTAGAAACTGTCTGTAAAAGTATAATCATCATAATCCAGGTCCACAGAATCAAGCATCTTACACAAGGGACTAACTTGAGCAAATTCAGCAAATTTCTCTTGTGTGATTTTCTCCTTGAATTTAAATCTTGTATTTAGAATTGGTAACGGCCAAGAGATAACCCTTCTGAACCAGTTAAGGCAGAGCATATTGTTACTGCTGGCCTTTTTCTGGATAATCAAATAATAAAGTCAAACTGGCAACTAAAGGCGAGCTCCCAAGCTAACTCTAAAATACTTTCAATGTTATTTGTTCAGTAAACTGCAGAACATTAAATTTCTATATTAAGTAAATTATAAGGAAGAGTGCACTTTGCAAAATTAAAAAGTTCTTGGTTACTTTATCTATTATTCCACTGAGAAAGTTTCCAGAGTGTGCCTTGTACAATTAGATAACTTTTTGCATGGATGGTAGGTAGTGGGGAAAGAGTTCTTAAGGCTCAGTACATGCAGTGCCAGAATTTCAGCTATAATTCCATAGCTTATTTCTGGGCCCTAAGGCAGAAATCTTTGATGACAAGCGTCCAGTTCTGAGGTGCATTCATGACTTTAACCTTCTCCCTCATATTAGGAATATCAGGAGATCAAGAGATAAAATATGTGAGACAGAGCTGGAAGGGGCCATCAAGATCATTTTGTCCTAAGGTTTCCACACAGAGCTTGGAGGGCTTTAGTAGGTCCCCAGAGAATCTTCTTAGGATTCACTATGTTTCAAAACTCCTGTTGATCTCTTTTACATGTTGGAATTCTCTATAATATTCCTATTATAGAAAGAGTTCTCTAGCAAAAACAACTTGAAAATCAATGGTCTATACAGGTATAGAGCAAAGGGCACTATTATTGGCACAAGGCTGCCATGATTCCTTGGTTATGTATCTTCACTCCCTCACTTACCATGGAATCTCCGACAAGCCACCAAGGAGAAGTTTTTTCATGTAAAATGGTGACAATACTATGGCAGATACTGGCTAGATGTTGACCAGTACCATTTTCTCTTTCATAGAAAGACTGCATATCCCAGTACACCATGCAATTAAGTTGTTCCAAATGACAGGTCCTGTCCAAAGGAGTATGGATAGAAATAATATATGTCACTTCCAGGATTAGACATAAAATCTCATATGTAATCATCTATGTTTTCTTTTTCCCTTCTACAGTGTCCTTGAAGGCAATGAGTATATGAGGACAGCATCCTAAAATTGAAGGATCCTTGATCCCTGAGTTATCACTTGAAAGAGAACCACCCATTGGAACTTTCTGACTCAGGTCACTCTGTGATGTTTGTGAGAAATAAACCTTTATTGTGTTAAGCTACTGGAGTTTGGGGCTAGCATTATTTATATTCACTTACTACCTACCCTCAAAGTTTTGGGGAAGATTACTTAAAATATATGCAAAAGCAGCATAATGCATGTCATATAGAAGGCATTCAATGAATATTAACTGAAACTGTATAGAGAACCTAGAACTGATTTCAAGTCACAGAGCAAATTAGAGGCAGAGTTAGGACTGGAAACTAAGCTAATGCTCTTCTCAGTAACCCAGCCTGCATTCCTTGACCTTGGACAAGGCCACTATCCTCTCTGGGCTGCAGTTCCTTCACCTATTACATAAAGGAGTTTGTTCATGCATTAATTCAAAAAATATTTATTGAGTATCCACCATGTGCCATGTACTCCTAGTCTAGGCTTTGAGTATACAATTCGATTAAGACAAACAAGGTACTACCTTCATGAAGCTTATAGTCAAGTGAGGGGAAACAATAAGCAAAAAAAAAAATGTATATTCAGGAAAATATAACAGTAATAAGTGTTATACAAAAAATTAAAACAAGATGATACAATAAAACAGAGTGACTGGGTAGCTACTTTAGATTGGGTGATCAGGAAAGAGTTTACTGAGGAAGTAACATTTAAGCTGAAACCAGGATACCAAGAAGAAGCCTAGCTTACAGGGGAAGAGTTTTCTGTGTAGAAGTACAGCAAGGGCAAAGGCCCTAAGGCAGTAAAGATTTTAGCTGGCCTACCTTTGCTGACAGGCCTGAAGAATTTTTGCATTGAGGCACAAACTCACTCTCAGTGTTTTTTGTTTTTTTTTTTTAATTTTATTTAATTTTATTTTTTTTTTAATTTTTGTTTATTGCAGTAACATTGGTTTATAACACTGTAAAAATTTCAGGTGTACATCATTGTACTTCTATTTCTGCATAGTGAAATAAGTCAGAGGGAGAAGGTCAAATACTCTCGGTGGTTTTAATGATGGAAAGGAATTTGAAGATTTGTTATTCCAACTTCCTTTACCTGCTTTCCTCCCATAAGACCGAGCTTTGGAGTTTCAGATCTGAGCTCAGCTCATACAGCTGATATTTACTAACTTAATTTACTAACTTGAAAAAGTTATTTAACTTCTTTAAGTTTCAGTTTCTTCATCTGAGGATAATATGGGGGTAATATACATATACTATATAGGATTGTTGTGAGATAATGCATATGGCATGGCTGTGACAGCGCCTGCCACCTAGCAATGTCCAATAACCGAGAGAGGAAGAAGAGACATTGCTAAGGTTTCTATGAAGGCAATTTAGTATGCAGCTGAATACAAGCCAAACTCACGTGTTCTGCAGCTCTTTAGATCAGAAAAAGCACTTAGAAAACAGCATCATCTAGAAATTGTTGTCCAGCTTGGCCACGGAATCCTTTGTAGCTTTTTCTCTAGAATAAACACTGTATCAGTAAGAATTTGTTGAGAACACTGACATTTGTATTATTCTTGTCACTTGGCCCATGCTGCTATGTGACTCTGCATTTAATTTAGTTAGCCCTTACATCGGTGTCTGATTGTTTAGGTGTCTTCAATCTCCTCTCCACATTCATTTTGGAAATCCTTCCAGATCAGGAACAAAGATCAGAGAGGAAGAGATTGTCGACCTCAGCCAATCCATATTATCTCTCCTTTAGCCAGTTCTCTTTTCCTGTTTTCTTGAGTCCCTGTTTGATCCATACAACACCCTCCCAACATATAAGGTAGGTGAGATACATACCATTATTTCTGTGTGACAGATGAGAAAGCACAGTAAAATTGGCAGAGCTGGGAGTAAAACTCAGGTCTTCTGACTCCAGAAGAGAACACTACCTAGAATACTACCTCTAGATCCAAAGTATGTTGAAGGAATGATCTCAATGCTTTCTTGATTTTTTTTTTCATTTATCTAGATTTCCCAAATAGGCACCAGGATCTGAATGGTATAACACTTTAGCTATTGTGAAACTGTTCTGACCTCCTACCCTGTCCCCATAGTTAGCAGTTAGTGCCTCCTTTATCTATATTCCCATAAATTTATAACTGTGGTATATCTGCCTGGTTTTCCCCTCTCCTTTCCCCTCCCTCCCCCATCCCCCACCCCTCCAGAGGGGCCCTTGTTCTCCTCCTTCCCTCCTCATTCTTTCCTAATTAACTGCTCCTACTCATGCGTGAGATCTCACTTCATATGTTTACCTTCTGAGATGTCTTCCCTGCACCACCGTCCTTCCTCTGAAACAGGACATGCCTCTTTATATACTTTTATAATACCATGTACTTCTCCTTTATAGCACTTTAACAGAGTTCATAATCCTAAATTTATTTGTATAATTGTTGGATAAATTTTTATGTCCGCTCTAGATTGTGAGTTCATTAAGGACAGTGTTATGGGCTGAATTATGTCCCCCCAAAGTTCATATGTTGAAATCCTAATCCCTAGTACCTCAGAATACGACTACATTTGGAGAGAGGGCCTTTAAAGAGGTAATTAGGATAAAACGAGGTCAAATAGATGACCTAATCCAATATGACTCGTAACCTTATAAGAAGAGGAGATTAGGACATAGACAAGAGTGTTCACAGAGGAAAGACCATATGAAGACAGGGAGAAGATGGCCATCTACAAGCCAAGGACAGAAGCGCATCAGAAGAAAAAAATCTTGCCTACACCTTGATGTAGGACTTCTAGCCTCCAGAACTGTGAAAAAACAAATTTCTGTCATTTAAGCCACCCAGTATGTGATAGTTTGTTATGGCAGCCTTAGCAAGCCAATACAAAGAGGAACCATGCTTGTTTTTATTTACTAATGTATCCCCAGTATAGGTCACAGTGCTTGGCACATAGCAGTCCTTCAAGGAGTATTTGTTGACGAATGAATGAAATGTTTGTTTAATTGAATTTATTGAAAAAGGTGAGGCAGTTGTTTTTGTTTGTTTGTTTGTTTGATTGTTTTGGTTCAGGACCACTGAAAGTATCACAAACATCTAAATTTTATAATGAACAACTGAATGAGGTGAACAATAGCTTAAGACAGGGACCTAAGTCAAGTCAATTTAGAATCCAGTTTCTAGCAACTTCAGCTTCCACCAGAGGTCTGATCCTGGTCTTTCCAGCTCCAGAAGATGCCCTCCAAGGCAGAATCACTTACTAACTTAATATCTCTTTTAGAAATTCTAGGTTTTCCACACAGTAGAAAAATAACAAAATATAGGGAATGTACTAATATATAGGAACAAAACCATGGATACGATTTTATGTAATAATTAAGCTGACTAGTCTAAAGCTTATTTATAGAAAATTATACGCCAGGAGGAAGAAGTCAAGATGGCGGCACCGGCAGACTCTGAACTCACCTCCTCCCGTGGACTCACCCAATTTACAACTACTCGTGGAAAAACTACCCCTGAGACAGAACTGAAAACTGGATAAGAGGAACTCCTACAACAAGGGACAATCCTAACTGAGGTGGAAGAGGCAGAACTCCCATCTGGAGAGGAAAAATGCCGCCTTCACAAGCCGCCAGGTTCACGGCCACCCAGGAGCAGCCCACAGGTACACAGCCCACCCTGGAGGAGCGGGGCCCTGAGCCGGGGAGCACCCCCACTGTGGGCATTTTGTGGACCCAGCACAATCAAGATGAGTGGCATAATATGTGACTTTGCTGGCACTAAAACATTGGGGAGTACCCCCAGAAAAGCTGGTTTACAAAGAAATTAAAACTGGCTCTTAAAGAGCCCACGTGCAAACTTACCCATTTCAGAAAGCATCCTAAAATCACCAGAAAGAAAGGTGCACAGTGCTTTGGTGAAAAGAGACTCACCTGATAGGCCCTGTGTGCATCTCGGTAAGAGGTGAGACCTCTGCAGGGACTGGGACATTGGCGGCGGCCATTGTTGTGGCCTGGTGTGGGCGTGCTGACACAGATGCAATTGGAGTTCTCCCTGAGGCCTGCTAGCCCAGGGTCTGCTCCACCCCCTAGAGCACTGATTTAATCCAGCTCAGCCAGGGCGGGCAGCCCACCCTAGAGACTGGCCCCACCCAACAACAAGCCCTCAGGCAACTTGTGGGCCTGCATAGATTGGTGACTGGATTCGCTGAAGCCTGGCAACGGAGCCGACTTCAGTGGGGTAGGACACGCACACGGAGCAGGTGGAGAGCGTGGGGCAGTGGTGGAGTGTGTGGGGCTCCCGCCCTGGAGAGACTGGGTCTGCTTCGGGAGGTCGGGGTGCGCACACGGGGCAGGACTGTGTTGACTGTGTGTGTGGACTTGTGGGCGGCAGGGCTTGTCAGCTGCAGAAGACTTGTGCTTCTCAAAGACCCACATAGGGGGTTTGCCCCACATTCCAAAGCTTGAAACAATTGGGTGTTCCCATGCCTGAGACCAGCCACACCCAGGTGCAATCCTCAGAGAGCTGACAAGAGACCTAAAGGCTGGAGGCTTATAGCAATTGTAAGGCCCTAAGCCTAACAACCTGCCACGCTGAAGGCCTACTCACTTAAAAGAAATACTGCAACACAAATGTGGTATTAGAACTTGCAGACAACTGTGCTGGGGATCCCCACACCTGATAAAGAGACTGAAGGGCCCACAACAACTACAAGCAGCTGAGCATTACAACAGCTGGCCAGGAGCATAACTCGGCCTCCCTGGGCGCCTACAGGGAGAGCAAACAGGCCACAATAGAAGGACACATGTAGCCCACCTAGGGGTCACACCTGGAACATTGAGAACTGAGGGATGCACACTGCAGGTCTCCTAAGGCATCACTTACATAAGGTCACCTATCCAAGAGCAGGAGACATAGCTGACCTACCTAATACGTAGACACAAGCACAGGGAAAGAGGCAAAATGAGGAGGCAAAGCAATACATTCCAAGTAAGGGAACAGGACAAAACCCCAAAAAGGAACTAAGTGAAACAGAAATGAGCAACCTACCCGACAGAGAGTTCAAACAAAGAGTGTTAAGGATGCTCACTGATCTGGGGAGAAGAATAGATGAACTCAGTGAGAATGTCAACAAAGAAATGGAAGATATAAAAAAGAACCAAACAGAAATGAAGAATACAATACTGGAAATGAAAATTTCACAAGAGGGACTCAAAAGCAGAGTAGAGGATACAGAAGAACGGATCTGTGAGCTGGATGAAAGACTAGAAGAAATTACCCAAACTGAACAGGTAAAAGAGAAAAGAATTAAAAAGAGTGAGGACAGTCTAAGGGACCTCTGGGACAACATCAAGCACACTAACATCTGTGTTATAGGTGTCCAAGAAGGAGAAGAGTGAGACAAAGGGGCAGAGAACCTATTTCAAGAAATGATAGATGAAAACGTCCCTAACCTAAGAAAGGAAACAGACATCCGGGTATAGGAAGCACAGAGAGCCCCAAACAAGATAAACCGAAAGAGGCCCACACCAAGACACATCATACTCAAAATGTCCAGAATTAAAGATAAAGAGAGAATCCTAAAAGCCGCAAGAGAAAGTCAAGTTACATACAGAGGAAACCCCATAAGGATATCAGCTGACTTCTCAGCAAAAACCTTACAGGCTAGAAGAGAGTGGCACGATATATTTAAAGTGCTAAAAGGAAAAAACTTACAGCCCAGAATACTCTACCCAGCAAGGTTATCATTCAAAATGGAAAGAGAGATGAAAAATTTCCCAGACAAGCACAAATTAAAGGAGTTTGTCACCAAGAAACCAGTGCTACAAGAAATGTTAAAGGGACCGATTTAAAGGGAAAAGAGAAGACCACAAATAGGAAAAATTATCTATTTCCATGATAAGAGGGTAAGGGATACAAATGCACAAAAAAGAGGTTAGATATGATATCAAAAACATAAAAGGAGGGAGGAGGGGAGTTAAAGAATAGAGCTTTCAGACAGAGGTCAAACTAAAGAGACCATCAATTCTGTATAGAGGAAGAAAGAACAGAGAAGGACTACTAAAACACTGAGAAAAAAAAAAAGTTAAAAAATGGCAGTAAGTACATACTTATCAATAGCTACTTTAAACGTCACTGGACTAAATGCTCCAAGTAAAAGGCATAGGGTGGCTGATTGGATAAAATAACAAGACCCATATATATGCTTCATACAAGAGACACACTTCAGACCTAAGACACTCACAAACTGAAAGTGAAGGGATGGAAAAAGATACTCCACACAAATGGCAATTAAAAGAAAGCAGGGTAGCAGTACTCATATCAGACAAAATAGACTTTAAAACAAAAACTGTAAAAAGAGACAAAGAAGGGCATTACATAATGATCAAGGGAACAATCCAACAAGAGGATATAACACTTGTAAATATCTACGCACCCAATTAGGTGCACCTAAATATATAAAGCAATTATTAACAGACATAAAAACAGAAATAGACAGTAACACAATAATAGTAGGGGACTTTAACACTCCACTTACACCAACGGATAGATCATCCAAACAGAAGATCAATAAGGAAACATTGGCCTTAAATGACACACTAGAACAGATGGACCTAGTAGATATATACAGAGCATTCCATCCAAAAACCAAAGAATACATGTTCTTTTCAAAGGTACATGGAATATTCTCCAGGATTGGTCACATATTAGGCCACAAAACAAGTCTCCATAAATTTAAGAAGACTGAAATAATACCAAGCATCTTTTCTGACCAAAACGGTATGAAACTAGAAATCAACTATAGGAAGAAAATCAGAACAGCCACAAATACGTGGAGATTAAACAAAATGCTACTGAACAATGACTCGGTCAACGAAGAAATCAAAGAAGTAATCAAAAAATACCTGGAGACAAGTGAAAATGAAAATACGCCATGACAGAATTTATGGGATACAGCAAAAGCGTTTCTAAGAGGGAAGCTTATAGCAATACAGGCCTATCTCAACAAACAAGAAAAATCTCAAATAAACAATCTAACAATGCACCTGAAGGAACTGGAAAAAGAAGAACAAACAAAGCCCAAAATTAGTAGAAGAAGGGAAATAATAAAAATCAGAGCAGAAATAAATGAAATAGAGAGCAAAAAAAAAAAAAGAAAAAATTAATAAAACCAAGAGCTGGTTCTTTGAAAAGATCAACAAAATTGACAAACCTTTAGCTAGACTCACCAAGAAAAAAAGAGAGAAGGCACAAATAAGTAAAATCGGAAATGAAAGAGGAGAAATTACAACAGCCACCCCAGAATTACAAAAGATTATAAGAGAATACTATGAAAAGCTATATGCCAACCAATTTGACAATCTGGAAGAAATGGATAAATTCTTAGAATCATAAAACCTTCCAAAACTGGATCAAAAAGAAGTAGAGAATTTGAATAGACCAATCACCAGTAAAGAGATCGAAACAGTAATCAAAACCTCCCCCAAAATAAAAGTCCAGGAACAGACGGCTTCCCTGGTCAATTCTACCAAACATTCAAAGAAGACTTAATACCTATCCTTCTCAAACTCTTCCAAAAAATTGAGGAGGCAAGGAACCTCCCTAACTCATTCTATGAAGCCAACATTACCCTGATACCAAAACCAGACAAGGACAACACAAAAAAAAAGAAAATTACAGGCCAATATCACTGATGAACATCAATGCAAAAATCCTCAACAAAATATTAGCAAATCGCATACAACAATACGTTAAAAAGATTATACACCATGATCAAGTGGGATTTATTCCAGGGATGCATGGATGGTTTAACATTCGCAAATCAATCAACGTAATACAGCACATTAATAAAATGAAGAATAAAAATCACATGATCATCTCAATAGATGCAGAGAAAGCATTTGACAAGATACAGCATCCATTTATGATAAAAACTCTGAATAAAATGGGTATAGATGGAAAGTACCTCAACATAATAAAGTCCATATATGAGAAACCCACAGCTAATATCATCATCAAGGGTGAAAAACTGAAAGCGATCCCTCTAAGAACAGGAACCAGACATGGATGCCCACTGTCACCACTCCTACTTAACATAGTACTGGAAGTCATGGCCAGTGCAATGAGGCAAGAGAAAGAAATAAAAGGGATCCAAACTGGAAAGGAAGAAGTGAAACTGTCACTATTTGCAGATGACATGATTTTATATATAGAAAACCCTAAAGAATCCACCAGAAAACTTTTAGAAGTAATAAACGAATATGGTAAAGTTGCAGGATACAAAATCAACATACAAAAATCAGATGCATTTCTATACACTAACAACGAAGTAGCAGAAAGAGAAATTAAGAATGCCATCCCATTTACAATTGCAACAAAAAGAATAAAATACCTAGGAATAAACTTAACCAAAGAGGTGAAAGAGCTGTATATGGAAAACTATAAAACATTGCTGAAAGAAAGTGAGGAAGACACAAAGAAATGGAAAGATATTCCATGCTCTTGGATTGGAAAAATTAACATAGTTGAGATGTCCATACTTCCAAAGCAATCTATAGATTCAATGCAATCCCTATCAAAGTTCCAACAACATTTCTCACAAAAATAGAACAAAGAAACCTAAAATTTATATGGAACAGCAAAAGACCCCGAATAGCTAAAGGAATCCTGAGAAAAAAGAACAAAGCTGGAGGTATCACACTCCCTGATTTCAAAATATACTACAAAGCTATAGTAACCAAAACAGCATGGTACTGGCACAAAAACAGACACACAGATCAATGGAATAGAATCGAAAGCCTGGAAATAAACCCACACATCTATGCACAGCTAATCTTTGACAAAGGAGCCAAGAACATACAATCGAGAATAGAAAGTCTCTTCAACAAATGGTGTTGGGAAAACTGGATAGCCACATGCAAAATAATGAAAGGAGACCCTTACCTTACACCATACACAAAAATTAACTCCAAATGGATTAAAGACTTGAATGTAAGACCTGAAACTATGAAACTTCTAGAAGAAAACATAGGCAGTATGCTCTTCGACATCGGTCTTAGCAACATATTTTCAAGCACCATGTCTGACCTGACAAGAGAAACAATAGAAAAAATAAACAAATGGGACTACATCAAACTAAAAAGCTTCTGCACAGCAAAGGAAACCATCAACAAAACGAAAAGACAACCTAACAATTGGGAGAAGCTATTTGCAAACCATACATCTGATAAGGGCTTAATCTCCAAAATATATAAAGAACTCATGCATCTCAACAACAAAAAAACTACCAACCCAATTAAAAAATGGGCAAAAGACCTGAACAGACATTTCTCCAAAGAAGATATACAGATGGCCAACAGACACATGAAAAGATGTTTAACATCATTAACTATCAGGGAAATGCAAATCAAAACTACAATGAGATATCACCTCACGCCCATCAGAATGGCTATAATTAACAAGACAGGAAACAACAAGTGTTGCAGAGGATGTGGAGAGAAGGGAACTCTTATACACTGCTGGTGGGAGTGAAAACTGGTGCAGCCACTATGGAAAACAGTACGGAGATTCCTCAAAAAATCAAGGATAGAACTACCATATGATCCAGCTATTCCACTGTTGGGTATTTATCCAAAGAACTTGAAAACACCAATGCATAAAGATACATGCACCCCTGTGTTCATTGCAGCGTTATTCACAATAGCCAAGACTCGGAAGCAACCTAAGTGCCCATCAAGGGACGAATGGATAAAGAAGATGTGGTATATATACACAATGGAATACTACTCAGCCATAAGAAACGATGAAATCCAGCCATTTGTGACAACATGGATGGACATTGAGGGTATTATGCAAAGTGAAATAAGTCAGATGGAGAAGGTCAAATACCGTATGATTTCCTTCATTAAGTAGTAGATAATAACAACAATAAACAAACACATAGATACAGAGATTGGATTGGTGGTTACCAGAGGGGAAGGGGGGAGGGAGGAGGGTGAAAGGGATAATTTGGCACATGTGTGTGGTGATAGGTTGTAATTAGTATTTGGGTGTGAACATGATGTAATCTATGCAGAAATAGAAGTATAATGATGTACACTTGAAATTTATACAATGTTATAGACCAATGTTACTGCAATAAACAAAAAATTAAAAAAAGAAAATTACACGCCAATCATTTAAAGTGGGCATGAGATCAGTGAGGTTCCAGCCTCTGTCTTTATCCAAATGCAAATCCTCTAAATCTCAGTCAAACTCTAGTGAGGAAGCTCTCCGACCTTATGCTGCCTTTTGATACTGTCTACAACTGTTCCCTCTCATCCACAGAAGTCATGAGTAATGGATAGAAAGGTCATTGGCCTGGGAGTCAGTAAACTTTGGTGCCAGTCCCAGTTTCTGCTACTAACTTGCTATGTGATTCTGGCCAAGTTATTTCTTCTATCTGAGCCCCAGTCTTCTCATCTGTAAAATGAGGTGTTGATACCCGATTGCCTCTATGGTGTCTTATATCTCTTGACATCCTAAGCCATTATGAATCATGCCCAAATTCCTCAGCAGAGCATTTGACTCTCTTCTATAAAAGGCTTGTCTCCCCTGTACTCTTTTTAAATCTCTACCTCCCTCTCCCCTAAATATCCCCTGTACTTGCTGCCTGCATACCTTCGCATGAAATGTATACATCCACTGCCACACTACTTATCCTTTAAGATCCAGCTTAAACCACACCCATTCCAGGAAGTTTTCTTGTCTTCCTCAGTCTCCACCCCTACAGCATGCTGCTTGCACATCTGCTGAGTGGTCAGTTCTCTCAACTGGGAAATTGTTATTTGTTTCCATGTCTATCTCCCCTTCTAAACCAAACTCCTAGAGTGTGGGGACTAACATATTGCCTTGCATGCTAAAGACATCTCATCCAACTGTTAGTTTGAAGGAAGTCTTTTCTTTCTTAAAATTATTTGCCCTTATAAATTTAAGCATTTTCTTTGCATAAAAGAAGCAGTAGAATGAGGCTTAGGGAAGAAGAGAAACAGCCTCTGCAGTGGCTGCCGCTGATGGTGATTGCTTGACCTGCACAGTGGCCCTGAGGCAGAGAATATCAGCTCCAGGCATTTTTAAAGGCCTTCTTTCCAGTCTGCCAGGAGGCACAGCAGCCAGAGGTCTGGACGCCCGAGGTCTGACAGTAGTGAGGCAGGAGCAACCAGCCTCTGGAGACAGCAGCTTGATCTAGGGCTTCTGGCAGTGACACTCATGGCACCAGGAGCAGAAGAAAAATGCAAGAAGATAAAATAATAATAAAGAGTTATTATGTATTGAGTGCCTACCACACATCAAGCAAAAGCTGAGCACTTTATATACATTATTCCTAATCCTCATAACTTATCAATAGAACCTATATACTGTCCCTGTTTTATAGATGAAGCTCAGGAAGGTTAAACAACTTACTAGAGGTCACACAGTAGTAGTAGGTGGAGCTGGGATTCAAACCCAGGTCAGGCTGGTCCTTTGTCTATAATGCTGCCTCTATCTTCAGGATCTTGAGATTCTCCTTTCCCAACTTCATCTTCCTCCCCTCCTCCAAGTGACTGTCTTTCATTTAGAAAGGATTTGCACTCAAACTAATTTAAGTACTATCCCGTTATATGATGTTTTCACTTTAATCACAGTCTATTAAAGTCAGAAAAGCTTTCAAGACCCAAAGGAATTAATCTTATATGATGGAAGATATGGCACAGGGGTGTAACACAAAGAAGAACCACCTCTGACCCATGAGGTCTGAGTTCTAGTCCCAGCTCTGAGGATAAACTGCTATGTGCCCTTCAGCAGTTCACATTCTCTGTCAGAGTCTCACTTTCTTCATCAATAAAATGAGGGTAGAATTAAATGATCTTAAGAGCCCTTCCAGCTCTGGCATATTAGGACATTTAATCAAACATGCTTTTGTGGGTTCCTAAACAGGAATAAACTTGTTAAATATGGCCTCGTTTCTGTAAACTTTTTAAATATGGCCCACTCCTAATTCCCACTCCTCTCTTCCACAAAGAGAGGGCAGAAGGCAATGACTGGGTAATTACAAAGAATGTAATTAATACACATACAATTATTACTCACTCTGTGCCATGAACGGTCCACTGTACAAAGAGGACTGCATCCTGGGAGAGGGTGGATGGTAAAGAGATCCAGTTATCAATGATCAGTTCTCATCTTATTCAATCTTTAAAAGAGCATTTGACACAGTGGATCATTCCTGCCTTTCTTGAAGGCTTTTTGCACTTGGCTTCATGTCATTCTACCTTCCAGTTTTTCTCCTAGCTCACTAGTCACTCTTTCTCAGTTATATTTGTTGGTTCCTCCTTCTCTTACAGACTGCTAAAACTGGAAAACTCATAGGGTTCTTCTCTCATCCTTCTCCTCTTCTCTATCCACACTTGCATCCTAGGTGATCTCATCCATTCTCTTTAATTTAAATATCATCTCTATGCTAACAACTCTCTAATATATATTTTAAGCCCTAACGTTTCCTCTGAGCTCCAGATACTTACTTGACATTTTGTCTTGGATGTCTAATAGGTATCCCAAATTTATCATGTATAAAATTGAGCTCATGATCCCCACCTCCCCATTCTACTCTTCCTTAGTCTTATAAATATTTGTAATGGAGCCACCATTTACCAAGATGCTTACCAAGGCCAAAACTAAGGCATCATCATTGATTGCTCTCTTTCCCTCACCCATTACCATTAATCCATCAGCAAGTTCTCCTGACTTTGCTCAACATCTTTCCATCTCCACTAACATAACTGTGGTCCAAGCCACTGTAATCTCTCATCTGGACTAATGCAGGAGCCTAACTGCTCTCCCTGATTCCATATGTGCTGCCCTAGTGTCAATTAAAAATGTATATCAGATTATGTCATTCCCTTGCTGACTGGCTTCCCATCAGACACATACTAAAATTTAAACTCCTTAGTATGACCTACAAGGCTCTACACGACCTGACCCCTACCTATCTCTCTGATTTCTTATTCTGTTCTCTGACTCAGTTAATTTACTCCAGCATAATAGCCTTCTTGCTGTTTTTCAAACACATCAAGTTTGTTTCTGCCTTAGGGCTTTTGTATGTGCTGTTCCCTTTGCTTGGAACACACTTTTCACAGATCTTTACATGTTGTCCTCCTCATTTTAATTCAGTTCTCTACAAAAAGTTCACATCCTCAGAGAGCAAAAACCGATGAGTATGTAGCATGTCATTTAAAAAATGAAGCAGGTATCAGTTAGTGACTAATTCCCCTTCCCAATACTGTCCAGAGAGTTCAACTTGAGAGATAGTTCTCCTGAGCACTCCTCTCCTCAAGGAGCCAGGACTTTCTGAGAGAAAAGTTCTCTCTACAATAAAAAAAAAATAGGGTCATTTAAGAACAGGACTCTCTGGGAGATATGGACTGAACGTTTGTGTCCCCCAAAATTCCTATGTTGAAATCCTTACTCCCAAAGTGATTGTATTAGGAGGTGATGACATTGGGAGGTGATGGGGTCATGAAGGAGAGCCCCCATGAATGGGATTAGTGCCATTATAAAAGAGACCCCAGAATGCTCTCGCTCTTTCCACCATGCGAAGACACAACAAGAAAACAACATGCTATGAATTAGGAAGTAGGCTCTTACCAGACACCAAATCTGCCAGTACCTTGATCTTAGAATTCCCATCCTCCAGAACTATAAGAAACAAACTTTTTTTGTTTAAGCCACCAAGTTTATGGTTATAGCAGCCAAAATTTTTGTTATAGCAGCTCAAATGGACTAAGATACTAGGTATACTTCTCAAATCTCTGGAAGTATAAAACAATGTAGTCTCATTGTGTGATTCTATAAAAGAAGACATGGGAACAAACATTATGAGTCAACCACAAAGATCCTTCCAATGTACTTCCTCTAAAATTCGGGTGCTGGGGGGTGGATGCAACCCATCTTATATCACTATATTTCAGAAAACTAAGACTTTTCTATTGCATCAATCAAATTTCTTCCTCACTCATTATGGCTTTCTTTCCCAAAGAGGAGAAAACCTGCTTCCTAACTCCTGTCTTGAGTGGATGTTCTAATAAACCATGATCAGAGACATCTCCATCTGCCTCCAAATGTTCCAAGAGACCATTAATCCAATAAACAAGATGCTCAGAAAACAACTGACTGATTAGATAGGCTGAATTGTAGATGTGTTTCCTAAAGCAGATGAGTGTTATTTTCAGGCAAGCAAATGGCTCTTCTATTACCTTACATTTTTCAAATACTACCTCCTCACTAGCTCACAATGTTGAAAAATAAGACACTATCAGCACAGCAAAAAATGCTAAGAATTCATTGTATGGTTTTATTTCAATTTGCATGGCAAATGTAAATTCTGAGCAAAGTGACCTTTGTTATAAAAAATAAGGAAGCAGAATCAGGATTGACAGGCCCCACTATTAGTATTTCATTCTGACAGGCAGGAAAGAAGTATGTTGATCCCGAAGGTTTGTTGAGATGGCCTGAATGCAGGCCAAGTGGGAAATGTCTTCCTAGGAAAGTAATTTATGTCTAAACAAAGAGAGCTTTGTTGATACCTGACAGCTACCTAAAGAGAATAACTACTTCCTAACAAGGTCCTTTAAACTCAAACCTTGGCAATGAACTTCATCTGATTCACCTCAAAGCCATATGCTCAGTAGACTTTCAACTTATACCAAAGAATCAGTGACTCTGGCATGGAATGATGAACAGCAAGTGCAACAAGCAATGTTGTAGAAACAGCTGACCAGGGCACATATCCAGGTCAGGATGAGTGAGGACAACAACCAAGTTACAAAATGCAGGGGATGTCCCCTTTGTTTTAAGGGGCAAAGGTGGCACATAAAGTCACCCAGGGGAAAAAGAGTTAGTGCTAGGCCCAGGCAAAAGTGGCTTACAAAGAAGACCGGGTGCTCTTCATTACCTATCAGGGTGTTTCTCTTCCTCCTGCCTCTCTGTGCTCTCCTGCAGATGCTCACCCTGAATACTCATCTTGCTCTCAGCTGATAGTCAACAGCTTTACACTAAAACTGCTCCTTGATAGTAAGCCTTTGACGGGAGCTTGTCAGGAGTCTGATTCCCTAGTCCTTGTAGGTATTGAAGATGCGCTATCTGCAACTTAAACCTAGACCCAGGCTCTGTACCTGGGGGAACCAGATCAAGTAGTAAATATTAGGAGCCTCACTCTAAGAATGGGATTGGAGAGGAGCCTGGAATAGCTCTGTTGTCCTAATCCAATTCCGTGTATCAGAAAAACATATGTATTAGATTCAGAAAATTCAACCTCAATTAAATGTTTCTTATATGCCACGCTCTGTGAATTTATCCTCTCAACTACCCTATAAAGCAGTCATTATAATCCTCATCTAACTGATGGGGAAATTGAGGCTTACAAAAGGTAAGGGATTTGCACCACGGTCACAGAGCCAACAGATGGCTAACCACTTCAAGTCTCAGTCTCCTCCTCAGTAAACAAGAGATAATAACTTCTTTAGAGTGTTCTAAGGAATAATGAGGAACAGTGCTTGACACAGAGGAAGTCCTGCTTACCTATGCAAATCCATATCTTGCTACTTCCCCCATCTCAATCACACAGAACTACACTCAACTGTCTGCCTTCTGACTGGGACACTTGCTCCACTTCATTCCTTGTCCAAATTCTACACATCCTTTAGGTCCTATGTCTATTTCTTCAGACTCATCTCTCTCCACAGTCTTCCCCATCCTTCATTATCCACTCCACCACAATCAGTACTCTCACTATTCCAAAAGTGATGACCATCCTTTGCTTGAACACTTTTACTAACAAGGAGTCATTTTCCTATGAAATAGTTCATTTGATCTTTGGTTAGCACTATATATTTTTAAAAATTATTAATTATAGATAAACAAGAACTGATGCAAAGATTTAGTTACAAGGATGTCCACTGGTCATAACAGGAAACTTTGATGTCTGACCACAGGAAGTTTATTATATAAATTATGAAACCTCTTTATAATGGAAAATGATAGAGCTCTTAAAAATAATGATATAGATCAACACTTATTTAAATGGAAAGATACTCATTGACTTATTGATAAGTGAAAGCATCAGATTATAAAGCCTAGTACAGTTTATATAGGTCTAGCATTTCTGAGAATATTCCCCATATTATACTTTTGCATATGTCTCTCTTCATCATAAGAGGAGATGTTCCTTGAGGACAAGGCCTTGTCTTATTAATTCTGTACTCATTTTAACAGGCCTTCAGTGAGCACCATGTGTGAGTATATACATTAAGGGTTGGGGGCTCAGATATGAATTGGACAGCTTGGTCCATCAGTGTCTACTGCAGTTCTGGGCACAAGTCAGCTTTGGTAAGTACGAGTTAAATTACACTGAATTAGATTAGAAGGGTGTGGATTGGATTAAATAGCTTTCTGTAATTTTGGCTACTAGATAGGATTTTAGTAGAGGGCCAAGGGAACTGGACTGGAGTCAGAAGATCAATGCATGAATAGCAGCTCCGCCACTTATTAGCTATGAGATTACTGGCAGGCCTTAGTTGCTTCATGTATAAAATGAAAATAGTACTGTTTACTTCACAGGTCCAAGGTGATGATTAGATATAACAAAGTGTGTAAAAGTTATTCACACAATCCCTGGCATATATACATGTTTAATAAATGATTTCCAAAGAGACAATAACTCAAAAAGTAAAGCAAATAAAACAAACAACAACAAAAACACTGAAACTGAAGGCCTAGCCTGAGCCAGGAATTGGGCTTGATGTTAGAGACTCAGAAATTAAATCATCTTTCCAGCCAATCAAAAGTTGGCCTCTTGCTCTTCCAGGGATCAGTTTGCCTTCTTTGCATGCAATGAGGACAAAAAGGTGGAGGCAAGCTTGACATTGTCTCTCCGTGTGATCACAGGATTGATAAAGTGTTGGCATTACCTAGACCAGCTCATAGAGTAAAAGACAGCTACTTTCCTTCCTCACCCTAGGAGAGGGCCATGTACTCACAGCCTCTGGCTCCCATGCTCCCAATCCACTCCCTGTCATGTATTTCTGGTGTGATTAGGGTGACCCACTGTCCCAGTTTGCCCAGTACTGACAGGTTTCCCAGAACATTGGACTTTCAGTGCTAAGATCAGGGCAGTCTCAGGCAGATGGAGATGGTCGGTCACCCAAAGCGTGCTCACGGCTCCCCAAGAGAGAGCCTGATGAATGCCAGTATGCACTATGCCTTTGTGGGGCAGATGGCAGTAGAGGTTTCTACAGAACTAGCTAATATTACCCACTTGGACTAAGCTATGGATCTTCTTTTCATCAAGATGGGTTTTCAGATGACATGATTCTATATATAGAAAACCCTAAAGAATCCACCAGAAAACTATTAGAAATAATCAACAACTACAGCAAAGCTGCAGGGTACAAAATCAACATACTAAAATCAGTTGCATTTCTATACACTAACAACGAACTAGCAGAAAGAGAAGTCAAGAATACAATCCCATTTATAATTGCGACAAAAATACTCAAATATCTAGGAATAAATTTAACCAAGGTGAAACACCTAAACACTGAAAACTATAAGACATTATGGAAAGAAATCGAAGATGACAGAGGAAATGGAAAGATATTCCATCCTCACGGATTGAAAGAATAAATGTTCATGAAAAGATGTTCAACATCACTAATTATTAGAGCAATGCAAATCAAAACTACAATGAGATATCACCTTACCCCTGTCAGAATGGCTATAATTAATGAGACAAGAAATAAATGTTAGAGAGGATGTGGAGAAAATGGAAACTCAATATACTGCTGGTGGGAATGCAAACTGGTGCAGCCACTATGGAAAACAGTATAGAGATTTCTCAAAAAGTTCAAAATAGAAATACCATATGATCCAGCTATCCCACTACTGGGTATTTATCTAAAGAATATGAAATCAACAATTCAAAGAGATTTATGCATCCTTATGTTCATTGCAGCGTTATTCACAACAGCCAAGACATGGAAGTAACCCAAGTGCACATCAAGAGATGAATGGATAAAGAAGATGTGGTACATATACACAATGGAATGCTACTCAGCCATAAAAAAAGACAAAATTGTGCCATTGGCAACAACATGGATGGACCCTGAAGGTAGTATGCTGAGCAAAATAAGCCAGATAGAGAAAGACAAACACCGTATGATTTCACTCATATGTGGAAGATAAACAAACACATGGATAAGGAGAACAGATTAGTGGTTACCAGAGGGGAAGAGGTGAGGGGTTGGCAAAAGGGGTAAAGGGGCACATATGTATGGTGACCGATAAAAACTAGACTATTGGTGGTGAACACGATGCAGTCTATATAGAAACTGATATATAATAATGCACACCTGAAATTTACACAGTTATAAGCCAATATGACCTCAATAAAATTAAAAAAAAAAAAAAAAAAAAAAAGGTGGGTTTTCTCCCAGACCACAGCTTTTCCTGGTGCCTTGGTCAGGAATAATCATCACTTTTTAAACCACTCTGTAAAGATCACAGCAGAGTGGAAAACCACATAGGCTCTGGAGTCAGAGAGCCGTGTTTTGGAATACAGATTTCCCTATTAACTAGCTTATGACTTTAGAAAAAACATAATTTCTTCAAGCTTCAGTTTTCTTATCTGTAAAACAACCTCATAGAGATGTCATAAGAATTAAATGAGCTAACAAACATAAAACATATAGTAGAGTAGTAGAATTCATATTAACTCTGGGTATCTATTAATTGGTTCTTCCTTGAAGTTGTTCATAATTTTCTGTATTCATTATAATTATTGATGATGAAAATTATGATTATGAAGAAAGTTGGTGAATTTAATTGAAAATTCTAAGCATATGATATTTCCGAGAGAAGCAGACTGTGCTGCAGTTTTATTTTATTTTTTTTGTGAGGAAGACCAGCCCTGGGCTAACATCCATGCCCATCTTCCTCTATTTTTTTTTTAAATGGGATGCCACCACAGCACGGCTTGACAAGCGGTGCATCGGTGCATGTCCGAGATCCAGACCTGCAAACCCCGGGCCACAGAAGCAAAGCGTGCGCACTTAACCGCTGTGCCACTGGGCCGGCCCCTGTGCCGCAGTTTTATTACAATAGGTTTTTTTTTTTTTTTTTTTTGACATCCGTTTCGTTTATTGCAGTAACATTGGTTTATAACATTGTAAAAATTTCAGGTGTACATCATTGTACTTCTATTTCTGCATAGATTACATCATGTTCACCACCAAAATACTAATTACAACCCATCACCACACACATGTACCGAATTATCCCTTTCACCCTCCTCCCTCCCGGTTTTTAAGAGGGAGCAGGTAGGTGTCTGTGTGCACACAAGTGAATGGAGGCCAACTACCAACCAATTTCTGAACACACTCAGGACAACTCAGTAGGTACCATCAAATTCAGAGTAAAGGCCACCTGTCTATTACACGTCAACCATTAATACAGCTCTATACAGTATGAACACAGCATTAAAAATAAAAAAAGAAAACATACTGGGAGCAAATGAATCAACATGTTATTATAGTTGTATTCAGATGGTGGTTTCTTCTTCTCAGTGGATTTTCTCAATATTCTAAAATATTTATTTAGTTATTTTTTTAGAATAAAATATGTTTATATTAATTTACTTCAATGATTTTTTAAAAGCTTTTAATTTTCAAAGATCTTTTGAGAGCCATGATCATTCCTAATTGACCTCTATCTAACTCTCTATCATTATTTACCACTCCTCCATCACACAGCCAAACTCAGAATTAGGAAGCACTTTTAAAAAAATCCTTTTTAGATTATAAGGCACTTTCAAATGTGCTAAATCACTTAAACTCAAAATAACCTTCTAAAAAAGATATACTCATTCACCATTTGTTGGGAAAAGAAACCAATACTTAAGTCCCCCTACACATAATACACACACACCACACACACACACACACACACTCATCCATCACTCCTCTTCTGTATTCCCTTAGTTGATTTTATCCAGTCTTATGGTTTTAAATACTGTATTTATGTTGATGACTTTAAACATTTACCTCCAGCCTTGGCCTCTCTCATTCCTTCTCCATTTCCCCATACTAGTGAGTGGCACTACCTTTCACTCAGATGCTCAAAAGAAAAGACCAATAGTCACCCCTGATTTTTCCTTCTTGACATCTCCCCCATTCAATCTACCCTAAGTCCTAACCATCTCATATGAATGATGCTGTTGTAATCTGGCTATCAGTGGTCTCTGTGTGGCTGGTGCTTATATGCTGACTCTCTTGGGTGGCCCAGGTATGGGTTTCACCTGGAAGATCCTACGGAGAACCAAGTACTGCATAGTTCCTCGACATAAGTAATGGGATATCTGGCTAAACATGTACAATATCCCTCAGATTCTGTCCCCTAGTGGCTACATCCCACAGCTCCTTATTCCTGGTATGTCCTCACCTAGAAAGCTCTCCTCTTGAGATAAATACCCTTAAGAAAGCTCAAGCTAGACTATCTTTCACCATTGTGTACACTTGGCCCATAAAAAAATCATTATTTCTTACCCCCACAAAACTAGTGGAAGTCAGGGACGCCCCACTGTCTCTCTCCTCACCTACGTTCACAAGTTACTCCAGCCAACTTCCCAAATTCCTAATTCTGAAGCAAGAAGTAAGCATCAGCATTTATGTTCCCAAATCCTGGTACACATGTAAAACTCTCCAAAGAATTCCAGGCACACTCGGATGACAGCCTAAGAGGGGCTGAAAAATTTCTGTGGCTCAGTAAGCTTCAGGCCACAGAATAAGACTGATCTCTTTGTGCAGCCACTTCCACTGTCTCTCTCAGAGGTCTTCAAGGATTCACCTCATTTGCCTGGGATGCTTCCCTAGTCCAACAACTTATTACTTCAATGACTCTGCTCTGATTTCTAGTCTTCTCTTTATATAGTTTGTAAATAGATGAGGTGAAGGTCTCAGTACCAATTCAGGCACCATCTGCAGGTCCTAAAGGGATGTATCTAGCAGCTCTTCTTTAGAACGTGGATGCACCTACTGAATATAGTCTCATCTTTGGACCCTAGGTAAAATTTTGAGACAAGAGGAAATGTTCTTTCAACATTCATTGTAGGATAATCAGGTCTGAAGATAGAGAAAGATAATGAGCAAAATTTTAGACATGTTGAATTTCAGGTGTCTGGGACTGTTTCCAGTATACCTGTCTAGACAGTCCGCAGCTGCATACAAGGGTCTGGAGCTCAGGAGAGAGAGCCTGGCTGGAGATGAAGATGAAAGTCATTAGCATATAGATGGTATGTGACCTATTAGAGTGGGAAAGAGTATGAAGTGAGAAGAGTAGAGGACTAAAGACAAGCCTTGGGAAACACCAAAATTTAAGGACTTTTTAGAGCCAACAAAGGTGACAGAAATGGCAGTCAGATAGGTGAGAGGAAAATAACAACTAAATATGGCCTTCATATCCTCATTTCCCAAGAGGTGTACATTACTTTCCGTTCTCTTCATAAAGCAGGTTCTTACCGATGTCACATGAGCCTTGTCTAATGAGGGCCCAAAAAGTACACAGGATTGGCTGGTCTAGAGAGCCCAGATGATACTATTTAAAATTCCACTGTGTTCTTCAATTGGCAGAGACAGTGTGTCATTTCCATCTTTGTAGCAAGCACTAATGATACTTGCACAGATGACAAATGTCTTCTCTGGTGAAAAATTAATGCACCACAATAATTTCCCTACCTGGGGTTAATGAACATGTCAGATGCTGAAAATGAGTTTTTTAAAACTAAATTACCATAATCTATATTTAGAAGATTAGCCCTAGGGATGGGGGGAGGAGGAGAGTTACAAGTATATGTGGGTTGATATATTTGAAGTTCTCTTTACCTTGGTCTTAATTTTCACCAGGTCTTTAAAATACTTACTTGCTCAATAGTCTCACACAAAGAAGAAACATTTTATTGCATATTCTATAATGTCGGCTAGAACCCTTCTGAACAATTATTCTTATTCCTTCATTCAATCAATCAATATACTGAACATTCATTATGTGCCAGGCACTTTGTTATGTACTAGAAATGAAGACATGAATAAGACTTGATGATCCTTGCCCTTAAGAGCTTATAACTGTGCATAAAAAAAAGATAAAATTACAACCAACTCTAGTACAATACTTAGGGCAAACATGGGGGAGGTGGAGTGGATATACAGTGGTGAGAGAGACTCGCTCACCCACCTGGAATCCTTTCTGGAAGCTAGGATGCTTCATATTGAATCCTGAGTGACAAACAGGTTAGGCAAATGGGGAGAAACTACTGCAGGCAGAGGAAAAGAGTTGTGCAAAGACAGAGAGGTGTGAGTCAGTGAAGCTGTATGGGAAACTTTTATAGTATATAATGGATTGATTAATGGGAGACCATTCACATTAAAAAGGACTTATATATAAAATCACACTTAATGAATGTAATCAATGCTTGTTGACAGTAGAATATAGGGTTAAGAGGAGCAATTGTGAGTCAGGCTGACCTGCATTCTAATTCCAGCTCTACTCCTCAAATACTTTTGAGATTTTGGGCAAAGTGTCTCTAATTCCCATAATCCCTCTAATCCTCAATTTTCTCATCTGTAAAACAGAAATAATTATCATTTACAGAGCACTTACTATGTGCTAAGCACTTTAGGATTATCTAATTTAATCTTCAAAACTAGTGTGTAAGCACCACTACTTGACCCATTTTACAATGAGGAGCTAAGGCAGAGACATTAAGTAATCGCCCAAGCTAAAAGAGGTGATAAGTGGTAGAGCCAGGATTCCAACCCAGTACCCTGACACCATTCCATGCTTTCTTAACCATTATTTTGCACCTATTGTATTGGATGGTTGTAAGCTCATGCATGTAAAGTGGTTAGCACAATACCTGGCACCTAGTAACCTAATGATAAGTATAAATGGTACTTATTTCATTATTATTATTATTTTAATATGACTGATAAGAACTATTGCCAGTAATTATTATTAGACTGTGGTTGCTATGTAGGTCAAATGAGAAAGTAAAATTGAATCACTTATAAAACTAAACTACTAAACAAACACAAAGGATTATTTTTCTAACAACAGCTGTAAGATATCAGGCCATGGTTCAGAGACATTAAAGAATTAGCACGATTTTTGAAGTCGGACAATACTGAGCTTGCAATCAGCCTCTGTCATTCTCAGTTGTATGTGGATTTGAGCATGTAAGGTCAAACCTCTGGGCCTCATCTCTACTATGGAAATAATATTAATAATGATTAGTATAACAATAATAATATACACAGCATAGTGCTATTTGAAGGAGTCAACGAGATATCATCTAAGAAGAACCTATTATAATACCAGGCACAGGGTAGATGTCCAAGCAATGGTAGCCATTTATTTACTACCACTATTATATTTATAATAATCGTTATAATTTTCATTATAACTTAGGCTTCCTGTGAAACAGAAGTAATAACTATTCAAATACAAATACATGTATATTTTTCCTAGAAATTCCTGTGGGTGAAAATTATGATTTTCAGTGGCTTGTGCCACTACCCACTATTTCAATTCCTTGATGCAACTTTTTTAACACTGATTGTCTTTGCTTATTCTGTTTTCACCAGCACAGAGAGAGGGCAGGAAATAACAGAATTGGCTGCTTAAAATAAGATGCCCGCATGAAAGAGGAAAAAAAATCGTCCCTCCATTTTGACAGATTAAGTAATAATTTTATCTACCATGGGAGTCTAAACTGCACCAGTACAAGAATCTTAGTGGGTGTAGGGGTTATAACCCTCATAAATGACACTTTTCGTTTCCTTTGAAAAATCCTCCTGATTTACTACATTTACTTAGAAATTGTCATAGCTTCTTTTTCTGAGACACTTCCTCTGTCCCCTCCAATATTCATTCCTTCAAGTAAGCGAGGTGGTGATGTGGCAAAAGCAGACAGATCAGAGTGCTAACGCTCTGAGTTCTGTTCAGGCTGAGCTCATGTTAAAAAATAATTTGATTTCTTTCTGTCTTCCCACATCCTATTCATAGGAGGTGAGGGGTAGTAGTGGATGAATAAAACAATGTCTCTTCTATTTAATAAAAATGGAGAGATATCAGCTCCTATGAAATAATTTAGAGATTGCACATACACCGTGGCAAAGCACAAGGCCAGGTAAGGCCCTGAGCCTGCCAGACAGCAACTGATTCCTTCACGCCTCAAAGTCTTTGCATGTGCTGCACCTCCTGCTGGAAAACTTCTCCCCCATCCCCCTCCCAACACACACACACACACACACACACACACACACACACACACACTTTTAATACTCATCTTTCACACACACACATTTACTACTCATCTTTCACATTTCAAATATCATCTTTCTCATTAATCTTTTTCCAATCACTCTCACTTGAGGTTGGTTGTTCTCTATAAAGCTGCATGCTTTATAATAACTATCACATAGTATTACAAATGTGTACTTGCTTTTCAGGGGAGTGGAGCAGTATAGTAAAAAGAGCATGGACTTTGACCTCAAGGAGATCTGGAGTTGAATCCTAGCTGTCACTTACTAGCTAGTAGACAAGAGCAAATTACCGAACCTCTCTGAATCTTTGTCTGTAAAATGAAGATGATAAAAACCCACAAGGTTGTTAAAGAGAACTGAATGAGACAGCAAACAAAAGTACCAAGAGAAAGCATTTTTTAGCAGTTGGAAGTAAAGACAAAGATTTTAAGTATTTATGGTCCTCTCTGTTTCCCATGCTTAGACTCTCCCACACACCCACACCCTTCTCCATCAGCAGTGGTAATTCAACTCAACTTTTATTGCTTAACTCAAATATGATGGCCTCTAGGAAATTTTCCCTCATCCTTCCAGAAAAGATGAATCCCTTTCTCCTCTGTGCTCCTTAAAAATAGAGATTATGTCTATCTTGATCACTGCTATATCCCTAGGGCTAAGGACAATTGTAGATGTTCAATAAAGATTTGATTGATGAATGGATGAGTGAATGGTGAGTGAATGCATGGTTAGTGGTTTTTCCTCATCTTATCTCCCACTGTGCCTAGCACAATGCCTGCAAAAAAATGGGGCTGAAAATGTCCATTGAATTAATAGACACCTATATCATTCCTATCTAGGCTCAACCTGACCTCTTTCTTTCTGCTGCTTTTAAAATTTACTAGATTAGAGTCTTGCCAAGGTTTTCTAGACATGGCAAAGTTCTCCTTTGGCTACAGCTGAGCCAAAGTCTTTGCTAGAGCAGATGGACTGAGCTATAACAAAAAGCATACTGGAGCCAGGAAGCTCTGAGAGAAAGCTGACATCCTACTTGGCATGGCAGGACCGAGACAAGCAGGATGAGGCATAAAGAC
Organism: Diceros bicornis minor; assembly: GCF_020826845.1. NCBI lineage: Eukaryota > Metazoa > Chordata > Mammalia > Perissodactyla > Rhinocerotidae > Diceros > Diceros bicornis. The sequence goes on from NC_080752.1 coordinate 12,062,861, forward strand.
AGACATTCATACCTCTCAGAATGCTGTGCTTTGGCATGCACGATCATTTGCAATTTCTCTACCTGGCATAGTGCCCCCTGGGAGCCACCCAGGTCCAGCAAAGGATAGGATGGTTAATAACCAATAAAAGAAAATCCAGTGGACATCACTGGCTAAGAGAATCAAGCTTGGGCAGGAGCATAACATGTTCCAAAGGTCCACCATCATGTGCAAGCCAAAAGCTTCACTCTTCAATGGACTATATGGACATGACCCTTGCAGTATGAGTTCTTAAGATAGAGGAAAAAATGTAAACTTTTATTATTTAACTTCTTTTTATGTTTTTATTGTGGGAAAATACACAGAACATAAAATTTACCATTTTAACCATTTTAAGTCATACAATTCCATGACATTTAATATATTCAAAATGCTATGCAATCACCATAAGTATTTAGTTCCAGAATATTTTCATCACCCCAAAAGTAAACCCTATATCCATCAAACACTCATTCCCCATTCCCCCACCTCTCCTACCCCTTCATAAACATTTATCTGCTTTTTATCTCTTTGGATTTGCCTATTCCGGACATTTCATATAAATGAAATCATACAATATGTGGTCTTTCATGTCTGGTTTCCTTCACTTAGCATAATGTTTTCAAGGTTCCTTCACGTTGTAGCATATACCAGTCTGTATTCCTTTTTATGGCTGAGTAATATTCCACTATGTGGATATACTACATTTTGTCTATCCATTCACCCATTGGTGGACTCGGGTTGTTTCCACCTTTGGCTGTTGTGAATAGAGCTGCTATGAATATTTGTGCACAAGAGTGTCCTTGAACACCTGTTTTCAATTCTTTTAGACATACCTAGGAGTGGAATTACTATGTCATATGATAATTCTATGTTTAAATTATTAAGGAACCAACAAAATGTTTTCAACACTGGCTGCATCATTTTACATTTCCACCAACAATGTATGAGGTTAACCTCCTTTTTTGAAGTATCCATGTATAAAGCACTTTACACAAATTTTCACATTTTATCTTCCCATTAATTCTATGAGGAATGTATTAGTATCCTTCTTTTGCCCAAACGAAACTAAGGATTCCATAACTTGTCAAAACCCAGGACTCTGTGGCTATAAAGTCTGGACTTTGGGTCACAAAATTAGGCCTCCTTTCAAGCTCATGTGCTCTGGCTACTCTCCAGAAGAATGGAATAAGCCCCAGAATACATTCCTGGCTCTGCCTGTCCCCAACTCAACCTCAACCAAACCACCTGAGGGTCCTTTCAGTCATTCCAAGATTTTTAAGTATTCTGTATACTAAGTATTTTGACAGGTAGTATTAGATTGAATTACCATTCTATATACAGAAAAATTGAGGCTAAGAGGTGATAAATAATTTATTCAAAATCTCACAAAATTAGCAGAACAGAAGAGTTTACTGAAGTCAATACTACTGCTCTTTATTCCAGAAAGATCCATGAGGTAGCAACTAAATTTAATGAATATTCCAGTATCACCTTTAGATATCTTTAGAACTCATCAAGAGGTCAGCTTTTAAAAAACTATCTGTAGCAGCATAATCCTTCTTACAAAGAAAATCTTATGAAGGGGAACTTCTACTTTTGGCCAAATGATGTAGCAGGGAAAAGATTTAATCTCTTGCCTTAAACAATTATAAAACTGACAAAAACACATGAAAAAACAGTTTTCAGGTGTTGGAAAATAGGCAGGAAAGGACAGTGATGCCTGAGAAAGGGTAAACAAACAAGGTGACCCTATGATGACCCAGTTTACTGCCTAAAGAGTTTCCAGGCCACAGCACAGACAGGTGAACCAAGGTGGACTCTAGGGATCCCCTTCAGTTGAGAAGACGAATTTGGGAGTTTGGAGAGGCCAACGTTGCCTGAGTTCACAGGGTCCTCTCAAATCTTCAGCTGAGTATAGATCAGCGCGGATGCATGTGCGTGCATGTGTGTGTGTGTGTGTGCACGCGTGTGTAGAAACTACCCAAGGGTGTGGAAAGAACCACAGGAAAGGAGTAGCCAGAAAAAGCCTGAGTTCACGCAAAGCTGGGACTAGTTCACGTTACCAATCGTGATGGTTAATTTTATTTGGAGGAAGTTTTTGGATGAGATTAACATTTAAATTGGTGAATTTGGGGTAAAGCAGATTGCAGACTGCTCTCCATAATGTGGATGTGTCGCATTCAATCAGCTGAAGGTCTGAATAGAACAAAAAGCAGGAAGGAAGCTGATATTTGTGAGGCACTACTATATTCCATGAACTTTGCCAAGTGTTTTACTTAGATTATCTAATTTATTTCTAACATCCCAATAATACAGATATTATTGCCCTTATTTTAGGAAAAGAAAATTGAGATTTGGAAAAGTTACATATTAGTCAAAGGTCCCAGGACTAGGAGTATTAGATCTGGGATTTATATCCAGTTCTGCCCGCCTCCAAAGTCTAGGGTGAGACATCATAAAAGGAAAATATCTCCAGGATTCCTTTTAGGGAAGGGGAAAAGACTCCAGGACCATTTGTCTTTTATATGTTGGTCCCAGATGTTCAAATAGGTAGTCCTTCACAATCACATGTGGGCCAGTATACGGCATTGGGTCAAAACTCAAAAGCTTCTCTCAGTTCAGATTGTATTTTGAACGGAAAGCATCCTGCCTGACATATTATGGACATATTTCTCAATCAAAATCATAAAGTAATACCAAAAGCTATCAGATATTGAGTACTTCTATGAATCAGGCACTGTGCTGGTCACTTCAGACATATTATCTCATTTTAAAAATAATTTTGATATGTTTCAATATTTTCCAGAGTACCAGTGGGCCTAAGTTAAATGGGCAGTTTCCCTGAAAAGTCAATACCCCATCACTCCAAAGAAGTTTTAGTTTTCACTCATGTATTTATTCACAGTTTTTTCTTCTAGCACATATGCACTGAGGGTTAGCTCAGATGTTGCTCCTGGATCTGAAGTCAGGAATCTTACTCTTTTAGCTTCTCTGGTACCAGAACCTGATAGTTCAAGGCCCTGAGATAAAGAGAGCTGGTTGAAATCAGGGACATTTTGCACTGTCTACACAATTTACTCTCACAAACTCAGCCCTAGCCTATCATTCACCTGTACCATCTCCATCCATAGCCTCCTGCTTCAGACATGCTCTGGGTCTTATCCCTTACTGAGCCCTTTCCAAAGTCCCTCAATCAACACTCAGTAAACATTCCCTGAGGGCCTACTCTATCAACACACAGGAGAGGCTATAACGATAAGGAGGGATATAAGAATGAATCAAATATAGTCTCTGCCTTCAAGGAATTTAGTCAAGTAGGAATCACCTTTGACCCTTCTTTTCTCCTTTACCTTCATCATTTTCTTCTAAATATAACCATATTCCATCCACCACATGTCCTACATATTGCTCATACTCAAAGACTTAGTTCTATCCTCACTGCCACTAGCACACAACAGACTATTTCAGTAATTTCCTCCCTAGACTTCATCCCTCTGTTTCATTCTTTACACTAAAGTCAGAATGATCTTTCTAAATTTTATAGCTGACCACGTCATGCCCTTAGTGAAACCTATCCAATAGCTTCCCAATGACTATAAGAACAAGTCCAAACTTCTCATTGCAATTTTAAGGCAAAGCCAATTCTATTTCTGACTACTTCTATTGCTTTATATTTCACCAGTCTCTTCCTCCCCAAACAATACTCTTTTCTTCAGTCTTATCAAACTATGTACTTGCATTTTCTTATGTAAACCATGCTGTCTCATGCTTCTGGACCTTTGCATAGGCTATTTCCTCTGTCTAGAAAGGTACTATTTATTCATAAAACAATTTCTGAGCAACTGCTGTTGGCTAGGGCATCTGAGAATATGATATGATTTAGATATGATACCTGCCCTTAAGAAGCTTGTCAGTGGGTAGTAGCCCACGGGGGAAGGTCCCAAGTGTCCTCTGCTCTGGTTCCTGCATGTGCTTCATTGTGTCCTGCATATTCAGTTATAGAAAGTGCCATTTATCCTTTCCCATGGCATTCCTGCCTGTCAACTCAACGAATGAATAAAACTTCTCAGGGGATGTGATTTCTGAGAAGTGATGATTTCTTTTTAAAGGCCACCTTTACCCACCTTGAAGAACTGTTTTAAAAGTCATGGTGTCCTTTGATGCCTTTCTGTAGGACAAAGGAACCCAGAGCTTATCTACATGTAGATATTCTATTAATATGTAATGACTCTTAGGACAGGAAGGAAATGAAACTGCATTTCCTTTTTGGACATTTCCAACAAAACCAAAGAAGGAAAATGGCCTCATCTTAATGAAAGAGGCTGCTCTTGGGAATGTGCTTGAGGGAAGGTTACAGAAGCAATATTTGAAGTAATATGGACAAAGCACAATTCATCATTTCGTCCCAGGAAAGTGATTATCAGGAGAAAGGTAGCTTCAAGGCCAGTTCTGCCCTGCTTCACAAAAGATTCCATTTACATTTCAAGAAAGGACAAGAAAGAATACCCTACAATGAGGCTATTTTACACAAGGCCTTCCTTGTCTTGCCCAGACAGAGCCCCATCCTTCTTACTTCTAACGGCATTGCCTCTCTCCTTGCCTAATACCCTCCAACTATCCAGGAACAGAAACATCTTCCCCAAAATCCTACTCTCACCCCCCAAAAAAATTAACTTTCTAAAACACAAATCTAATTGTGTTATTCCTTGATCCCTTTAGCCATATCTCCCTATATATTGTAAGAGAAAGTTTAAGCTCCTCAGTGTAACATTTAAGATCCTCCATATCTTAACCCCACCTACGCCTGCAGCCCACTTCTTGCTGTAGGCTCTAGGCACGTCACCATTAGGTGCTCCTGTCTCACCATTTCACATGTCTATGCCTTGGTGCTGTTGCCTCTGCCTGGAATATCTCTGTCCCTTTCCTATGCTAGTTATTCTCTGTTGCTCTTCCAGAAATATTTTTTACTCTTCTTAGTCAGCCTGTGTCAGGGAAGACCGGGAGGCTGACCTCTACAGACTACATTATGTGGGATCCCTTGCTCTCTTCCTATTGAATTAGGCCAATGAAAGCATTGGCAGGAGACTGGAGAGCAGGAGGAGAGAGAGGTTGAGATATTTATTCCGTCCCCCCACCTCACATTGGCCACATGAGAGAGTTGTTAGCTACAGTTCTTACAGAATTCTAGTCACAGCTTCCTCCCCTTCTCCCTTTAGTCTTGTAGTGGGAACAGCTTTTACTATTGCCAGTCCCTAGATGCTCCTCCATCCCTGATGATTCTCTTAAACCTGTACTCATCTTTGTAAATAGTCCCTTTAAAAAACTCTCTTCAATTACCTTCTTGGATATGCCATCTGTTTCCTGCTGAGACTGACTTGATGAACCTTTATAACCTGGCTAATCCTTCCTCACCCTTCAAGATCAGCTCAGGAGGTATGTCCCCAGGAATCCTCAGAGCTAGTTGTTTCCACAGATCCATACTTGTACTGCTACCATATACTTATCAAATTGGATTTTTAACTGTCATGATAAAATATAAATTCTGTGAGAGCAGGGACCTTGCCTGTATTGTTCATGCTATTTATCTAATAATTAAAATGGTGTCTGGCACACTGTAAGTGTTCAGTAAATATTCAATGAATGCTTACTTGAAAAAGAAGTAAGTCTACATTCTCTCTATATCCTTGGCATTTGGCTCAGAGAAGGTACTTCATGAATACTATTTGAACTTTTCTTAAAACAAAAGAAAGTAAAATTTTCAGGTGTAGGTAAGGGAGGGAGAAAGAAAACTTTTGTTGAGAAGAGAATATAAACTGTTAAGTCTCATAATAACACCTATTTCTTCCCATATCAGGGGAGTTAGGGCTAGAGTAGAGGAAGCATTTAGAAATGAGGATGACATAGAATCATTAGACTAGAAAAATCAGGACAATAATTCTCTACTGAGTACCTTTGGTGTTCCAGGCTCTGCATTAGTGGGATTCAAATAAATATTATCCCTATTAATTTTCCCAGCAACTTGGTAAGGCTGGTATTATTACCTTATATCACCAATGAGGAAATTATTTTCAGAAATGTTAAATAACTTATTCATGGACACACAGCTAGTAAGTGGTAAAGCAAAAAATCATACCTACCTACTCCTGTCTGGTTTTAAGTATAGTGCTCTTTGGTCTCAAAACAGGGAAGAAACTTCTGATGTCATTCCTTTCCACCTTCAAACTGTTAAGAATTGTGAAGGGTCTCAGGTTTTACCCTACTTGCAAGCTAACAAAATAACTGCCATAGTTTCATGGATACTGGAAGAAGATACAAGGCTCCTGGGTCACAGACAAAGCACTCACGGCAGTAGCAGTAGCTAGAGTATCAGCATTTGTACTGGTTTCCTGAGCCCCATTTTCCATGTGGCAATGCAAAGAGGGTCAGATGATACTTGCACACAGAGTGAGTTGTGTTATGGAAGAGAATTCAAGCTAAGAGAATTTGAGTCCTTTATACCATAGAGCAAGCACACCTGTTCATTGCTCCAGAGGGAGACAGTATCTCTATCTTCCAGGGATGACCATAACACAAACATCCCAGAAAAGATAGCTTGGAACAAAGGCAATCAGTTTCCTTTTGTATGTGAGCATACAAAAACATGAGATATACATGCATTGTTTCCTAACACAAACTTCCTCTCTGGCCTCTGCATAAATACTTCTAGTGACAAGGATTCATCATCTCTTAAGGCCACCAATCCAGTCAGATGGCAATTGTGGTATCACAGAAGAATTCCTCACTGGTTGTTTGAGAAGAATAAATGAGATGAGACTGGTACAAAGCAGACATTCAATAAATATACTCTTAATACTTCAAATGCTCTGAAGTTAGTTGATTGTCATTGAAGAAGAATCATCTACTAAGTATCTTCCAGGAGGATTTTGGCTGTCTGGCATTAAAAGCTCACTCATTATGGGCCCAAATTTATTTCCCTTAACCCTTCCTACAAGAACGTTTTAGATCAATCAGATGTATTTTACTTAAAACAGAAAACACTTGTTATTCTATAAAAGCCAAGGAGTATGGGAAGCACAGCAGGTCCCAAAAGAGACCACGAAACAATTCAGAGAGTCAAGAGGCAAGCAGAGAAGTCATTTTACCAGAAAGTTTCAGCTGGTTGCAGAGTAACTAAGCGGAAATACCCAGCAGCTATAACGAAGTTTAGAAACAGAGATTTGATATGTAATTAAAGGGACTACATTGTTCAAGCAATTATTACAATAAACTTCCTGTAAAATTACACCAAGTAAAAGTACTTTCACCATTTGCTGTCAGCCCTTACAACTGAATATGGTAGATGATACTACCATATCATCTTTATTTTGTGGAAAAGGTAACTGAAGCTCAGTGAGATTAAGTAACTCATCTAAGAGAAATGGGTAGAGCCAGAACTCTGGCTCTAAAAAGTGTTTTACCACTACAACAGGAAAAAGGAGAGGATAAAAATCATGAATCTTCAGGAATACACACCAAGAAGGAGGGCAATGAAAGCCAGTGAAGTCATGGAAAGAGAAATAAGAGAGATGCTTGGTTTGAGCATGATTGTGGATTATATCCTCCATGCAAGCTCCTCACAGGCCCCGGACCTGTGCTTCATCATTATACTCCTAGTGCTTGCTACTGGACCTAGTACATAGTAGGTACCAAATAAAAGTTTGCTGAATGAATAAAGTTGTTATCCAAGTCATTAAATTTTTCTCTATTAAAATTTTTCTAAAGATAGCTTAATGACTAACCCTGACCTATCTCTTTTAATGAAAACACTTAATTGAAGCACATGGGTATCATTAAGGTAAATGGAGATATGAATGTGCATGAATCTGTCTTAACTATTCATTTATTTGAAAAGCATTTATTGAGCTCCTATTCTGTGCCACACAACCTGACTATATTATATTCAAGGAATAAAACAGAATTTCTTAATTATAAAAGTAACTTGAGTGAACTGCAAGTTCCTTAGGTCCTGGATAAAAGTAATTCAGTAAAAAAAGTCATAGGAAATTTAGGCAATAAGCCTTTTTTCAATCTGCATATCCATATAGTCTTCTGATTTATTTCAGAACTTCTTCCTAAATTCTATCGTCTTTGACTCTCCCTCTCCCAAAGATTCCTTGCTGGAGTTGCTTCAGGAGGCCAAGAAGTTCCACAAATCATTGACTCTAGAATACACGGTGGGCTTAAAATTGCCTCCTTGAGATCAATTCCCTATGGACCTACATAATACTCTCACCAGAGAGAGAAAACAAAAGAAATATGGGTATACAATTCCTTAGCCAAAATTCTTGGGAATTGAAAAATTGGGGGATTCAATTTTCAAAAATTAGTAAAAATTTTTTTCAATACACAGGCTATATATTCTTTAACGTACTCAGTGGATTCCAGAGCAGTAGTCAGTAATCAAACAGAATATTTCTGTAGCAAAATGTATGAATATTCACACTAAGTAGGATGAATAAAGACTGTCATCTTATATCCAGATAGGTCAGATTTAGCCACCAAATAAGTTTAACATTACTTAAAAATCCACCATTTGGGAGGAGCCAGCCTGGTGGTGTAGTGGTTAAGTCTGCACGCTCCGCTTCAGCAGCCCAGGGTTAGCAGGTTCAAATCCCAGGCATGGACTGACACACTGCTCATCAAGCCACACTGTGGTGGAGTCCCACATATAAATTAGAGGAAGATGGGCACGGATGTTAGCTCAGAGCCAATCTTCCTTAGCAAAAAGAGGAAGACTGGCAAGAGATGTTACCTCAGGGCCAATCTTTCTCACCAATAAAAAAAAAATCTGCCATTTTTGGATTTCAGAATTAAAGATGAAGAATTGTGGCCCTATACCAACTAAGTGGTCAGAGGCTTCACCTATTTATAATATAAACAACACTGTCTGCTGCTAGACTCCAAGACATCTTTATTTCTGATTGCAACTCAGTCTGGCTTCCTCCAAGCCCCTCTGCTAAGCTGGTAGAGAAATCTGCCTGAAATGCAAAGCTGAACATGTTAGTGGTAGGGGCTGGTGATGGGGGTGTGGAAGGGAGTGATACTTGGCCTAGATGATCTAGGGATGAGAATTTGCTAAAAGTCTCACAGTCCGATGGGGGACCTAAGATCTCTGACATTTTTCCAGGGATCATTCCACTAAACTATGTTGACATGGTTTCCCATTGCTCTAAAGATAAAATCAAAACTCCTTATGGAAAGAAGATTAGTTTTGACAGCTGAGAAATCATAGCTAACTGCTATGGTCTGAATGTTTGTATCCCCCAAAATTCAGATTTTGAAATCCTAACCCCCAAATATTGGGAGGTAATGGCAGGTGGGGCCTCTGAGAGGTGATTAGGTCATGAGGGTGAAGGCCTCATGAATGGAATTATGAGAGAGATTCCCGCAGAGCTCCCTAGTCTCCTTCCACCTTGTGAGGATACAATGAGAAGTTTCCAACCCAGAAGAGGGCCCTCACTAGAACCTGAGCATGCTGGCACTCTGATCTTGGACATCTAGCCTCCACACCTATGAGCAATAAATACTGTTCATAAGCTACCTAGTCTGAGGTATTATGCTATAACAGTCTGAAAGGACTAAGAAAGTAACCTAAGATTAAGACCTAAGATTAAGAATTGACTACATAATATGTGGGGGCCAATGCAAAATAAAAATGTGGCGTCCCTTGTTCAAAACTTATTAAGAATTTCAAGAAAACATTTAAAAATGTACAAGGGTCCTTCTGAGTGTGAGAATGCACAAGTTGCACACTCATGAAGGAATTCCATCCATTACTAAGACCTTAAAAAGAGGGCATGTTGCAGAGTGGTGCATTGGAGAGAACGCAGGATTTGATATTTAGTAGACTAGAGTGCAACTACCAGCCTGGCCATTTGTTTTCTGTGCAACTTTTGGAAACCACTTAATCTATCTCATTCGAAATGTCTTCATCTAAAAAATATAAATAATCTACCTCTAAGAGCTATTGTGAATGTCAAATGAAATACTACATGTGAAAAAGTACAGTCCAAATATTACCTAAACGAGTCTCCTAATAAGTAAATAAATATTTCAGAGTAATAAGAGCTCTTGGTGTTTTGTTTTCTATATTTTCCCCTCTCCAATGAAAAGAAAGTAATCAGGAATTTGTGTTTTCTTGCCTTAAGGGCTCTACAGGCCTAAAAACAGAAGTTGCTTGAAGACAATTTCTGTGCTTAGCTATTATAAACACCTAATACTGTTAAGGAGATATATTAACTACACTACCTAAGGAAAGAGGCCACTGCCTTGAGGTAGGGAACAATGGATAGATAACCCTTAGGGCAGGAGGAAGTAGTAGGGTTCCCCCCTTTCTCAGTTGAGGTCACTTGACACGAAGAAACCAAAATAGAATTAGATCTGCTAGAGAGTCTGAGGCAGAATTTGCTATTAAGGGTAAGAGGGAAGGAGCAAGAGTAGGCAGGGAGAGCTTTCAAATGGCAATGCAGGTCTTTCTCCTGTGAAAGGAGAGAAGAAAAGAATAATCGGGTAGGAAGAGCCGCAGGCTGCAGTGGAGTTCTGAGAAAGTCTCAGCCAGGCCTATGGGGAGCCTAAGAAAAGTTGTCCTTAGAAGTCTTTGGGCACATTCGGCAGCAATGGTACAGCTCTAGTACCCCTATCAGACCCAGTCCAATGACTGAGAGTAGCCCAGAAGATGTGTGGTCTGGTGTGTTACCTGGAGGTTATCTGTCAACCATGCTCCCCAGAGCAGGTTTTCCTGAACGAAGATATGAGCAGCACATCATCATGGCCTGCACTCTCCTACATACACATACCAGATGGGAAAAGGACTGAGGCCTCTGGATAAGGGCAATGTGGTGAGCCTAGGGAGACTGGACCAATATAAAGATTCTCATGCCCTAGTATGGTGTGGAAGTAGCAGTGATCTGAACTCAAGAGCCTTTGCAGGCTCGTCCTTCTCCACCATCAGGTTTCTCATTCTTAAAGGCTCAGTTTAGGGGGCTGGCCCAGTGGTGTAGCAGTTAAGTTCGCGTGTTCTGCTTGAGCAGCCCAGGGTTTGTCAGTTCGGACCCTGGGTGTGGACCTACTCACTGCACATCAAGCCATGCTGAGGCGGTGTCCCATATAGAAGAGCTACAACTCTACAACTATGATATACAACTAGGTACTGGGGCTTTGAGGAGAAAAAAGTAAAAGAGGAATCATCTTCTATGATTTTCTAATTTGCAATTCACTTTTCCCATTTCTGGGATCCTATCATACTTTGCTTATAGAACTGCTGTATTTGCATATTTGTCTCACTAACTGGACAGCTGCTTTCTCAATAGCAGGATCTATGTTTTATTTAATGCAGCACAGAGTTGCTTGGCACAGAGTGAGAATTAATGCTTGTTCTTGGCTATTTGGCTTGGTATAACACAGCAGCATCTCTTCTTAAACATCAGCATAAATCCATTAAAAAAAACTAATTAAAGTTTCCCTAGCCAGTGAAACACTCAATACTTTCCCATGAGACTATTCAGACTAATCCACATGAATCCTTCAAGTAAGGATATAAAGGGTACCTCCACTAGGCATTGAGAAGTGGTTGGCATTGTTTTTACTCTTGTTTATCTCTTGACTTATACTTGGCATTCTAACTGGTACAACAGAGGAGTAGTAAAAGGAACAAGAACCACGACAAGATATGGAAGAGGAAGGCATTTCTATTTGTTTTTATTTTGTCAATATTTGAGTCCTAGCATCTCATTATTTATGAAATGCACATTTGAAGTTAAGCAATGCATTCTAGAATGCAGGGATTATTCAATATATGAAAATCAATCAATGTAATATACCACATTGTCAGAATGAAGAACAAAAACCACATGATTGTCTCAATTGACACAGAAAAAAAGCATTTGAAAAAATTCAATACCCTTTCATGATTAAAAACACTCAAGAAATTATTAATAGAAGGAAATTACCTCACCATAATAAAGACCATATATGAAAATTCCACAGATAATATCATGTTCAATGGTAAAAAACTGAAATCTGTCACCCTAAGATCAAGAACAAGGCAAGAATCCCACTCTCTCCACTTCTATTCAACATAGTACTGGAAGTTCTAGCAAAAGAAATTAGGCAAGAAAAAGAAATAAATGACATTCAAATTGGAAAGGAAGAAATAAAATTATTCTTTTTGCAGATTATACAATCTTATATAGAGAAAATCCTAAAGAGTCTACAAAAATAACTGTTAGAATTAATAAACAAATTCAGTAAGTTGCATGATACAAAATCAACATACAAAAATCAGTTAGGTATCTACAAACTAACAACAAACTATCTGAAAAGGAAATTAAAAAAAAATCCCAATTACAACTGCATGCAAAAGAATAAAATATGAATAAAATTAACCAAGGAGATGAAAGACTTGTATACTGAAAACTATATAACACTGATGAAAAAAAATTAAAGAAGACACAAATAAATGGGAAGACATCCGGTGTTCGTGGATTGGAAGACTTAATATTGTTAAAATGTCCATAATACCCAAAGTGATCTACAGATTCAATGTAATCCCTATGAAAATCCACGGGCTTTTTTTTTTTTTTTTTTTTTGCAGAAAGAATAAAAGAATCCTAAAATTCATATGTAATCTCAAAGGACCCTGAAAAGACAAAACAATATTGAGAAAGAAAAACAAGGCAGAAGGCCTCACACTTCCTGATTTCAAAAAATCTTACAAAGCTACAGTAATCAAAGCAGAATGGACAGTATGGTACTGCCAAAAATACAGACATATAGACCAATGGAACAGAATAGAGAGCCAAAATATAAGTATACATAACATGTATACGGTCAAATGATCTTTGACAAGGGTGCCAAGGCTACACAACAGAGAAAGGATAGTCTCTTCAACAAATGGTGTTGGGAAAACTGGATATTCACATGGGAAATAATGAAGTTGGACCCTTATTTTACACCATATACAAAAATAATCTCAAAACTGATTAAAGATCAAAATGTAAGACCTGAAACTATGAAACTCTTAGAAGAAAACACAGGGGGGAAAGCTTCATGACATTGGATTTGATAATGATTTCTTGAATATCACTACAAAAGCATAGGCAACAAAAGCAAAACTAAATAAATGAAACTACAACAAACAAATATTTCTGCATATCAAAGGAAACAATCAACAAAGTGAAAACACAACCTAAGGAATGGGAAAAAATATTTGCAAACCATATATCTGATAAAGGACTAATATCTAGAATACATAAAGAACTCCTACAACTCAACAACAACAACAAAATAATCCAACTAAAAAATGGGGAAAGGGCTTGAATAAACATTTCTCCAAAGAAGATAAACAAATGGCCAACAAGCGTATTAAACACGCTCAACTTCACTAATCATCAGGGAAATGCAAATCAAAATCACAATGAGACATTACCTCACACTCATTAGGATGGCCACTATCAAAAATACAGAAAATAACAAGTGTTGGGAGTGACGTCAGCATCTTGGTCGAGTGAGTTGTTCCCTCCATCTCTCCCCTCTAAGTTACAACCAGTAGGACACCCACTAACCAACAAAGGACTCTTTGCATAGCACACCAGAATGCCTGAGAGATCCATACATCTATACATCTAAAGGTTGGTGGACTGGACCTCCTGGCGGCAGTGGAACTAGGGGAACAGGAGTGGCAGCTCCCGAGATCAGAGGTTCCAGGATGGGTGGCTGCACCTGCAAACAGAGGCCCCAAGAACTGAGGTAACACCCACAAACAGATGCCCCAGGATTCCAGGCAGCCCATGCTGCTGAAGGCAGCAGGAATCACTATGGGATCATGATTGGAGACTCCAGGAACCATGAGATACCTGTGACCCAGCCCCCACCTCTTCCCTGGTGGTGGCAACTCTGACACCAACCCTTCCACAGTGGGGGCTGCACCCAAGACACAGATACCCTCAGCAGCAGTGGTGGTGCAAGTGACCTGTGGTTTCAAAGAGAGTACTGGTGCAAGAGACCAGAGGCTGCAGGAGCAGCAGCAGCACTCGCAGCTCAGCCATTACCTCTCCCTAAGCAGTGGCAGATGGGGTCCGCAACCTTAGGCTTCAGGAAACACAGCAGCACTCACAGCTTAGTCCCTATCTCCCCGCCAGCAGTGGCAGGTGGCACCTGTGCCTGAGGCTTCAGGAGCCACAACAGTACCCATGTCTCAGCCCCCAGTGGTGGCGCCCCTAGCCCAACCAGCATCAGGGGCTGTATACAAGACTCCAGGCCTCCAGCAGCAGTGGTGATATCCATGAACCCAATGCCCTTGGCAGTAGTGCTGCAACCACCCCCAGATAACCTGGGAACAGCAGTGCAGGTGGTACAAGCAGAAGCAGCATCCAAGCCCAGGAGAACCCACAGAGAGCCAGTGGGGGAACATGAGACTCAGGCAACACCAGAAGCAACAGATGTGCTCACAGCCTCATGACCCTGGTGACAACACCCACGACTGCAGTAACATCATAAGCAGCAAGGCATCAGCATCCTTGGAGGCACAAGCAGCATAAGGAGGGCATTGATGACACCTCTGGCAGGGGCACTGGAGGGTAGAAAGTGCAGGCTCTCAAATATAACCAGAAGCAGCTCAGAATCAAAGCAACCAAAGTATTACCCAAATAAGACAGGTGTTTACTACCACAAATGTGCTGGCAGAGGAATAACTCATCAAGCACCATGAGGAACTACAGTAACATGGTAGCACAGAAAGAAAATGACAACTCTCCAGAAACCAAACTTGAAGTCATGGAAGATTGCAATCTAACTGCCAGAGAATTCAAAATTGCTGTCATGAAGAAACTCATTGAGTTACAAGAAAACTCAGAAAGACAGTTAAATGAGCTCAGGAATAAAATAATGAACAGAAGGAGTACTTCACCAAAGAGGCTGAAACTCTAAAAACAAACCAGACAGTAATTCTGGAGCTGAAGAACACAATTAATGAGATGAAAAATAAAGTAGAAAGCATTGGAAATAGAACAGATCATATAGAAGAGAGAATTAGTGAGTTCAAAGATCAAAATGTAGAAAAGATTCAGGGGGTAGAGGAGAGAGAACTAAGGTTTTTTAAAGTGTAGAAATTCTATGAGAAATATCTGACTCAATTAGGAAAAGCAACATAATGATAAGGGGTATCCCAGAAGGAAAAGAGAGGGAGAAAGGAGCAGAGAGCTTATTTTTTTTTTGATAGCTGTATTTTTTAATGTTTTAACACATTTCTCTGCCCTCTTTAATAACAACATATCAACAGAATGAAAGCCCAAAATTCTGATATTTTCCTTAGAATCGTATTAAAATTACAACTCATTATTTAAATAATTTTCTTTAACGTCTCCTTAGTCTCTGAGTTCAATAAGCATAACTTGTAGAAATTTTATCCTTTCTAATTTCAATGAAAACTGAAGCCTACATTAAAAGATTGCTTTACAAGAAGTAAAATTTCATGGTGGTGAACACAATGCAGTCCACACAGAAGCCAAAATACAATTTATTTAAAAAAAAAATAATAGCTGAGAATTTCCCAAACCTGGGGAAGGAACTGGATATACAAGCACATGAAGCTAATAGAACACTTAATTATCTCAATGCAAAAAAACCTTCTCCAAGGCACATTATATTAAAAACTGTCAAAAGTCAATGACAAAGAAAGAATATTAAGGGTGGCCAGAGGAAAGAAAATAACTTACAAAGGAACTCCCATTAGGCTATCAGCATATTTCTCAGGAGAAGATCTACAGGGTAGGAGAGAGGGGAATGATATATTCAAAATATTGACAGAAAAAAAACTATCAGCCAAGAATACTCTATCCAGAAAATTTATCCTTTAAATATAAAGGAGAAATAAAGGCTTTCCCAGACAAACAAAAACTGAGGGAGTTTGTCACAACTAAACCTGCTTTATAAGGAATGTTGAAAGGAGCCCTCCTACCTGAAACAAAAACGTAAAGGTTTATAAAACTTTGAGCAAGGTGATACATAGACAGGCAGAATCAGAAAAGTGCAACTTTATATCAGAATAGGTTAGTAAACACTTAGTTATAACATAAAGGCTAAAAGGAAAGAAACCATCCAAAACAACTATAACCACTTCAACTTGGTAACAAACTCACAAAAGAAAAAAGGGATAAGTTGTGATAACAAAAACACAAGGGGAAGAGGAAAAGGATGCAACCTGCATAGGCTAATTGAGATAAGATGCTATTAGCAGAAAAAGGACTATCTCATCTATGACATCTTTTTTACAAACCTCATGGTAACCACAAAACAAAAAATCAGAGCAGAGGTATTGAAATTGGAAAGGAAGAAGTAAAACTGTCACTATTTGTGGATGACATGATTCTATATATAGAAAACCCTAAAGAATCCACCAAATAACTATTAGAAATAATTAACAAATACTACCGTTGAAGGGTAATATTTGTTACTACTTTAATACTAAAGTTGCAGGGTACAAAGTCAACATACAAAAATCAGTCACATTTCTATAACCAACAAAACACTAGCAGAAAGAGAAATCAAGAATACAATCCCATTTACAATCGCAACAAAAAGTTTAAAACTTAGGAACTAATAAATTTATATTTAAATTTAGGAATAAATTTAACCAAGGAGGTAAAAGACCTATACATCGAAAACTATAAGATTCTATTGAAAGAAATTAAAGAAGATTTCCAAAAATGGAAAGGTATTCCGTGCTCATGGATTGGAAGATTTAACATAGTTAAAATGTCCATATTACCTAAAGCAATCTACATTCAATGCAATCCCAATCAGAATCCCAAACTCATTATTCACAGAAATAGAACAAAGAATCCTAAAATTTATATGGAACAGCCCCCAAATAGACAAAGCAATTCCGAGAAAAAAGAACAAAGTTGGAAGTATTATACTCCCTGATTTCAAAATATACTACAAAGTTATAGTAATCAAAACAGCGTGGTACTGGAACAAAAACAGACATACAGATCAATGGAACAGAATTGAAAGCCCAGAAATAAACCTACACATCTATGGACAGCTAATTTTCATCAAAGGAGTCAAGAACATACAGTGGAGAAAGGAAAGTCATCAATAAATGATGCTGGGAAAACTGGACAGCCCACATGCAAAAGAATGAAAGTAGACCATTATCTTAGACCATA
The DNA here is from genome assembly GCF_020826845.1 of Diceros bicornis minor. Lineage (NCBI taxonomy): Eukaryota > Metazoa > Chordata > Mammalia > Perissodactyla > Rhinocerotidae > Diceros > Diceros bicornis. The sequence continues at coordinate 12,080,089 of NC_080752.1, forward strand.
CACAAAAATTAACTCAAAACGGATTAAACACTTGAATGTAAGACCTGAAACCATAAAATTCCTAGAAGAAAATATAGGCAGTATACTCTTTGACAGTATCTTAGCAATATCTTTTTGAATATCATGTATCCTCAGGCAAGGGAAACCAAAGGAAAAATAAACAAATGGGTCTACATCAAACCAAAAAGCTTCTGTACAACAAAGGGAACCATCAACAAAATGAAAAGACAACCCACCACCTGGAAGAAGATATTTGCAAATCATATATCTGATAAGGGGTTAACAGCCAAAATATATAAAGAACTCATACAACTCAAGAACAAAAAAACAAACAACCTGGTCAAAAAATGGGCAGAGACTATGAACAGCCATTTTTTAAAGAATATATACAGATGGCCAGCAGGCACACGAAAAGATATTCAACATCACTAATTGTTAGGGAAATGCAAATCAAAACTACAATGAGATATCACCTCACACCTGTCAGAATGCCTATTATTAAAAAAACAAGAAATAACAAGTGTTGAAGAAGATGTGGAGAAAAAGGAACACTCATACACTGCTGGTGGGAATGTAAATTGGTGCAACCATCATGGAAAATGGTATGGAGATTTCTCAAAAAATTAAAAATAGAAATATCATATAATTTAGCTTCTATTTTTAGGTATTTACTCAAAGAACACAAAAACACTAATTTGAAAAATTATATGCATCTTTACATTCATTACAGCATTATTCACAATGGCCAAGACTTGGAAGCAACCTAAGTGTCCATCAACAGATGAATGGATAAAGAAGACATATATATATATACACATACACAAATATACAATGGAATACTACTCAGCCATAAAAAAGATGAAATCCTGCCATTTGTGACAACATGGATGGACTTTGAGGGTATTACACTAAGCAAAATAAGTCAGATGGAGAAAGACAATTACCATATAACTTTACTCATATGTGGAAGATAAATAAACAACCACATAGACACAGAGAACAGATTAGTGCTTATGAGAGGGGAAGGCGGTGGGGGGAATGTGAAAGGGGCAAATGGGCACATGTGTATGGTGACAGATGGCAAAAAGACTTTTGATGGTGAACACAATGCAGTCTATACAGAAGTCGAAATACAATGATGTACACCTGAAATTCATGTAACGTTATAAACCAATGTGACCTCAATTTAAAAAAACAAGTGTTAGTGAGGATGTGGATAAATTGGAACCCTTGTGCACTGTTGGTGGGAATATACAATGGTGTAGCCTTTATGGAAAATAGTATGGAGGTTCCCCCCAAAAGTAAAACTATAGTTACCATATGATCCAGCAATCTCAATTCCGGGTATATATCCAATAGAATTGAAAACATAGTCTTGAAAAGATATTTGCACACACATGTTCATTGCAGCATTATTCAAAATAGTCAAGATGTGGAAGCACTCTACACGTATATTGACCAATGAATGGATAAAGAAAATGTGGTATATACATACACTGGAATATTACTCAGTCTTGAAAAGGAAGGGAATCCCGTCATATGCTACAAATGGATGAACCTTGAAGACATTATGCTAAGTGAAATAAGCCAGTCACAGAAAGACAAATATTGCATGATTCTACTTACATGAGGTATCTAAAGTAGTCAAACTCTTAACGACACTAAGTAGAATGGTAGTTCTCAAGGGCTGGGGGCAGAGGAAAAAAGGAAGTTGCTGTTCAATGGGTATAGAGTTTCTGTTTTGCAAGCTGAAAAAATTTCTAGAGATCTGTTGCATAAAAATTTGTATATAGTTAACAGCACTGTACCGTATACTTAAAAATGGTTAAGACGGTAAATCTTACATTACGCAATTTTCACCACAGTAAAAAGAAAAAGTAATGCAGATTTATTGAACAAATGACTACAATCTTTTTCATACCAAAGAAGTTCCAGACTCTCTAAGATGTACCAAGGAGAGTTTCTATTATTTATTCCAAAATATGTGCCTATATAAAATCTTCATAAATGAAATAAAATGAACGCATTAAAACTGTATTTAATGAGAATTTTCATGGTTAGCTTCTTTATTGTTTTTGTGATGCAGATTTATTTTAATTATTGGTTACAATATTAAAAGAGGTTATATATTAAAAAGATACATCAAGATTTGAAGGAGACTTTAATCAAACTTCTTTCTATTCTTTGCACAATTTTCTAAGCGAAATTATTTTTAGCCTTAATATGAAAGAAACTATGAGAAAAGAAGACATAAATATTGCAGAAAATCTTAGGTTTGAAACTGCTTTGTTTTTGTCATCCTCACTCATAGCAACACATCTAAAATTTCTGATATTCAGTGGCCTAAACTTGGTAGATAATATTCTAACCCAAAGAGGGGATAACTCTCTATTTAGGCAAAAGTGGGAGTCAAATCTTTGCATTTGGGTTAAAAAACATCACCTTTGCTACATTTATGCCAGGTATCTAAAGCATCTAGCCATTTACTATATTAGCAAAATCTGTCAAAAATGTGGTAAACAGATTTTTTTTTACTTATTTAGGCACTGTAAATCTGTACAATCCCTTTTGATATTAATACAGATATATATAAAAGCAATAATGATATCCATACCCTTTGACCCAGCAATCTTAAACTACTTCCATTACTTCCTAAAAAAATAATAAAACAGAAGATAAAAAACACTAAACAACCCTAAATGTTAGAACATGTTCATTAGCTATGTTAGTTTAAAAAGTGAATGTACAACAAAGAGAATGAGGTAAATTATAGTATGATTATGCAATTGAATAGTCTTTGACTATTAAAATTATCATTGCAAAGACTATGCATGGAATGGAATATGGGCTGACATTGAAAGATTATATGATGTTCTGATGTTAACTAACAAAAGGCAATGTATAGTTGCATTTCTATGACTGCAGCCATTTAAAACGTGTATACATAAGGAAAATATTGGAAGGAAACATCCAAAAATGGAATTAATTGTGTTTCAGTGGTAGGATTAGTGTTGAATTTTTTTCAAAATTGTTTTTGTTTTTATTATTTTTGGAAAACAAAATGTAAAATAAAATAAAACACATAAATCTCTGTTCACTTGATAATTCAGGATATCATCTCTTCAGGCTCTGGCCAGTGACTTCAAATACTAAGTTCTCTTCCCACTCAGGTTGAAAATCTGACCAAGATAATTATCATTTCAGAGTTGGAACAGAGGGTTACCTAGCTCTATTGTGCCTGACTTTGGAATTGTATAGGGAGCTTCAAATTGGCTCTATATTCTCTCTAGATAGTTGATTCATTTCAAAGCTGTGAGACCTTGGGCAAGATTTTTAATCTCTTTTAATTTCAGTTTTCTCATCTATAAAATAAAGGTAATAATACCTACCTCACTAGAATTAAATGAAATAACATATGTGTGATGGCATCTAATATAGTGAATACCATATAGCAAGGCCTCAATAAATGTTAGGTAAATGACTGAACTAAATTTTAAAAATTAATGAATGAATGGATGAATAAACTAATAAAGAAATGAATGAGAAAGGAGTCAGTTTTTGAGTTCTAGCTGTGACATAAATTAGCTGTGTGACCTTAGGCAAACAATGAAACTTTTCTGAGCCTCAATTCTCCTTTCTATAAATTGAGGAAGTCAAATAGAAGGATCTTTAAGGTTCCTTTTAACTCTAAATTCTACAGATTATACACGGATGACAAGTGTGATATTAGCGTTTCATGCAAAGAAAGGGATATATGTTCTGGTACACTTTTTTTTTTTTTTGTAGCTGATAAGATAACCCTCATGCTCTTTCTAAAAGAAGCTCTCAATAATCGTTTCCTTTATGTCTTACTTTTAATGAAGTAGCCCAACCCACTTTATTAAAGTTTTGACTATTTCACAATTAATGTTAGAAGATTTTCAGAAAATGTAGACTGGAGGAACAATCAGCCTGTCAGCTTATAGACCTCTTTCATCCTATCTCTTCACCTTGTGTGATTCCATTGAGATTTTAAGTATCGAACTAATAAATACCTAAACTGAAAAAGGTTGGTGTGTGCTGACAAAAATGTGGTGATGATGTCAAAACACTCGAGATTCAGTAATCCTCACTATTCAATCTTCATCAGTATGTTAGTTTTTGCTATTATCTGTTTCTGTTTTCAAAGCACTGATCCTACCAATACATTTGAACTCCTTTCTGATATTAATGCATTTATAATGCATGCTAGACTTTTTTGTGTGTGTGTGTGTGAGGAAGATCAGCCCTGAGCTAACATCCATGCCAATCCTCCTCTTTTTGCCGAGGAAGACCAGCCTTGAGCTAACATCTATTGCCAATCCTCCTCCTTTTTTTTTCCCCTTTTTCTCCCCAAAGTCCCAGTAGATAGCTGTACATCCTTCTAGTTGCTGTATGTGGGACACTGCCTCAGCATGGCCGGAGAAGCGGTGCATCAGTGCATGCCTGGGATGCGAACCCGGGCCGCCGGTAGCGGTTTGTGTGCATTTAACCGCTAAGTCACGGGTCTAGCCCCTGCATGCTAGACTTTTGTACCCACTATTAACTTGATCACATAAAACTTTTCAGATCCTTAATGCTTTCCATAGAGGCTCTAACAGGTAAGAATTACAATACTTAAAGTCATAACTGTTATTACTATGAGAGGCTGGTGGCATCATAAAAAGAACATGGATTTTGGAATCAGATATCTAAATTGCAATCCTGGCTCTCTGCTAGTGTAGCTGGTGGTCAAGTTATTGATAGTCAGTTCATTTGTAACATGGATGTAATAAGACGCCTAACACATAGTGTTTTTGTAAAGATTAAACAAGAAAATGCATGCAAAATACATAGGACAGTGCTTCACATTGTCAGGTGCTCAGTTAATGTTTGCCAGTGAGTTGACTAGATTTCTTTCTATTAATATACTTCAATATCATCATCTTATGCCTTTTCCTAAAATAATACTTCTAGTAATTCTAATAATGAACACATATTTGTATAGCACAGGGGTCAGCAAACTTTTCATTAAGGGCTAAATAGTAAATATTTTAGGCTTGTAGGCCATACAGTTTTTGTTGTAACTATTCAACTCAGACAAAGTAGTATGAAAGCAGCTAAATAAATAATATAAATGAATGAGCATGCTATGTTACAATAAAACTTTATTTACAAAAACAGGCGGCCAGCCCAAATGTCATAGTTTGCAGACCCCTGCTATAGTACTTTATAAAGCATATTATTTATGTTACCTTAGTACATCCTCTTAAAAACATGGAGGAAGGCAAGCTCATTATTTTCATATTCATTTTACAAATGAGGAGAAGCAGGGATGTGAATAGACCTGTCCAAGATCTCACAGTAGTAACAGATCCAGCACATAAAAGTGGATCTTTAATTCTTGATTAAATATGCTACAAAATTCCATAAGTATGACTCAGGATAAGTGAAGGTCAAAGCATTTCCACAAATGAGAAGATTTCTGGATCATTTGCTAGTACCTAATATCTGGAGTAGTAATGTTCCCTTGCTATAAGTTGTATTACCAAACTTCAAGCTCTGTAGAGCAATCTGGTACAGGTAAAAAGGAATGGTCCAAAGACATAGTGCCCTACTAGTGAGTGCCTTATCACTAGAAGCATTCAAACAGAAGTTGAATACTCTCTGTCATGAAAACTGCAAAGGGATCATAAAGAATGAGAACGTTACATAGAATGATGGCTGAGGTTCCTCCTGGAGCTGAGACCTAGGTATCTTGGACATGAAATATGAATACATCAGATATTTTGAAAGATCATTTGCGATTAAATCATATTCCTATTAAAAAAAATGTTTAGAGGAAGAAAATCATGAGATTACAGTTTAAACGGGAAAAAAAATATTAAGAATGAAGAGGTGACTTGGAAGGAGCTAAAACAAGGTAACTAGAATTGGCTTGGTTGAAGGTCCAACTGTGAGGCATCAAGAACCTCTTGGAGGGAGAGATTTATAGTCCTCTTAAGCCCTTTCTCATGTCTGAACTAAGCTGGTTTCCTGACACTAGTTATTACAAATATTGCTGAGAGCTCAGTAAAACATTTAAACTTGGGGAGTGACGTCAGCATCATGGCGGAGTGAGCTTTCCCGTGAACTCTTCCCCCGACAAGATACAACAAAAGCAACAGTCACAGACCAAAAACGGAATCCCAGGCAGTGAAAACCTAGAGCGGAGGGATCCACATTGCCGCACATCTGAGAGCGAAACGTGCTGGGCCCCCGGAGGAAGTGGGGAGAGGTAAGGAGAACTCCTCTCCCTCCCCATCAGATCAGCGATCCCGGTCCGCGTGGCTCCCAGAGAGGGGGGAGGGGCGGCCCTCGGCGGGGAAACCATGGCTCTTCGGACTCTCTCAGCCAGTGGGAAACTCCTGCACAGAGGACTCAGAGGAGCCACAGGGCTACCATCAACATCTGAGCACCCCAGAGAGCGGATAAAGAGGGGCAAACAAGAAGCCTCCCCCGTCAGGGACCCAGAGGGCAAAAGAGAGAGCTCCCCCCTCCCCGCAACCTGGACTCTGCAGCTCAACCGACCAGACCAGACCTAGCGATCAGCGGCAGACCTGATCAAACGACTGGACCCGTGGATCGCAGCGGGGGGAAAAAAAAAAAAAACTGCGGATCGCAGCAGAAAAACTGGGGCAGAGCACAGGGGGCTTAGACTACACAGCCCTTTACCACCAGACAGTGGCGGCAGGTGGAAATTGCAACCAGAGACTTCCAGAATGAGGAAAAACGAAACCAACACAGGAACCACAATGCAAAAATATATGAAATCACCAGACCAGAAACAAAATGACAAGCACCCAGAAATCAACCCCGAAGACACAGAAATCCATAAACTAAATGACAGAGATTTCAAAATAGCTATCATAAAACCACTCAACGAAATACGAGACAACACAGACAAACAATTCAATGAGATTAGGAGTTTCTTCACAAAAGAGATTGAAATCATAAAGAAAAACCAATCAGTGCTGATATAGATGAAGAACACAATGGAGGAGATAAAGGAGAATCTGGAATCTTTAAAGAACAGAGCTGACAATATGGAGGAAAGAATTAGTACTTTAGAGGATAGGAATACAGATATACTCCAGATGGAAGAGGAGAGAGAACTAAGACTAAAAAGAAATGAAGAAAGACTCCGAGAAATATCTGACTCTATTAGAAAATGTAACATAAGAATTATAGGTATTCCTGAGGGAGAGGAGAGGGAAAGAGGAACAGAGAGCCTATTCAAGGAAATAATAGCTGAGAATTTCCCAAATCTGGGGAAGGAGCAGGAAATACCAGTAAGCGAAGCCAACAGGACACCTATATATATTAACAGACAAAGGCCTTCACCACGACACCTAGTGGTAAGGCTAGCCAGGGTCAACGACAAAGAAACAATATTAAGGGCAGCTAGACAAAAACAAAAAATAACATACAAAGGAACTCCCATCAGGCTCTCAGCGGATTTCTCAACAGAAACTTTTCAGGCTAGAAGAGACTGGAATGATATATTCAAAATACTGAAAGACAAATACTTTCAGCCAAGAATACTCTATCCAGCAAAAATATCCTTCAAATATGATGGAGAAATAGTAACTCTCCCAGATAAACAAAAGCTAAGGGAGTTCATGGCCACGAGACCCCCACTACAAGAAGTACTCAAGAAGGCCCTCAGGCCTGAAAAAAAGAAGAGAAAGGGAACACAAAGCTTGGAGGAAGGAGAAAAGTAGGTAGACAAAATCAGAGAAATAGTAGATCTTTACCGGAATAGGTTAGCAACCACTTAAATACTAAACTCAAAGATCAAAGGAAGAAATTCACCAAAAATAAATTTAACCTCATCACTGTAAACACACAGCCACAACACAAGATAGAATAAGGTATAACAAGAACAACTTAGAAGGGGAAGAGGAAAGTGACTGAATTGACTTAGTATCAGGAAATAGGAGGCCATCAGATAATGGACTATCTCATACACAAGATTTTTTGCCCAAACCTCAAGGTAACCACTAAACAAATAATCAAAGCAAAACCACATATGATAAACAAAGAGAAAAGTAGAAGAATCATAAGACAGAACAACCAAACTGAATTGGCAGTCCAAAACAAATGGGACAAGAAACAAAGGAAATGCAAAAGAACCAGAAAATAAGTGACAAAACAGCAACATTAAGCCCTCATATATCAATAATTACCCTAAATGTAAATGGATTGAACTCTCCAATCAAAAGATACAGAGTGGCAGGATGGATTAAAAAGCAAGACCCAACAATATGCTGCCTTCAGGAAACACATCTTAGCACTAAAGACAAGCACAGGCTCAGAGTGAAAGGATGGAAGACAATATTCCAAGCTAATGGCAAACAAAAGAAAGCAGGTGTTGCCATACTCATATCAGACAAAGTAGATTTCAAGATAAAACAGGTTAAGAAAGACAAAGAAGGGAAATATATAATGATAAAAGGGACACTACATCAAGAAGACATATCACTTATAAATATATATGCACCCAACATAGGAGCACCAATGTACATAAAGCAACTATTAACAAACCTAAAAGGAGAAATCAACAACAACACGATAATAGTAGGGGATCTTAACACCCCACTTACAGTTATGGATAGATCATCCAGACAAAAAGTTAATAAAGAAATAGTAGACTTAAATGAAAAACTGGATGAGATGGACCTAGTAGACATATACAGAGCACTCCATCCAAAAACAGCTGACTACACATTCTTCTCAAGCGCACATGGAACATTCTCTAGGATAGACCACATGTTGGGAAACAAAGCAAGCCTCAATAAATTTAAGAAGATTGAAATCATAACAAGCATCTTTCCAGACCATAAGGCTATGAAACTGGAAATGAACCATGAAAAAAAAACTGGGAAAGTGACAAAAATGTGGAGATTAAACAACATGCTACTGAACAACCAATGGATCATTGATGAAATTAAAGGAGAAATCAAAAACTATCTGGAAACAAACGAAAATGATAACATGCCATATCAAACCATATGGGATGCAGCAAAAGTGGTCCTGAGAGGGAAACTCATAGCGATACAAGCCCAACTTAACAAACAAGAAAAAGCTCTAATAGGCAACCTTAAATTACACCTAACAGAACTAGAAAAAGAAGAACAAACAAAGCCCAAAGCCAGCAGAAGGAGAGAAATAATAAAAATCAGAGCAGAAATAAATGAAATTGAGACCAAAAAAACAGTAGAAAGGATTAATGAAACAAAGAGTTGGTTCTTCGAGAAGATAAACAAAATCGACAAACCCTTAGCCAGGCTTATTAAGAAAAAAAGAGAAAAGGCTCAAGTAAATAAAATTAGAAATGAAAGAGGAGAAATTACAACAGATACCATGGAAATACAGAGGATTATAAGAGAATACTATGAGAAATTATATGCCAACAAATTGGACAATCTAGAAGAAATGGATAAATTCTTAGACTTATACAACCTCCAAAAATTGAACCAAGAAGAAATGGAGAATCTGAATAGACCAATAACAAGTAAAGAGATTGAAATCTCTTTACCTCCCAAAACCTCCCAAAAAATAAAAGTCCAGGACCAGATGGCTTCCCCAGTGAATTTTACCAAACATTCAAAGAAGATTTAATACCCATCCTTCTCAAACTATTCCAAAAAATAGAGGAAGATGGAACACTTTCTAAATCATTCTACGAGGCCAACATCACCCTGATACCAAAACCAGACAAAGACAATACAAAGAAGGAAAATTACAGGCCAATATCGCTGATGAACATTGATGCAAAAATCCTCAACAAAATATTGGCCAACCGAAAATAACAATACATTAAAAAGATCATACACCATGATCAAGTGGGATTTATACCAGGGACGCAGGGATGGTTCAACATCCGCAAATCAATCAACGTGATACATCACATCAACAAAACAAAGAATAAAAACCACATGATCATCTCAATAGATGCAGAGAAGGCATTTGACAAGATACAACATCCATTTATGATAAAAACTCTCAATAAAATGGGAACAAAAGGAAAGTACCTCAACATAATAAAGGCCATATATGACAAACCCACAGCCAACATCATACTCAACGGGGAAAGACTGAAAGCCATTCCTCTGAGAACAGGAACGAGGCAGGGCTGCCCACTCTCACCACTCCTGTGCAACATAGTACTGGACGTTTTGGCCAGAGCAATTAGGCAAGAAAAAGGAATAAAAGGAATCCAAATAGGTAACGAAGAAGTGAAACTCTCACTATTTGCAGATGACATGATTGTATATATAGAAAACCCTAAGGAATCTGTTGGAAAACTATTAGAAACAATCAACAACTACAGCAAAGTTGCAGGGTACAAAATCAATCTACAAAAATCAGTTGCATTTCTATATGCTAATAATGAACTAACAGAAAGAGAGCTCAAAAAGATAATACCATTTACAATTGCATCAAAAAGAATAAAATACCTAGGAATAAATCTTACCAAGGAGGTGAAGGACCTACACAATGAGAACTACAAGACATTATTGAAAGAAATCCATGATGACATAAAGAAATGGAAAGATATCCCATGCACGTGGATTGGAAAAATAAACATAGTTAAAATGTCTATATTACCTAAAGCAATCTACAGATTCAATGCAATCCCAATCAGAATCCCAATGACATTCTTCACAGAAATAGAAAAAAGAATACTAAAATTTATATGGGGCAACAAAAGACCCCGAATAGCTAAAGAAATCCTAAAGAAAAAGAACAAAGCAGGAAGCATCACAATCCCTGACTTCAAAACATACTACAAAGCAATAGTAATCAAAACAGCATGGTACTGGTACAAAAACAGACACACAGATCAATGGAACAGAATTGAAAGCCCAGAAATAAAACCACACATATACGGACAGCTAATTTTTGACAAAGGTGCTAAGAACATGCAATGGAGAAAGGAAAGTCTCTTCAATAAATGGTGTTGGGAAAACTGGACAGCCACATGCAAAAGAATGAAAGTGGACCATGTGCTATCGCCATTCACAAAAATTAACTCAAAATGGATCAAAGACCTGAAGGTGAGACCTGAAACTATAAAACTCATAGAAGAAAATATAGGCAACACACTATGTGACATTGGTTTTAAAGGAATCTTTTCGGATGACATGCCTACCCAGACTAGGGAAACTAAAGAAAAAATAAACAAGTGGGACTTTATCAGATTAAAGAGCTTTTATAAGACAAATGAAACCAGAATCAAGATGAACAGACAACCAACCAGCTGGGAGAGAATATTTGCAAAACATACATCAGACAAGGGGTTGATCTCCATAATATATAAAGAACTCATACAATTGAACAACAAAAAAACAAACAACCCGATCAAAAAATGGGCAGAGGAAATGAACAGACACTTCTCCAAGGAAGATATACAGATGGCCAATAGGCACATGAAAAGATGCTCAACATCACTAATCATCAGGGAAATGCAAATCAAAACAACACTAAGATACCACCTCATGCCCGTTAGAATGGCTATAATCACCAAGACAAAAAACAACAAATGTTGGAGAGGATGTGGAGAAACAGGAACCCTCATACACAGCTGGTGGGAATGCAAATCGGTGCAGCCTCTATGGAAAACGGTATGGAGATTCCTCAAAGAATTAAAAATGGAGATGCCCTATGATCCAGCCATCCCACTACTGGGAATCTATCCAACGCACCTGAAATCAACAATCCAAAGAGGCTTATGCACCCCTATGTTCATTGCAGCATTATTCACCATAGCCAAGAAGTGGAAGCAACCTAAGTGTCCCTCGACAGACGATTGGATTAAGAAAATGTGGTATATATATACAATGGAATACTACTCAGCCATAAAAAAAGACAAAATCGTCCCATTTGCAACAACATGGATGGGCCTGGAGCGTATTATGTTAAGTGAAATAAACCAGAAAGAGAAAGACAAACACTGTATGATCTCACTCATATGTGGAATATAAACCAACACATGGACAGAGAAAACTGGACTGTGGTTACCAGGGGCAGTGGGGGGTGGGCACAAGGGGTGAAGGGAGTCCTATATATGGTGATGGACAAACAAAAATGTACAACCCAAAATTTCACAATGTTAGAAACCATTAAAACATCAATAAAAAAAAAAAAACATTTAAACTTGGACTCATTTATAAATGTCACCACAAACATCCTGACTTGAGAGGAAATTTGAGCTCCTGTATATAGAACTGACAAACAGTGAGGGAAAAGGATAAACTCTGTGGTTCCATGCCCTTGGAAGACCCTTTTAAGGTTTCATATGACCAAGAAATCAGATTAGCTACTGCAACAGAAGTCATGGCTTAAATTTCTGGGTAAAAATGAGTTATGCATTTTTTTAATACTTCACTAGCTTGACTTACATAAAAGTATAATCCAGTTGAGGATTTTGATAATTGTAGCAGTCCCAAGTGCAAGTAGCAGGCTGAGCAAAGAGAAAGATGGTTGTCTCCTGAATAACCAACAAAATTCCATGCCAAGCTGTTCTTCTAGATTCTGTTTCTATGGATCCAGTTAAATATATTATGAGTCCTGCTCTCTGGTAAATCCAATTCATTTCTAATTGTTTTGTGAAATGAAACAAAATGGTGCTTCTACAGATGGAAATGGACAGAGTCACAGAGCAGTGATTGTCACCATAGACAGTTATGTTCATGCAGCAAAAATAATTTGATTACCATTTAACCTTGTAATTCTCAGAAAGGCTTTGAGTTCCCAGAGGATCTGTCCAATATGCTATTTAATCTAATCTTTTCTAATCATCGTTAGCTTCACTCTTCTCTTAGAGGGGGAAATGAAGGCCTCAAATGTCCCTGTGTTCTTGGCACCAGAGGATGATCAATTACACTAAGAATGGCATTTTATTTGCAATATATCCTAAAAATGGTGGATTATAATGCTGCTGGAAAACTTCACTAACAATGAGAGAGACATACTCAAAAATATCTAAGAAACTATACATATTGAAGATTACATTTGCCAGGCCCTGTGCTAGGTGCTATTTATATACTTTCATTACTTCTCACAACTCTGAAACAGGTATAACATTCCCTTTCTTATGGGTAACGAAAATTAAGCTTAGGAAGGTCCACTAACTTGCCCAAGATACATAACCAAGGAAGTAGAAAAGCTAGGATTAGAACTCTAAAGCCTATATTCTTTCTACCATAGACTCCAAGCTGCCTATCCCAGCCCTAAAATTCTATTATTCTGTAATGCTGTCTTTATGTTCCGCCTTTTGGTCCACTAGCAACTACCTTGACAGCTTATTGCCTATGACAGTGACTCTGACCATTCATTTATTCCACAGGCATATGCTAGCTCCTTTACTTGACCCTTGGGAATATAACACAGTTTCTGCCTTTAAGGAGCTCAGAGAGAGTGGAAAAGAGATGTATTTGGGTGCATTATAGATATAGAACATTTACATCATTGCCAAAAGTCCGGTTGGACCATGCTGCTACAGATATTTGACTTTAGGATAGCTAGCTGGACATCCTTTCCTCTGGAGCATAAAAGCCTCCAAAACTGTCCAAATGGCAGTTGTGGATGATACTGTTAAGCAAGGAACTCTGTTTCTCAGAATGTCTTCTCCTATATGCTTATAGGGTCAAGTTGGTTAAAAGAGGAACTTGCACATCATTTAGAAGGTGAAAATAAAGCAGTAGCCATTAGTCTCTGCCAATCTTTGCTTAGTCAGACATCAGACACTGAGGTACCTTGGGAGTTGCAGTGTGTCCTTTCTCTCCCCTGCTCTAATTGCAACTCTTTTCCCTTACTGGTGGCCCTGCTGACGGGAGAACTCAGACCCACACCAGATATTTGCCTGTAGATCAGAATCAGTAGCTAATAGAGGCAACAGCTTTCCATAGATCTCTCCATGATCACCCACTGTGCTGTCTGATTTGGATGCCTTGCTTCTTAGATTGACGGGCTCGTGATTCTTCTCTGATCCTCCAACTCCCTGGTCGTCACTTCCTGATCATCACTTCCCCAGATCCTCCCCCAGTTATGTAATATCTAATTCCTTTAATGAAACTTCCATCCCCTCACACTCATAATGATTCTGCTCCTCTCACAGTGCCCTGACTGGTGCAGCAGCCATTCCAAGAAATGATAGCAAAGGACTACTGGCAAGAGCTCTGTTCTGAGAGTCACAAAGCCTCAACAATGTGGTATTGCTAAAAGAATACAGACTTTAGAGTCAAACAGACAAAGATTCAAATCCTGTCATTGCCACTTACTAGATGTTTGCAACTTTGAGCAGCTTATTTTATCTCAGTTTTTTCATCTGCATAAGGAAGATATCACCTTCATCTCAGAGAGTCAATGAGAGTGTAAAATAATAAAATGTATGGCAAGGACCTAAAACAGTGTGTGGCCAAAGGAGATGCTGGATCAACGGTAATGCTTACACCTTTGCCCTACTAAGTTTTAGTCATAAGCCCATCATCTCTTAGGCATGTGAATTAGAACAAATGACTTCAACCTTCTCATACTCAGGTTTCTCCTTAGACTCTATCAGTTTCTAAAGTGTTAAGTGTCTCAGGCTCCTGAGTAAAGAATTAATAGATAATGGACTGTAATCCAGTTAATCTAATCTCAGATACAGATCTTTTTCAAGGATTGGGCTTTCACCAAGCTCTAGAAGTGGCATTTTTTCCCCCCAATAGGGGAAATTCAGTCAGTTGTTGAAATTCATTTCTTCTTTCAATGATTTTTATGGCATCCTTCAAACACTCTAATATCTCCATTGAATTAAAGTTACCTAATCTGGCACTTGGAGGAGACAAATTGCTGGTATAAGTCAGAGCCCCAATGCCTCAAATGTATTTCTGGTAAGAGCAGTCCCTGAATATCTGAACTACTAATGTACATGAGGCTCAGGCCAGGCAATAGCAAAAGAGTTAAAGCCTCCACACACTAGCTTTGCCACCATGCCAATTTTACATCTCAGCTAATATGCAGTTGCCAACTGTCTAGGCACACATACATATATATGCATAGAGAAAACATGCAAAGGAAATTCACAAGCATGTTAATATGCATTCTCTCCGGATAGTAGAACTATGAGTGATTTACCGTTCTTTGTTTTCTTTGGAAGTCTCCATGTCTTTCATGAGGATATATTATTTTTGAATTATAAACAATTATATATTTCTAGCAAAATATGCATTTTGCTTGGGTTCAAAGTAATTAGTATAACAAAGGAAAAGTTCATTTTTCAGGAACTGGAATTCAAAATATGAGGATTAAATTCTAGCTCTGTCACATTTTAGCTGTGTGACTTCAGCCAGGTTTCTTAGCCTGTGAACATCAATTCTCATCTCTGTTAAATGAAGCAAATAATATCTAACTCATGTGGTTGTTTTGAAGATTAAATGCAATAATATAAGTTAAGTTCTTATAAAAGAACCTTACACATAGTAGGCACTCAATGAATGGTAGTACTGACATAGTTAATTGAAATAGTAATAGTTGTAGTAATAGTTGTGGTACTACTACTAGTAGTAATAGCAAAAGTAAAAAAACAAATATAACAATACCAATAATGACAACACTAATAATAATGCTAAAGTAAGAATGAATTTTAGCGGTTAGTTAGGCCAATCATGTCACTTGATTAAGAAATTGAGATCTAGAGAAGCTGGACCAAGATTGCACAATTGGGTGGAAAAATCTCTTCTCATTCCCAATCTTGTTACTTTATATCTCAAAAAATTTACATTGCAGAGAATGTTGATTTAGTTCAACTGGTATGTTTTAACACTCTTGATGCTAGAGGAGCAAGACTCAGTCCTGCCTCTGATAGAATTCAGATTCTATCAGAGAATCAAGCACCCTCATACCTATTTCAAGAATACTACCAAGAGCTATTATAGAGGTACGGAAATGTGCAGTGGGACTACAGAGGAAGAAACTACTAGCCCTGTTGGCTTTGGGGCAGAGGACAGAGAAGGTTCACAGAGGTGACTTCTGAGCCAGGTCTCAAAGGAACAAGAATATTTTAATAGGGAATTACTAGGGAAAGGGGAATATTTTGATAGGGAATTAAGAGAGAAAGAACTAAGTGCATAGAGCTGTGTGTGAACGACAACCTGAAGGCTTGAGGGTGCATTACTACATAAGGAGAAGTTTGATGTGGATGCACCAAGGACAGATTCATTTATTTAACTACTCAAAACAATATTTGTCGAGCACACCTCTGTGCCAGGCAATGTGCTAAGCTGGTATGTGAAGGCCTCTGATTGCCAAGCCAAAGAACTGAGACTTCATTCTACAGAAAATGGAAATAGTAGCTTTTTAAGACAAAAAGGAATAAGTTCAAAGCTTCTCTCTTTTTTTTCTGATTATGCTACTGCTGACTGAACTATTTCCCCTGGGTAGGACCTAGACATTGGGGATCAAAAGTGGCACTGGCATTAAAACAAAAAATTCTCTAAGAGCTACAGCTGAAAGTGAAGCAGACCTTTTCGGAGCATTTCATTTTGTGTCTGGTGTTGTGGCAGCAGGAAAGTATCAACCCTTCCTCATTGATTTTCCAGTGGCAGCAGCAAAACTGCACTTTGAGGAGAATGACCTCTGGGTTGATTAAGATTTGAAAAATGTTGAATTTATGCTATAAATTCTGGCTCAAGCTGAAGAGGAGCTAATGTGATTGGAACTCGTGTAGTAACTGTCAAAGGCTAGAGATCGATCTGAAATTCATGTTCAACAATCCTGCTTCATCCATTGGGCCAAAACCAGTTTTTAAAAAGTGGGCAGCTTCTTGAAGAAACACAGAAACACAGGGTCAGCCTGTCCCCACCCGTTGTTGTTGCTTCACAATCCAAGCATGTCTTGAGTGGTTAATATTTTAAATGAGATGCAAACTGCCCCCTTGAAAAGAAAGAAAGAGAGAAAAAAAACTCTGAAAATATATTAAAAGTTTCTTAAATTGAGAATTTCCATGGCAAAGATATATTTGGTTCAAGGAATTCACTATATGTCAGCCTAACCTTCTCTGCTCCAACACTGCTTAAAATGCACTAGGTATAGCATTTTGTTTCAGCAGTAAGTTTGCTTCAGCAGGGAGGAGGGGCTGAGTCAATGAGCAGCTTCATTTATATCTGTAAACTCTGCTTTTCAATTCCCAGATGATCCTGGACCCACAGTACAGAAAATCAGGTATTTATTGTCATTCTGGTCTCTCTGCCTAATGCTTTGCTTCAAAAAGAATGAAATTTCCTAAATCCTAAAAGAAAAATTAAGCCAAACCATCAATCTTGCCTGTTTTTTCAAATAAGGCCCCTCTTCTAGAGTGACATGAGAAGAAAAAAATGCCAGACACACCCAACCCTGTATGCCAAGCCATAATAGAGACACATTTGCTATTAACAGAGGTGCTGTTTGGTATGACCTTAATCTATCTCCTGTGGGGGGAAAAAGGTATTTGTTTTCATATGTTTGCACTGCAATATGCAAATACATTAAGAGGTCATTAATATGAATTAAGTACTTATTATGTGCCCAGCCCCTGGTCAAGTGTAGCCTTTAATGTGATCCCACAGTACTCTGGGCTACCTTGACCAGGGCACTTTATAGCAATCATTTAGGTACAGATATTACCGTGAGAAAAAAGGACTGTTCTTTTTTTTTTTTTTTCAAAAATCATATTCCCAGTAATTGGTTTAATCCCTGGAACATGTTAGGCATTCACTAACTCTTGAATGAATGAAAAAATGCCTGAATGAGATTGAGAGAAGCACAAGGTAAAGGGGAGTAAAGAAAGGAGAACAAAGGGAGAAGTGAGCAGAGAAGAGAAAGTGTGTGAAACATATCTCGGAAGTAATGTTAGAATTATACTAAAATGTTATAGATATATAGATATCTGCCTGCCTGTCTATTTGCATGTATGTATCAGTGCCCTCACAAAGCATAATATCATGAAACAGAACATCCCCCCTCCTTAACTGGAAAGAAGGTAGGAAGACACTGTGTTTTCTCCCCCCATCTTACCCCAGACTTGGAGATCCAGAGTCTACATTAACCAAATTATCCATTAAGCAGAAAACTGGACAGCTGCTTCTCTACTGCACTAGAACAACTTTTTGAGGGGATATTGTCTTCCCATCATAATCTTCACCTATCTTCCTCTATCTTTCAGAGACTTAACTCCCAGAAAATAATGCAGAGAGAAGATAGGAGAGGACTAAACAGGGAACCATGCAAACAGGAAATTATAGTGTTCCACATAATATATACTGTACTTATTTCTAAGTACCAGAAAATGAAGAAACTAAGGAAGGGGTGTGTGTATGAATGTTTGTGTGTGTGTATATGTGCATACACTAAAAAAAAAAAAAGAAGATAGCCACCCCCCCAAAAAAAGAATAAGATTCTTCTAAACACTGGGAATTAGTTTCGTGTGGGAACTGTGCAGTATTATTTTGAATAACAAAAAATGAAGAAAAAAAGAAACTACAATCAACATGTTAAATAAACAGTGATACATTCATATGTTTGAGTATTATGTACTCTGAGAATATTTAAGTGTAAAAATGCTCAGGATATAATACTGTGTGAAAAAAAGCAGAATATAAAAGTATATTGCAAAATTTCAAATTCTTTTATGTAAATAACTTCCTGCTCCCTCTCCAACTCTTCACTGTTGGCAAACTAAACATTTGAACGTACTTCTTATAAAAGGAAGTCCCAGCCATTTCCTATTTCTGTGCAGCTCCTGACACAAGGTAGGTCTTGAATAAACAGTTGTTGGAAGAATGAGAGAATGAGTAAGCACAGGCATGCTCTAGGCATCTTGAGAGGAGGGGCTCAATACACAATGGCGACTGTCACAAGTTGCACCCCACCAAGAAATAGGTCTTTGCGGGGTCAATTGTCTCCCATCTGCCCAAGATATCAGAGTGAGGCCAGAGAATAGAAACAATGGAAATGGGTATACATACATCTTTATGCAATATAAGAAAAGCAGGTGGTCTCTCCAATCATTTCCCTCCTCAGACCATTACAGGCCAGACACCCACAGAAGTCAGACCTCTGGTTATATGCAAGACCCTTCTTTACTGTGCCAGGGCCTTCTCTAACTACAAAATAACTCATGATACTACAATTACCCAGCTTTTAACAACACACAGGTAAAATTGGTAACACAAAATTGGGTCAAGAGCACAAACAAGTTGGTTAAGATGACAAATTGGTAAAAAATGAACAATGCCAGTCACATTATCTTTGTGTGTCTTTATTTTATTTCAACCTGTCCCTTTATACTGATTCCTTCCCATCAGTATTTAAATATGCTCATGTCTCTCCAGTTTAAAAATTAGCCTTCCTTGACTCCCTGCCTTTCTCTAGCCAGCATACTAGCTCTCCTAACCTCCGTAAAAACTCCATTCATCCGTCTATCCACATATACAGCTAATAAAAGTATTTGGAGGCCTCCTTTGTGCCAAAAGTTGAGCTAGGTGTAGGGAACAAATGAATAGAATAGGAAAGCTCCTGCTCTCATGGAGCTTACTTTCTATTGAGGAGAATACAAACAAAAACAAACAGACAAAAAAAAGAAAGAAAGAAAATTCAAAGAGTTACAGATACTGTGCAGAGAAGTAAAATATGAGTAGAAAGTACTGGGTAGTTAGATTGTGTGGTCTGGAAACTGATCACTGAAGAGGTGATTTTTAAGGTGATATTTGAATAAAGGAACTAGATATGTAAAGATCTAGGGGAAGAGTATCCCAGGCATTGAAAATAGCTAGTGCAAAAAGCTAGAGTAGAGACAAGCACAAATTATTTGAGGAATAAATATGTCAGTGTGGCTAGAGCATAGTGGGCATGAAGACGGTGGTACAAGATGAGGTTGGAGAAGTAGGCAGAGGATTGATGGTGTAAAGGTGTGTAAGCCAGAGTACACGGTTTGGAATTTATTATAAGTACAACTACAAACCATTAAAGGGTTTTAAGCAGGGGAACAACAGGATCTGATTTATGTTTTCAAAAGATTACTCTGGAAGCAGGGGATGAGATGGGAGGTATTGCCATAGTCCAGGTAAACAATGACAGTGGTTTTGATTAGGGTGGTAGTAGTGAAGAAGGAAAGAAATAGACGAAATGGGATGTTTTGAGGATAGACTAGGTTGACCTACCAAAGGGTTGGATATGAAGGGTAGGATTACAAAAAGATGAATCAATGAAAACTTCCAGATTATTTCTGAAGAAAGTATAAGGTAACTCCTTAAAGAGTGTGTTCACTATCTCAACTTCCTTAGTTCCCGCTTATTCCTCCATCCCTTACATTACGACACCATCCCAAACAGCCACTCGTCTTAAACTGCTTTTCTGAAGATCACTAAAGACCTTCTTTTGCTAACTCACGGGATTTTTCTAAGTACTTGTTTTACTTGACCTCCCAGAAGCATATGTCACTAATGTTGCTTTCCTCTTCCCTTGACTTCCCAGGTTTCTTCCTCCTCCTATAGCTGCTCTTTTTTGGTCTCTACTATTGCAAACCCCTCTTATTCTGCACGTTCCTTAAATGTTGCAGTTTCTTATAATTTAGTCCTTGACTCTTTCTCTTACTGGGTGATGATGTAAACACATAAGTTTCAATTACCATGAATATGCTGAATACTTGTAAATATAAATCTCCCAAACAGATACTTCCTCTGAGTTTCAAGCAGTATATTCAATTGCCTTATGGACATTACCCCATAGTTGCCTCGAGGCTTTTGATACAATATGTCCAAACTGTTCCCAGATACAAAAATCTGCTCTTCCTCTTTTGCCCCCTTTCTCAGTAAACAGTTTAACTTTCCATCCATTAATTAAAATCTTGAAGAATCTTTGACTCCTCTCTCTTATACCCATGTCTAACCATGAAATATTAATTCTATCTTGAAGTACATTTTTTAATCTGTCCCATTTCTCTCCATCCCCACTGCTTTAGGTCACCACTTTTTACAGCCATAGTTACTTTTACGAGCCTCCTGACAGTCCTCTCAGCCCCAGATTTCTCCCCAATCAATCCATTTTCCACAGTGCAGACACAGTTCTATTTCTAAAAACAAAAACTTGATCATGACACTCTCTCAAGTAAAACTCCCCAGTGCCTTCCCATTGTCATTAAAGTATAACCCAGGCTCTTTAACGTAGGCTTCAAGGCCCTGCTTAATTTATTCTGCTTACCTTTCCACTCTCCCCACTTCTAATTCCCATCTCCCACCCCTATTCTGAGTAACAATTACAACAAACTAACTTCATTCTTTCCAAAGTGGCATGCTTTCTCTCTCTGTTCCCACAGATCTGGGTCACTGTCCTGTCTCCTCCCATTTATCTGGCTAACTTCCTTTTATTCCTCAGATCTAAACTTTAGAGTAATTTCTTGCCTTACCACCACCATGCCTAAGTTGGGGCCCTCATACGTGATTCCACAGCCCCCTTGTCATGGACTGAATGTTTGTGTTCTACTCCCCAAATTCATATGTTGAAGTCCGAACCCCCAGGGTGGCTATATTTGGAGACGGGCCTCTATGGAAGTAATTAAGGTTAAATGAGGTCACAAGGGTGAGGTCCTGATCCAATAAGATTAGTGTCCTTATAAGAAGAGACACCAGAGAGCTCGCTCACTGTCTCTCCATGTGTGCACAATGAGGAAAGGCCATGTAGGGACATAGCAAGAAGGTGGTTGTCTGCAAGCCAAGAAAAAAGCTCTCACCAGAAACCAAATTTTCAAGTAGCTTGATCATGAACTTCCAGCCTCCAAAGTTGTGAGAAAATAAATTTCTGTTGTTGAAGCCACCCAGTCTGTGGTATTCTGCTATAGCATCCCAAGCCAACTAATACACCCCTATACTTTCCCCGTCATAACACTTGTCATAAAGTATGTAATCACCTGTTTACTTCTGTGTAAGCACCATTAGACTGTAAGAACCATGAGGATAGTGATCTTGTATATCTTGATTATACTTATATTTCCAAAATCTACCACTGTTTTTTTGTTTAATTAACTAATTGATTAAAAATAATAAATTAGTATAGTTAACAATAATGTAGTATATACTTGAAAGTTAAGAGAGTAGATCTTAATGTTCTCACCACCAAAAAGAAATGGTAATTATATGACATGATGAAGCAGTTAGTTACCACTATGGTGGTAATCATTTTGCAATATATAAGTGTATCAAATCAATACGGTGTACATCTTAAACTTACATAATGTTATATGTCAAATATATTTCAATAAATCTGGAAAAAAACAATACATTAGTTCTGTTCTGCCATGATTTAGTATTGCAAATTATTATGTGCCTCTAATAATTTTCTGGTCAATTTCTAAGAGTGTCCTCAAGACAAATAAAAATTAAAATCCCTCTCTCTATATAAAATAAAAAAAATAAAATAAAATAGAACTTCATATATATATAAAATCAAGACAACATGTGTATAATATGTATATAAGAACCTTATTACACAATCTTTTCACATACTGTGATAGTTAATTTTATGTGTCAAATTAAAGGGAATTTTTGGATGATATTAACATTTTAAATGTTACTCAGTGAACTTTGAGTAAGCAAATTGCCCTCCATAATGTGGGTGGGCCTCATCCAATCAGTCAAAGCCTGCATAGAACAAAAAGACCAGCTTCCTCGAGCAAGAGCGATTTCTCCAGCAGACTGCCTTCAGACTTCGTTTGCCCCATTGGCTTTCCTGGGTCTCTAGCCTACATGACTTTGAACTAGAACTGCACCATCAGCTCTCCTGGGTCTGCAGCCTGTTGGCCCACACTGAAAATTTTGGACTTGCCAACCTCCATAATCACGCGATCAAATTCCTTATAATAAATCTCTTTTTATATATTTACACAACCTATTGGTTCTGTTTCTCTGGATAGCCCTGACTAAATTCACATACACATGCTTATAGCTGGTAAGAAAGAGAACATTACTTCTGAGACGATATATTTCCCAGGCAAAGTAGAACTCCCTCACAAAGGAAACAAATGAGTTAGATTATCATGTGTCTTAAAAAAAGTCACACTTTTTAATGAAACCAGAAAGGATGACAACTTTGAAAAAAATATGAATGCTCAAATAGCTTTGGTCACTATGTGAATTCAGCTCCAAGAACGCCACAGGCCACCACTGCCTGGAAAGTGATTTATGACACCCATCTGGAAAAGCAGTTTGATAGTCAGATGGAACACATCAAAATGAAAACATCCATATAAAGTGTGTCCATAATAATCCAGGTTCTTATCCAAATGTGGCCAACACATAGTTGCAAATAGCCAGGGAAATTGCCCCAGCCTATATTTGGCTCATCTTGCTCTCAGGTTACAGACCTTCATATTTCTGAGGTCATATTTTCAGCTCAGATACCCCATTTAGATGCTTTGCTTATTTTTGGCTTATCAGACTCTGGCTTTCTACTCTGTGCTCCAAGTTTTGTAATTCTGCTCCTTTCCCTGATTTCAGGGTTATAGCAGTCTCAAGTAAGAGACTGCTTCCTCCAACTCCTACCCTGGACTCCAGTGAACCCAGGACTCTCACAGAAGAAAAGATGATTTTGGACGATGGAATAACAATTCGTGGTCCAAAATATTAAGAAACAAGCAAGAAAGAGAAAAAATAATGTATGTGAAAATACTCTATTATTTTTAAAATGCTGATAAATATTATTAGTAAAAATCTACAATTGTAAAGCATTTACAATCTGTAAAATACTTTTACTTCTGTCTTCATTGATCTCACACTAACCTTGTGAGGAAGAGAGGGCAGAGATGAGTCTCCTGATAGTCAGGGGAGGGAACTAAGGCTCGCCAAAGTTAAATGCACCCCTAATCTCAGGCATAGTTACATATGCCAGGGGTGGAAACCAAAGCTTCTCATTCTAAATCCATTCCTTTATCTATCTCTGTCTCTGCCTCTCTCCTCTCTGTCTCATCTTCTCGTTCTCTCTCTCTGTCTTTTGTTTACTCCCCCAAATTGTCAAACTAATGGACTCAGTACCAAAACTTTTTTGTTGCAACCGACATGTGTGACTTCTTAACACTGTTGAACACCATGAAACAAAGAGATCTAGTGTCTATTTTTAGAAAATTATGCAATTCACAACTAATGAGGATTTGGGGGAAGACATTAATCAGAAAGCAATACTTTAAGTAATCAATGTCACACAATCCATCTAAAAGCAAGAGCCACAGCAGAGAGACACCTTTGGGAAGGGGAAAGAAGAGGGAATAAGTAATGGGAACTGGGAGTATATAATTTGTGCTTCCGTTGTGATTATGGGTGCAAACACAACCCAGAGACATTGAAGAAAGCTCAGCTGAGGAGTGAAGAGGACAGCGATGCAGCTACTTGGGGATAACATGGTAAAGCAGAAGGTAGATAGGCACACATTTAAAAGCTTGCTCTGGGCCTCATTAGCTTTGTGACCTTGCTTAAGTTATTATAATCACTGATTATTACTATCTCAGCTTCTTCATCTGTTAAAACATTAATATTTACTTCAAAAGGTTAATAAAAATTAAACAAGAAAATAAGGTATAAAATCAATAAATGCTACTTCACTGCCTCTTAATGAATGACCGTTCCAGTTTTCTTTGATACAATTTCAGCTCCTCCACACAGGAAGACAGAAATATTCTAAACTCCCCAACCAAAGATCCCCAATCTGATATATTCAAACTCAAATGGGAAAGGTCAGGTATGAGAGGCAGAGGTAGGGGCAGTAAGAAGACAGGCAGAACTACGAGGGCACTTTCCTCCTAAAACAGCTCTGTAAAAATTTCTACAGATAGAGATTTGGACTCCTGAGTATTAAGACACAGGAAACTGGTTCAGGGGTTCCTAGACCCCTCTGCAGCCATCTCTGTACTCTTGTTGAATCCAAGCCTGTTTGAATCTCTTACGGATGCAAAACATGGGCCATGGGCACAGATGCACCTGTCCCACACGCAAGGAGGGCAAAGTTGGCAGAGTCCTAGGATAGAGCCATGTTTTGCTCAGTCGGCTACATTCCCAAGCACGACTAGAAACCCGTATGCAGCAATCTATTTTGGGTTTCTGTTCACACTGAAGACAATATGCTCTTAACTTTCTTCCCAGGATATTTCCCTCCTGCAAGTTTTAAAAACCAACCAGTGTTTTGACCAGCATAATTATAAGGTCCTGGAATCCCTCTAGCCTATGTATCTGACACGAACTAGATATGAGGAAAAGGAGGGAGTAGTTTCTTTGTGCCAAGGTTCGTGCTAGGTATTATATATACATTGTCCATTTTAACAGCTCTATGAGTTAAGTAATATTATCAAGTCAATAGAAGAGCCAGGAGTTGAGCCCAGCTAAGACTGACCATGCTCTTCCTTCTACAACAATTGCTATCATCAACTGGTCAGAAGGTAAAATAATTTCAAAACCATAAGAGGCCTATTGGGGCATTGGGCAAAGGCAGTTCAGCTAGGTTCTAACTCTCTTGATGTGCCATCTTTCTCACAAGCTGTATAAGTCTGAACAAACCTCTTCCTTTTCCCACATCTATTTGAGAATATATAAAATGTAAATTGAACTAAGTAATCTGTAAAATCCCTGATACCTCTGACAAGCTAGGATCCCTCACATCTTATGATGATGATGACAATGACAACAAAGACAATGATGACAATGACATTCATTGCATTTGTTGAATGCTTAATATATTCCAGACACTGTACTAAATGCTTTATAGATAGCAAAGGAGGAAAGTTAAGGAAAAGTTAAAATGAAGCACTTCAGACACATAACACAGTATGTATAACGGTCTGGGTTAAGAGAATAGCAAGGCCCTCTTAAGTTGCTGAAGTTCTAGAAAGAATGTATAAAATAAGAATAGTGAATCAATGAAAGCTACTGCTCAACGTGACTAGAGTATAGAAAGGGATAGCTCTTGAATGTAAACTACAGAGTTATTTCTTTATCTTATAGAAAAGTAGGGTAATTGGAGAGTTTGAACAGGACATTGACACAACCAAATTTGCTTTTTAGAAAGATCATTTTGGCTATTATATGGAAAACAGATTAGAGGAGAGCAAGTAATCTAAAACAGAGATGATGGAGGCCTGAATGAGGGTAGTGGCAATAGGGCCATGGGAAAGTAAGTAAATTAAAGAAATATTAAACATGCAATATATTATCATTATTAGCTGTTGCAATAGTAAATTACACTTGTAAAGTACCTAGCAGAGAGTTTTTCTAGACCCATCAATTCTTCTATTTAATTCACTCACTCATTTATACATTCAAAAATGTTTATTATGTACATATTTTATAGTATTTTTATTTTTACAAAAATAATCTGCACTAGTAAGATCAAATGAATGTCTCTAACTATTCACACTCACAACCAAACTTGCTAGAAGCTTTCTCATCATTATGCTTTTATTCCTACCACACTCTCTGCAAGGAATGTCCTTCCTGTTCTTTCCACTGGCCAGTAGATGTTTCAAAATGGGAGCTTAAACCTCATAAGAATATCTAGAAATGAAATGATAGATTCAATAGGTATTAATTTGTAGATGGTAGTTGAAGTCATAGGAATTGAACGATGTGAATGAGAGAGCAGGGAGATTGTGTGAAGAGAGTAGGATGGAACCCTGGGGAATCTCAACACTTAAGGGTCTTCAAAAGGAAGGAAGTCCAATAAGGAGAATGAGAAGTAGATGGAGATGTGAGAGGAAAACCAAGACAGAATGTTGCCAGGAAAGATCAGAGAGGAGAGGAGGAAAAAGAATGATTGACAATGTCAAACGCTGGAGGTCATGTGGGATGAGGTTATAAAAGATGTTTCAAGGTTTATCAAAGAAGCAATTCCAATAGAGTGGTAGAGGCAGACACCAGAGTGCAGTAGGTTGAAGACTGACTAGGAAGTGAGGAAGTAGACGCAGTAAATATATGCAACTCTTTCAAGAATTTTGGCCATGAGGTCATACAGCTTGATAGTGATCTTCCTTGCTATCTCATTTGGTGATTATGATTCAGTAAGTTTCAACAGGCAAAAAGGTAGGAGTACCCAGAACAGAGCCTAGCAATGAGTAGGCGCTTAACACTTGGTATTTGTATGCATTCAACGTTTATTTCATAAACACTTATTGAGTGTTTACCAAATTCCAAGCATTGTTCTTAGCAATGGGGATACAATAATGAATTAAAAACGTGGCCTTGACCTTAAAGTATTTATGGTCTATAGTGTGTGTGTGTTGGGGGGGAAGACATTAAACAAATAATCATACAAAGTAAAACTGCAATAGAAAGCAGTTTGAATGAATTGTATATAATATGAATGAGAAGAGTCCCTCCTAGCAAAGACAGAGTAGGCTGGATCTAAGCAGCCAATGCCTTTTCCTAGACCTGAGGATCAAGCTCCAAGCAGCAAAGAATAAAAAGCGCACTGGGAGCTCTCCATGGTCCCGACCTGGGTCTCTGTATGTCTTCCCTGCCAGCAAGGGAATCTGGTTCTTCTTTCATTGAATCTTGCCAAATGCAGCTCAGACTCAGTAACCTTGCTGATCTCTGGGCCTGTCTGCAGCCGCAAGGATTCTAGTCTGCCTGATCTATCCCAGGCTTGAATAAAAACATATGTGACAAATATAGGGGAGGCAATATTGTATCGTAAAAAGAATTCCTACTTTGGAATCAGGGAAACCTGATTTCAAATCCTGGTTCTCCCTCTTTTCAGCCATGTGGCCTGAAACAGGTCACTTTATCTCTCTGAGGCTCAAATTCTTCATCTGTAAATGAGGAGGATAATTAATGTTCAGCCTAGTTCACAGCATTGTCAAGGACTTGTGGCCCCCAAAGTAAAAATAAGACCACAGAATCAGAATCTCTTTATTAGGAAGGATCATAAAGGCTTATGACCCAATTACAATGTATGTGAAAGCATCTTGGAAAGTAGCGTGAGTGATAAAAGGTGAATAAATTATCCCTAAAGTTCTATACATTCTCTTCTAAAACCATAAATTTAAATGCATGTGTATATATACATATATTTATAGAATTGTGTATGCAGACACATTTATATATATAAACCCATAGAGTGTAGCATTTTATTAAACTCACATTAATAGGAAAGAGTCCATTTCAATTACCAATTTTATGGGTTGGTGAATAAACGGGAAATACATGAGAAAAATTCAAATTGGACTATTCATTTTATTTATTTATCTTATAAGATCTGTTTGACTGTATTGTTAATCATTTTTGTAAATTACTAGGAAGTAGGCCATGCTCTTGTTTGTAAAATTTTTAAAAAATAATTGATAACGTGCACATTGGCTTCCTAAATATTCTTTGAAGTGGAATTATCTGGAATAAGAGATGATGAGCATCAATTCTGAGAAAGAGTCACCACAACTGCCAGTGAGTTTGTGCTGAAGATGTTCCCACACTGTTTAAAGCTTATAATTCAAGGAATATGACCAAACAATCTATGGCAAAGTCAATACTCCAGTCTCCATGGAGCTGAAGGCTTGATCACCACTGCTCAATCTGAGCACCATCTTTAAGAAGCCACAAAGAACTGTGGGGAAAGTACCAGTGCTGTATACACAAAAGCCTAGGTTCAATTCACAGATCTATCACTTACTTAACCTCCCCTTACCTCAGCTTCCTAATCTGTATTATGAAGATGATGATATATGTACTTCATATGGTTGTTGTGAGGATTATGTGCATGTAAAGTATACAAAACAGTGGCTGGCACATAGGAAGCACTAGACTAATGATAGTTGTTATTTTTATTTTAGAGGATAAGGATGTTAGCTATAAGGATGATGATAATACTAGTGTTCACTTGAGTCTCAGACATCATCTAATGCTATTCCAAACCCATGATTTTTCAAATGGAGAAACTGAGGCCTAGAGAGGGGGAATGATTTATTTGAGGTCATGAGGAAATTTCATAGTGGGACTGGAATCAGAATCCAGGCTTCCTGACTTCCACTTCTGGGCTCTTTCCTACCTCCTCACTAGCCCAACGACTCTGTCTCTGTCCCTCTCCTCTGATATATGTTACATCATGTCAGAAGAGAAGGACAGACTCTATCTTAATTAGAATTCATTTTGTTTGTCTTCATCTCCCCTACTACATTGCGAATTCCTTAACGGAAGGACTGTATCTTACTCATATCAGATTACACAGCATTTAGCAGAGTGGTACAAAAATAAGTATTAATTGTTTTTTACTATTCAACATAAAAAAAGATCAGATAGCAGGCAGGCTCTGGAGTTAGGAACTGGAATCAGCTTCAACAATAAGTCACTTCTAGTGGTTTGTTAATTAGAGATGATGTTAGAACAGAAAAAGTATTGAACTTAATGTTAGAGAATCTGGGTTCTAAGCTTAAACCTATTAATAACTAGATGAACTTGGGCTGAAGTGCCAAACAAATGTAGGAAAGACGAGGGAAGTTCAAGAGGGATGAAACTAAAAAGATAGGCTATAAAGAGCTTTGAGAGTCAGGCTAAAGATTTTGAACTTTATCCTTAAAACAAGAGAGAGTGAGAAAGAGATTTTTAGGAGGTTAATGACATGATCTGGACAGTGTTTTAGAACCATCACTCCGACAACTATGTGAAGAGCAAATTAAAGAGAGAAAGCCTAAAGATCAGACAAATTACTTCCTTTTTAGCAGATTAAAATACCAACAGTTAGATAAAGAAGTTAAGTGAAAGTAATTCACTGGAAGTTAGAAGTAGAATCAAGATTAAAAATCAGGTCATGGGATGTCAAAACCTGTGTATACCTGTGAAACCCAACACCCCTCAGATAAAGGACTTAGAGGACACATGGAAACCAGAGTTGCATGGAGCAATATTCTGCACAACCTTGCCTTTGGGGAGTATACCATCCAGTTAAGATAGATTATCCTTATATTTAAACTCCAGGGGTCAATATCAAAAACATCTACTTTCCAATGAGGTAAAATTTGATTATATGGATATGTCTTTGTTAAAGGCATAACAAATAATTTACTGATTTTTCCCGAAAGAATCATAACATCTTCGGGGCCGGCCCAGTGGCGCAAGCAGTTAAGTGTGCACACTCCGCTGCGGCGGCCTGGGGTTCACCAGTTCGGATCCTGGGCGCGCACCGACGCACTGCTTGTCAAGCAATGCTGTGGCGGCGTCCCATATAAAGTGGAGGAAGATGGGCACGGATGTTAGCCCAGGGCCAGTCTTCCTCAGCAAAAAGAGGAGGATTGGCAGATGTTAGCTTAGGGCCAATCTTCCTCACCAAAAAAAAAAAAAAAAGTTAAAAAAAAAAGAATCATAACATCTTGTTATGCTTATATACTAACCAAATTAAAAGTTAAAAATGTATCCATATAACTTGTTTATTTGTGTGCTAATATAAAAAGATACATACACATATGTATATGTGAACACACACATATGCACATATGCATACAGGTCTTGCATATCTGTAAATTAAATCAGATACAAGTTTATTCCCAGATGTTTGAATTTAGAACATTAACTGTTTGGTGGAAATTTTCTAAATTTAAAATCAGTAACCCTGGTTCATATCCCAGTTCCACTGCTTACTAGCTATGTGATTTGCAGCTTATTCATATTTTTGAGCCTCTACTTCCTCATTTGTAAAATTGGAATAATTATGAGGTTGCTGTGGAGATCAGATGGCATATGTGAACACACTTCATCAACAGCCTTAGACAAATGTAACAATATAATGTTTAAGAGTCTAGGCTCTGGAATAGGACTCAGTCCTAGTTCTGCTAGTTATTAACTGTGGAACTTTGGGCAAGCCATTTAATATCTCTGAACTCCAATCTCTTCATATGAAAAAATGAGGCTTATAATAGTTTTTACCTGATAAGGTTATTTTAAGGACTAAATTAGTTAATACCTTCATAGTACATAAATTAGTCAACACATATAAATGCATGGCCTGGCATAGAGTAAGCACTCTGTATATTAGTTATTATAATTTTTATCATATAGGCATGGCAGGCAGCTGATTCACACATAGTTGCAACAATGGCAAAAAAAAATGCAAAAAAAATATGAACACACTACAGAAAGTGAATGTGATTGTAGCAATAATAAAACTGAAAAGACTAGAAGGGTCAGAAACATAAAGCTCACTGCTCCATGACTCAGTGATCCAACCTACTAATGTCCTCACTCACTGTGTTCTGTGTCTATGGAAGACAAATGATGCAGACACGTGGTACAAATGACAATAAACCAAAATCTCAGGCAGGTCTATCCTTTCAGGCCTAAGGAGAAACAAGTGATACAGGCTATGATCAGAGAAGGCATCTGAAGAGACACTGTGCCCTGAAGAAGCATGCCCTTGGAATTCCGTAGCAAAAACAAGCAGGGTGGTTTTTACCACTAACGGGGTTAATTAAATAGTTCATGAAGCTAAAGAGACAGAGAAAAAAAGTGATCATTGGAAGAGAAGGAGGTATGGGAGAATAGAAGGCTCAATCAAAAACAAGTTCAACAAACAGAGCCTGACTGCTGTGGAGTTTCTCTTTGCTGTGCCAGAAGGGTGTTCTTAATGAGAAAAACAAAAAACAAACAAACAAAAAAACCTCAACAGATGCAAAATGTGTGTCCATATAAGAGAGAAGGAGAAGTTGAATCAACTGGAGTTCATTTGCAAAGACTGCAAGAAATTAGAGAGGGTTAGTGAGGATGGTTAATTAGTCCAGTTTTAAGAGAGTGGAGAGACATAAAACAGGATGGTATAAAATATACCAATGTAGGATCTCTTCTAAGAGCTTCCTAAGGATGCAAACAAGAAAGCAGAGGAGGTTTTGAAACCTTATATTATGCCCCATTTTTCCCCCTGTAACTTTGCAATTCATTGGAATTATGTACCTTAGGTTAAAATAAATTGCTTTTTATGAGTCCTCATATAACTGAATTTTTTATTTGACATGTAATCAACTATAAAAGCCATCTTGCCAGAGAAAGCAATTCAGCAGAGTCAGTAGTTTAAAGCCATGCAAAAGAGGAGCTCTTATTGAAACTTTAGAACTATGTATTTCACTTTAATTTTCTAACTGTGCCCTCTGGATAACATGGTCCATACTAGAAAGTAAACTTTTCTGCTTTAGTTTGTTCCACTTAGATTCATGTGTATGTAGCGAATGTAACACAGAAAGGCCATTCCAAGACTTCCTTTGGGTTAGCTTATTCCTAGTCTAGTCTAGCAAGATGACAGCCTCATAACCTTTGGGTAGCTTCATAGTTTCATTTCTAAAATTCTGCCTTCTCCTTTCCCTTCCTTATCCAAGCCAAATCGTCCCATCTGAGGGACTGGGCTAAGCTCAGCTGTTCAACAAATTCTGAATTGATGCAGAAAGCACAAAAAGGAAGCCAACATTTAATGAGTACCTACTGTGTCTCCTCACAGTGCCAGAACCTTTCACATTGACTGTCATTAATGCTTTCGACAACTCTATGAAATAGGTATTATCATCCTCATCTCGTAGATGGGGCCACTGAGGTTCAGAAAAGTTAATTAACATGCCAGAAGTCTCAGTCATTCTTGGTGTCTATCCCTTTGATACTGGTCATGTGCTCCAACTACCCCTAAGCTCCAGAATTGCATAGTAAAATCATAGTTCTTCTCTAGTAAGTGTTGTCTAATGCCCATAATTGGCTTTCTAAACCCAATTCTGGATTTTTACTCCAGGAATCCACCTAAAGTTCTCTCTCTCTTTTTTTTTTTTTTTTTTGGTTTATTGTGGTAAGGTTGGTTTATAACATTGTATAAATTTCAGGTGTACGTCATTATACTTCTATTTCTGCATAGATTACATCATGTTCTCATGTTCACCACCCAAATACTAATTACAATCCATCACCGCACACGTGTGCCTAATTATCCCTTTCACCCTCCTCCCTCCCCCCTTCTCCTCTGGTAACCACCAATCCAGTCTCTGTTTCTATGTGTTTGTTTGTCGTTATTATCTACTACTTAATGAGTGAGATCATATGGTATTTGACCTTCTCCCTCTGACTTATTAAAGTTCTCCTTTATCACAAAGATGGCTTTGCCTTTCTCCTACCTGCTTCCCTCATAAGGAGCTGGTCTCCAGCCTCTGACTCTCAGTCCTCTTGCCTGAACATCCATGTACGGCTCAACTACCTGTCAGGACACTGCTAATTCATCTTCAACATGTCAGAGCTCCTGGTGCCTTCAAGGATATCCACAGAGACAGAGCCTCCACACTGCTGGCTGGATTGCAATAAATAAAGAAATGTTGGCTGAAGCCACCATAAACCATTCTGTCTTGTCTGTGATACTTGCTGTCCTTGCTGGTTCCTCATCTAGTTTGACTCCCTGGACTACAGATGGCTTTCATTGCTAATACTGAGCTCTTTCTTTCTGGTTTCTGACTCTGTCTCTTTCCCATGTATCACTGTCGAGCTCCTCTGACAGACCTCTTATGACATTCTCTAGAGAAAACCTTTTGGTTAACTAGGTTGGCCCATCCACAATGCTACCTCCTGGATTAAAAACAAACAAACAAAACAAAACAAAAAAGTATCACTATGATCATGTTCTTTTTATGGTTAAAATAATCCACTGGCATCACCTCCAAAAAAAAAAAAAAAAAAAAGTTCCAGGCTCCTTAGCATGGTATTCAAGATCTTTCATGACCTGAACTCTACTTACCTTTCTAGCCTCACCTCTGGCCACCACCCCTTAAACACTGTGCTCAAAACACTTTGAACTACTGACACTTCCCTCAGGAGAGAGAGATTTTTCATATGTCTGTGTCTTTGCTTCTGTATTTCTTCTACCTGGTATGCCATCTTCTCAGCTTCCTGGAACTATCTCCCCTTTATCGACTTTTACTCACCCTCTAAGAAAGTGGCATATAGATTGTGTTCTGAGAAGCCCAAGAGTTCAGAGGAGACACAGATGGAAAAGGGAAAAGCAGAATTACCTAGTTTGTGACTCCATCCCCCACTGTATTAGAAGTATGTATATATTTATTAATGTTTCCTTCCAGATTCTTTGAATTCTAGTACTCAGTTTAGGACTTGAAACCAAGTAGATATTAGAAAATATTTGCTGAATTGTGCCTGAGCCAGGCTCCCATTACTGATGTTGTACACCTTTCAACTTTCTAACAAGACATGTATGTCACTAAGACCTCTAATAATGACTGCAGGTCTATGGCTTGATTAGAGACTTCAGGAATATTGGATTTCAGTCCTTGACCACCCAGTTAAACCTCTTATGTGAGTCCCAGCAACTAATATGCTGGCTTTATCTAGGAAGGAAGGCAGATCCAGCGCTGGAAGTCAGTCTTGGGTATTCTAAAATAGTACCCTCTTCAGCCTAAGTCAGATTCAGTACATACAGTGCTGTCAGTCCTTCCTCTTAAGACTAAATTACTTTGCCACAATCAGAGAGTTTATAGTCCTTTTCCCAGATTAGGTGTTAGTGTTTGTCCATTTTAACACATTTCATTGTTACCCAGCCTCCTGATCTTGGGTATTGGCTAAACATGCAGATTCCTGAGTCTCACTCCAGAGCTGCTGAGGAAGGGTCTGGGAATTTGTATGTTTAACAAGAACCCCAGATGATTCTCATGCTCAGGCAAATTTGGGAAACACTGTGTCCATTAACATCTTCTCAGGAGCACATGATTGCTGCACTAAACTACCCCAGACCTTTGCCTCGACTTTTCATGGTTATCTTTATACAAGATTGTACAAGTACCTGAGAATGGAAAACCAATTTTTATTATATGATACATATTCTATACAAGTAAATAAATTAGATATTTTTCTATATGCCCTTCCTACTCCTGCATTTTAGGATCTGAATGATAAGAAATGCATTTCAAATTGGAATACAGGTCAGTGGGCCAATATCAGAGTACCACACAGGGCACATAATCATACTTTTTGACAAACCAAACCTGTTTAGCCCTACCCTTCTGTCACTTTCACGACAATCTGAAGTTAGGCATCTGGGGAGTAGAAAGAACACTGGACTTATCATCAATTAATCTAGACTTTGCCATAAATTGGCTGTGCAGCCTTGATCAAGCCATTTTACCTCAGTTATCTTGGTTTCTTCTTCAAAAAATAGTAAATAATAACTATTTTAGAAGTTGGATTTATGAGATATTTAAGGGAGAGAATTTATAGAAAAGTGCTAATAAAAATGTAATATACCCTATACTTCACTGTAAGGAAGATACCAAAAGGATTAATAATAATGTAATAGTATGAATTAATTAATTCAATATTTTATCAATTCTGCAAATATTTGATAAATATTTCTATGTGCAAAGCACTGTTCTAAGAGCTGTTGGTATAGTACTAAACAACATAGATTAAGGACCCTACCCTCATGGAGCTCATATTCTACCTGAAGAGGATATTAAGTGAATAATTTTAAAATATTTAATTACAAATGTGATACATGTTTTGGATATACCAGGTAGCATGAGAATATATAACAACAACAAAAACTCAGGCTCAATTAGTGGGGTCATGGAAAATTTCCTTGGGGATAGTTGATGGTTGAGCTAAAATATGAAAGCTTTTAAATCAGGGAAAGGGTTGTGCATTTCAGGAAAAGAGAACAGCATGGGTTCCTTCCTGTGCCTAAAAGGCACATGCTCCATTCAAGGGACTGAAAGAGGCCAGTGCTAATGACTGGTGTGCAAAGATCATGGAGGAGAGAGCTACAAGCTAAGCCCAGAGACAAAGGCAAGTTCTAGCTCATTAATGGCGTTGTGGGCCTTTTTAAGGAATTTTGTCTTTGTTCAGAGCATAATGGGAAGGCAGTGAGGCCTTTAAGCAGGGAAGTGACACTATCAGATTTTAAAAATTTTAAAACATCATTGTGGCTTCATCATAGATAATAGATTTGAAAAGGTTAACAGTAGATGAGCGAAGATAAGTTATGAGGCTAACCTACACTAGCCTAGGTGAAAGACGATACGGCTTTGATTAGGAAGGGAATGGTAAAGATGGAGATGAATTTGTGAGGTAATAGAAAGTAAAAACAGCATAGCTTTGTAACTGATTAGATAAATGGGTGTTCTTCTTTGCAATACTAAAGCAATATATAAAAATTTTAGTATAATACTGTTTTACATGTTACAGTGTTCTTCCAGATAAATAGTGCCTTTATTGGGCCATCGGTAACTGGTGGTCTACTATACAGAAAGCACTGTACTTAGAGCTCTGGTTGGCAGAAGTCAAATGTAACACAGATTCCACCTTCAAGTTCATAATCTTACAGAGGGTCTATAGTATTACCTGTAATTTTGACAGCAATTCTGTGAGATAGGTAATATACTTCCCATTCCACAGCTGCAAGTGCTGATACCTAGAGTGCCTGTCAAAGGTGGCTCACCGAGGGCACAGCAGTGACTCCCAGCCTCATTATCTTTTCATGACTTCTCCAGTGCTTTGTCTTCAGAATGGAAACGGATGCTCTCTGGATCCCTGCTGATCCCTTCTGGGACCCACCAATGCTCCCCAAAGGTATCTATCTAACAGCTGAAATCTAAAGCAGGCCCTTTGGGATGTTTTACATTTCAGTTGGAGGTCAGCAGCATGTTGTGCAGTCTATCTTTATGAACAAAATAAATAGATTAAATCCTTTTCCTCAGTGTTCAAATCCTTGCCCAAGTGACTACAAGTTTAGGTGATAATTCCCTGTGAACTAAAAACAGTTACTCAGAAAAATAATGTTGGTATAAATCTTATCCTTGGAGACAAGGGGTGGAGTGGGGAATATCAAGACTGAGTTAGCCCACTCTGAAGGACCCAGGCTTAGGAGGAGATAGGGCCTAGGCATGGGTGATATAAAGCCTTGCTATCTAAAGCCTTGTTATTCAAAGCATGATTCTTGGACCGGCAGCATCAGTATCACATGAAAACTTGTTAGAAATGGAGACTTTCAGGCCCTGTGGCAGACTTCCTGAATCAGAATCTGCATTTTAACAGGATCCCCAATGATTTGTTTACATAATCAAGTTTGAGAAGCACTGATACAAAAGCACACCCGAAGGAATCTCCACCTCTGATAGTCCAAATGACCTGAAATTCTATCAGTAATACTGGTATTCTTTCTATTTATCAAAGCTTTGGTCTTCTTTGAGTCTTCCTTCTGTAAAGATAAAAATCTCTCTGGCTTCAAAACAGCCTGATAATGACAAAAAGGCATGGTATGTGGAGTTAGACATGTCTGGGTTGACATCCCAGCTCTAAATCAAGGTTATGAATTTTGGCATTTGCTGAGAACCTCTGATATTCAGTTTGTCTCACTCCAAAACAAGGATAACAAACTAGCCTTATGAAATCTAAAATAGTGGGGTTGAGATAAAAGAAGAAAATAGATGATAAAGAGCTTTGTATTTTTTTTGTATAGAATGCAATTATCGTTTGCTACTATTATTATCAAGAATAATTGTATTTGTTCACTCATTCATTCAATCAGTCATATAGCTGTATAGTGAGAACCTACTCTATGCCACATCTTGTGCCGTATGCTGGGGATAAACAGGTGAATAAGACAATTGTTTCTACCCTCAAGGTGTTCTCAGGCTTGTGGTAAAGAAGATAAGACATCATATAATTATCAGTGCCCTAAAAGAGGGGCAGAGCAATGTTAAAACCCAGGTCCCTCAGTGTTCAGGCCACTGTTACTTCTCACCAACATAAATTCCAAGAAAATGTGGTGTGTTTTGGTGAAAAGCATAGGAAGTCTAGAGCCAGACAGGATGGTTGGAATATTGACTATACCACTTCCCTCCTTGGGCAAAAAATCTTACACCATTCTAAGCCTTAATGTTCTTGTTTGTAACAGCATCTATATGACTGAGCTTACCTGAGGATAAAATGGATGTGAAAGAGCTGAGTAAACTCTAAGTTCTGGGCCATTCATTTAAATACTCAAGTGTCTACTCTGTGCCAAGCATACAGTAGTCTCCCTGGGGACATAGGGATGAAAACTACTATGCTGCTGTCCTCAAGGTGCTTCCAGTCAAGTATAAAGTTGTAATAAATCTCAAAGGGGAAAGTCTAAGGTACATGTGATGGAATAAGAGAAGCACAAAATGTCTTCTGGATGGAGTTGGAGGGGTAGGCTTAGGAGAGCCAGCTTTGAGAAATGTATTGCATCAATTTAAATGTTTCCAATGTTTTATCAGGAATAAAGAAAATTTGCAAGAGAAAAAAAAAAGGAGAGCTTGAGCAAGAAGAGGGAGTACCTTGAGTTAACGGTATCCAATAAGGCAAAACAAACACTAATGATAATAATAATAGCTAATGTTTATTGAACACTTATTAAGTGTCAGACACTGTGTTAAATGCTTTATATGCATTAGCACACATTAGCACGTTGAATTCTACCTGTGTTGGTTTACTGTTTGTGGTCTTGCCTGGAAACTTATGATACTCTCCCATCTCTTGACTTTCTCTGCTATCTTCCAACCATGAAATTCTAGATTTGTCTGCCAAGTTTCAAAATAAACACTATAGGTCCTATTTTAACTTACTTCCCTCCTGTCTTTTCCCTAAGCACTTTTTGACGCCCACCCCACCTCCAGTTCTATCGATACAGATTCCATATTTAGATGTACTATTCATTTTTCTCATATTTAAAAATGGTCCAAGAAATGTGTCTTTCAGTGCAATAACTCCTGTTTTGAAATCCATATCTGAGCCAAGAACTTTATTTCCTCCTAAAAGAGATTCTTACGCAGATAGATAGATTTTAGTCTTAAACAACATGCAGACATTTATAAAATCCAAGAGCTCTAGGGCACACCAAAGCCTTAGACTTTGTTACACCAATCTCAACAATATAGATGGAGGTAGAAGAAATGATTAGATTTTAGTCCAACCATCTTTTATACAATTATTCTTCAGTGGGCCCACAGCAAAACATCTCTGAGTATCACAACAGAAAATTTTGCTGTCAATTTCATTGGAGGAGAAAAAAGGCACCAAACTGTGCTTCTCCACACATCCTTAAAATATGTGGTTTCACAAATAGATGCAGAAATGATTTTTAGGGAAATTCACTTCCAAGTTCTTTTTCTTTTTTGAATAAAGTTCTTAACTAGGTCACGCTGGCTGCTTGATTTTCAACTAGTTTCTAAAAAATACTTCTTTAATTTTGAAAATTCATGATGAGAACAGTTGAATTAGTATGTACCAATGTGATCCAGAACTGCTACTAACCTCAGAACGAGAGATGGATTGGTGGTTACCAGATGGGAAGGGGGGAGGGAGGAAGGCGAAAGGGATAATTTGGCACATGTGTGTGGTGATGGGTTGTAATTAGTATTTGGGTGGTGAACATGAAGTAATCTATGCAGAAATAGAAGTATAATGATGTACACCTGAAATTTATACAATGTTATAAACCAATGTTACTGCAATAAACAAAAAATTAAAAAAAAAAAGTCTCGTGTCTCTCATCAAAATGGAAGATCTAGGTGTAAGTCTTTTCAGTCATAAGTTCTCTAAGCATACAGCTTGCTATTTCATGTGTTCTTGCTGTTTCTCATGTCCTCCCCCTACTTCAAATGTCACTCTCTCTCTTCTTCACCTGGCTAACTCTTAAATACCCTTCAAAAGTCAGTTTAAGTGTCACATCCTCTAGGAAGCCATTCCTGATAACCAGCTCCATCTACATACCACAGACTAAGTTAAGAATTCCTCTTCTTCTGCCCATAATCCTTGTGTTGATTTTTGTCACAGCACAAACGACCCTGTATCATTACTGTAGCAAAAGTAAAGCCATATGCTCACTAAATTCCAATTTATTTTCTTCCCAGGCACCCAGGCAGACTACACCTCTCAGCTTTCCCTGCGGTTGGATAGGACTATGAACTGAGTCTTAGCAGCCCAATCTTCCAGTTCTGTCAGTTAGATGCAGAGATCTGGGTCCCCAGTTGACTGTGGAGCTGAGTTTCCCTTCTAATCCACATACATATAACTAAATGAGAAGTAAACTTTTACGTTAAGCCACTGAGGTTTTGAGGTTGTTTGCTGTGGCTTATACTGACTAACAGAATAATTAAATGTTTACTTGTCTTGCTTTCTAGACTATGAGTGTCTTGAAGTCAGTGTTTGTGTTTTATTTATCTCTGTTTCTATAACATTTAGCAGGACGCTGACAGAGAGTAGGTGCCCTGAAAATAAATATTTATTCCTGGAATATTTCTCACAATTACTTCTCTTTACTTTCCCAGTGAAATTACTGGTAATTTTTTGTTTCTCTTTTATTTAACAAGACAAAGCATTCTGGATCTGCCTGAGGCAGGACAAAAAAATAAATGAACAAACATCATGTAAGTTGTCTGAAGCTTGCTGAAGCTCAGATTTCCCAAGTCAGGCATGAGAAGATAATGGAACATGAATATTCACGAATTATATCAAGATCAACAACTTTCACAATAGAAATCAAATTGGTAGAAAAAATGTCCACCAACTAATTAGGGCAACTAATGTACTTCGTTTCAAAGGCAATTCAGTATGAAAAGTCATAGCCAAGCTCTCCAGCTCATTAGTGAATAAAATAGGCAAAATCCCTAATGTCAATGAGAAATTACCTTTACTATGTTTTAATAAGGTATTGGTACTGGTTAATGCCAATGTGCATCCCAGATCTTTTTTCTGCCTTTCTCTGGCCTGTTCTGTACCCTTGGAGGCACTTGTATGAAATATACCCCCAACAACACTCTTTGGTCTGCTGCGGAGCCTGAATCCCAGACTGAGATGCTTGGACTCTACTTGATAGGCAGTAGTGCCCTGAACAATTGAAGACTCTGGGAGAAACGAGATCTATAACATACATTCCCAACCTGTCTCTAACACTTTAGCAGTTCATAAAATATAAGCCCTATATTTGAGTCTGTCTATACTTATGAGGAAAAAAAAAAACAGTTAAATAGGGCTAAATTCTTCACTTAAAGAATGATAAATCTTGGATTTTTTCCTTAGAGATGGCACTCACCAGGAGGTAGCCATTATTAAGAAAACCACATTAGGGGCCGGCCCGGTGGCCCAAGCAGTTAAGTGTGCGCACTCCACTGCAGCAGCCCGGGGTTCGCCGGTTTGGATCCTGGGCGCGCACAGACGCACCAT
The DNA here is from genome assembly GCF_020826845.1 of Diceros bicornis minor. Classification (NCBI taxonomy): domain Eukaryota; kingdom Metazoa; phylum Chordata; class Mammalia; order Perissodactyla; family Rhinocerotidae; genus Diceros; species Diceros bicornis. The sequence continues at coordinate 12,121,320 of NC_080752.1, forward strand.
TTGGCAAGCCATGCTGTGGTGGCGTCCTGTGTAAAGTGGAGGAAGATGGGCACGGATGTTAGCCCAGGGCCAGTCTTCCTCAGCAAAAAGAGGAGGATTGGCAGATGTTAGCACAGGGCTGATCTCCTCACAAAAAAAAAAAAGAAAGAAAGAAAACCACATTAGTCTTTCCTCAGACAGACCCAGAATGCTTTGCTTTGCCCTGTTAAATAAAAGAGAAACCAAAAATTACCAGTAATTTCACCGGGGAAGTAAGGAAAAGTAATTGTGAGGAATATCCCAGGTAGCCCAGTGAATAATTATAGCACACGATAGACTAAGGCTTGAAATTAAGGGTACTTATTTTAATTGAACATCTGAAATGTTGTATTTATACAAAGAAAAAGTGTGAGGGAAATGAACTGATCCCAGCTCCAGTAAGGCCACATATCTTAGTGGAAGATCCTCATCTTCAGGGCTCTGTCTTCTTCTGTAGCTAGGGTAGCCAGTGTTTTAAAGCCTGTAAGTTTACAATGTGCACTCCTATTTACAGATACTTGAGGGGTCAGAAATTTCTTGGGGCCTACTTCAATCACTGAGGGGTAGGGGAGGGGCTCTCAACACTGTTTTTTTGGGAGAGACAGAGTCAGGGGACTGAATGTTCTGTGCCTGGAGTTGGAGTGGAGTTTGCTTTCCAGGTGGGTATAAGGCCTGGTGAGGAAATGAAGATCTGACCCAGGGGAAGGAAGAGAGAAGATAGGTAACCAACTAATCTCCAGAGTCACCTTTACCCTGAAGCTAATGAAACTCACACTTGGTGTGTGCATGTAAAGGAGGAGTAGAAACTTTGCCAGGTCCCTTTTAAGGACCTGGGATGGGCCCAGGTAATATGGTTAATGTATGTCACCAATCAAAGCAAATTTGAGATTAGTCACTACACAAGAAAACATGAAATGTTCTAAAATCTTAAGATTAATGTATAAAAAAACTTGATAGAGGTTTTCCCAAATTTCACAGCAATCCTAAAATTTTACATCACATTACCGATATTGAGGCACAACACTGAAAAAAACTTTTAAAAAATCATCAATAACAAAAAAAATATTTGATCAACCATTCAAGAGGAGAGACTAAATTAGTTTTCTATTCTCTCTTTAGAAAATATTACAGAATCATAATCACATGAAGAGGAGATCAAAGAAAATGCAGCCAAAAATGTGGGGAAAAATTATTAACAGAAGTATGTTAGGAAGTTAATTAATAAAAATATTATGCTATTTTAAAATATTTTGTGATGTCTGGGGCATTTAAAGATAATTTAATAATATCTCAGCTTTACAAAATTTATAATTTATGATGTTTCCTTTTCTTATTCTATCTTAATGCTAGCTTTTATACCTAAGTTTGTATTTGTAATATCATATTTTATTAAAGCAGTCCACCAAATTAAATAAGCTTAAGGCCCCACAAAGTTGGATGCATCTCTACTCTCATGCATTCATCACTTACAATGTCAGATCCTCTGCCAGTGCCCAGCCTGACTTAGCTAGAGTCCCTCTCCTCCCTGCCTCATCAAACCAGAGACCAGGAGAAAGTGGGTAAGGGAAGGAGCTCTGGGGCTGAAGCCAGCATAGGCAGAGCAGCATGACACAGTGCAAAGGGTACAGAGTTTCTCTCAGATGGAACTGGGCTTGAGCCTAGCTTCTTTCATTAGCTCATCTGTTCCTTATCATCTTTGAAGAAACTGAGGTGCTTTTGCCCTTGGCAAGTTCTTTAACCTCAGTTAGCCTCAGTTTCCTTCCCCCAAGATGATAAGGAACAGATGAGCTAACAGTTGTGAAAAAAGCCTTTGATAAACTGCAAATTGTTGCATACAAGAGTATCAGGAGCAACTAATTTGGCTAAAGCCCTACATCGTAGAATTAGGATTTGGAGCCCAGATCTTTCTGGCCCAAGGCACATGCCTGCTCCCATTATACCATGATGCCTCCTGAAAATAACCACACCTTGCCTGTGCCACACTCATGTTGATGGACAGGATTTAGGGTATTCATGAAATCAAAATGTAACCTTTATCTTTCTTCTATCCCCCCCCAAAAAAATAGCCTTGCTACCATTCCTGATGGGCACAATCTCACACCTCAGCTTGTGTGTTGACATTATTGGGAAGGTGAATGGATTACCCAGGGCTGCCAGCTTCAAGTCAACCAAGATTTACTTAGTACTTAGGGTTATTTTTCAAGTCCTTATCTTTTCGAAATATATACTGAAGTATTTATGGAATAAATTATACAATATGGGATTTACTTCAAAATAATAGTGGGAGAGGGGTTAGAAGGGAGTAGTGATAAAAATGAAAAATGATTGGCTATGAGTTGATCATTGCTGAAGCTGAATTATGAGTACATGGGGTTCATTACACTATTTCTGTTTACTTTTGAATATAGTGGAAATTTTCCAGAGTAAAAAGTGAAAAAAAAATGAATTATTGAATACTACCCTAGATGCACTTGGGGCTTTATTCCAGCCCTTTCTCAATTGCCTCCTGGCATTTATTATTTGCTCCATTTATTTTCAATTTTTGTGATAACTATATAAGCCACACATCATTATAGTGTGGCAATAATATTAAGAACAATAGCCTCCATTTTTTGAAGTACTTCTTCTGTGCCTGTCCCAGTGCAAAGTAATTTACTTTCATTGTCTCATTTGATCTTCATAAGAACTCTCTGAAGTATGCACTAGTACTTATTTTATGGATGAGGAAACTGAAGTTCAGGGGGATCAAGTAACCTGACCAAAGTCTACAGTAAGTGGTATGTTCAAATCTTGTACCTTAACCACTACGTTACCTGTTTCCCAGATTCTGCTTTATACTCTAAGATGATGCCAAGCTACAGCAGGCCACTACCTAGCTGCAGGAAGAGGAAGTCTTATAAAAGTGAAGGAAATGGCTCTACGTTTTCTCTGGTATCATACACCGAACCTGAAGAATAAACATTATATGTCTTTCTTATACACGCTGTAGTGTGCAAGACCAGGACTCACATCTTTCCTTTTATAAGCCTAAATCAAAAATAAGAGAACACAAATGTAAACAGATATAATGAAGCATTTATTTTTTGACATAAGAAGGAAAAGAATATTACAACAATAAAACAAGCAGAAGGGAAGAGAGAAAAAAGCATTGATTGAACACCAACTGTACTTAGTACCTGACATAGGCAATATCTCGCTGTTTACAACCCTAAGTCCTACAGACAAAGGTGGACCTCACTAAGGAAATAGATGTTTGGTTCCGCTGAGCATCTCAAAGGTGGACCTTGAAGAGAATGTGGGCTAGGACCTAGAGAGAGTTGAATATTCTGCATAATAGAGGGAGAATTTGGAATTTAGGAAGGAGGGATAATCTGGGAGGAGGGAAAAAGGCACCAGCAGAGGATGAAAGTCTGGAATAGCATGAAGGATAATGTGGACAGTGACAAAAGTCCCTGGTGGCAGAGTAGCTAATGGACTATTTTTGGTTACTGACTTTTTTACCACATAAAAACTATGGGGGAGCCTGCCTATGGACCACAGGGGACCACACTGTAAGTACATGGATTCGCAGACTCATAGCGGGGTAAAGGGGAGAAAAAATATAATTTTGAGCTAGTCAAATGACTACAAAGCTAGACATTCCAAAAAGATTCCAGATAGCTAAGCTTGGTTTCTGACATAGCATTTTATTAAAAGCAGTGAGAACATCACAGGGAAGTGAGGGAAGGGGAGAAAATGACCAGAGGTCCTTGTAAAATACTGGTCTGATGCTTTGGGCTGTCTGATTAGAACAGTAGCAGAGGTCTAACCAGCTGAAGAGACCTGAACTGGCTCAGAGACCCTCTTGCCTAGAGCTTAAATAGCTAGGAAGTTTCTGAATTTTCCATCCAGAACCTCCTCAGATTCAGATTGCTAAGATGCAACAATTTTCATATGTGCAGGGCAAAGTTCTACCACTAGATCAGCAATAAAAGCATTTTCAGTTTCCTCAGAATAGTGGAAGCCTATGGTGCCCCTCTCATTGGATTAGGCCAGCTGAAGAGACTCAGAGCCAATCTGGTTCACTTGGAGCAGGAAGCAGTAGTGTTATTCCTCGTCCACAGCCTTGGCGATTTGCTTTGGGTTGGCCACTACCAACCCTACCACCTGGATATTTGTATCAATACTGATTTTTTTACCCAAATTTCTCAGTCATTATAGTCAAAGAGATTTTTATAAGATACTACTGGGTTATTCTTTGAGCTACCACAGGGCTGATGTATGTGCTGGGGTTAGCAGGAGAGTTAAATTCCAGATCATATGTCCCAGACTGGAAGAATTCAGAGTCCCTTCCAACTAAAACCTCATCTCTTACAGCCAGCCTTTCCAATAGCACTCTTCAGCAGTGCCAGGGTTTCTTTAAACTTTAGGCAGAGGTGGCCAAACTTTTCCTGTAAAGGACTAGATGCTAATATTTTTGACCTTGTGAGTTATATAGTCTCTGTCACAACTATTCAGCTCTGCCGCTGTAGCACAAAATCAGCTATAGAAAATTCCTAAACAAATGGGTGTTGCTGTGTTCCAATAAAACTTTACTTACGAAAACAGGCAGTGGGCTAGATTTGGCCCACAGGCCATAGTTCGCTGACTCCTGCTCTAGATTAACAGAAAACTGCCTCATGCCTTTCATTGGTGGCTTCTTTCCCTCATTTATCCTTAATGACATTCTTCAGCTTACGGTAGGCCTCAGCTCAAATACTCATGGCTTTCTTGAAGTTTAGAGTATCAATAAGGAGAAGCATAAACTCCTGAATTGCCAATTTTTGCCACTGTGAGAGCTACTATGATTTACATGGAATGCTAGAACTAGCAGGATGACATCTGAATTGCTTCCAGGTCAGCAATGCGGCAGTATAGTGAAACTCCCTTTTCAGTATATCCAGCCTTATCAATGATAAGAGATACTCCCAGTGTGTGTTTGCACCAGTCTAGATTCATTCTTGGTGCCATTCTTTTTTTCTCCTATTCCACAGCACTCATTGCTTTACTGATGCGCTCAGCAGTCTTGGAGATACTTTTTCTTACAGAGCTGGTCTTTTGTTCCTGATGTTCAGGGCATCACAAAGACCAGTTGAGCCTGGTAGCTCTGAAGAGATTTTTACAGTATAAAGATCTACCTCAATAGATGGCATTCCATCAGAGTCAAAGATCCCTCTGGCAATAACCTTGAGAACAGGCTTAGTTCTGGCCTAGGTTCTTGGCACCCAGGAAGAGGCAGAGGGTGTTGTAGACAATAATGGGTAGTGTTAATGCTTCCAACTAAAGAATTTTAGGAAGAAGCAGGTCAAATATTCAATTTGATATCGGCAATGGTACAGTATAAACCTACCGTCTATTTCTCCAAATCCTAAAATCAGCTTCATATTCAAATACACGTGTGAGTGGAGTTTTGGGAAAACTGACTACCTTAGTTCAGGTTCTCATCATTTCTTCCGTTAATGCCGTACTGAACTCCCTGCCTCTAGTCCTACCTCTCTACAATTTATTCTCCCTACCAATGCCAGAGTGATTTTTTTAAAAAATGAAACTCTTATCATGTCACTACTCTGCTTTAAATCCTTCATTAGCTCGCCTTGGGCTTCTGGACACGTCCCAACTCTTCAGCATGATATTCAAAACCTTTTCTTAATTCTATAGCCTCACGCTCTGCCATTCTTCCTCTTCCTCACAGCCTATATTCCTGACATAGCAAATATATGCAGTTCCTTGAAGAGAACATATTCTTGCTCATCTCAGATACTTCCCAAATGGGTACCCCCTGACTGGGATGTGTTTCCTATTAGTCTTTGTATGTGTAATTGCTTATCTTTCACGCAAACATCATATATCACTTTTCCCAGCCTGCCTTCTCTGATCCCCAAGCCCACACAGTCTGGCTTGAGTGTTGCTGTTTATTTTAGCAAAATACCCTGTACTTATTTCTATGTGCTATTCTGTGTTATAATTAATTATTTCTCTGTCCTCACCCACCCATATGAATTCCTTGAGCACAGGAACTGGATTTCCTTTTTTTTCTTTTTTCATATCAGCAGACCCAATAATAGCCTTGATATAGAGTAAGTACACAGTATATAATTTTGAATAAATTAATTAAATTAATGATAGTTACTTTAGGTGCCAATGGATAACATCTCAAAATCCAGAGGAGGACAGTTAGGCGATGTCTAAAGCTATATATATAAATATATATTTTTTAAAGGTAAATTAAATTATAACATGCATGTAGAAAAGTACATATATCATAAGTATAAAGCTTAATGAATTATTTTCATAATTTGAGCACATTTGTGAACTAGCACTCAGATCCAAAAAGAGAATATTACTAGCACCTTACACATCCTCCACTCACACTCCTTTCACATTACCACCCACTGCCCTGACTTCTAATACATAGCTTAGTTTTGCACAACAAACTTTTGCACAACATGCAAATGCAATCATACAGTTTTTACTCTTTTTGTGTTGGCTTTCTTCACTCAATATTATGTTTGGAGGATTCATCCATATTGTTGTATGTACGTGTAGATCATTCATTCTCATTGCTGCATAACATTCCATTGTGTGACTATAACATAATTTATTCATTCATTCTATCGTTGATGGGCATTTGGGTACTATCCAGCTTGAAGCTATAATAAATAGTGCTGCTATGAACATGTCTTTTCAGTAAACATACATATACATTTCTGTTGAGTGTATACTAGGACTATAATTTCTGGGTAACAAGGTATGCATATATTCAGCTTTAGAAGACACTGCCAAAGAGTCTTCCAAAGTAATTGCATCAACATAGAACTAGAACTTCTTTTAATTCATGAGGTAGGTTAAGCTCATAGAAAATCTCTATGTAAATACAAAGTACTGTTATTAACTCAATGCCTCATTTGCACAACATCATCTTGTTCCATAGCAATTAAAAATAACACCTTTGATTAGATGAAATCAAATATCTACTGGGATTTGCATTTATAATCTAGATGTGTCACACTCTTTTCTCTAATCAAAATTACATTTTGACACACTTTCAAATGTCATTTATGTTCAGTATCATGTCAATACTTTCTTCAGAAATGTCCTGGTTTGTCAAGTGATTAAAAAGGACACTGATAGACAAATCCCATATTTTCTACATCCTCATAGTACATTTTGCAGTAGTCAGACATTTTTTAAAAATCTGATCCATCAATCCTTAGAATTTATGTCATCATGAACATTCCATGGAGTAAACAGTTCATTTCTTTGCATTAATTATTTTAAATTTTAAATTTGTTATTATACTAAAAATAGTACAGAAAAAATGCTTGGAAAAAGAGAGGAAATACATAGCACAACAAGGATCAAAATCACTGGAAATCCAACTTTGCACAAAAATTGATAAAACTTCAGTGCATGTTCCTCCAGATTATTCTTAAATATTCCTGTATAGATATATGTATTTTTAAAGCAAAAATAGAATCATATTATACACACATTTTACCTCGTTTTACCTTTTATATTATATAAATATCTCCATATCAAATTACATAAATTTTTAGAGCTCAAACAAAATGGCATAGTATGTTAACAAATATTTATCATTTTAAGCAACAGATCAATTCCCATTATTTCACAAATATTATGAAAGCATAAAATGCCCACAGCACTTGGTTAGCTGCTATGGATATTGGGATCATGTCACTGGGAAGAACATCATTTTAAAGACTGGGTGAGTTGGATTTGAATCCTGGCCCTACTAAGTAGCTGTATTATCTGGAACCAGTTATTTGATATAAGTTTACTCATCAAAAAAAAAAAAAAAAAGAACAGCAACAAAATATACTTCACATATTTGTGATAAGGACTGGATGAAATAATACGTAGGGAAATTCCTGACACGGTGACTGGCACATAAACGGTATTCAATAAATTTGCTTGAATCTCAATCTGTAGGAAGCACAAAAAAGTATAAGAAACTGTCACTATCCTTCAGGAACTCAAAATCTAACAGCAGAGTTGGGGGTAGTCACACAAATAAGTAAGAGGAAGAAATCCATTTTCATTGATTAAATGCCTACTATGTGTCCAGGGCTATGGGTTACGCTTTCATTTTTACCATCAGAGGCATCACTGCAGAGGGAGAATGAAATGATCCCTGGAACAAAATGCTCCCGTCTCTGTATTTTACACTTGGAAGAAGGTTCATTCTTACAGAGGCACCTGGGAAGATTGCTGAATTGGAGCAAAGGTCTTTGAAGCTTTGATGGAGACAGGGAGATGGGTAGAAGCAGAAACAAGAAAAATTGTCCTTTCATAGCTTTCAGCTCTTTTCCATTTTGCAAAAGGTACAGATTTGAATTCCACCCTTAGTGAATGACATTCTTTTTTCTAGGAAGCCACCCAAATGGGCCTTTTGGTCAGGCAAAAGTAAAGCAAAGATCCACTTGCGACCTGGAAATATTTGGGAGACTATGGCTAGATAGAGAAAAATTCTTCTGTATAAAAGCATAAAAGGTTACCTATGTTGTAGGTATGAATATATCTCAGAAGACTGTTTCTTTGGAGAAATGTCTTTTCGTTGGAAGGATCTGAGCTGTGCTGTGCCAGCAAATTGCCCTATCTTCTTGTGGAGTGTGTGTGTGTGTGTGTGTGTGTGTTCGTGTTCACATGGTAGCTTACAGAAGATGAAAAGGTAGTTTTACGGGGAACTTGGTAGAAAATGGGAGGCAAAGAGTGCTGCTTCAGGTCCCAAGAACAAAGTTAAGGCACAAAGTTGACGAATGGCCATTCTGTCCACTTCAAAAGGGATTCTCATCTTACTCTGGCACTCCAAGTATTGAAGGCCATAAAGGCCTATGGAGGCAGCACCCTCACCTTGACATTGACACATCCCCTTCTCTCTACCTGAAAGTTTCTGTTCTTTCTCAGAATAGCTATCTTCTTCTCAACTTTCAGCTTTCTTTTTAAATGACTAACACTAAATAAAGCCTTTCCTGAGTACCTCTAATTATTATATCTCATAGAATTTTATTCTTTTTCTACATAGCACATATCACAGTTCGTTATTATACATTTACTTGAATGTTTATTTAATGTATATCTTTTCTATTATTCTATATGCTCTATGGCAGCAGAATTATATCTGCTTGTTCATCAAATCAGTGCTTGGAATTTTAGTTGGCAATTAAAAATGTTTGTTGAATGAATGCACTCATCCAGTCCAGTCTTAAGCATAAAAATAGTTTCCTTATTTATTATATTTATTGTCTCTCTCATATAATCAGTATATAAGACCCACAACAGCAGAGATTTTTTTTCACTAATGTATTCCTAGCACCTAGTACATTGCATGATGCACAGTATATGCTCAATAAATATATGTTAAATTAATAAATGAATGAAGGGGTGTCAGATCCACAGTGGTTCCTTCAAGGACCTTCCTGGCCACAGAACATTTACTTGTGGGAACTGGAGACCAAGAGGAGAAACATGTCAGAAACCACATGGGGTCTGCAGATGACAGACTGGTTTGAAAGCACATGTGAGACATCCTCTTAAGAGCTTCTGAAAATATCTAGGTGTGCTTTCTAAGGAGAACTGAGAGCTCTGCACAGGACAAGAACAAGAACTCTGGGTTATCTGTGTTATTGTAAATTGACTCGTATCTGGTGACTAGGAAGATTTAGTAGTTTGGACTTATGCCAGTTCTATAAGGTAGATAGTATTTTCATTTTTTAAATGAAGAAACCAGAGCTCAGAGACGTTAATTAAGTTCTCTCAAATCATCATACATCTAGTAAGTAAGGAGCTGACATTTGAACTCTGGTTTGTTCATAAAACCTATACTTTTTCTAATACACTCTTCAACATTTCTGAGAGAATGTTATGTGAACTAAATATATAAAATGTTCTAGGTCAATAATACATGCTATTGGTGTTTGGGAAGGGGAGAGATTCATTCTGACTGAAATGACTAGAGAAGAGTTTCTGGTGGATATGAAATTTCAGCTGAACCATAAGGATCAAGAAGGATTGCAACAGATGAAGATGGTAGGGAGAGGGGAGTGTAGAAGTGGTGCCAGTGGAGTCAAGGAAGTGCAGTGAGGTTTCAGAATATGAACAAGGATACAGCATAGGGTAAATCTAGGAGTCTAAAAGGGAGTGACCACCTAGAAAGTAGATGAGTATAACAGTGAGTGTCCTCTCAGAATCTGAGGACAAAAGAGAAATGAAATTGCAAAATAACAAGATTAAAGAAAAAATCATCTTAAATGCTAACACGGAAAGGCACATTGATCACATATCATAATACTTAGGATAAGAGCAGAACTCTTGTAAGCAATAATAGATACTAGAAAACAATACTTCAAAGTAACAAAAGAAAATTTCTGCCAGTTTAGAATATTCCTAAAGAGGCATTCAATAGTTAGGGGAACATAGCAACATTTTCCAGATCCACAATAACTAAGAGAATTTATCATCCATATATCCTCATTGAAAAGACTAATAAAGAATTTACTTCCACACGAAGAAAATTGAAGCCAGAGGGAAGGACTGGGATTGCAAGAACAAAGGTGAGTGAAAAAACGGTAAAATACGTTGGAAAATTTTAGCATTAAAAATAATAATTCATTTTGTATTTTTTAAAAATGTTTAACTAAAATTCTTAGGAAAGCAAGAGGGTGTCATTCAGAGGATAGTTTATTTAGACAAGCTAAGATTCCTGCCTTGTTCCCAGGATAAAGGTGTGGAATAATTTTCAACTTTGTTAGGAGAAACATGTGGTTAAGATTATATGTTACAAAATTTGAAGTTAAAATTACAAGATTATAAATAGAAATTGTGACTTCCACAACAGGAGCAGAGACAAAAAATTATCAATCCAACCTAAAGTAGAAAAAAAAAAAAAGAGTGTGGTGACCCTCTAACTCTTACTCTCCTTTTCTTCCTGAATAAATCAGTCCTAAAGCCATTAGCTGGGGCAGTACAAGGTAGAAGTCCATGGTTAGAGGGAGGCTTCAGGGGCCCAGGGTGGGGTTTCAGAGTCTGAGCAAGATGAGGAGTTCACGGGAGCCTGGGGGCTAGGTGCAGTCTGGGTTAGAGGACTATTTGCACTGCTTCTCTCCATTCTCTCTAACCACTGGGAAAAGGTATCAATCTTCCCCTTTCCAGTACTTTGGAGTAAATGGATTGGCTTTCTTGGTATTATCTACAGGAAGTCAAGCCTTCCAACACACAAACCTTTTCTGAGTTAAAATCATGGTTTTCTCACTTTAATGTGACTCTCATCTCCCAATTATCTCTCAAAAGAAAAGCATTAGCTGTATTCTTTAGCTTATGGGGGCTATCTGGAAAAAAATACTTTAAATTTTTACCCTTTTGTGCTCACTTTGGACAAGCTGTAGTGGCATGTGCTTCAGTCTATCACCCAAGAATGAAATTACAAGCACTTAATTCTGCAGTAGGAACAAAAGACAATGAAAATCTGAGTTTGAACCTTGGAGAAAAGGAGGCTTTAAAATTGTTTGAAATGTAAGCAAAAATATAGGTTACCTAAATTAGGAAATCTTATGGGAAATATTAGAAAAAGTGGACCACTTGTAAAATGTCACTATAAATGGCACTTGTAGACATATGTTTTTAGTCTGAAATGGCTGACAAGATCTTGTTTGCAAGTTCTTGTCTGCTGAATGGTAAAACAGCATTTTATATTTACTTAATGTTGCCCCCTTCCCCATTTCTAAGTGTGTTCACATGCTGAATTTTATTTAATATCTAATATAGACCAAGTATTATTTTTCCAAGTTTTCAGCCATAAAAACAGACCCAGTGAGGCTAAGTGACTTGCTCTACATTATTTCTTTTATCCCCACAACTACTACATGAGGACTAGGTTATTGACCCCATTTTATGTGTGAGGAAATTGCCTTAGCCAGGTGATCCACACTCAAGGTCACACAGAATCAGGATCTAAAGCCAAATCTGGCTAACTTTCTACCCACTAGACTCCACTGCCTTTGGCCTATTTACAAGCATCATTTGTGTTGGATTTACCAAGTTTGGTCTCTTCTACATAGTCGCCTCTTAGATAAACCACTTCCTAATTATAAATAATCATTAAGGTTATGCTTACTTCCCTCAGAAAGAAAGTAGAAATTATTGTATCTTCTATTGGTGATTTGTGCACTACTTTAACATGAGAAAAGGGAGCAGAGTAGAGGCTCAGCAGGAACTCACCTCCTTGGCAGGGAACTGATAACCCTTGTGCATTGTCCATGAGAGAGGAGCTGGTTACAAGGTGCTAATCTCAGGATAACCTAAACCCACAAACTAAGAAGAAAGAACAACAGAACAACAGACGACAGAGAGACCAATGGAACAAAGCTAAGTTTATGAAACTCAGATTTCTATCCGTAATCTCATCCCTGAGGATCTGCCAAAGGAATAAGGAGGATCCTCATTCATTAAACAGCAATCACTAAGCACCTGAGTTAAGCAGGAGAGATCGAGATGAACAGTATTCGAGTCCTTGAAACTCTCACAGACTAACAGTAGAGAAAGACAAATAAGCAATTTTAATACAAAGTCATAAGAGGAGGTACACCCAATCTAAGTTGATGAGTATGCCAGAAGATTTCTTAGAGGAGCTGATTCATGAATTCATGCTTGATGGATTAGTAGGAGTTTGCCAGGAGATGAATGGAAAAGAAGGGAGTAACAAGTACAAAAGAGAGACTTGGGAAGGCATACCATGTCCAGTAGTGACCACAGGCAAGTGTGACTAGAGGGTAGCACACCTGGCAGGAAGTAGTACTCATGTGTTTGGTGACTAATGTTTAACAAATGAGGATCCTTCTCATTCTGTCTGTCTACAAGGTCCTCAGATGTGAGACTGTAGCCAGAAATCTGAGTTTTGGGAACCTAGCTTTGCTCCATTCGTCTCTCTGTCTTCTATTGTTTTTCTCTCTTGCTTATGCTTTTGGTTTGCAAAAAAGCCACTTTCCCCCTATGTGGAGAACACATGTAAGACTAGAGTCAGAGACACCAGCTACTAAAAGGCTCTTGAATAATCCAAATACGAGATGGGGATAGTCTGAAGTCAGATGGTGGTAGTGGGAATGGAGATGGAATGGATATGAGGGATGTTTGAGAGGCAAAATTTACAGAATTTGGGGTATAATTAGTTCAGTAAGCAATACATCTTTTTTTTTTTCCATAGAAAATGGCACATTCTACAACCTTCAGTGGTCAGGGAAGAGAAGTTGGGCTGAGCTCTAGCAGAAAGCAGGCATGATTCCAGTAGCTATAGCAATTTCTCTGAGTGCTCACATCACAAGGATGCTTGGGTGGCAACCACCATTAACTTTGTTCCTACCTGGGACCTAGGAGGGTATTTCCAGAGAGAGGGAGAAAGGATGATTGCAAAAGGAGGGAACATGGTATATTAATGATGATAATGTATCTATTTACCCTTTTGGAAGGATTTAGTTGTTTGGAGATTGAAACTGTGGCAAGAAAGTGTTTGCTGAAAATTAAGTGTGAATACAATTTTATTGCTAGAGAGATCAGGAAATTTTGGCAACTTGCTCAAAGAGAAACCAAGGCAGTTAGATGTAGCAGCTCAGAGGAGCCAGATTTCCCTGAGGGCTTATCATAAGCCTTCTGCTAGACCTCCCCAAATGGGGATTGATTCAGAGAAACAGACAGTATGAGGAAGGTCATCCTAGGCAGTAGGAACAGAATCTACAAATGTTTGAAAACTGAAATGTGCATGGTATTTTCAGGATAATTGAGACCAATCAATGAATTTCTTTCAGTGAAGAGTATCTTATTTACCATTGCACCCTTAATGATTAGTATAGGTTATAAAACAGAGTAAACATTCAGTAAATGTTTGTTAAATGAACACAAAAATTTTGTATGAGGAGAAGATTTTAGATGGGGGCTTATAGAAAATGGTGCTAAATAAATGTTGAAAGTTATTGTAAAGAGCCTGGAATGTCACGGTAAGGAGCATGGACTTCCTTTTGTGGGCAAAGAACAACTAACTAACATAATATGACCTTTCCCAGTGGAGCTGCATATGACCAAGACTCAACTACAAGAGAACCAGTAGTGCCTTGCTTAAGCTTAAAAGTAGTCAACTTGCATTTACTGAGCAGATACTCTTTGCAGGCTCTAAGCTGGGGCTGAGAGACAGATCAGACATAATCCTATTCTCAAAGAGATCATGGTTCAGCAGGAAAAGCAGGCATATAAACAAAAATTGCAATGTAATATGAAAATTGCAATAACAGAGAGAAGAGTTGCTGAGAGTTGAAAGCGGGAAGACTAATCCAAGCAGAGGGAGCATCATGTGCAAAAACATAGAGGCATTTACAAATAGGTGATTCTTGGGGGTTTATGAAATAGTCACAAACTGTAGTTGGAGCAAAATGAAATGTCAGCCTGAATGCATCCATCTCCCTCTCCCTCTCCCTCTCCCTCTCCCTCTCCCTCGGTCTCTCTCTCTATATATATAGTTATGAACAGCAAATTTATTTGAGGATATATTGAAGTTTTCAAAGTCACTTTTCTTATGAGCAAGCCTCTGCACACTCGAATGAGGTTAATGGTATGACTTATTTAACACAACTTTAAAAAAAATTATTTTATTGAGGTCATATTGGCTTACAACATTGTGTAAACTTCAGGTGTACAGAACTATATTTCAGTTTCTGTATAGACTGCATCGTCGTCACCACTAACAGTCCAGATTTATCCGTCACCATACATATGTGTCCCTTTACCCCTTTCATCCTTCCCTCATCCCCTTCTCCTCTGGTAACCATGAATCTGTTCTCCTTATCTTCTGTTTGTTTATCTTCTCCTTATCTGTCTGTTTATTTGTTTATCTTCTACATATGAGTGAAATCATATAGTATTTGTCTTTTTCTATCTGACTTAATTCACTTAGCATAATATCCTCAAGGTCCATCAATGTTGTCACAAATGGCACAATTTTGTCTTTCTTATGGCTGAGTAGTATTCCATTGTGTATATACGCCACATCTTCTTTATCCATTCACCCATTGATGGGCACTTGGGTTGCTTCCACATCTTGGCTATTGTGAATAATGCTACAATGAACATAGGGGTGCATAAATCTTTTCGAATTATTGATTTCATGTTCTTTGGATAAGTACCCAGTAGTGGAATAGCTGGATCATATGGTACTTCTAAATTTAATTTTTTGAGAAATATCCATACTGTTTTCCATAGTGGCTGCACCAGTTTGCATTCCCACCAGCAGTGTATGAGGGTTCCCTTTTTTCCACATCCTCTCCAACATTTGTTGTTTCTTATCTTGTTAATTATAGCTATTCTGACGGGTATGACGTGATATCTCATTGTAGTTTTGATTTGCATTTCCCTAAGAATTAGTGATGTTGAACATCTTTTCGTGTGCCTGTTGGCCGTCTGTATATCTTTTTTGAAAAAATGTCTGTTCATTTCCTCTGCCCATTCTTTGATCAGGTTGTTCATTTTGTTGTTGTTGAGTTGTATGAATTCCTTATATATTTTGGAAATTAACCCTTTTATGGATACACGATTTGCAAATATTTTCTCCCAGTTGGTGGGTTGTCTTTTGGTTTTGTTCATGGTTTCCTTTGCCATGCAGAAGCTTTTTAGTCTGATGTAATCTCATTTGTTTATTTTTTCTTTTGTTTCCCTTGCCTAAGGAGACATGGTTTTCAAAAAGATACCACAAAGACTGATGCCAAAGAGCATATCGCCTCTATTTTTTTCTAGGAGTTTTATGGTTTCAGGTCTTACATTCAAGTCTTTGATCTCTTTTGAGTTAATTTTTATGTATGGTGTAAGATAATGGTCTTCTGTCATTCTTTTGCACGTGGCTGTCCAGTTTTCCCAACACTATTTATTGATGACTTTCCTTTCTCCATTGTATGTTCTTGGCGCTTTTGTTGAAGATTAGCTATTTATAGATGTGTGGTTTTATTTCTGGGCTCTCAATTCTGTTTCATTGATCTGTGCATCTGTTTTTCTGCCAGTGCCATGCTGTTTTGTTTATTATCACTTTGTAGTATATTTTGAATGCAAGGAGTGTGATACCTCCAGCTTTGTTCTTTTTTCTCAGGATTTCTTTGGCTATTCGGGGTCTTTTGTTGTTCCACATAAATTTTAGGATTCTTTGTTCTATCCCTGAAGAATGTCATTGGGATTCTGATTGCAATTGAATTGAATGTATATTGCTTTAGGTATCATGAACATTTTAATTATGTTTATTCTTCCAATCCATGAGCATGGAGTATCTTTCCATTCTTTATGTCTTCTTCGATTTCTTTCAATACTGTCTTATAGTTTTCAGTGGATAGGTCTTTTACCTCCTTGGTTAAATTTATTCCTAGATATTTTATTCTTTTTGTTGTGATTGTAAACGGGATTGTATTCTTGATTTCCCTTTCTGCTAGTTCATTGTTAGTCTATAGAAATGCAATTGATATTGGTATGTTGATTTTGTACCATGCAATTTTATTCATTGATTATTTCTAACAGTTTTTTGGTAGATTCTTTAGGATTTTCTTTATATAGAATCATGTCATCCACAAATAGTGACAGTTTTACTACTTCCTTTCCAATTTCAATAACTTTTATTTCTTTTTCTTGTGTAACTGCTCTGACTAAAACTTCCAGTACTATGTTGAATGAGAGTGGTGAGAGTGGGCATCCTTGTCTTGTTCTTGTTCTCAGAGGAATAGCTTTCAGTTTTTCACTGTTGAGTATGATGTCAGCTGTGGGTTTGTCAGATACGGACTTTATTATGTTGAGGTACTTTCCTTCTATACTAATTTTACTGAGAGTTTTTATCAAAATGGATGTTGGATCTTGTTAAATGCTTTCTCTGCATCTATTGAGATGATTATGTGATTTTTATTCTTCATTTTTTAAATGTGGTGTATCACATTGGTTGATTTGTGGATGTTGAACCATTTCTGCATCCCTGGAATAAATCCCACTTGATTGTGGTGTATGATCCTTTTCATATATTGTTGTATTTGATGTTCTAATATTTTCTTGAGGACTTTTACATCTATGTTCATCAGCGATATGGGTATAATTTTCCTTTTTTGTGTTGTCCTTGTCTGGTTTTGCTATCAGGGTAATGTTGGTCTCACAGAATGAGTTAGGAAGTGTCCTTTTCTCTACACTTATTAATATATATGCACCTAACACAGGAGCACCAAAATATATAAAGCAACTATTAACAGACCTGAAAGGAGAAATTGACAGCAACACAATAATAGTAGGGGACCTTAAAACTCCACTTACATCAATGGATAGATGATACATATAGAAAGTCAACAAGTAAACAGTGGACTTAAATGCAACACTACACAGATGGACTTAATAGATACATATAGAACATTACATCCAAAAACAGCAGAATACACATTCTTCTCAAGTGCACATGGAACATCCTCAAAGATAGACCATATGTTGGGAAACAAAGACAGCGTCAATAAATTTTAAAAGACTGAAGTCATATCAAGCATCTTTTCCAACCACAATGCTATGAAACTAGAAATGAACTACAAGAAAAAAGCTGGGAAAGTCACAAATATACAAAGACTAAACAATATACTATTGAAAAAATATTGGACCAATGATGAAATCAAAGGAGAAATTAAAAAATACCTGGAGACAAATGAAAATGAAAATACAACATACTAAAACTTATGGGATGCAGCAAAAGCAGTACTAAGGGAGAAATTTACAGCAATACACCTCTACCTCAGGAAACAAGAAAAATCTCAAATAAACAATGTTATGCTATACCTAAAAGAACTAGAAAAAGAAGAACAAATGCCCAAAATCAGTAGAAGGAAGAAAATAATAAAAATCAGAGCATAAGTAAATGAAGTAGAGACTAAAAAGACAATAGCAGGATCAATGAAACTAAGAGCTGGTTCTTCGAGAAGATAAACAAAATTGACAAACTCGCAGGCACACTCACTAAAGAAAAACAGAGAGAAGACTCAAACAAAATCAGAAATGAAAGAGGAGAAATTACAACAGACACCACAGAAATACAAAGGATTATAAGAGAATACTATGAAAAACTACATGCCAACAAATTGTATAACCTAGAAGAAATGGGTAAATTCTTAGAATCATACAACCTCACAAAACTGAATCAAGAAGAAAAGGAGAATCTGAATAGATCAATCAAAATAAAGAGATTGAAACAGTAATCAAAAACTTCGCAAAAAACAAAAGTCCAGGACCAGGTGACTGCTCTGCTGAATTCTACCAAACATTCAAAGAAGATTTAATATCTATCCTTCTCAAACTACACATCTTCTAAAACATAAACATAAAAAAATTCTTTTGAGACAATATACTTCAAAAATCCTTTTATCTTATTAGATTTTAAGTCAACTCAGATTGTGTCAATGTGCAGTCTTCCAGGTAATATTGTTGACATCTCTATCTTTCTACCTAGGAACCAGTAGGCCTCAACAACTCAGACTATTAGAGCTGGAAGAGAAAATTAAATCCAACCACTTCATTTTATAGAAAGAGAAATTAAAATCACAGGAAGGAAAGCACTTGTCCAAGATCCCACAGTAAATTGGAGGTAGAGCTGGTCCTAGAATGCAGGCTGTCTGACATCCTTGCTCACATTCACCACAATGTGTGCAATATCAGATATTCTTGCATCCACATGCCCTTAAATATAACTGTACCTGGAGTCTGAAACTCAGAAACAATGTTCTGTTCTGATCCCAACTCTGTTTTCAACTGACACAGCCAAGGATTCCTTTAAAAGTGTTCTATTTCAAATCATTATTGTAGTTTAAAATAATCTTCACCATTAGCATAGTCTCCTAAGGTCAGGTCTAAAAGAAAACCTTAGTTAAGAGATCTAAATTTGAAAAATATTTTTAGGATTAATACATGTGTATTATTCAGAACTCTCTCATTTATATCTGACAGAAAGCCAACTACCAGCTTTTTAAATAAGAATATTTATTGGCTCTTATAGTTAGGGAGAACAAATAGAAGAACTGGATCAAGGATTCAAACAATGTCCTCAAAACTTTCTTTCTCTTCCTTTCATTTCAGATTCTGTCTCTATGTTGGCCTTATTCTCTCAGTCTCCTTCATGACGAAGGAGATGCAACTCTCAGCAGCTCCAGGGTTCCACCCTTTACAACTTATACTTCAAAGAGAAGGGGAGAGGTGGAGAGACCTCTCCTTCCCAGCCTCAGAAAAAAAGTCCCAAGAGATGACTCTTACTGATCCCTCCAACATGCATCACTTGCCCACCCCTGAACTTATCAAGGTGGGCAAGGGGATGAGGGACCATGATATGTGAAGACAGGTCAAATGTCAGTCTCTGTGATTGGAGGGATAGAAATCACAATTGGTGAAAACCCCATCGAAACCATAAGGCATGAGGGAAGAACTATTCCCCAAAGGTAAGAAGATATCAATACCAGAAAGGAGGAGAGAATGCTAGCAAACTAAACAGCAGATGTTCTTTGCAAATGATATTTATGGTGAAATGGGGATTTGAAGTGGAACATATTTAGGACTGAGTTAGGACAATTAAAATGCATGCTATTTAAGATTCAGTTAGGATATGTAAGGTGGAAGATAATTAAGACACGTGGGGATTTAAAATAAGGTAAATTTAAGGTAATTTTGAATATATAGTTAGGACTCAAGAGACAGAAATACTATTTAAGACTGAATTATGGTATTTAATGTGAAGATATATAAGATTGATCAATATCTTATTAAATGAGGGTTATTAAAATGAAAAATATTTATAAAATAATTTAAACCTTGAATTTATTGAGTTCCTTCAATAGATAAGCTATTATATTACATATGATACATATATATAATTTAAATTAATACTTACTATAAACCTGATAATATTATGTAAATTTTATAGATGAGAAAACTGATGCTCATACTGAACAAGTAAGATACCTATAGTTATATATCTAGTAAATCTAGTAAGCGGCTGAGGCAGAATTTGAACCTAGTCCTGCCTCACTCCAAAGCCCATTCTCTGAAATACTGTGTTACGTGAGGGCATTTTTAATGGAAGATGTTTACAACTGAGGATATGCTTTTGATATGGAGGAATAACAGCAGTGATATTTGGGATAAAATTAGGTCATTTAAGATGGAAGGAATAATTTGATTAATATGAAGTATTTAAAATGTAGAATACTTAAGGCTCTATTCATTAGTTGAAACTGGACCATGCCTCCCCCTCTCAGAAGGCATGCACATATTCTCTCAAGAGCTGTGCATAGGGAAGGAAGTGCCCACACTTTCTGGAAAAGATGTGATGCAACATTATAGGAAGTAATTGTGTTTTCCGGCGGACAGGAGACTGATATTGGTGTGGGATCTCCAGAAACCTTTTCCGGGAGGTTGCCATCAACTTTAGAAGGAATTGCTGCCACAGACCCATAGACACAGGTGCAGCAGGTTATATGGTGGTATTCCTTGAAAAATCAACCTACACTTTTTAAATTTCTGGATTCATCTGGCTTCACCTACTCATTCCCAGAAGGCCAGTCCCTCTCTGCTTGGTATTTACACCCTTCAAGTTCTTTATAGACAGCGTCCGCCTCATTATTCATGACTTTAGCATTATCTCTTGGTCAACATGTTCATCTTAGGTTTTTTGTACTCCTTCCTCAAGAGCCCAAATTTAAATTTTACTTCAGAGACTGAGGGGCACTTCAGAATAATTTTGGAATTTAGATTATAGGCGATGCCATGGAATCTACTTCCAGCAGACTGGTCACCTTACCTGGCTGCCAGCTACACCTACACACATGAAACCTTACCTGGAGAAATCATATTCCAGTCATACCTTTCATCTCAAATTTAAAATGTTTGATAAAAGAAAATGCTTCTTTTTCTAGCTAGAAACTCCTCAATTTAAGGCTCTCTGGAAGGAATAATCAAGGGAGAAGATATTAGTTTGGAAAACTTAAAATCTCTGTTTACATCCTGGTTCTACCTGGGCTCTGATCTGAAGCCAGAGATAGAATTTTGAAAGTCATGAGTTTATAAATTGCCATTAAAGCCATGGCATTAGATAAGGACACTCAGGAAAAGAGATGAAGTGAGAAGAGCAGAGGGCCCAGGACAGAACTATATTTAAAGGTTGGGCAAAGTAGGAAGTGCCCGACATGAAATAGTACAGATGAGGTAATATCAGTCAAAGCTCTAGACTGACTATAAAGTCTTGCACAAGTGGTTGCAGTTCTCCACATAGCTGGAGAAATTAACCTCTATTCTTTCAGATCTTTCAGAAATATTTGATAGGGTCATTCATTTATTCATTCAGCATATAGTTTTGGGACCCTACAAAAAGCAATAAGAGGCAAAGTGAACAACATCTTCAAATTAATTGTGTAACTATTATTTCAAAAAAGAAGTTTTCAAAGGAATAGTTTAATATGGCTGCTGCAATAAAGTGGAAAGGTTTAGCTCAACCCTTTTGAGAAGAAAAATGAGAGAATTTATGTAACAGGAATACTATGCAAGGGAAGAATGAACTTTTCAGTAAATCTGCCCAACTTTCTCTATTAAAAAACAAAGCTCAAAGTCTCACTAGGGCAGATTCAGCTACAAAGCCATCTGTATTAGATTTCCATTATTGTGTAACAAATTACCACAAATTTAGCTGCTTAAAACAACACTCATTTATTAGTTTACAGATCTGAAAGTCTGAAGTATGGCATGGCATGGCTGGATTCTCTGCTCAGAGTATCACAAAGCTGAAATCAAGCTGGGCCAGAGGCTTTAGGGGAAAATCTGCTTCTAAGCTCATTCTTGTTGTTGGCAGAATTCAGCTGCTTGTGGTTGTAGAACTGAGGTACCTATTTCTTTGCTGATTGCCAGCTGGGGGCTGCTCTCCTAGAGTCCACCCACATTTCTTGCCACATGGCTCCCTCCATCTTCAAGCCAATAAGAGCATGTCAAACCCTTCTCATGGTACTTTGAATCTCTGACTTTCTCCACTTCTGACCTCTAGACTCAAATTTAAAAGGCTCATGTAATTAGGTCAGGCTCATCCAGATAATCTTCCTATTTTAAGGTCAACTGATTTGGGACCTTAATGACATTTGAAAAATCCATTTTGCGACATAACCTAACACAATCATAGAGAGTGATTTCTCATCATATTCACAGATTCCACCCATACTCAAGGAGAGGGAATTATCCAAGGCATGTACATCATGAGAGGGTGGGGAGAGTCATAGGAAACATCTTAGAATTCTGCCAACCACAGTATCCTAAATCACTAAAAATCAAGGCAGTGACACTTTCAAAATTCAGCTCAAACACATCTACCTTTTTTTTTTTTGTGAGGAAGATAAGCCCTGAGCTAACATCCATGCCAATCCTCCTCTTTTTGCTGAGGAAGACTGGCCCTGAGCTAACATCCATGCTGATCTTCCTCCACTTTATGTGGGATGCCACCACAGCATAACCTGACAAGAGGTGCGTTGGTGCACACCCAGGATCCAACCCCGGGCAGACAGCAGTGGAGCCCATGCACTTAACTGTTACACCACGGGGCCGGCCCCACATCTACCTTTTATGAAGCCTTTTTTGTCCACCCCACATCCTGAACCAGGTAGGAATAATTATTCTCAACTTTTGTTAAGGCACCCATAACACTTTAGTACACTGACTTATTTATACAACTGTCTTCCCATATAGACTAGGACTACTCAGGGCCAGAGACTGGGTCTGATTCACTGCTATACCTTCAGTGCCCAGTATGGGGATTGGCACAGAGCAGGTGCTCAAAGACTATTGCTGAATGAATGAAAAAATGATATCACCAGTTAGTAAGACTGAACACTGCTGTCTTTTGAAACAACTCAGAGGCAGAGCTGGTAGGGAAGGCAGGGGTGGCTGAATAAGCAAGTGCAAAAAATGTTGAGTCCCGTAGACATATAATAAGAGACAAAATTTTGGATCATATCCTTCTCTTCCTTTTCTCATTTTGCCCAAGACTAACCCTTCACCCTATGTTCTGGATTCCAATTCTTCCAGTCTCTGCCAGGACATCTTCCATCTATTATACCCTCTCCATAAATTTTCCATCATGTGCCCTCCATTGGTTCTTTTACCTCAGTCTAAAAACATGTTAAATTACCCTTCAGCTCAAATCTTCTGTTTGATTATGCTTCCAACTCAAGGTAGAGTTCATTTCCTCCATCCCAAATGATATTTTTTTAGTCTGCTTTTCATCTGGGCTAAGTGATGTGCCTCCAGTCTTGCCCTACTCCAAACCATCCTTTACACTGATGCCAGAGTGAACTGTAAAATGCAAATAAACATGTGTCATTCCTGTGCTTAAAACTCTTTAGTATGTTCCCATCACTTACTGGGTCAAGGTCAAGCTACTTAATATGGCATTTGAAACTCTGTAACTATATTTCTGGGATATTTCCTGCTATTTTCCCATCTGTCACCCCTTCCCCCAACTCCACCCTATGACTACGTGAGGCGCTCAGTAGTCTCTGAGCACAGAGCATGTGCTTTATCATCTTCTATATATTCTCACGTTGTTCATCAACGAGGAATGTCCTTCTTGATGTCTTAACAGGCAAAATTAATTGTTCCGTCCTCATGTACATGACTCTATTTTAGCACTTCTCACATAAAACATGTTCTTCTCTGATTGTGAGCTCTATAACTGTGTATTAAATATTAGTTCCCAGAACAAACAGGATAAGGATCCCCTAAAGGAATGATCACTCATACATTCATTCCCTCCCCCAAGTGTTTGCTGAGTGCTTCCTCTATGCCAGGCACTGTGCTGTGTGTTGGAGAGAAAAAAGGGAACCCTCCCAAGGTGCTCAATGGCATTCATTTCTATCATCCCTCACTGTCACTAATATTGTTAGGCACATAGTAGATGCTCATGTGAGGGACACATGCCAGAAAAATCCAGTTTAAGATGAATTAGCTCTTCTATTTTTGACTTTGTATTCCCAGCATCTAGCAACGAGCCTGGCAAGCAGCAGTCTTTAATAAATGTTTATGAATGGAGGACAAATGAATGATCTACACAGATGGAATGAGGCAGCTAAGGCCACCAAACAGAACTTTTTTTTAAGGGGTATTATCCATACAGTGTCACCATTCATCGACATATTCTTTTTTTTTTTTTAATTTTTTGTTTATTGGAGTAACATTGGACTATAACATTGTATAAAGTTCAGGTGTACATCATTATACTTCTATTTCTGCATAGATTACATCATGTTCACACCCAAATACTAATTACAACCCATCACCACACACATGTGCCGAATTATCCCTTTTGCCCTCCTCCCTCCCCCCTTCCCCTCTGGTAACCACCAATCCAAGCTCTGTCTCTATGTGTTTGTTTATTGTTGTTATTATCTACTACTTAATGGAGGAAATCATACGGTATTTGACCTTCTCCATCTGACTTATTTCACTTTGCATAATACCCTCAATGTCCATCCACGTTGTCACAAATGGCTGGATTTCATCGTTTCTTATGGCTGAGTAGTATTCCATTGTGTGTATATACCACATCTTCTTTATCCATTCGTCCCTTGATGGGCACTTAGGTGGCTTCCAAGTCTTGGCTATTGTGAATAACGCTGCAATGAACACAGGGGTGCATGTATCTTTATGCACTGGTGTTTTCAAGTTCTTTGGATAAATACCCAACAGTGGAATAGCTGGATCATATGGTAGTTCTATCCTTGATTTTTTGAAGAATCTCCATACTGTTTTCCATAGTGGCTGCACCAGTTTGCACTCCCACCAGCAGTGTATGAGAGTTCCCTTTTCTCCACATCCTCTGCAACACTTGCTGTTTCCTGTCTTGTTAATTATAGCCATTCTGACAGACGTGAGGTGATATCTCATTGTAGTTTTGATTTTCATTTCCCTGATAGTTAATGATTTTGAACATCTTTTCATGTGTCTGTTGGCCATCTGTATATCTTCTTTGGAGAAAGGTCTGTTCAGGTCTTTGGCCCATTTTTAATTGGGTTGTTAGTTTTTTTGTTGTTAAGATGCATGAGTTCTTTATATATTTTGGAGATTAAGCCCTTATCAGATGTATGGTTTGCAAATATCTTCTCCCAATTGTTAGGTTGTCTTTTCGTTTTGTTGGTGGTTTCCTTTGCTGTGCAGAAGCTTTTTAGTTTGATGTAGTCCCATTTGTTTATTTTTTCTACTGTTTCTCTTGTCAGGTCAGACATGGTGCTTGAAAATATGTTGCTAAGACTGATGTCGAAAAGCATACTGCCTATGTTTTCTTCTAGAAGTTTCATAGTTTCAGGTCTTACATTCAAGTCTTTAATCCATTTGGAGTTAATTTTTGTGTATGGTGTAAGGTAAAGGTGTACTTTCATTTTTTTGCATGTGGCTATCCAGTTTTCCCAACACCATTTGTTGAAGAGACTTTCTTTTCTCCATTGTATGTTCTTGGCTCCTTTGTCAAAGATTAGCTATCCATAAATATGTGGGTTTATTTCCGGGCTTTCGATTCTATTCCATTGATCTCTGTGTCTGTTTTTGTGCCAGTACATGCTGTTTGGGTTACTATAGCTTTGCAGTATATTTTGATATCAGGGAGTGTGATACCTCCAGCTTTGTTCTTTTTTCTCAGGATTCCTTTAGCTATTCGGGGTCTTTTGTTGTTCCATATAAATTTTAGGATTTTTTGTTCTATTTCTGTGAAAAATGTTGTTGGAACTTTGATAGGGATTGCATTGAATCTATAGATGGCTTTAGGAAGTAGGGACATCTTAACTATGTTAATTCTTCCAATCCAAGAGCACGGAATATCTTTCCATTTCTTTGTGCCTTCTTCAATTTCTTTCAGCAATGTTTTATAGTTTTCCGTGTACAGCTCTTTCACCTTTTTGGTTAAGTTTACTCCTAGATATTTTATTCTTTTTGTTGCAATTGTAAATGGGATGGTATTCTTAATTTCTCTTTCTGCTACTTCGTTGTTAGTGAATAGAAATGTAACTGATTTTTGTATGTTGATTTTGTATCCTGCAACTTTACCATATTCGTTTATTACTTCTAAAAGTTTTCTGGTGGATTCTTTAGGGTATTCTATATATAAAATCATGTCATCTGCAAATAGTGACAGTTTCACTTCTTCCTTTTCAATTTGGATCCCTTTTATTTCTTTCTCTTGCCTGATTGCACTGGCTACGACTTCCACTACTATGTTACACAGGAGTGGTGAGAGTGGGCATCCTTGTCTGGTTCCCGTTCTTAGAGGGATAGCTTTCAGTTTTTCACCATTGAGGATGATATTAGCTGTGGGTTTGTCATATATGGCCTTTATTATGTTGAGGTACTTTCCTTCTATACCCATTTTATTCAGAGTTTTTATCATAAATGGATGCTGTATCTTGTCAAATGCTTTCTCTGCATCTATTGAGATGATCATGTGATTTTTATTCTTCATTTTATTAATGTGCTGTATTACGTTGATTGATTTGCGATGTTAAAACATCCCTGCATCCCTGGAATAAATCTCACTTGATCATGGTGTATAATCTTTTTAACGTATTGTTGTATGCAATTTGCTAGTATTTTGTTGAGGATTTTTGCATCGATGTTCATCAGTGATATTGGCCTGTAATTTTCTTTTTTTGTGTTGTCCTTGTCTGGTTTTGGTATCAGGGTAATGTTGGCTTCATAGAATGAGTTAGGGAGCTTCCCCCCCTTCTCAATTTTTTGGAAGAGTTTGAGAAGGATAGGTATTATGTCTTCTTTGAATGTTTGGTAGAATTCACCAGGGAAGCCATCTGGTCCTGGACTTTTATTTTTGGGGAGGTTTTTGATTACTGTTTCCATCTCCTTACTGGTGATTGGTCTATTCAAATTCTCTACTTCTTCTTGATCCAGTTTTGGAAGGTTGTATGATTCTAAGAATTTATCCATTTGTTCCAGATTGTCGAATTGGTGGGCATATAGCTTTTCGTAGTATTCTCTTATAATCTTTTGTATTTCTGAGGTGTCTGTGGTAATTTCTCCTCTTTGATTTCTGATTTTACTTATTTCTGCCTTCTCTCTTTTTTTCTTGGTGAGTGTAGCTTAAGGTTTCTCAATTTTGTTTATGTTTTCAAAGAACCAGCTCTTGGTTTTATTAATTTTTTCTATTGTTTTTTTGTCTCTATTTCATTTATTTCTGCTCTGATTTTTATTATTTCCCTTCTTTTACTGATTTGGGGCATTGTTTGTTCTTCTTTTTCCACTTCCTTGAGGTGCACTGTTAGATTGTTAATTTGAGATTTTTCTTGTTTGTTGAGATAGGCCTGTATTGTTATAAACTTCCCTCTTAGAACCGCTTTTGTTGTATCCCATAAATTCTGGCATGGCATATTTTTATTTTTATTTGTCTCCAGGTATTTTTTGATTTCTTCTTTGATTTCTTCATTGACCCAGTTGTTGTTCAGTGGCATTTTGTTTAATATCCACGTATTTGTGGCTTTTATGATTTTCTTCCTATAGTTGATTTCTAGTTTCATACCGTTGTGGTCAGAAAAGATGCTTGGTATTATTTCAATCTTCTTAAATTTATGGAGACTTGTTTTGTGGCCTAATATGTGACCAATCCTGGAGAATGTTCCATGTGCCTTTGAAAAGAACATGTATTCTTTGGTTTTTGGATGGAATGCTCTGTATATATCTACTAGGTCCATCTGTTCTAGTGTGTCATTTAAGGCCAATGTTTCCTTATTGATCTTCTGTTTGGATGATCTATCCGTTGGTGTAAGTGGAGTGTTAAAGTCCCCTACTATTATTGCGTTACTGTCCATTTCTGTTTTTATGTCTGTTAATAATTGCTTTATATATTTAAGTGCACCTACATTGGGTGCGTTGATATTTCAAGTGTTACATCCTCTTGTTGGATTGTTCCCTTGATCATTATGTCATGCCCTTCTTTGTCTCTTTTTACAGTTTTTGTTTTAAAGTCTATTTTGTCTGATATGAGTACTGCTACCCCAGCTTTCTTTTCATTGCCATTTGCGTGCAATATCTTTTTCCATCCCTTCACTTTCAGTTTGTGAGTGTCTTTAGGTCTGAAGTGTGTCTCTTGTATTCAGCATATATATGGGTCTTGCTGTTTTATCCAGTCAGCCACCCTATGCTTTTTACTTGGAGCATTTAGTCCAGTGACGTTTAAAGTAGCTATTGGGAACTATGTACTTACTGCCAGTTTTTAACTTTTTTTTTCTCAGTGTTTTAGTAGTCCTTCTCGGTTCCTTTCTTCTTCTATACAGAATTGATGGTCTCTTTAGTTTGACCTCTGTCTGAAAGCTCTATTCTTTAACTCCCCTCCTCCCTCCTTTTATGTTTTTGATATCATATCTAACCTCTTTTTTGTGCATTTGTATCCCTTACCCTCTTGTCATGGAAATAGATAATTTTTCCTATTTGTGCTCTTCTCTTTTCCCCTTAAATCAGTCCCTTTAACATTTCTTGTAACACTGGTTTCTTGGTGACAAACTCCTTTAGTTTTTGCTTGTCTGGGAAATTTTTGATCTCTCCTTCCATTTTGAATGATAACATTGCTGGGTAGAGTATTCTTGGCTGTAAGTGTTTTCCTTTTAGCACTTTAAATATATCGTGCCACTCTCTTCCAGCCTGTAAGGTTTCTTCTGAGAAGTTAGCTAATATCCTTATGGGGTTTCCTCTGTATGTAACTTGACTTTCTCTTGCGGCTTTTAGGGTTCTCTCTTTATCTTTAATTCTGGACATTTTGATTATGATATGTCTTGGTTTGGGCCTCTTTCGGTTTATCTTGTTTGGGGCTCTCTGTGCTTCCTGTACCTGGATGTCTGTTTCCTTTCTTAGGTTAGGGAAGTTTTCATCTATCATTTCTTGAAATAGATTCTCTGCTCCTTTGTCTCGCTCTTCTCCTTCCGTGACAGCTATAACACGGATGTTAGTGAGCTTTATATTGTCCCAGAGGTCCCTTAGACTGTCCTCACTCTTTTTAATTCTTTTCTCTTTTACCTGTTCAGCTTGGGTAATTTCTTCTAGTCTTTCGTCCAGCTCGCAGATCCGTTCTTCTGTGTCCGCTACTCTGCTTTTGAGTCCCTCTAGTGAATTTTTCATTTCCAGTATTGTATTCTTCATTTCTGTTTGGTTCTTTTTTATATCTTCCATTTCTTTGTTGACATTCTCACTGAGTTCATCTATTCTTCTCCCCAGATTAGTGAGCAACCTTAACACTCTTTGTTTGAACTCTCTGTCGGGTAGGTTGCTCATTTCTGTTTCACTTAGTTCCTTTTTGGGGTTATGTCCTGTTCCCTTACTTGGAATGTATTCCTTTGCCTCCTCATTTTGCCTCTTTCCCTGTGCTTGTGTGTCTACGTATTAGGTAGGTCAGCTACGTCTCCTGCTCTGGATAGGTGACCTTATGTAAGTGATGCCTTAGGAGGCCTTCAGTGTGCTTCCCTCAGTTCTCAACATTCTAGGGGGGACCCCTATGTGGGCTACGTGTGTCCTTCTATTGCGGCCTGTTTGCTCTCCCTGTCAGTGCCCAGGGAGGCCAAGTAATGTTCCTGGCCAGCTGTTGTAATGCTCAGCTGCTTGTAGTTGTTGTGGGCCCCTCAGTCTCTTTATCAGGTTTGGGGGGCCCCAGCACAGTTGGCTGCAAGTTCTAATACCACATTTGTGTTGCAGTATTTCTTTTAAGTGAGTAGGCCCCCAGTGTGGCAGGCTGTTAGACTCAGGGCCTTATAATTGCTATAAGCCTCCAGCCTTTAGGTCTCTTGTCAGCTCTCTGAGGATTGCAGCTGGGTAGGGCTGGCCTCAGGCACGGGAGCACCCAATTGTTTCAAGCCTTGGAAGATGTGGCAAACCCCCTATGTGGGTCTTTGAGAAGCACAAGTCTTCTGCAGCTGACAAGCCCTGCCGCCCACAGGTCCACACACACAGTCTACACAGTCCTGCCCCGTGTGTGTGCCCCGACCTCCCGAAGTAGACCCAG
This sequence comes from Diceros bicornis minor, assembly GCF_020826845.1. Classification (NCBI taxonomy): domain Eukaryota; kingdom Metazoa; phylum Chordata; class Mammalia; order Perissodactyla; family Rhinocerotidae; genus Diceros; species Diceros bicornis. Next base: position 12,151,417 of record NC_080752.1, read on the forward strand.
TCTCTCCACGGCGGGAGTCCCACACACTCCACCACCGCCCCACACTCTCCACCTGCTCCTTGTGCCCGCCCTGCCCCACTGAAGTCAGCTCAGTTGCCAGGCTGCAGAGAATCCAGTCACCAATCTATACAGGCCCACAAGTTGCCTGAGGGCTTGTTGTTGTGTGGGGCCAGTCTCTAGTGTGGGCTGCCTGCCCTGGCTGAGCTTGCTTAAAGCGGTTCTCTAGCAGGTGGAGCAGACCCTGGGCTAGCAGGCCTCAGGGAGAACTCCAATGGTGTCTCTGTCAGCACACCCACACCAGGCCACAACAATGACCGCCGCCAATGTCCCAGTCCCTGGAGAGGTCTCACCTCTCACCAAGATGCACTCAGGGCCTATTACATGAGTCTCTTTTCACCAAAGCACTGTGCACTTTTCTTTCTGGTGATTTTAGGATGCTTTCTGAAATGGGTGAGTTTGCACATGGGCTCTTTAAGAGCCGGTTTTAATTTCTTTGTAAACCAGCATTTCTGGGGGTACTCCCCAATGTTTTAGTTGCCGGCAAAGTCAGATATTATGCCACTCATCTGGATTGTGCTGGGTCCACAAAATGCCCACAGCGAGGGCGCTCCCTGGCTCGGGGCCCTGCTCCTCCAGGGAGGGCTGTGTACCTGTGAGCTTCTCCCAGGCGGCAGTGACGCTGGTGGCTTGTGAAGGCAGCGTTTTTCCTCTCCAGAATGGAGTTTCTCTCTTCCACCTCTTCCACCTCAATTAGGATTGTCCGTTGTTGCAGGAGTTCCTCTTATCCAGTTTTCAGTTCTGTCTCAGGGGTAATTTTTCCACGAGTAGTTGTAAATTGGCTGTGTCCACGGGAGGAGGTGAGTTCAGAGTCTGCCTACGCCGCCATCTTGACTTCTTCCTCCCATTGACATATTCTTTAAGATGTGACTTTTAAATAATGTTATATCCCTCCTAAGTCATTAACAATGGGAAAATAAAACTGTTCAATTCCAATCGGAAGTTGGCAAATATTATGCCACTAATATATTCTTTATGATGACTCTTTCACAGGCAGCAGATGTACTCCAGAATTAATATAGCTACCCAACAACCAAGTTATGGTATGATATAGCAACTAGCACAGACATCTTTCCAGAAATCTTCCTAAATAAGAGCCTTAGCTCTCTCCCCTCAACCGTACCTCATCTCCTTCAATCAACTTTAGCCGACAGCAAGGAAAACAATAAAATAGAATCTTTCTCAGGCTTTCAGGGAAATAAAGTTAATGATATGTTGCCACTAAAATTTCTCACTTTCTTTTATGTCATATTTTGACCATAAATTAAACATTGAAAAATTTACAGCCTTCTCAAATGTGCCCAATCAGATAAAAAAAACATTTAATTAATCAGGCTCCATGGAAAATTTCAAAAATTCTTCAGACCTTGTGCATAGAATCAAAGAAGGGGTAATGAATAATAAATTCAATCCCATCTATTCTGCAGATAAAGGAATTGAGGCCTATAGAGAGATAGACTTTCCCAAGGTTACATAATGAACGGAAGGCAGAGCTAGACTAGAACCCAAATTTCCTGCCTCCCGTCTGGTTCCTTTCAGACCTTTCTAAATTAGAAATGAGCAGTCCATAGGCCTTCCAATGCTTATTAGTGATCATAAGGATTATATGGGTCTATCTTATTCCAGTACCCCCATTCAAAGAAGCCAGCACAGAAGAATCATCTGAGAATAAACTAAATTCTAAAGTACAAGTTTCTTCCAGCTCCTGGAGATAAGAAATTCAGGAGATAGAATTTTTAAGAGAAGACTACAGAAATTAGTGACAGAAGGCAAAAGAAACTCATCCAGCCAGACAATGATATCCCATAATTTGAGGAAAAGGAGGGAATCACCAGAGCAGTGAGATGGCAAACAGAAACACAACAAACTCCTCCTGGAGAAGCTGCTCCATTGCACAGTTCTTATTCACAGTTCCCCAAGTTTATTGTATATCTGGAGGTGAAAGGAGGCTGATTCCAAGACCATATTGGGAAGCACCTTTTTACCATAAGAGCATCTAAATGTGGAACAGGCCGCCTTGTGAAATCTGGTTTTCCCTATAATTAGAGATAATCAAGCAGAAGCTGGGCATTACAAAGGAAACTATCCATTTGGTGGGAAGGGCTTTGTGAATACACTCCACGATTGCCAGTATCCTTTCCAATCTTGAGATTCTGTTACTCCATTGTGGAAGTTTAACACTAAGTGACAATTTGGGTTGGGATTGGGGGGATTTCTTGTGTCCCTCATATTACACCACATAACTAATATCCTATACTGCCTCTTCAAATGAATTCAATTCATTAAGTACTTAATAAGGCAATGTGTACAATACTTGCTGGATGTTGAGAAGGGGAGTGAGGGTAATAGGAGTATAACATAGTTCCAGTCATTAAGGAGATCTGAGTCTTATAACGTGCTCAACTATAAAATGGAGACTATGTAATTGTTCTATGTACCTGATGTTATCAAAGCCAAAGAAACTGCTAAACAGTATGACATACCTGAATAAGTCTGAATTTACTATCTTGCTATACAAAACATGTATAATCATATTGGCTAATATTTATTGAGTAATTTCTCTGTGCCAGGCCCTGAACTAAGGTATTTTCTGGCATAATCAACCCTCTACAGTAGGTAATATTATTCCATTTTTAATGAGGGGTTAGGTAACTTTTCCTAGATCACCTAGCTAAAAAATGGTTACAAACATAGGGAGCCCGATACGAAAGCTTTTGTGTTGAACCAAAGGTTTCTTTCCTTGTCGATGCATGTAGGTATGTGCATACGAATGAATCTATATATACATGCATCTACCTGATGTCATGAAGTACAGAGAGAAGAGCACAGAATTCAGAGATAGGCAGAGTAAGTGTCTCATTCAGACTCTATCACTTACTATTTGTGTGACCTTGAGAAAATCATGTAATGTCTCTAACCTTGGATTACTTCATCACTAAATCTGGGGCAAAAATATCTGCCTAACAGGTTAAAATGAAGTGCCATTTTAAAAAGTGATTTGTAAAATATGTACCACTAAAAATGTTAGTTATTATTATTTTGTCTGATCATAATTGTTATAATCTTAATTCTAGCAGCCCCTCTAGACTCCTTTAAACTTAACCCCAAATATATGTCCCAAATCAAACAACTCACCATCTCCTGCTTCTCCTCTAGTCACTGTCTTCTCTCCCATAGAATGCTGATCTTGCCCCATTTGTAGTGCATTATAAATAAGATAATGTCTAGCTTCACATTGTGCTTAGAGAAAAATCTATATTCCATACTATCACCTAGAAGGTTTCATATTATCTGGCCTGTCTCTTACACTCTTATCTGCCAGTCTCTTATACCTCACGTCTTACCACTTTCCCCTTGCTCACTGTAGCCAATCACACTGGCCTCACTGTTTTTGAACATATGAAACTCATATCTCCCAAGTTCTTTGTACTGGCTGTACTCTCTGCATACACTCTGTCCTCAGATCTTCCTAGTGGTCACTCCTTTCCATCAGTCAGGACTCTGCTCATGTGTTACCTCCTCAGGGAAGCCTTCAGAAATCATCCGAGCCAAAACAGCTCCCCTTCCCCTACTTAACCAGAATTCTCTATCCCTTATCTTGTTTTCTTCCCTTTATAGCATTATCCCTAGATAATGAGGGCAGAAACTTTTTGTTCACCACTATATCTCCAACTGACAACCAGAGCCTATTGATCACCACTCACATCATTCTTTCAACACACATCACTCAATTAAAGTAAAGATATAAAGACTGAAGCCCTGCTTTTCTTTTAAATGAGCAGTCCATCCTTTCTGTTCACACCCTCATCTTCCAAGTCTCTAATCTGGAGCTCAACTCATTGAGCACCAGGAAGTAGAGAGCCTGATGAAACTCAGGCTAAGGATTTCTCCCTTTATCTTGGAAAAGAACTCTCTCAACATCAGGCCTAAAAATAGCATTTCAATAGAGCCTTAGGAAGTCGTCTTTTCTGCCTTCAAATCTGCATTTGATTAGGATTTTAGACAAATGGTCACTATATGCTTGAGCAGCTGCAAGGATCTCTGGTCACCCATTTAGAGAAGTTCAAGAGGCTCTTTGAGAGCCTCTGTTTAATAAAGCACATTTTACTCTTGATATATCACAACTACTCCAGAGTCTTGGCTTGAAATTTTAAGGCATTATAGTCAGTTGTTGCATTCTAAATGATTTCTAGAATTTATTTTTAACCTTTTTTCCTGCCAATTTCCTATTGTAAGGCCTTGAACAAGTCATTTCCCAATCTGGGCCACAATGGCTTCACTCACTGTGAACCTGTGCTAAATATATGGTATAATCCAATATTACTTTGGATAATTTTTCCTTCCAATTTTTCCCAAATAACGTCAATTTAATTTTGGTAGAAATTTCACTTGTTTGTTTATCAAAAATCAGTAACTTAGAGCTTTTATTATTGCAGTTTGTAAAATTAGGGGCTCATAAACAGTAACCTTTAGAGGCAACAATAGTTCCAGGAAGCCCTGACAGGACACCCAGTATGACTATTAATTTCATTCTATAATCTGTCTAGATTGTACTCTCCAAAAGTAGGATCCATGGCTTAAACATCTCTATTCCCTAGCACATGTCAGTCGTAGTATAATACCTGCTTGTGCCAAAGATAGGCAGTGCAGTATGGGGAAAAAATCATGCATTTAGAGTGTAAGTTTCAGAACTCACACCAAGACAAGTTACCTAACCTCTCAAGATTCAGGGTTACCATGATTAATAATAATATAAATTAGTGCAGGGACATTACAGGATTAAATTAGATGACTGGCATGGAACTGTAAACTCTAAAGTACTATATAAAATGTCAACTACGATGATGATACCAAAGAGTGATACAGTGAAGGGACTAGTTATTTTTAAGTTTACAACGATAGAGAGGAAATGATTCTTGAAGGGGAAGGTCAAAAAATCTGGGTCCTAGCCCTAGCTCTGCAGCTTATTAGCTGTGTGATTTTGTACTCGTCACTTTCCATTTCTGAGTCTCAGTTTCCTTGTCTACATAATCAGGTAGTTGGACTACATGAATGCTAAGGTTACTTCCAGCTCTAACATCAAACGACAATAGTTCCTTGAAGGCAGAGACTGTCTTTTTCATCTTTGTAATTTCACTGCCTGGTACATAGCATGTAATAACTGTTAATAACTGTTGAATTGAACTAAACAGAACTATGGAGCAAATAGAATAGGGAAGAGGGACAGTTTCAACATACATTAAGGAGGTAGAATCAATAAGATGTGGTGACAGATTGGTAAGAGAGTGAGTGGGAAACCAGGTT